>NC_064616.1:865199018-865875268 GCF_023898315.1 Schistocerca nitens | reverse complement strand
GCCGTTTTCCTAACCGTATCCGACATACAGCTGTTCGAAAATTACGGGCGTCTGTCGCATTTCCTCCTTCACCAGCACTCATATGCGAATATAACCAAAGCATTGACAAAACTGGGGTCAAATGGCTCTGAGCACTATGGGACTCAACATCTGAGGTCATCAGTCCCCTAGAACTTAGAACTCCTTAAACCTAACTAACCTAAGGACATCACACACATACATGTCCGAGGCAGGATTCGAACCTGCGACCGTAGCAGCAGCGCGGTTCCGGACTGAAGCGCCTAGAACCGCTCGGCCACAGCGGCCGGCTTCAGCAATAGGGTTGGGGGTATGCAGGGTGTTAATGCACTGAGCTGCCGCCCCTGGTACACACGATACCTCTAACGTAGCTGAGCATCGACCCGAACTGAGCTCTGATAACAGATGTGAGTACGTAATTCTACGCTGCTTCTACATCCACATCTACATCTGCATCTACATAAATACTCCACAAGCCATCGTACGGCACGTGGCAGAGGATATCCTGTACCACTACTCGTCTTTTCCCTTCCTGTTCCACTCACAAATAGAGAGAGGGAAAAACGACTGTCTATATGTCTCCGTACGAACCTTTATTTCTATTACCTTATGTTGGTACTCTTCACGCGAAATGTACGTCGGCAGCAGTAGAATCGTTCTGAAGGCAGCTTCAGATGCCGCTCCCCTAAATTTTCTCAATAGCGTTCCTCGAAAAGTACGTTGTCTTTCCACCAGGGACTCCTATTTGAGTTCCCGAAGCATCTCCGTAATACTTGCGTGTTGATCGAACGTATCGGTAACAATTCTAGCAGCCCGCCCCTGAATTGCTTTGATGTTTTACTTTAATTCGACCTGGTGGGGATCCCAAACACTCGATCAGTACTTAAGAATGGGTCGCACTAGTGTTCTATATGCGGTCTCCTTTACAGACGAACCACACTTACCTTACATTATCCCAATAAACCGAAGTCGACCATTCGCCTTACCCCTTACCATCCTTACATGCTCGTTGAATGTCATACGGCTTTGCAACGTTATGCCTAGATATTTAATCGATCTGACTGTGGAAATTAGCATACTATGAATGCTGTATTCGAGCATTATGGGGTTGTTTCCCCTACTCATCTGCATTAACAGATATTTTTCTACATTTAGAGATGGCTGCCATTTGTCCCAAAAACTAGAAATTTTGTCTAAGTCATCTTGTATCCTCCTACAATCACAGCTTCCCATACAACACAGCATCATCAACAAATAATCAGAGATTGCTGGTCACACTCTCCATTAGATCATTTATGTATACTGGGTGTCTCTCCTAAGAGTCTTCAGGTGCATTTTCTCTGTTTCAGCAGATATTTGCAATTTCGTTTTTGAAGCGTGTAGCTGGTTTCAGTCCAGACAAATACCGATCATCACATGTTTCATGCGACACCTATCGTCAGTGAATGCGTCGTTTTGTTTCCCGTTTCAAACATAATAATTTTCAAATCGGAATTTTACGTATCCATTCGACCAGATTAGTCTATTGCGATATTCGTTTTACCGATACATATTAAGAGGGACAGTAAACCACGACGAATAATCGTTACTCCAGCAGCGAGTGTGCAGCACGCTTCTTAATGGCGGTAACAGTCAGCGCGGGCCAGGGCGGTGCTGTCGCTGCTGGAGTCCTCGTTATTCTTCGTGTTTTACTGTCCTGTTATACATATCGGCAAAACGAATGTCGCACTACATTAATTTTGGATCGCTCTGTGGAATGGGCACGTCAAATTGCATTTTAAAAATTATTTTTTTTTTGCAACGGGAAACAAACTGACTTTTTCCATCGACACTGGGCTTTGCATGAAAGACTTGGGCTGACTCTAGATACAGCTTACAAAAAGAAAATTGCAAAAATCTGCCGAAACACCGGAGAAAATGAGCCTGACGTCGCTTAGGAGAGACCTCCTGGACAGAAAATAATACACTACTGGCCATTAAAATTGCTACACCAAGAATAAATGCAGATGATAAACGGGTATTCATTGGACAAATATATTATACTAGAACTGACATGTGATTACATTTTCACGAAGTTTGGGTGCATAGATCCAGAGAAATCGGCACCCAGAACAACCACCTATGGCCGTAATAACGGCCTTCGCCTGGGCATTGAGTCAAACAGAGCTTGGATGGCGTGTACAGGTACAGCTGCCCATGCGGCTTCAACACGATACCACAGTTCATCAAAAGTAGTGACTGGCGTATTGTGACGAGCCAGTTGCTCGGCCACCATTGACCAGACGTCTTCAATTGGTGAGAGATCTGGAGAATGTGCTGGCCAGGGCAGCAGTCGAACATTTTCTGTATTCAGAAAGGCCCGTACAGGACCTGCAACATGCGGTCGTGCATTATCCTGCTGAAATGTAGGGTTTGGCTGGGATCGAATGAATGGTAGAGCCACGGGTCGTAACACATCTGAAATGTAACGTCCACTGCTCAAAGTGCCGTCAATGCGAACAAGAGGTGACCGAGACGTGTAAACAATGGCACCCCTACCATCACGCCGGGTGATACGCCAGTATGGCGATGACGAATACACGCTTCCAATGTGCGTTCACCGCGATGTCGCCAAACACGGATGCGACCATCAGGATGCTGTAAACAGAACCTAGATTCATCCGAAAAAATGACGTTTTGCCACTCGTGCACCCAGGTTCGTCGTTGAATACACCATCGCAGGCGCTCCTGTCTGTGATGCAGCGTCAAGGGTAACCGCAGCCCTGGTCTCCGAGCTGATAGTCCATGGTGGTGCAAACGTCGTCGAACTGTTCGTGCAGATGGTTATTGTCTTACAAACGTCCCCATGTGTTGACTCAGGGATCGAGACGTGGCTGCACGATCCGTTACAGCCATGCGGATAAGATGGCTGTCATCTCGACTGCTAGTGATACGAGGCCGTTGGGATCCAGCACGGCGTTCCGTATTACCCTCCTGAACTCACCGATTCCATATTCTGCTAACAGTCATTGGATCTCGACCAACGCCAGCAGCAATGTCGCGATAGGATAAATAGCAATCGCGATAGGCAACAATCCGACCTTTATCAAAGTCAGAAACGTGATGGTACGCATTTCTCCTCCTTACACGAGGCATCACAACAACTTTTCACCAGGCAACGCCGGTCAACTGCTGTTTGTGTATGAGAAATCGGTTGGAAACTTTCCTCATGACAGCACGTTGTTGGTGTCGCCACCGGCGCCAACCTTGTGTGAATGCTCTGAAAAGCTAATCATCTGCATATCACAGCATCTTCTTCCTGTCGGTTAAATTTCGCGTCTGTAGCACGTAATCTTTGTGGTGTAGCAGTTTCAATGGCCAGTAAAGTAGCAGTCCTGTCACATTTCCCTGGAGCATTCCTGACGGTACCCTTCTCTCTGATGAATACTCGTCGTCGAGGACAATGTACTGAATCCTATTACTTAAGAAGTCTTCGAGCCACTCACATACCTGGGAACCTATTCCGTATGCTCGTACCTCGTTAAGAGGCTGCAGTGGGGCAACGTGTCAAACACTTAACGGAAATCTAGGAATGTGGAATCTGTGTGTCGCCGTTCAGGAAGCGATGTGAGAAAAGGGAAAGCTGAGTTTTGCAGGAGCGATCCTTTCTAAAACCGTGCTGATTTGTGAACAGGATCTCTTCCACCTCAAGGAAATTTATTAGATTCGAACCGGGAATATGTGCCAGAGTTCATCAATCTTAGCGGCAGCACATAACCAAATGTTTTCAGTAGATGATATATTCGAGGGACGTGCTAGCTAGGGTAACAGTCGAACACTATCTTTATCGGGGTGCATCAGGACAGCATGGAAAATTGCAGCCTTGCGTTATTTTGTTGAAGCATAACGTCACGCAAACATGGAAGATACGGCATAGCCACTGGTCGTAACTCGTCAGAAATGTAACTGGCTCTGTCCACATTATCGGCTTTGCGAACCTAAAGCGATCGTGTTGTGTATCCAGGGTAACTGAGAGTGCATTACGTCGGAGCCATGTGCATTCGAACGTGGGGAAAATTGTTGGCGCTCGTATGGTGGGTGCTTACGTAACCGAGGGGGTCGAAGTGACTGGTGTTTCAATAAGAGTGCAACATGGCGGGTGTTCGGTGATGATTTGGGAAGCCAAATCGTGATAGTCCACGGATTACATGGTTTCTCTGCAAGGTCGCATTACTGCGACCATGTCTTTGATCAGTTCCATCCCATATTACAATGTTTGTTTCCTAGTGGCGATGCTGTGTTCCAAGGCGACAGGCCCGCTGTTCACACAGATCGCACAGTCCAGGACTCGTTTTGTGAGCACGGATGGATGGTGTTATCTCTCCTGGCCAGCAGAGTCACCAGATCTCAATATTATTGAGCCTTTCTGGTCTACTTAGAGTGAAGCGTGCGTTATCGCTATCTGCCTCTATCATCGTTATCTAATCTAGCCAATATTTTGTAAATACAGAATCTGTATTCATCCATTCCGAGACGACTGTAAGCTGTGTTCAATGCCAACGGGTTCCCTACACCGTGGTAGGCACGGTAATGTTTGGTGTTATTGGTGCTTCCATATTTTTGTCCAACCTCTGCAGAATGTCGTTGCTTCTGCCAACTTTCCCATTTAGTGCAGCTGCACTGACGTGCTAATCATTCGCTTATCCAAGTGCTGTGTACACCGTCACACGGAACACAGCTATAATCACAGAGGGCGCAACCAGCCAGGTATTTTCCAAAGCGGCACTGCACAGTTTCGATGAGTCGCTATACCAACGGCGCCCAGAAAACGAACCTATAACAAAGTTTCACCACAAGAAATTAGATTAGTCCGCTGCATGCGCTGATAATTATGTCTGACGCCACAGATATTCTAACCTGAACTATAAGCAGTCTAACAGCAACCAGTCTGGACTACTTGATTGGCTAGTCATCACCTAGACTTTTATTACAGCCACTCATGTTCATTATACTACGTTTGTAAGCATAGAATTGTACCGTGGACTATCGATAGTCGCCTCTCTGCCGAGCACAGAGCAACAGTGGGGAGTCGTGGCGTAGCTTTCGTGGAGCGTGGGCGGAGTGTTGTGTTGATGCCGTGGCTGCAGCAAGTATCTTGCGAGTTATGGTGAAGTAATTGAAAATCTTTGGCACACAATCTTTGCGGTTAACTTCTGTGTTCACGACGCAGTATCAGTGTTTATCGAAAAGGTATTTCTCGGTTTCGTGTGTCGTGTCGGGAGAACAACAAACAACCGCGTCGCGACGGTTACGGAGAAATAATGAGGACTGGTATGATCCTAACTGCAAGTTCTAAGTGAAAGAAACATATATCTTTTCTCTGGTTGAATATGACGAGCGCAGGTACTCTCTCTTTCGTACATCGTGCCCGAAATTTTATGGAGCACCCGCGCCGCGATTCGGTCACGCGCACGCTCGTGTTATAAGCTATTGAACTGTTTAGTACTGTTAGAGGAACTGTGCCAATGGTAGACTGATAAAACATCCTTTGAACAGTGACTATTTTGTGTTCTATGCACCGTGTTTTTGCATTGGACGTCATCATTTAGACAGCAACCTTATACGTCACAACGGACACGTACTTGGAGTACAAATACTGATCGCGTTCATTTTGGAATAATGTTAATTGTGAACTGTGTAGCCCCACCCTGTACGAGTGTTTAACAGAATACAGTGCTTTCTACCAGATCAACTTGATATTGTTGGTGTGAGTGGCTCCTCTCCCTGCTAGACAATAGTTATTACAGGACACATCATAGCACGCACTGCAGAGAGCAGCAGATCAACCGCCGCGAGAAGGACCAGGTACGTGGGTTTAGGTACACGGTCGTTAAATATCCGGCCCCTTTCCTGTACATAGGGATGTTGTATAGACTCGAGTGCTAGTACTGCATATCGACTATCTGTCATTGCAGTCAATATTTGTTGAACAATAAGTTTAAATTCAAATTATTACCATCAGCTAGCCGCGTTGTTTAGCGGCTGCCGCCAAAGATGCTTATTAACAATTACTAAGCGGCAGGTTCGTGTTTCAAAATTAATTGATATCTTTGATTTTGCTTAGCACATGTACACCGAGTTAATTCCTTCAAATGTCACAGGTTTCATTTAACACAGTTTATTTGATATAATTCACTACGATGGATAGTCGCCGGCTGGGGTGGCCGAGCGGTTCTAGGCGCTACAGTCTGGAACCGCGCGGCCGCTACGGTCGCAGGTTCGAATCCTGCCTCGGGCATGGATGTGTGTGATGTCCTTAGGTTAGTTAGGTTTAAGTAGTTCTAAGTTCTAGGGGACTGATGACCTCAGAAGTGAAGTCCCATAGTGCTCAGAGCCATTAGAACCTTTGATGGATAGTCATTATACTTAAGCCCGATAATAAATGTCCAAACAGTGTCTATAATCGACAGTCCAGAAATTTACTTTTAACTAGCCCGGCTTCCAATGAGGCGAACTATTTCACTCTGTGGCGCATGAACTTAACAGTTGCGAATATTCAGAACTACAACGCTAAAAGCTGGGACACTAAAATCCCGAATACGAAGACTCCCAGACGCTAAAGACTCACAGACGCTAGAGGCTGAGAGACACGAAAGACGTTAACAATACGTGCGTTAGGTTTATATAATAGTTACGAAACAAAAGGGACGTTCCTTAGAAACTCTTTGAATGAAGTCCCTTGGTACTTTGCATATAATACTCTAGTCCACTGGCTCTTATTATTCCACTATTTAATTTTTCTGCTTTAAAACGGGAATTCGTTATTTTATATGAAATGTGGAAATTGTTCATGGCCATTTCGAATAGATTTTAATTTCAAGAAAGACTAGATATGTAACGATGGGTTACAGCGCCAAGCTTCTTTAATGTTGAGTTGCTTGGTGTTGTCTAAGCATGCAGTACACATCATGCCAGTATGGCGTTTATTGCGCGTTGTCTTCATATTGTTGCAGTTATAATGGCCAGCAGATTATATAAATTTTTGTAGCCAAAAACTGTTGCAAACGTCCGTCTCCTTGCCAATTTAAGTGTGAGTTCTGTGGAAGTAAAACGATCTCTGGCTAAAAGTAGCAGACGATCCTACAGTTTATTGGTCATAAAAGCTGATGTTTGTTTATGAATTAAAAGACTGTATTTCAGGTGGGCTATTAGTTAGCAATTACTGAGGCGAGTAATTACACCTTTTTTACTGCTTTTTTATAGTCGGCCGAAAGTCTCATAAAAGAAAAGCTTCTTTGTTAATACTAAGTTGTTATGGCTCTCATACTCAGAGACGTAGCGGAGAGTGCCAGCACGGCAGTGTGAAGTGCAAGAGCCTCTCTGCGTACCCGCTAAAATAGTGATCCTCAAACTTTTTTTGCTCAAGAGTCAGTATTAAAGTTGTGGGATGGCACCTAGGACGCACATGTACCAGTCTTATTATTAGTTAGTAACCTTCGTAAACTAGAAAGTTACGAGCTCCCAGTAGATTAGATATAGTAAGGACGCAATAAGTTGACGCCGGCCACAAAGCACTGATCGCTAAAATTCGTGCTTCATTCAGAGCACGTCGTGTCGACCGTTCTCTGCAATGAGGTGACAGAATTCATAGGATACCGCCTAATGTCATGTCGGATTTCCTTTTGTTCGGCATAGTGCAGCAACTCGACGTGGCGTGGACTCAAGTCGCCAGCCGCAGTGGCCAAGCGGTTCTAGGCGCTTCAGTCTGGGCCGGCCGAAGTGGCCGTGCGGTTAAAGGCGCTGCAGTCTGGAACCGCAAGACCGCTACGGTCGCAGGTTCGAATCCAGCCTCGGGCATGGATGTTTGTGATATCCTTAGGTTAGTTAGGTTTAACTAGTTCTAAGTTCTAGGGGACTAATGACCTCAGCAGTTGAGTCCCATAGTGCTCAGAGCCATTTGAACCATTTTTGCTTCAGTCTGGAACCGCGCGAGCGCTAAGGTGCAGGTTCGAATCCTGCCTCGGGCATGAATGTGTGTGATGTCAGGTTAGTTAGGTTTAAGTAGTTCTAAGTTCTAGGGGACTGATGACCTCTGATGTTAAGTCCCATAGTGCTCAGAGCCATTTCAACCATTTTGGACTCAAGTCGTTGGAAGTCTCCTGCAGAAATACTGAGCCATGCTGACTCTATAGTCGTCCATTACTGCGAAAGTGTTGCCGGTGCACAATTTTGTGCACGAAGTGACGTCTCAATTATGTTCCATAACTGTTCTTTGGTATTCATATCGGGCGATCTGGGTGGCCAAATCATAGATCGAGTTGTCCAGAATGTTCTTCAACCAATCGCGAACAAGTGTGACATGGCGCATTGTATCCATAAAATTTCCATAAATTTTTGGGAACATGAAGTTCATGAATGATTCAAAATGGTTCAAATGGCTCTGAACACTATGGGACTTAACTTCTGAGGTCATCAGTCGCCTAGAACTTAGAACTACTTAAACCTAACTAACCTAAGGACATGACACACATCCATGCCCGAGGCGGGATTCGAACCTGCGACCGTAGCGTCCATGAATGGCTGCAAATCGTCTACAAATAGCCGAACATAACCATTTCCGGGTAGTGATCGGTTAAGTTGGAACAGAGGGCTCAGTCTGTTCCATGTAAACACAGCCCACGGTATTAAGGACGCACCACGAATTTGCACCCTGCCTTGGGTCTATGGTTTCGTGGGGTGTGCGCGACACTGAAACCCTACCATCAAATGGCTATGAACACTATGGGACTTAACTACTGAGGTCATCAGTCCCCTAGAACTTAGAACTACTTAAACCTAACTAACCTAAGGACATCACACACATCCATTCCCGCGGCAGGATTCGGACCTGCGACCGTAGCGTTCGCGCGGTTCCAGACTGTAGCGCCTAGAACCGCTCGGCTACTCCGTCCGGCTGCCCCTACCATCAATTCTTAACAACTGAAATCGGGACTGGACCAGATGACGGTCTTCCAGTCGCTTCGGATTGAAACGATATGGTCGCGAACCTAGAAGGGGCACTGCAGGCGACGTCGTGCTGTTAACAAAGGTCGGTCGTCTGCTGCCGTAGTCTAACAACGCCTTATTTCTCCGCACTGTCCTAACTTACACGTTCGTCGTACCTCCCACATTGATTACTACGTTTATTTCACGCAGTGTTGCTTGTCTGTTAGCACTGAAAACTCTACCAAACGCCGCTTCTCTCAGTCATAAAAGAAGAACGCCAGTCACTGCGTTGCGTCCTAAAGATCTCCCAAATGGAATGTCTCATGTGTCTAGTTCCAAGTACTATTCTGCGTTCAAATTTCTGTTAATTCCCGTTGTACGTCCATAATCAAGTCGTAAATCTTTTCATATGAGTCACGTGAGTACAAATGACAGCTCCGCCAATGCGCTGTTACTTTTATACCTTGTGTCCGCGAAACTACGGCCATCTGTGCGTGTGCCTATCGCAATCCCTTGACATTTGTCGCCTCAGTGTATTGCAGGTTGCCGCCATCCTCAGTGACCCCATAGTTGTGACGCCTAATTACCTAGGTCTGCCATCACTCAAATTGCTGACACGTGTAAAAGACTTCATAAATCCTAGACATTTGGGTCATACCAGATTGTTTTCCTGGACACATACAGTCTGTCGAAGATAAGTTCGCCGATTGACAATGAGCCCTCGTGGACCATTATTTGCAATGGAACCGGTTGTTGAACAAATTGCGCAGATTACTTCCCAGTCACGATTTTCTCTGTTGACACTGAATATTTGTTTTGCATTTCTCTATTAAATATGCAGTTACGTTTTGGCACTGACTGTTGTTATTGGGATTTTAGGGAGCTGAAAAGCATGAGTGTAGGAGGCAAGGCGCACAAAAGAAACCATCGAGAGTTAGATGTTAACGAAAAGAAGTGGTACTAACTCACGTTAACTTGGTGTACTGCAGTATTGAGATATAAGGCTTGCGGCCAGGAGGTGTGGAGTGAAACGTGATAGTCGCACAGTTGGCGTATCTACGCATAGCTGTCTGGCGGGTGGAGGGGCGGGGGTGAGGAGGGGCGGTTAGGGGAGGAGGAGGAGGAGATTAGTGTTTAACGTCCCGTCGACAACGAGGTCATTAGAGACGGAGCACAAGCTCGGGTAAGGGAAGGATGGGGAAGGAAGTCGGCCGTGCCCTTTCAAAGCAACCATCCCGGCATTTGCCTGAAGCGATTTAGGGAAATCACGGAAAACCTAAATCAGGATGGCCGGAGACGGGATTGAACCGTCGTCCTCCCGAATGCGAGTCCAGTGTGCTAACCACTGCGCCACCTCGCTCGGTCGTTAGGGGAGGGATGTCGACGATGCTGTGGGTGCAATCGTTGATTGTCTAGGCGTGCTTGCTGCTGGCGTTTTATTTATTTATTTTTTTAAATTAAAAACTAACGAAACTATCTACTGGTCAGTGTTCATTTAGTGAGTTTTAACCAAGGTTTATTAAAATCTATTTATTTCC
This sequence comes from Schistocerca nitens, assembly GCF_023898315.1. Classification (NCBI taxonomy): domain Eukaryota; kingdom Metazoa; phylum Arthropoda; class Insecta; order Orthoptera; family Acrididae; genus Schistocerca; species Schistocerca nitens. The sequence goes on along the minus strand of NC_064616.1, from coordinate 865,864,748 downwards.
AATCAATCGAATTTCCCCACGCACAAAAAAGGTCCGGGTCTATCCCAGACCATAGGACAGAAACTCTCCAAGACGACCGCGGACGCCCACAAAACTAGGACAAATCCGGAGAAATCTGGGCGTATGACAGCCTGACGAAGTGTTGTGATGTCTGTGTGAGTCGATAATTAATTGGTTAGTAACCGAAACTGTACTTATATTTATATGCATTATGCAATAAGTAAACAAATGTTTGCGAAATAGTCTCAATGTCAATTTTCTTCTATTCTCTGCGTTGGATTACAACAGCCTTAGTTAATTTAATGTTCTTTGCCGGAAATAAATACAGTCTTTGAAGATGATTATGTCTGTAATGCGCATTCACGAATCGTTGTTACTTCAGTGTTAAAATTTATAGAATAGCAGCTGATCAGTACGAAAAGCGCCCCTCCCGTGAGTTGATCGAGAAACAATAAATCATTTACTCACTCACATCCTGTCACCCCGCAATGGTCGCGCTTCTTACCCCTCTTGTCCTTTCAGTAAACAGCCGAATTCACCAAGACCAGTCAAAATCAAGCACATCTTAAAATATTACTGTCTGCGTTAAGTATTTTTTGTTTTGAACAGTTCCCGGGTATCCGACCGGGTAGCGTCGTAATTTCTCCACAATATTTCGGCAGACGTACACGCTGCCATCTGCAGGTGGTTCCTGACGAATGCTGTGCTGTTCCTCTCGGCGCCCTATATATACTAGCCGTTACCCCCTCCACCGTTCCTCTCCTGGTGTCTTCGGTGCGGCCGGCGCGGCGGCAACTGCAGGTGCTGGGGGAAGCGGCGCCTCGATCTCTGGGACCGCATCTTTCTCTCCACGCTGAGTGCAGGGTTGCAAGCCTGACTAAGTTGAAGACCGCTGTCTTTATTAATTAGATCGTCCTGTAGTCGGATTTCGATGGGCTCTTTAGTAACGCAGTCGCAGAAGTAGGATGATTGACTGAATAGTTTTGTTTTTTCGTAGTCCATAGTATGGCCAGTCTTTATACAATGGTCAGCCACGGCTGATTTAGTGGCCTGGCGTAATTCGGTATGGCGCTTGTGTTCGCGGCACCTCTCTTCTACAGTGCGGACTGTCTCCCCAAGCACACTGGACTCGCATTCGGGAGGACGACGGTTCAATCCTGTCTCCGGCCATCCTGATTTAGGTTTTCCGTGATTTCCCTAAATCGCTTCAGGCAAATGCCGGGATGGTTCCTTTGAAAGGGCACGGCCGATTTCCTTCCCCATCATTCCCTCACCCGAGCTTGCGCTCCGTCTCTAATGATCTCGTTGTCGACGGGACGTTAAACACTAATCTCCTCCTCCTCCTCCTCTGTCTCCCCAAGCAGTGGCCGTGCGGTTCTAGGCGCTACAGTCTGGAAACGAGCGACCGCTACGGTCGCAGGTTCGAATCCTGCCTCGGGCATGGATGTGTGTGATGTCCTTAGGTTAGTTAGGTTTAATTAGTTCTAAGTTCTAGGCGACTGATGACCTCAGAAGTTAAGTCGCATAGTGCTCAGAGCCATTTGAACCATTTTTTGTCTCCCCAATGTATGATTTTTTGTTTGTTTGTTTGTTTGTTACTGAGTAGGAAAGCTATACTCTTAAGAAGCTCTTAACGTTAGTGGTCGTTTTTGGATTCGGCTGTTAGTGGGTACATTGCTGTTATTATAAAATACACGTGAGAAACACGGGCCGCACGAATACTTAGTCGGGCCGCACGCAGTTTAAGGCCTACTTCGCTAGTAGGTATGATGTCGGACGGGACGCATGCTCCCATTACACTGACTCCAAGCACACTCCGAAATGTTGTCAGTGTTGTGCCAGTTCTGTGCAATCTGTCACTAGTTCTCCTCTTCATCTGAAAAATGTACGTTACTTTAGCTCACTCAGATTGTGTCAAACCATACAAATTTTAATAAGTAACTTACACTGATCAGCCAGAATATTATGACCACCTACCTAATAGCCGGAATGTCCACCTTTTGCACGGACAATAGCGGCGACGCGTCGTGGCATGGAAGCAATCATGCCTTGGCAGGTCGATAGAGGGAGCTCGCACCACGTCTGCACACCCAAGTCACCTGATTCCCGTTCCGGGCCGGGGGGCCATGCGCTCTGACGCCACGTTCAGTCGCATTACAGATGTGTTCGATCGGGTTCAGATTTGGCGAGTTGGGGGGCCAGCATATCAACTGGAATTTGCCACTGTGTTCTTCGAACCACTCCATCTCATTCCTGGCTTTGGGATATGGCGCATTATCTTACTGAAAAATGTCACTGCCATCGGGAAAGATGATCGTCACGAAGGGGTGTACGTGGTCTGCAGTCAGTGTATGTTACCCATTGGGCGTCATGGTGCCATGCACGAGCTCCACTCGACCCATCGATACCCACGTGAATGTTCCCCAGAACATAATGGAGCCGCCACCAGTTTGTCTCCGTTCCGCAGTACAGGTGGCAAGGAAATGTTCCCCTGGAAGACGACGGATTCGCGCATTCCCATCGCTAGGATGAAGAAGGTATCGGGATTCATCATACCATGCTGCGCTAGCGTGCAGTGCCCATGGTCACGTGCCCATTCCAGTCATAGTTGCCGATGTCGTGGTGTTAACATTGGCACATGCATGGGTCGTCGGCTGCAGAGGCCCATCGTTAGGAGTGTTTGTTGCACTGTGTGTTCAGATACACTTGTAATCTGTCCATCATTAACGTTTCATGTTAGCCTCTACAGTTCGCCGCCTGTCCTGTTGTACCAGTCTGCCCAGCCTACGACGTCCGACATCTGTAATTAGGGGTGGTCGCCCAACCCCACGACGTCTGGACGTGGTTTCACCTTGGTATTGCTACGAGTTGAAGACACTCACCACAGCACTCCTCGAAAAACGACAAATCGTGCAGTTTCCGAAATACTCGTGCCGAGCCTCCGGACCATCACAATTTGCCCCCGGTCAAACTAAGATAGAACGCCCGCCTTCCTCATGCTATACACCAGGGCTTCACAACGTACGTGCTCGCGGAGCAAGCTGTGAGCAGCAAGGCGCGAGCACGGAGCAGCGCGAGCACGCTACCCCCACTACCGGACCAGAGCGGAGAGTGGGGAGAGTCACGTGGGGCACACAACAGCTGCCGCCAGTCAATGTAAATCCGCGGCCACCTGCAGGGATATCACTCACGAATTATTACTGCGACAAATGAAACAAATAAAGCAGAATGTACACGTGCCACATAATTTTATTAGCTTAGTGTATGCCTCTACATTCGCATTAATTTGTGAACTGTTGCCGGCCGAAGTGGCCGAGCGGTTCTAGGCGCTTCAGTCTGGAACCGAGCGACCGCTACGGTCGCAGGTTCGAATCCTGCCTCGGGCATGGATGTGTGTGATGTCCTTAGGTTAGTTAGGTTTAAGTAGTTCTAAGTTCTAGGCGACTGATGACCTCAGAAGTTAAGTCGCATAGTGCTCAGAGCCATTTGAACCGTTTTTGAACCACATTCAAACGTGCGCGTGCATTTCCCCTCCCTCCCTACTCCGTGACCTTGCACCTGCTCGCGAGCACGTGCCTGGGCAGACGCGAGTACTCGCGCTCAAAACCGGCCAGTTGTTAAGCCCTGCTATACACGGACAACGCGCTCACTGATACTACATGCACCGTGCGTGAGTCTGACTAGCAATCATTCCTCGCCAGGTGACGGTGCTATCGCCTGGACTGGTTTATATCGGCAGTAGGTCAGCGTTCATATTGTTCTGGTTGATCAGTGTACACGGGACAAGAAGTTAGTCACTCCCACCAGAAATAACTCTAATACTACGTAACACGGTAATTTCAATTCGATGAGCAAGCGAGTCCACAAGTTTCCTTAGCCCCTTGACGAAAATAAATCCTGGAATTAACATCCTACTGTGTGTGCAGAAGATATTGGCTAAATAAGCAACTTCGATCCATCACAGCTGAAGATAGACGTAAGGCCGAAGGTCTAGAAACGTTCTCTTCTACAGCACTACAGCGATCCATACGAAACGTCGACTTCGCATATTGATGCCAAGACAAGTTTAACGTTTCAAAACCAGGACCCAACTAACGAAAACGGCAATATAATTTCTGTTTCAGTATCACGACGCGAGCGTGGTGCATACAGATCGGTCCAAGTCTACTGACGCAGCTGTTAGGGCCTACTGGTACCACGAAGCAAATGGCAAGGCCTATAAAAGCTGGGTTCACACTCCACTGTCATGACAGCCCAGCTGATTGCCGTTTTGGAAGTTTCGCTATTCACACAGACGGCGACAGTGGACACAGTACTCATAATGTTTCATAGTTGCATATTAGAAACCATAATAATAGTTCTACCAGCCCCACAGCTGCAGCAATTATCGACGTTGTGTTTCGGGTGCAGAGGTCACATCGTGATGGTATGGATGAAGGACCACTTTGAAATACCTGGAAATGCACAAGTAGATGTCCTAGCAAAGCAAGCATCTCTATATGGAGTTATTAAATATGATACACACCCTCTCACAGATATGATATCGATGCTCAGATACCGGCTGTCATCTGACTGGCAAGAGGATTGTTCGAGGACATTCAAAATGAAAGGCACTCACTACGCACTGATTCCTCCAACCATTCCAAGAGTACTACTGTATATTAATACATATATAATGAACAGCTTCACGACAGCTACAGCACAGTTGAAATTTAATCACTGGAATTTCAAGAAACACCTTTATCGACTCAACTTATGTGTTTCCGGAGAGGAAGAAAATGCAGAACCATATATTCTTATAATGTCCTCAGAACACGTATCACATATGCGTACTTGTAAGTAAGTTTCGGGTTCTTGGTCATCACTTTCCAAGCAGCCTGCAAATCTTGTTAGCATCCAACGATATCTACGTCTACATCTATATCTACAGGGGATAGGCAAAATAATGTGACCACCTGTACGTACTTGGGAATGGTTTATTAATAAGGGGTTGGACCCCTATTTTCCCGTAATAGAGCTGCGATTATCCTTGGAATTCTAGCATATAATGATTGCATAGGCTCCAGTGGAATGTTATACCACTCTTCGATCAGAACCACTTCTAACTCCTGTAGTGACGAGGGAGGCGGAAATCTGCTCCGAACTCTGCGCTCCAATATCTCCAACAAGGATTCGATAATGTTCAAGTCCGGGGGACTGTGCTGGCCAGGAAAGACGCCGCAGTTCAGTTGCATGCCCCTCATATCACGATTGTACTGTCCTGGCTATGTGAATGGGTGCATTATCGTCCTGAAATATGGCATCATTGTTGGGGAACAACGTTTGAATCACGGGGTGCATCTAATCACCTAAAACGTTCACATAATCGTTGGCGGTAACAAGCCCTTTGAGAATAATGATGGGACTAGCAGAATACCATGATATAGTTGCCCACACCATCACACTTCCACCTCCACTCTTAACCGTTCGAATCAAGCAATCAGGATTGTCGGCTTCTTTTGGCGTTCTCCAGACGTAAACACTGCCCGATGTTGGAAATAATGAAAACGTTGACTCGTCCGACCATATGACGTGTTTCCACTGATCAGCCGTCCACGATTTATACTGACACCACGTTTTACGCTTCTTTGCGTTGATTATCGTCACTAATGATTACGGTATAGAAGCTCGTCCATGAATATTCGCTTTATGGAGTTCTCGGCGGACAGCGCCGATAGATACGAGGTCTCGAAGGTGGCTATTGAGCTCTGCATTCACTTTAGCCGCCGTAGTTTTGTGTTGCCTTGACACAATTCGTGTTAGCGTACGACAGTCTCTGTCAGTTAGTTTTGATTTGTGCCCACTATGATGTTTACTCGATGACGTCTTTCTATGATTTTTGTAGGCTATCATCACTATTGAAACAGTGACTCTTGAAACATTCAAAAAGTTGGCTGTCTTGGTTACTGATGCTCCAGCTAATCGGGACTCCACAATCTGCCCTCTTTGGAACTCTGTTAGGTCTTTCATTGCAAGTCGACCTCGGCCTCTGAATGCAAATACGAAGTGTGCACTACTCGTAAACAACCTGCACTGATGCTTAGTCCGTACTGAACACCCACAGTCTAGCGCGACACGTGCCGTAACTACGTTGTTGATCGTCGAACACAACCATCCCATTACTACCACTGTTCATGTTATTTTGCCTATCCTCTGTACATACATACTCCAGAAGCCACTGCACGGTGCGTGTACCACTATCAGCCATTTCTTGTCCTGTTCTGCTCGTAAATATAGCAATGTATAAAATACTGTACGAGTTCGTCAACAGTGCCAACATCCAGATATAGCGTCCCTGCGCTTCTAATCAAATGATCTTGGGAATCAGAATTTCAGGAAGAAGAAAACACAAATGACTATATTCTCACGTGTTACTCAGCAGGATACGGAACGCTCAGCCTATAAATGTATCATATTTAATACCTAATATAAGTATGTGTCAAAATACTGGTGTATTTATATCTATGGTTTTAATACCCAAATTTGGTTATTGTGCACTGTTCTCATTTTCTGTCTAGATGGTACTTATAGACTTGCACAAATATTCAATTCTCTATCCGCAGATTCTGAAACAATTCGGACAGGACATACAAAAGTACATTGTATTGCTAATTTAGGTACAAAGTCATTAATACGAATTGAATTGGGACTATCCCAAAGGTGTAACAACGGCGTTTTACCGTTCATTATTGTGTTGCCAGTAGGAGTTTTATAGCATACTACCTCTGTGCAGCCTGTGTTACATTTCCGTCTTGTTACTCGTTTCAGTATACAGTGGATGTAAAATTTGTTTTAGATCGGAATCTGTCCTTTGTCAAGTCGGTGTGACTCCGTATCAGGGTACGACTTAAACTAATGTATACTCAGAACTGTCAAAACAAACTATGGTCTAACATTTCCAGTGTTGAGATGACTGTATGGGCACGTTCCGAAAGCCAACAAATTTAAAAGAAGTTTCCTCAAGTATACCATATGCTGCTGAAGCCATTCATTGGTAAGTGGATCTCGTACGGGCACCAGATTGCGGGGATGTTTATTGTATTGTTAACCCGCTCCTATACTCACGGACATTTTCTATGGGATTAATATTGAGAATTTAGAGGGCCAGTCGAGGATGCCTGAGTGTTCGTCAAATCAGGAATGGATGTGTGAAGCCCACTGAACACGGTCGTTGTCGTCTTGGCAAATAGGAGTGTCCACAGCATGCTCCACAGCATTTAGAAGAAAGGGCAACGCTTGTTCACCGAAAATGTTGAAATAAATATCCCGGACCATGTGCATGATAACCTGAATGAGTGAGTCCAAATTATGGAACAAAAAACATTTCCCGAACGTCATTGAACCCCTTCTGGCCTGAACTACAACTTCCACACACTTTGAGTTAAACGCCTCTCTGGGCCAAAACACCTCTCTGTTCATCTTCTGCGTTGCTCGGCCCATTGAAGAGGTGCAGCTTCATGAGTTACTGTCAACAATGGCTTTTTACGAGGTGTGTTTAGCACAATGGATTCGCATTCGCAAGGACGACGGTTTACACACACGTCGGGCCATCCCGATTTAGGTTTTCCATGATTTCCCTAAATCACTTCAGGCAAACGCCGGTATGCTCTGTTTGAAAGGGCAGGGCCGATTTCGTTTCCCATCCTTGCAACAATCAGAGCTTGGGCTCCGTCTATAATGACCTCCATGTCGACAAGACGTTAAATCCCCAATCTTCCTTTTTTTCCTTATTGATCACAATGATTCAAGGAAATGAAGAACAGACGCCTGGCATCTCGTTATTAGCTATTCACCACAATGTTTACAGTCCAGGAAGAATTTACAAACCTGAAGAGATGTGACTACCTATAAGGGTGCAGGCAATTCTACATTCATGCTCATAAATTAAGGGTAATGCTGATACATGGTGAAACAACGCATTTGACCTGCGGTCGTCGCACGGTGGCGCTGGGAGCAGTCCACATACACAGAGGTGTGTTGGTGCATGTCAGAGTACAGTGCAGCGAGTAAGTGTACAGACTTTTCAGACGTGCTAATGGTGACTGTGTGTTGAAAATGGCTCAAAGAACACATATTGATAACGTTATGAGGGCTAGAATATTAGGGCGACTGGAGGCTGGTCAAACATAGCAGGCCGTTCACGGGTCATCCGTGTGCCACAAAGTGTGATCTCAAGATTATGGTAACGATTCCAGCAGGCAGGAAACGTGTCCAGGCACTACACTACGGGACGTCCACAGTGTACAACACTACAAGAAGACCGATATCTCACCGTCAGTGCCCGCTCACGGCCACAGAGAACTGCAGGTAGCCTTGCTCGGGACCTTACTGCAGCCACTGGAACAGTTCTCTCCAGACACACAGACTACAAACGACTGAACAGGCATGGTTTCTTCGCCCGGAGACCTGCAAGGTGCATGGGGGTCACAGGAGAGCCCGTAAAGCCTGGTGTCAAGAACACAGTACATGGTCACTGGAACAGTGGTCCCAGGTTATGTTCACGGACGAGTCCAGGTATAGTCTGAACAATGATTCTCGGCGGGTTTTCATCTGGCGTGAAACACGAACCAGATACCAACCCCTTAATGTCCTTGAAAAGGCCCTGTATGGAGTTCGTGTTTTGATGTTGTGGGGTGGGATTATGATTGGTGGACGTACACCCCTGCATGTCTTTGACAGAGGAACTGTAACAGGTCAGGTGTGTCGGGACGTCATTTTGCATCAGTATGTCCGCCTTTTCAGGGGTGTAGTGGGTCCCACCTTCCTCCTGATGGATGATAGCGCACGGCCCCACCGTCTGCCATCGCGGAGGAGTACCTTGAAACAGAAGATATCAGGCGAATGGAGTGGCCTGCCTGTTCTCCAGACCTAAACCCCACCGAGCACGTCTGGGATACTCTCGGTCGAGTTATGGCTGCACGTCTTCAAACCCCTACGACACTTCAGGAGCTCCGACAGGGACTTGTACAAGAATGGGATGCTATACTCCAGCAGCTGCTCGACTACCTGATCCAGAGTATGCCAACCCGTTGTGCGGCCTGTGTACGTGTGCATGGTGATCATATCCCATATTGATGTCGGGGTACATGCGCAGGAAACAGTGGCGTTGTATAGCACATGTGTTTCGGGACGGTTTTCTCAACTTATCACCAATACTGTGGACTTACAGATCTGTGTCGTGTGTGTTCCCTATGTGCCTATGCTATTAGCGCCAGTTTTGTGTAGTGCCACGTTGTGTGGTACCACATTCTGCAATTATCCTTAATTTATGAGCATGAGTGTACATCCACATCTACATGGATACTCTGCAAATCACATTTAATTGTCTGGCAGAGGGTTCATCGAATCACCTTCACAATTCTCTATTATTCCAATCTCGTATAGCAATTCTAACATATCATGTACGAACCTGTTAAGACAAACGTTCGGAGGACTAATGACCCAAGTTAAATGAGGCAGGGAGATTACACAGTCTCACAGATACATGGCCGTACGTTAGCGATGTGATCTTCGCAGTTAGTGACACAAGAGAGTTTTATTAGTTTTTCCGTTTTTGTAGGCGACTGCTGTGGTTTAGTTGTTAATGAAGACGCACTGGATCGTATAGCAGTTAGCTTTTATGCGATCTAGACCTGTGTAGCTTTGAAGTGTACTCTGATTCGTCTTTGTGAAGATTTCTGAGGACGTTTCTGACCCATTTAGTGACTGTTATTGGTAAACATTTTCCAGTGCACTGGTTGGCACTTGGAATCTCTTTGAGTGCAACGCGAGCATTGTTAAAAAAATGTGTTTGAAATCTTTTGGGACTTAACTGCTAAGGTCATCAGTCCCTAAGCTTACACACTACGTAACCTAAATTATCCTAAGGACAAACACACACACTCATGCCCGAGGGAGGACTCGAACCTCCGCCGGGACCAGCCGCACAGTCCATGACTGCAGCGTCTAAGACCGCTCGGCTAATCGCGCGCGGCAACGCCAGCATTATTAAGACTTTTGTACAAGTGCATCAGTGCCTTTGCCGCTTCATGTCGATTCTGACGGTGAACTTGCATGAAATTTACCATGAAATCATAGCATCTCCGAAGAAAGGAAGATTGGGGTTTACCGTCACGTCGATGATAAGGTCGTTGGAGAATGAGCTCAAGCTCGGATTAGAGAAAAAAATCGCCCGTGTCCTTTTCAAAGATAACATCTGTCCATTTGTCTTATTGCATTTAGGGAAAGTACGGAAAATTTAAATTTTTATGGCCGAACGGGGATTTAAATTGCTGTCCTTCCCAACTCGAGATCAGAGTCTTAACTACCGTTACACTTGTCTCGGTAGTATATCTGAGTACGATGTAGAGAATCGCTATACAGTGACTTGCAGTGCCCAGATTACTAGCACAAACACCAATAACAATTACTGAGTCATCCATGCAGCTGTAGCTTCAATTTATATTTGTGTTTACCACATAACATTTATCCGATGTTGATCAAGACTAAAATTTAGTGTGTCATTACCAAGAATTTCAATTTCTGAATGTATGACCCAAGCATTCGCTGCAACTGCTTTAAACAAGCCGCGAATAACCTAAATCAGAATTGCTGGACGGGTGTTTGAACGCTGCTCTTCCAGAAAAAAGAGTTCAGTATCTTTTCTAGTATTACAGCTATATCGTTTTATCGGTACGCCTGGAAAACCGTTTGACATTTATTGCTTGGATATATTCTCAAAATAGGTAAACAATATCGCATAATTTTTGACGTATTGTCTTAAAAATTATGCTAACTTGCGTCTTAGGTTGGCTTAGAGGAGTCAAACTCGCGCAGTTTTTGTCAGATGTAGCGTTAGCCTTGTATAAGCTAAGATAACTGTTTAGCACCGCTTACAATGCCGATGGCAGCCGGAGATCCTAAACAAGGCGCTCCACGTGTCCCGACCCTACTAGGCCAGCATAGTGGATGAAGCAGCTGAGCTTCACTACCCGTTTCCCTGGCTCTGCGTCAGAGAGCCAGCCGGCCCAGCAATATCTGTCATCAGCAATATAGTGATATTTCGAAACATGTAAAACTCATAGAATAAAATTCTCATCAGACAGCAAATATTAGAAACGTATTCTCTCTAAAATTTCCGAAGAATCTTGTAGTTATTGTAGGGGATATTTAATAGTTTTCAAAGTATTAACAAGGCTCGATGTTGCAGTTATAAGAAGAAAAATTTACCACTTAGATAAACAGTTAAAAAAATGACTCTCTTACTCTACTGATGTAAATGTCGCGTGACTAGGGCCTCCCGTCGGGTAGACCGTTCGCCGGGTGCAAGTCTTTCAATTTGACGCCACTTTGGCGACTTGCGCATCGATGAGGATGAAATGAGGGTGATTAGGACAACACAACACGCAGTCCCTGAGCGTAGAAAATCCGCGACCCACTCGGGAATCGAACCCGGGCCCTTAGGATTGACATTATGTTGCGCTGACCACTTTTTTTTAAATCTCATTTTGTTCGCTTTTGTTCGTTGTATCTGCTCGGGGCGGACGTCGTAAGACATCCGATGAAGTTCGTTGATGATCGATTAACTCAGTTTTTTTATTACAGAGGGAACGTAACCCTCTGACCGAACACGCTGAGTTACCGTGCCGGCTAATTTTTTGTTCGCTTTTGTTCGTTGCATCTGCTCGGGGCGGACGTCGTAAGACATCCGTTTAAGTTCGTTGTTGATCGATTAACTCAGTTTTTTTTTATTACAGAGGGCAGCTAACCCTCTGACCGAACACGCTGAGCTACCGTGCCGGCATTCAGCTACCGGGGGCTGACACTCTACTCATAATTCCACAAGATTCGTGAAGAAATCTTGCGTTCACATATACTTTCATTAAAGTCTTTCACCTGCAGTGGTTATATCAAAATCTAGTAAGTTATCTAATTTCCTAGCCAATATTAATTATTTCTAGTACGTGGCACATTCTGTCCTTGTTTTTATTTCAATCTTTAGCTATCAGCGATATTCAATATTTTAGCTTTAATGTCGAGTCATCCGTAGACAAACTGGCTTCGAATGTTCACTTTCTACAGAGACCGGCCACTTCACCTGGTAATCACGAGAAGGAAACTTATCTTCCAGTAGGTTCTCATGGTCAGTGTCGCTTTCCATAACATTCTTCTGGGTTGTAGACGGCGTCGTATTGAAAAAAAGATGAAACAACTTTCGGATACTATCGCATATTACCTACGGTATGTAACGCTACTGGCGCAATGCAGTTTTAATTCTACCAAACAGTTTTCGCTCCTGTCCGTATAAATCCTAAAAGATCGTAAATGAGATTTATCGTATGATCGATGTCGTGAGCGGGAGTGGGGAGAGAGCGAGAAGGTCGGAGAGGGAGAAGGAGCTGAGGTTCGTTAACGATTATATATCATGCAAGGAGTTTTATTATGCTCCCTTTAATGAATTACAGGTGTAGGAATGAAGACAGCACATTAAAGTTATATATCCCCTGATAAACGCCACTAAAAATAGCGGCCGATACGTTGGTCCACTTTACAATAGCACGGGCTGTACAACAACTCGTTAGAATTTTGTCCAATAAGTAGCGAACTTGTTGCTAACGTTGATTCGGAACAACACTACTACTCCGCGTGAATTGTTACGTATAATAATTACAATTAGGAAGAACATCGAAATATTGATATATCTGTTCCAGGAATATATTTGAAGAAATAGAAACGTCAGACAATTTTGAAACTTCCTGACAGATTAAAACGGTGTGCCGGTCAGTGATATAGCAAGATGGATTCTTCCCATATGTTATATTTTTTCTACTCCCAAAAATAATCATTTTTTGCTAATTTTCATGTTATTTTCAATATATTTCTCTGCTGGAATATGACACTTGCATGAAAATCTTAAGTCTGGAACAGCGAGACCGCTACGGTCGCAGGTTCGAATCCTGCCTCGGGCATGGATGTGTATGATGTCCTTAGGTTAGTTAGGTTTAAGTAGTTCTAAGTTCTGGGGGACTGATGACCTCAGAAGTTGAGTCCCATAGTGCTCAGAACCATTTGAACCATTTTTTGAAAATCTTAAGGTCTTATTTAGATATAATTTCACTCGAATTAATTGCTCAGATTATCAGTTTACTAGTTCTCTTTACTTTGATGTAATTAACTTTCATTACGGCACTCATAATTAGAAAATACAATTATTTAATGTCAGTCCTACATTTCGTAACATGCAAAACACTATGAGCTAATCAGGATTTGAGAAAAGTGACCCATACCAACAAAATGTCTGGCAGTCCCACTTTCGTGCACGATGCTTTGAATTATCAGAAAATAGTTGAAGAGACAATTTCCAATGAAGTTCATAAGCATCCCAATATCCATCGCAGATTACGCTATACCTATTGTTAGAGTTCAAACTTTGACTACGTATTTTTGTTACTTAATTTTTTGTGCACAAAATGGGATACAGCATTAATTTGTTAACTTACTAATTAATTAATTTCATGTAATTCACCGCAATTTGGAATATGGCAGTCTTACATGTAAAGAATGGTATATACATCGCGGAAGAATAATGGTGTCCATGTATTTTTCTAAATTTCTAACCAGCAAAATTTTCTATAATCCAGAATTATATTGATTCTCATACTACATTAAAAACAGTACAATCCAACTTAGCCATTTTTAAAGCATTATGTAGTTTTGAAAATAACAGTTTATTCCTACGCCAGTCTTTATAAGACCATCTACGACCCAAAATTGCCAGTTCGTGGTTAGAAATCCCACGAGGAAGACTCATGTTGGGTGCTCTCTCAGTGTTGGCTCACGCCACACTCGTACACGTTCTGTACGAGAAAATACGTGCACCGACACCCGCGAAAAAAAAATGGCTCTGAGCACTATGGGACTAACTTCTGAAGTCATCAGTCCCCTAGAACTTAGAACTACTTAAACCTAACTAACCTAAGGACATCACACACATCCATGGCCGAGGCAGGATTCGAACCTGCGACCGTAGCGGTCGCGCGGTTCCAGACTGTAGCGTCTAGAACCGTTCGGCCACCCCGACCGGCCACCCGCTAAACTCAAGAACTTTAAAATTTAAATTCTGTTGAGGGATTACTGTAACCTAAATTAACGAACATTTTTACTAAATTGTGTTGTAATTAATAAGCGGTATGGAAATTTATTGTCATCCAACCGAATGTTTGTTGAGCATAATGATGCTTGCTATGGACTGACTTGACTGAATTACCACAGTTTATTTCCTTTCTCTAATAAATTAACACAGGATTGTGCTAGGTGTGAACTGTGACGATTTCGTGTAAATATGAAATGTGTTTTGTGCCACAATTAAGTACAAGGGGCGACAGAAAAGTTTCCATTCGAAGGCCGTACAGTCCAGTATCGGTATTCCAAACTCGCAGAATCGCCTTGAGCATTGAGGCAATCGTCCCACCGATGCACAAGGTTGAACATATTTGTTTCGTAAAACAACGTGTCCTCCTGCGTGAAGAAGTTAGTAACTGCCTGCTGCACATCCGCATCCGACAGGAATTGTCCACTCTTAAAGGCCTTTTTTAAGGAACCGAAAGCGTGATAACCGCATGGGAAAAGATAATGACTTCAGAGCGCGTGCTCGAGTGTCTCTCATTGGAGTTGGCCTTCCAGATTTACCGTTGCCTTGTGTCGAATCGCGACCAGCACAGAACTTGTCGCACTATTCCACAATGGTGGTTTTAGGCAGACATACTGTCCCGTAGACAATCTTCATTCTACGGTGGATGTCTACTGGTGTTTTAACCTTCGGCCGCCAGGAAAAGAATAACAGCACGTTGATTCTGTGCGGGCGCATTTGGTAATTACGTCTCCATACTTCACGTTCCCGCATTTTCCGCACGCAACGCACGTCGGAAAGACGCAAGTGTCACACCAATCGCTTGTCTACATATCGGTGCTCATGTACGTGCGTCGGAGTCGTGCTACGTTCCGTATACAGGGTGAGTCACCTAACGTTACCGCTGGATATATTTCGTAAACCACATCAAATACTGACGAACCGATTCCACAGACCGAACATGAGGAGAGGGGCTAGTGTAATTGTTTAATACAAACCATACAAAAATGCACGGAAGTATGTTTTTTAACACAAACCTACGTTTTTTTAAATGGAACCACGTTAGTTTTGTTAGCACATCTGAACGTATAAACAAATACGTAATCAGTGCCGTTTGTTGCATTGTAAAATGTTAATTACATCAGGAGATATTGTAACCTAAAGTTGACGCACACATGAGTACACGGGACATTGCGAGAGCCGGTGGACTGAGTCAAAGTAGTGTCATGCGCATACCGCATCGTCACCGCTTTCACCCGTTTCATGTGTCGCTACGTCAGCAATTACATGGTGATGACTTTAATCATCGAGTGCAATTCTTTCAATGGGCATTAACAGAGAATGCGTTGCAGGTCTACCTGTTTACCGATGAAGCGGGTTTCACAAACCACGGGGCAGTGAATCTACGGAACATGCATTACTGGTCCGTGGACAATCCTCGCTGGCTCAGACAAGTAGAGCGACAGCGACCGTGGACTGTAAATGTATGGTGCGGAATCATTGGCGACCTCCTCATTGGTCCTCACTTCATTGCAGGGGCCCAAACAGCTGCAACATACATCGCGTTTCTACAGAATGATCTGCCAACGTTGCTCGAAAATGTCCCACTGGAAACGCGTCGACGTATGTGGTATCAGCATGATGGTGCACCTGCACATTCCGCAATTAACACTAGGCTGACCCTTGACAGGATGTTCGACGGGCGTGTCATAGGACGTGGAGGACGCATAAATTGGCCAGCCCGTTCTCCTGATCTTACACCTCTGGACTTCTTTCTGTGGCGTACGGTAAAGGAGAATGTGTACTGTGATGTGCTTACAACCCCAGAGGATATGAAACAACGTATTGTGGCAGCCTGCGCCGACATTACATCAGATGTACTGCGGCGTGTACGACATTCTTTACGCCAGAGATTGCAATGGTGTGCAGCAAATGATGGCCACCACATTGAACATCTATTGGCCTGACATGTCGGGACACACACTATTCCACTCCGTAATTGAAACTACGTGTGTACATGTACCACACCCCTCATGGTAATGTACATGTTCGTCAGTGAAAAAGACCAATAAAAAGGTGTTAGCATGTGGACGTAATGAGCTGTTCCAGTCTCTTCTGTGCCTATGGTCCATCACCGTTCCCTTTGGATCCCTACGTAATTCGGTGCTGTCCGATACACACGATCGAACAGCGGAGGAGTGGTACTCAAGCGTCAACTTTAGGTTACAATATCTCCGGATGTAATTAACATTTTACAATGCAACAAACGGCACTGATTACGTATTTGTTTATATGTTCAGATGTGCTAACAAAACTAACAGGGTTCCATTTAAAAAAACGTAGCTTTGTGTTAAAAAACATACTTCCGCGCATTTTTTTATGGTTTGTATTAACCAATTACACGAGCCTCTCTCCTCACGTTCGGTCTGTGGAATCGATTCGTCAGTATTTGATGTGGTTTACGAAATACATCCAGCGGTAATGTTAGGTGACTCACCCTGTATACTGCAGCAACCGCCTCAAACAGAAACTTTTAATCGTCCTTATAATTAACCTCGAAATTGGACTGTGACTGTCAGGTATTGTAGATGCTGGTCTGGTTCAGTGCGCTAATATAGTTTTTTAGTTTATAAACTGGCCACCGCCCTTAATAATTGAACTTAGTGAAGAATATATGTGTGTGTTTATTCAATCAAAATGGTCGTGTCGTGTACAGCTTTGAGCAAACACCATCATTGATTTACATTTTCAACTTTGCGGTAATCGAGAGTTGTGCTACCGCGGAGAGACTACGAGAATCAGGATGAGTGATGCTACAGGTCCGGGACTCGTATTTAGAACCTTGCCTTTGGTAGGCACTGCTCTTATCGACTGAGCTACCTGCTACGGCCGCAGGTTTGAATATGCCTTGGGCATGGATGTATGTGCTGTCCTTAGGTTAGTTAGGTTTAAGTAGTTCTAAGTTTAGGGGACTGATGAACTCAGCTGTTAAGTCCCATAGTGCTCAGAGCCATTTGAATCATTTATTGGCCAGCCGGTGTAGCCGTGCGGTTCTAGGCGCTTCAGTTTGGAACCGCGTGACCGCAACGGTCGCAGGTTCGAATCCTGCCTCGGGCATGGATGTGTGTGATGTCCTTGGGTTAGTTAGGTTTAAGTAGTTCTAAGTTCTAGGGGACTGATGACCTCAGATGTTAAGTCCCATAGTGCTCAGAGCCATTTGAACCATTTTTTGAACCTTTGCCTGTACTGTGAACCTCGCTTCTTTCCAAAAATCATGATTCTAAGTTGAAGAGAATTACCGTATAGGTCTTCATGTCTGAGTTTGCGAGCACCAAAATATGTGTCATAAATGGCCGTGTCTTTTGATTGGACTGCTTTCAAGCTTGAATTTTGTACACTGCTAAGGGACAATAGACCTTAGTATGTAACTTCATATCCCCACCTATTCCAGAGAAAAATGGTTCTTAACAGACGGAGAGACAGACAGGGGCATAAAAGATGACAATTTTTTTTTCGTATGAGACAATTACAGATTAACAATTTTCAGATTTTTTCCTTCACTTGTACCGTGAAATTTTATTTACTGCCAAATTTCATGATTCTAGGTCAACAGGAAATACCGCATAGGTTTTGATGAGTTTGCGAGTATCAAAATATGTGACATAAATGGCTGCATGTTATGATTACATTGACTTAGAATCTTTCAATTTTTGCACCGCCAAGAGACCGTAGGCGTTAGAGAGTGGCATAAATTTGAATTTGATACGTATACCCGTTCCTTCTTAACAGTCGGACAGATAGACGGACAAAAAAGCGGTCCTATAAAGATTCCGTTTTTACTGATTGAGGCATGCAACCCTAAAAACGACGAAGAAACACGTAGAAAGAAAAGACAAAAAAAGTCGGTAAGAACATGCCTGCGAGAGACAAGGTTCCCAGTTCGAGACCGGGAGTGGCACATAGTTTTAATCATCCAGGAACTTTCAAAAGAGTGCACATTTCGTTGCAGAGTGATACATTCATCCTAGATTTTTCCTTCAAAATGTAGCACATTCTCAATGCGCTAAATTTAGTGTCCGAAGATGTCATACAACTATAATTTCTATAAGAGGGAAATACAGTTTGCACAGGTAATACAGCGGATTGTCTCGTGCTTGGGAGAGTCCAAGCTGGGCAGCTGTATATAAATATCGTTTATAGCTTCAGTTAGACTCAATGAGACGTGTCTAAGCTATCCGTGTCGCTATTCGAGCGTTGATTGACGGTTTGCGGATTCTCAGATAAATATTGTGACTGAGAAGAAGTCCGTCTCAGTCAGACTATAAATGTCTGGCCTTTAGGGTGTCAGAGGATTTTTCTGGAACAGTTTGGACTGTATACGAGGTAAGCGCAGCCTCCCAGAGAGCAGGACACAAGTTTTCACCTTCAACTGCTATTGCGCTTGGTGAGAGAGAGTTCATTATTTTGAGTTGAAAAACATTTGAAGCGTGTTTTGTACGGAATTTGTTAATGCACAGAAAGTTACCACACTGACATTGGAGTTACGTCGTCTCATGCGGACCAGAAATATTTATGGTTACGTTGTGCTTCAACGACTTTTAACTTGTGAATTTGGTTGCACATCTGGTTTTGAAATATACTGCACAATTTTTATTGAAATTAACTCTGAACAGTTTCTATCAGACATTAGTTTTACGCTATTGGAACGAATTTCCGCACGTAAAACTTATGTACAGTATGGCCAAGCTAGGAGTGTGAGCGACAGGATGGGCTGTGAGTTTAGGGGCGATAAGATGAGGGCATAATTGACTCCAAAGTGATTTATTGAAAAGAAGAGGTACAGAGGCTCTACATAGGTGGAGATACAGCTGTAAAACCACCTTAGTCTACCGTAAACTATCACATGTAAGCGTAATCTACGGCAGTTTTCCTAGTAGCCTCCGTCAGTTAAGGTCGTTCCTGCCTTAACTGTACGCTTGGTGTGGACCCTATCGGATGCTACCTCAAATCAATCGCTTTGGTTACGTATGCGCTTAGTCTTTACTGGATTCCCCTAGAAACCGGTGGCGGAGAACCGTCTAGAATATGAGTGAGGATATACACTCCTGGAAATTGAAATAATAACACCGTGAATTCATTGTCCCAGGAAGGGGAAACTTTATTGACACATTCCTGGGGTCAGATACATCACATGATCACACTGACAGAACCACAGGCACATAGACACAGGCAACAGAGCATGCACAATGTCGGCACTAGTACAGTGTATATCCACCTTTCGCAGCAATGCAGGCTGCTATTCTCCCATGGAGACGATCGTAGAGATGCTGGATGTAGTCCTGTGGAACGGCTTGCCATGCCATTTCCACCTGGCGCCTCAGTTGGACCAGCGTTCGTGCTGGACGTGCAGACCGCGTGAGACGACGCTTCATCCAGTCCCAAACATGCTCAATGGGGGACAGATCCGGAGATCTTGCTGGCCAGGATAGTTGACTTACACCTTCTAGAGCACGTTGGGTGGCACGGGATACATGCGGACGTGCATTGTCCTGTTGGAACAGCAAGTTCCCTTGCCGGTCTAGGAATGGTAGAACGATGGGTTCGATGACGGTTTGGATGTACCGTGCACTATTCAGTGTCCCCTCGACGATCACCAGTGGTGTACGGCCAGTGTAGGAGATCGCTCCCCACACCATGATGCCGGGTGTTGGCCCTGTGTGCCTCGGTCGTATGCAGTCCTGATTGTGGCGCTCACCTGCACGGCGCCAAACACGCATACGACCATCATTGGCACCAAGGCAGAAGCGACTCTCATCGCTGAAGACGACACGTCTCCATTCGTCCCTCCATTCACGCCTGTCGCGACACCACTGGAGGCGGGCTGCACGTTGTTGGGGCGTGAGCGGAAGACGGCCTAACGGTGTGCGGGACCGTAGCCCAGCTTCATGGAGACGGTTGCGAATGGTCCTCGCCGATACCCCAGGAGCAACAGTGTCCCTAATTTGCTGGGAAGTGGCGGTGCGGTCCCCTACGGCACTGCGTAGGATCCTACGGTCTTGGCGTGCATCCGTGCGTCGCTGCGGTCCAATCCCAGGTCGACGGGCACGTGCACCTTCCGCCGACCACTGGCGACAACATCGATGTACTGTGGAGACCTCACGCCCCACGTGTTGAGCAATTCGGCGGTACGTCCACCCGGCCTTCCGCATGCCCACTATACGCCCTCGCTCAAAGTCCGTCAACTGCACATACGGTTCACGTCCACGCTGTCGCGGCATGCTACCAGTGTCAAAGACTGCGATGGAGCTCCGTATGCCACGGCAAACTGGCTGACACTGACGGCGGCGGTGCACAAATGCTGCGCAGCTAGCGCCATTCGACGGCCAACACCGCGGTTCCTGGTGTGTCCGCTGTGCCGTGCGTGTGATCATTGCTTGTACAGCCCTCTCGCAGTGTCCGGAGCAAGTATGGTGGGTCTGCCACACCGGTGTCAATGTGTTCTTTTTTCCATTTCCAGGAGTGTATAAAGGGCCATGCAACCCAATGAACTCGTTTTTCTTCCTAGTATTTCCAAATGGAAACTGCCAATGTTTAATTCAAGTTTCATTCGGAAATTGGTGATCTCTAACGTGAAATAAAGGGATGTTATAGTACAAAAAAACCATACAGATTTATCATATAGCGCCAGAAAACACAGTTTCCTGAAAAAAAAGGTAAAATTTAAAATACTCAAAACTAAAATATATCAAACATCGTTTCAATACTTCGTCGAACTTATATAAACATGTTGCTGCTATTCATAAACAACTTTCGCACTTATCAGTAATAACAGGAAGAACTTGCCTTTGATCACGAAGAAGAACTTTCTGTCCTGTACAAAGTAACAACAAAATTATATAAATTCCTTTATGTTTGTGAATGTCAACTGTACTTGCATCAGTAGTAATTGATTTTGTTACATAAAAGCGCAGAAATTACATGATCAACTAATTTTTAATACTTGTAAAATGCAATTTATATTCTTAGTGATGCAAAATACCCAGCAATTTATATTCTTAAGGATATAAAATACGCAATTTACCAACGCTGAATGACGTGCGAAACAAACAAACAAAGCGAAGTCGTCGGCTCCCAGTTTGTCTCTTACACATTCATTTATGTTTCTTTCTCTACCAATGCTGCAAATACTACTGGTAATCCTAAATTTACTAGTCATTTACGTAAAGTATCGAAACTACGGAAGCGTAGTTTCGGTAGAGAGCAGCTCTAGACGGAGGTACTGCGGAAATCTTCAGTCGCTCCAAGATCGATCCGACGCGTGCCGAGGCCAGTAACAGAGAAAGCGAGCGCCCTCCCAGGTCAGCTATAACTAAAACTCGGCCGATCTGATTGGAAAAAGTTCATCGATCGGCTGGGAAGCGGAGCAACACAGCGCCAGCTCTAGCGGGACGGCACGTCGGCTCCCCGCTCCTTGCCCCAGCCTTGGAAAACGTATCGAAAATATCGAGGCTGTTACAGTACTAAATAATAATTACACATCGTAAATTAAATTTTTTCAAAGTATAAACTTTGTAAGAAAGAAGACTTTCGGACAAGCTTAAATGAATCAAAGAAAGTACAAAATCCTTATCTTGCGGATCCTTGTCCTTTTTGTGACTGAATTTAACACTATCTTACTTTAATTGTCAACAGTCGTCGTAGGATCAGCATGGTTATTATAAAATCGTGTGAAGGGTTTAAACTCCGAATTAACCTAACAATGAAGTTAAAATGCATTTATGAATAGCAGATGGCCTTAGCGTGATGATTTGGTAAGGATACCAACATGAGATGGGTAGGTTCCACAAGCACGCTCGGAATGGTTTATGTCAGAGATTTTGGTTTTCAAATGTCTGTAATCAGACTACAGTAACTGAAAGTGTATTCCCGCGACCACTCACTATTGAAAAAAAAGGCAACAAAGTGAGAAAATTAGCCCTAGAACACTAAAGGTGGAAAATGTTACATTGATACTAACCATCGTAAAGCGTACTAACCCAAATTTTTTAAAAAGAAAGTCATAATTTCTAGGTTAGGTACTGGTTAATTGCACTTATTAGATCTCCAATGGTACACTACGTACCAAGTTAAGCACAAAATGTCCTGTTTTATACCCTACTGCAACCGTAAATTTTACGAGGGGTTAGTAATTTAGTGTTAAGGCTACTTTGAAAAAGTGAAATAATAATTAAACGGACACCCTAGCTGCAAACAGGCGTTGATGTACTTCATTGGGGATCTCCTGCTTACATGGCAGACGCTCTATCCATCTGAGCCACCGCGGGCACAGACGATAGCGCGTCTGCAGGGACTTATCCCTTGCACGCTCCCCGTGCAGGAGATCCCGGGTTCGAGTCCCGGTCGGGGCACACATTTTCAACATGTCCCCAATGAACTACATCAACGCCTGTTTGCAGCTAGGGTGTCCATTTAATTATCATTTCATTTCTAGCAAAGCTGCATTGTCATCCACGGTAACTGTTCTTTCGGGAACAGATACCACCGTCATATATACTTTGAAAAAGTACTGCCAACTAAGCAACACGTGATAAATATTCTGGAGGCATTTTCTATGAGTACAATGCTTTTTCAGTAACGATGAAAGTGTCTGAAAAGAGCTATTTATCGTTACACTGCGGTTACAAACTTCATGGGTCTTGCTAGCTGTGTGAAACATTAAACTTGATAAGTTGCTGTTCACTTACGTGAACGATGGTACTGTCTTATCTAATATCTAGTTTTCTAGTGCCGATTAAGGCGTACACAAACTTTCTTTGTCAATAACGAAAAATGTTCCGTTTTTCTTTCCTCCTTTGGAATCACTTGTATATATCCATATTAAATAACCCATCCGTAATATGTTAAGACTGAGATATCCATTTCCAATATCGAGTGTGGTTGCTTTTCTTGAAAATAACATGGAGACTAAATAAAAATATCTGAGACATTCCTTTTGTGCAAATCAATCAACGTAAACACACATCACATTTACTGCGGGAGGACGACCGTTAAAATCCCCGTCCGGCCATCCTGATTTAGATTTTCGGTGTTTTTCCTAAATCGCTTAACGCAAATGCTGGGATGATTCCTTTGAAATGGCACGTTCGATTGGCTACCCTATTCTTCCTTAATCCGAGCAAGTGCTCCGTCTCAAATCACTCTGTTGTCGACGGGACTTTAAAGATTAATCTTCCTTCCTTATTACATTTACTATTAACCCGTTTCTGAAGTCGTAATAGCACAGGAAGATACAGCTCATTAAGAAGTAACAGTTTAGTTACAGCATGTTAAACATTTATGTGACTTAGCCATGCAGGCAAATTGTAGCTAATTGAATGCAGTATTTTCAAGTAGGTTTCTGTAGTAAGGGCAAGGAATTCATGTTGAGAGAGATGCCAGAAATTAAGTTAAAACTAAAGAAAAATTATTATATTCTTTGATACTTTAACAGAAGTTGTAACTGAGTAATGTAATGGATAGTTACTGTGAGGAACGATACAAATCAGGAAGAGAGAGAGAGAGAGAGAGAGAGAGAGAGAGAGAGAGAGAGACATGGGGAGATGGATGGGGGGAGGGATGGGGGGAGGGATGGGTGGGAGATGGGGGGAGATGGTGGGGAGATGGGGGGATGGGGGCGATGGCGGGGGGAGATGGGGGGGGGGAGACGGAGTTCCTCTCGAGAACCATACAAAAGTTTCATATTTTACACCACATATGAAGGTTTGGACAGAAATATGGAAGCACCGCGAGATATGCATCGTTGAAAATAAATGCAAATGGCAGCCAAGCCTGCAGATTGCGCTGTAATACGTGACCACGAACATCACTTGTGCAATACGTTGCAAGTGTCAGTTGTTGTCAGAAGAGTGTTATGTGTAACTGTGAGTGCATTACGTCGGAGCTAAGTGTATTCGAACGTGGGAAAATTGTTGTTGTTTAGTTGGCGGGTACTTCCATAATAAAGGTAGCCGAAGTGTTCATTGTTTTAAGACGCATGTATCGAAGATTTATACAGCATCTACATCTACATGATTACTCTGAAATTCACATTTAAGTGCTTGGCAGAGGGTTCATCGAACCACAATCATACTATCTCTCTACCATTCCACTCCCGAACAGCGCGCGGGAAAAACGAACACCTAAACCTTTCTGTTCGAGCTCTGATTTCTCTTATTTTATTTTGATGATCATTCCTACCTATGTAGGTTGGGCTCAACAAAATATTTTCGCATTCGGAAGAGAAAGTTGGTGACTGAAATTTCGTAAATAGATCTCGCCGCGACGAAAAACGTCTTTGCTGTAATGACTTCCATGCCAATTCGCGAATCATATCTGCCACACTCTCTCCCCTATTACGTGATAATACAAAACGAGCTGCCCTTTTTTGCACCCTTTCGATGTCCTCCGGCAATCCCACCTGGTAAGGATCCCACACCGCGCAGCAATATTCTAACAGAGGACGAACGAGTGTAGTGTAAGCTGTCTCCTTACTGGACTTGTTGCATCTTCTAAGTGTCCTGCCAATGAAACGCAACCTTTGGCTCGCCTTCCCCACAATATTATCTATGTGGTCTTTCCAACTGAAGTTTTTCGTAATTTTAACACCCAGGTACTTAGTTGAATTGACAGCCTTGAGAATTGTACTATTTATCGAGTAATCGAATTCCAACGGATTTCTTTTGGAACTCATGTGGATCACCTCACACTTTTCGTTATTTAGCGTCAACTGCCACCTGCCACACCATACATAAATCTTTTCTAAATAGCTTTGCAACTGATACTGGTCTTCGGATGACCTTACTAGACGGCAAATTACAGCATCATCTGCGAACAACCTAAGAGAACTGCTCATATTGTCACCCAGGTCATTTATATAGATCAGGAACAGCAGAGGTCCCAGGACGCTTCCCTGGGGAACACCTGATATCACTTCAGTTTTACTCGATGATTTGCCGTCTATTACTACGAACTGCGACCTTCCTGACAGGAAATCACGAATCCAGTCGCACAACTGAGACGATACCCCATAGGCCCGCAGCTTGATTAGAAGTCGCTTGTGAGGAACGATGTCAAAAGCTTCCCGGAAATCTAGAAATACGGAATCAACTTGAGATCCCCTGTCGATAGCGGCCATTACTTCGTGCGAATAAAGAGCTAGCTGCGTTGCACAAGAACGATGTTTTCTGAAACCATGCTGATTACGTATCAATAGATCGTTCCCTTCGAGGTGATTCATAATGTTTGAATACAGTATATGCTCCAAAACCCTACTGCAAACCGACGTCAATGATATACGTCTGTAGATCGATGGAGTACTCCTACTACTCTTCTTAAACACTGGTGCGACCTACAGGGAAAGCAAACAAACATCATCCACGAATTGACAATGCTGATGAAAATGTGTGTTGAGTGTTCGTGACAGACGGTCACTGAAGGGAATTGTGACGGAAATAAGGATGACAGCTGCAAAAGTCATTGCAGAACTGAATCTCGCACTCGCGAACCCTGTCAGCACCAAAACAACACGAAGGTTGCTTCATAATCTGGGAATGGCTGGAAGGGCTGGAATTCCAAAACCACTCATGTGCAAACGCCAGGAACAGGAAAACGTAGTGCTGACACTATAAAACTTGGACCATGTCTCATTTCAGACTGTTCCCAAGTTCTGTCCCACTTTACGTCCCAAGAGTGAATCATGGCGGGAGTTCAGTGATGATATGGACAGCCATATCGTGGTATTCCATTCTACAAGGTCGCATTACAGTCAAGGATTATGTGGCGTTTATGGCTGATCACGTCAATCCCATGCTACACCGTTTATTCCCCAGAGGTTGTGCTGTGTCCTATGACGACAGGACTCCTGTCGGCACAGTCCGCATCTTCCAGGATTGGTTTTGTGAGCACGAGGGTGAAGTGACACGCCTCCCCTGGCCACCAGTCACCAGATCTTAATACTACTGAGCCACTGCAACCTACTTTGGAGAGAAGGGTGCATGATTGCTATTAACCACCATCATCGTTACCTGAACTTACCACTATTTTGCAGGAAGAATGGTATAAGATTCCCTTGAAAAATACACGACTTGTATTAGAAACGACTGGAAGCTGTTTTGAATTCCAACGGTTTTCGTACACCTTGTTTGGCATGGTAATGTGTTTTTGATGTTTCCATATTTTTTTCACCCCTTGTCTACTATGTTCTAATCTCTGCAATGGCAGTTTCGATACGGGAAACCACTGACTTCCTTCTGGGAAGCGAGAGGGTGCTTAAAACATCAATGTAGGCCTGTGCTGTGATAATGCCACGCAAAACAACAAGGGGTGCAAGCCCCCTCCATAAAAAACACGACCACACCATAACACCACCGCCTCCGAATTTGACTGTTGGCACTACACACGCTGGCAGATGACGTTCACCGGGCATTCGCCATAGCCACACACTGCTATCTGATCGCCACATTGTTTACTGTGATTCCTCACTCCACACAACGTTGTTCCACTGTTGAGACGTCCAATGTTTACGCTCCTTACACCACGTGAGGCGTCGTTTGGCATTTACCGGCGTGATGTGTGGCTTATGAGCAGCCGCTCGACCATGAAATCCAAGTTTTCTCGCCTCCCACCTAACTGTCATAGTACATGCAGTGGATCCTGATCCAGTTCGGTTCAAAAAATGGTTCAAATGGCTCTGAGCACTATGGGACTTAACTTCTAAGGTCATCAGTACCCTAGAACTTAGAACTACTTAAACCTAACTAACCTAAGGACATCACACACATCCATGCCCGAGGCAGGATTCGAACCTGCGACCGTAGCGGTCGCGCGGTTCCAGACTGTAGCGCCTTTAACCGCTTGGCCACCCCGGCCGGCGATCCAGTTCGGAATTACTGTGTG
The DNA here is from genome assembly GCF_023898315.1 of Schistocerca nitens. Classification (NCBI taxonomy): domain Eukaryota; kingdom Metazoa; phylum Arthropoda; class Insecta; order Orthoptera; family Acrididae; genus Schistocerca; species Schistocerca nitens. The sequence goes on along the minus strand of NC_064616.1, from coordinate 865,837,669 downwards.
ATAGTCTGGATAGATGTCTGCCTATTACACATTACATCTACATCTACATCTACATCTACATCAACATGGATACTCTGCCAATCACATTCAAGTGCCTGGCAGAGGGTTCATCGAACCACCTTCACAATTCTCTATTATTCCAACCTCGTATAGCGCGCGAAAAGAATGAACACCTATATCTTTCCGTACGAGGTCTGATTTCCCCGTGGTGATCGTTCCTCCCTATGTAGGTCGATGTCAAAAAAATATTTTCGCATTCGGAGGAGAAAGTTGGTGATTGGAATTTCGTGAGAAGATTCCGTCCCAACGAAAAACGCCTTTCTTTTAATGATTTCCAGCCCAAATCATGTGTCATTTCTGTGACACTCTCTCTTATATTTCGCGATAATACAAAACGTGCCGCCTTTCTTTGAACTTTTTCGATGTACTCCTTCAGTCCTATCTGGTAAGGAGCCCACATCGCGCAGCAGTATTCTAAAAGAGGACCGACAAGCGATGTGTAGGCAGTCTCCTTAGTAGGTCTGTTACATTTTCTAAATGTCCTGCCAATAAAACGCAGTCTTTGGTTAGCCTTCCCCACAACATTTTCAAATGGTTCAAATGGCTCTGAGCACTATGGGACTCAACTGCTGAGGTCATTAGTCCCCTAGAACTTAGAACTAGTTAAACCTAACTAACCTAAGGACATCACAAACATCCATGCCCGAGGCAGGATTCGAACCTGCGACCGTAGCGGTCTTACGGTTCCAGACTGCAGTGCAATTAACCGCACGGCCACTTCGGCCGGCACAACATTTTCTATGTGTTCCTTCCAATTTGAGTTGTTCGTAATTGTAATACCTAGGTATTTAGTTGAATTTACAGCTTTTAGATTAGACTCATTTATCGTGTAACCGAAGTTTAACGAGTTCCTTTTAGCCCTCCTGTGAATGACCTCACAATTTTCGTTATTTTGGGTTAACTGCCACTTTTCACACCATTCAGATATCTTTTCTAAATCGTTTTGCAATTTGTTTTAATCTTCTGATGACTTTATTAGTCGATAAACGACAGCGTCATCTGCAAACAACCGAAGACGGCTGCTCAGATTGTCTCCAAAATCGTTTATATAGATAAGGAACAGCAAAGGACCTATAACACTACCTTCGGGAACGCCAGAAATCACTTCTGTTTTACTCGATGACTTTGTAGTGGACTGACAAGGCAGCCAGTCCACAGAGACGGGTAGCCGAGAGGGCACACGTACACACACGCCGACTGGCGCGAAGTCTGGAACAGGATACGTGATGAATGTGATAAAGAAAAGAACGTAGCTACTAGAACACTTAACTTTTGTATCGTCCTTTGGTATACAGCAGTCTTGATGATACAAGTGAGACTCTTTAGATTCATGAAGTAACTAATGGCGCCTTGCTAGGTCGTAGCCATGGACTTAGCTGAAGGCTATTCTAACTGTCTCTCGGCAAATGAGAGAAAGGCTTCGTACGTGTAGTCGCTAGCAATGTCGTCCGTACAACTGGGGCGAGTGCTAGTACGTCTTTCTAGACCTGCCGTGTGGTGGCGCTCGGTCTGATCACTGACAGTGGCGACACGCGGGTCCGACATGTACTAATGGACCGCGGCCGATTTAAGCTACCACCTAGCAAGTGTGGTGTCTGGCGGTGACACCACAGACTTTCCGTCAATTACTACGAACTATGACCTCTCTGACAGGAAATCACAAATCCAGTCATATAACTGAGACGATATTCCATAAGCACGCGATTTCACTACGAGCCGCTTGTGTGGTACAGTGTCAAAAGCCTTCCGGAAATTCAGAAGTATGGAATCAATCTGAAATCCCTTGTCAGTAGCACTCAACACTTCATGTGAATAAAGAGCTAGTTGTGTTTCACAGGAACGATGTTTTCTAAACCTATGTTGACTGCGTTTCAATAGACCGTTTTGTTCGAGGTAATTCATAATGTTCGAACACCCTCTTCAATTGTCGGCGGTCTCTGTCAGTCAACAGACGAGGTCGGCCCGTACGCTTTTGTGCTGTACGTGTCCTTTAATGTTTCAACTTCACTATTACATCGGAAACAGTGGACCTAGGGATGTTTAGGAGTGTGAAAATCTCGCGTACAGACGTCTGACAGAAGTGACACTCAATCACCTGACTACATTCGAAGGCCGTGAGTCCCGCGGAGCGCCCCATTCTGCTCTCTCACTATGCCTAATAGCTACTGAGATCGCTGATATGGAGTACCTGGTAGCAGGTGGCAGCACAATGCACCTAATACGAAAAACGTATGTTTTTGGGAATGTCCGGATATATTAGATCACATAGAACTCTGTGCAACATTCTGTGTCATCCCACACCATTGGTCGGTGACTAGCAGCAGCCTTACTCGGGAAATACTACCCTATGCATAGGCTGCTATTAGCACCACAACACAAATGATCATGTTTGGAGTGTGCCGTGACTGGGAAGCATGGACTACTGATGAATTGTGATGTATTGTGTTCAGCGATGAATAGTGGTTCTGCATGATCTCTGATCACCATCGTCGGCGGGATGGCGGCGACCTGGGGAGAGGTCCCAATCTTCCATTGTTTTTAAGAAGCACGGCAGCGGTACTCCTGGCGCCGTGGCGTGGGAAGCCTTCAGGTGCGACTTTATTGGTTCAAATGGCTCTGAGCACTATGGGACTTAACTTCTGAGGTCATCAGTCCCCTAGAACTTAGAACTACTTAAACCTAACTAACCTAAGGACATCACACACATCCATGCCTGAGGCAGGATTCGAACCTGCGACCGTACCGGTCGCGCGGTTCCAGACTGCAGCGCCTAGAACCGCTCGGCCACAACGGCCGGCGGTGCGACTTTATTTCACAGATGGTAGGAACTGCGGCAATTTGACAGCACAACGATACGATCCGTACATCCTGCCTACTTCTTATGCGACAGTATCGTGATGCCATTTTATTTATTTATTGTTCCGTGGGACCACATTTAGGAGAAGTCTCCATGGTCATGGAACGAGTCAATACATGAAATTATAACACGATTGTAGAAACAGATAAAATGAAATATAAGAAACATATTCAGGCGACAAGTCGTTAGTTTAAATAAAGAAAATCAAGAATGTAACACTGGAATTTGCTTAATTTTTTAGCTCTTCCAGGAGCTCCTCGACAGAATAGAAGGAGTGAGCCATGAGGAAACTCTTCAGTTTAGACTTAAAAGTGTTTGGGCTACTGCTAAGATTTTTAGTTCTTGTGGTAGCTTATTGAAAATGGATGCAGCAGAATACTGCACTCCTTTCTGCACAAGAGTCAAGGAAGTGCATTCCACATGCAGATTTGATTTCTGCCTAGTATTAACTGACTGAAAGCTGCTAACTTTTGGGAATAAGCTAATATTGCTAACAACAAACGACATTAAAGAAAATACATACTGTGAGGGCAATGTCAAAATTCCCAGACTATTGAATAGGGGTCGACAAGAGGTTTTCGAACTTACACCATACATAGCTCGAACAGCCCGTTTTTGAGCCAAAAATACCCTTTTTGAATCAGAAGAATTACCCCAAAAAATAATACCATATGACATAAGCGTATGAAAATATGCGAAGTATACTACTTTTCGTGTTGAAATGTCACTTATTTCAGATACTGTTCTAATGGTAAATAAAGCGGCATTTAGTTTCTGAACAAGATCCTGAACATGCGCTTTCCACAACAGCTTACTATCTATCCGTACGCCTAGGAACTTGAACTGTTCCGTCTCGCTTATAACATGCCCATTCTGTCTGATTAAAATGTCAGTTCTTGTTGAATTGTGAGTTAGAAACTGTAAAAACTGAGTCTTACTGTGATTTAGCATCAAATTATTTTCCACAAGCCACGAACTTATATCATGAACTACATTATTTGATAATGTTTCAATATTACACACAAGATCCTTCACTACCAAGGTGGTGTCATCAGCAAACAGAAATATTTTTGAATAATCTGTAATACTAGAAGGCATATCATTTATATAAATAAGAAACAGCGGTGGCCCCAGCACCGACCCTTGGGGAACGCCCCATTTAACAGTGCCCCATTGGGACTGAACATCATTACCACTCTCAATATTGCGGAGGATTACCTTCTGCTTTCAACAGAACAATGTTCGTCCACACATGGCACGTGTCTCTATGAACTGACTTCATGATGATCAGGTACTCTCGTGGCCAGCAAGATCGCCAGGTGTCCCAATAGAACATGTATGGTGATCAGCTCGGACGTCAAGCCCGTCCCAGTGAACGCGTCCAAGTATCAAGGACCAGTTACGGGTTATCGGCCAGCTTGTGTCAGGAGAGGATACAACAGCTTTTCGACACTCTTCCCAACCGAATCAGTGCAAGTATCCAGGCTAGAGGATGTGCATCATACTGACAAGTGGCATCATTCTGCCAAGTTCTTTATAAATCTGACTCGATATTACAGTCACTGGAATAACATGAAGTACCTTCTCAATCCGTAACGTCTCATATCGTCTCCTACATCCCTTTGAGAACCACGCGGCTGCTACGGTTGCAGGTTCGAATCCCGCCTCGGGTATGGATGTGTGTGATGTCTTTAGGTTAGTTAGGTTTAAGTAGTTCTAAGTTTAGGGGACTGATGACCTCAGCTGTTAAGTCCCATTGTGCTTAGAGCCTCTTTGGGTCCTCCACTTTTTTTGCTCAGGTTGTCGATGCCTCCTTGACGTTGTGTTTACGTGATTTCTCCTGTATGTAAACAGGTTCCAAAAAAAAAAAAAAAAAAAAAATGGTTCCAATGGCTCTGAGCACTATGCGACTTAACTTCTGAGGTCATCAGTCGCCTAGAACTTAGAACTAATTAAACCTAAGGACATCACACACATCCATGCCCGAGGCAGGATTCGAACCTGCGACCGTAGCGGTCGCTCGGCTCCAGACTGTAGCGCCTAGAACCGCACGGCTCAAACAGGTTCTTATGTAATTATTAGCTATTATACCCTACAACAATGTGTATTAAAATCACATTATCGAATGTTAGATTTTTGCTGTCTGAAAAACTAGGAGTCTGCTCGTACCACATGCTTGTCTAGCTTTTTCTCTAATACCGTACCAAATACTTTCTAATCTTGTACTTGGCTCCTTGCAACCAATCATATTTCGTCGGCATGAGAATCTAACAAGCAATCGTGATCAAGTGTACAGTTATTTATAGACGCGTAAGGACTTCAGAAAGTAAGTTACGCGTGTCGGATCACGCCAGTGTTAGCAGAGAATACGTGTTCCGGGTTTCCTGAAGATACATTTATACTGTGGTACATATAATAAGAGGTACATCATTGTGTGCGAGTGAAATGACTCCAAAAGTTGAAGCATGCGGCGGTATATAGACCAAATACAATGCCGCGTCCAGACGTAGTGAAATTGTGGCAACAAGTTGACTAAGACTTCACAGACGAGGGTGATGGTGACCGGGGAGTCCATATCTTGCACCGTGCAAATTCCATTCTATCCAGCTCGCTGAAAGAACATCTAAGGGAAAGAGATTTTCCAACGATGAGGACGTTTATGCAGCGGTTCTCTGTTGCTCCGTGACCAAGGAGCAGATTTCTGTCGTCGAGGGGTTGAACGACAAGTGGAACATTCCGATCATTGTTTACAGACGTTCGGTGACTTTGCTGAAGAATAGTGCCCTGTATCTGTGTCACTTTCCAGTGTAGGGCAGCACTGAATAAAAGTTATTTTGCCTGCCATAATAATGTGTAACTTACTTTTTGAAGTCTCCTTGTATATCACGAGCAAGGGAAAAATAAGAGGCTATTCGGAATGTAAGTTCCGATCGATTGCGAAAATTAAAACTGTTTTATTTGAAATAGTTAGATACACCTCACAGCGATTTCTCTACGTTGTCGCCGATCCGACTTTGACATTTGTCGTAGCGTTGTACCAACATTCGAATGCTCTCGTCATAGAAGGCAGCCGCCAGTGCTCTCCGCCAATTCTCTACGCTCATCTACAGCTCGTTGTCTGTGCCAAAATGTCTTCATAGCCAGCGGTTCATCTGAGCAGAGATGAAACAGTTACGGGCTTTGTTGCGGATGATCAAACACTTCCCACTGAAAACGCTGAAGGAGAATCTTCACTGCCCCTGCAGAGTGCGGCCGAGAATTGTCACGATGAATGAAACGCATGACAGTTATGTTACGTGGGTTTGGCAGGAAACATTATCTTCTAGGCATCTTTACCTGCTCACTGTGTGCTCAGAATTGAAAAGAGCGATGTGCCACGTTCGACGGACATACGAGGGCTATCCACAAAGTACATTACGTTTTGGAATTAAAAAAAAAGTATTGGAAAACTTTTTTATTATATACAGATGAAAGCCACACTTAAATACAACTTTTCTACATAGTTGCCATTTAAATTAAGGCACTTATCGTAGCGATGGACGAGCTTGGAAATTCCTTCGTCGTAAAAGTCGGCCGCCTGCGCCTTCAACCACGTGGTTACCTCTTCTTGAAGCTGTGCGTCGTCATCAAAACGGTGCATAGCCAACCACTTCTTCATTGCTGGGAATAAGTGGAAGTCGCTCGGTGCCAGGTCGGGACTGTACGGCGGATGAGGAAACAACTCCCACTTAAAAGATTCGAGAACTTCACGAGTGGCATTTGCCGTGTGGGCCCGGGCGTTGTCGTGAATCAGCAAGATCTTTGAGCCCAACTTTCCCCTGCGCTTGTTTTGTATTGCTCTTTTGAGGTTGTGCAGAGTTTGGCAATACCTTTGAGAGTTTATTGTTGTGCCTCTTTCCAGCAAATCCACAAAAATCACACCTTTTCTGTCCCAAAAGAGGTAACTACGTGGTTGAAGGCGCAGGTAACCGAATTTTACGACGAAGGAATTTCCAAGCTCGTCCATCGCTACGATAAGTGCCTTAATTTAAATGGCAACTATGTAGAAAAGTAGTATTTAAGTGTGGCTTTCATCTGTATATAATAAAAAAAATTTCCAATACTTCATTTATTTTTAATTCCAAAACGTAATGTACTTTGTGGATAGCCCTCGTACTAGAGACACTACCCAACGCATCTGTGCAAAACTTCATCGGATTTTCACAGTGGCTTTTATTTCGCAACCGATCAGAACTTACTTTCCGAAATTCCGAATAGCCGTCATATTAGGGTTGCATAAGATAGGATAGTGAAAGGAATGCGAAGGAAATCGACATCGTCCTTTTCAAGGGAAGTATCGCGAATTTACAGTAAAGCTGCATGCCCTCGGGAAAAATTACGGCTGTAGTTTCCCCTTGCTTTCAGCCGTTCGCAGTACCAGTACAGCAAGGCCGTTTTGGTTAGTGCTACGAGGCCATATCAGTCAATCATCCAGACTGTTGCCCCTGCAACTACTGAAAAGGCTGCTGCCCCTCTTCAGGAACCACATGCTTGTCTGGCCTCTCAACAGATACCCCTCCGTTGTGGTTGCACCAACGGTACGGCCATCTGTATCGCTGAGGCACGCAAGCCTCCCCACCAACGGCAAGGTCCATGGTTCATGGAGAGCTGTATCAAACCAGTCTCAGGACTGAAGAGCAAAACAACAACAAATCGCGAATTTGTCTTATGCGGATTAGGGAATCTGCGGAAAAGCTTAATTTGAAAGGCTGGACGTGGATGTGAACCACGATCTCCCGAATGCGAAGTAAGGAAGCACGTTAGGTTTTAACGCCCAATTAATTACGAGGTCCTCGGAGAAGCAGAACAAGCTTTGAATGGAGAAGAAAATCGTCCATGTTATTCTCAGGTTAACCTTTCCGGATTTTGCCTTAAGCGATTGATGGAAACCTGAACCTGGATGACTGCACAGGAATTGGAACCACGGTCCTCTCGAATGCAAGTACAGTGTCGTACTGCTACGGCGCTTTGATGGGTCACGAAAAAGAATCCCGTGCATTACCAATGTATGGCTTGCTCAGTACAGTGTGAAAAGTGTTTGGTGGCAATCTCTTAAAGTTGAGTTTCATCCCCGTTCCAATTCTGTACAAGAAAACGGTTACTCAATGAATTAATATCCTTCATTTTTATAGATACCTATCCCATAGATAATATTAGAGTAACAGCACCTCGTGCAAACTCTGTCTATCTTCACACGTTCTGTTTGTGAGTACAAGGAAAAACATCAGTATACGCTACCAGCGACCTCTCCCTCACACACACGTGGTTTATAATGACGGGCAGAATATACCTCTAGTGCTAGAACAGAGACACCTGTTCGTGTCCCGCAGCGCGCTAATTGGCGATACTGGAAGGAGAGCCCAGACACAGATGGAATCCGTGTGGCGGAATAACGACCGTAGCTGTTGCACCGGGCAGCGTGAAGTGGTTTTTAGGCGGCTGTCCACGATAGTTAACGCTGGACTGGTGCTCAATTTAAAACAGTTAAAATACGATTCCACAAAGAACAAAGTTTGCACAATTCCCAGACTGATGTAGCACACGACTTCCTTTCCTTAAGAAAATGACGGCTGCAGCGCCACGAAGGCATGCAGCAACAGAGTTAAAAATTAAATAAAATTCTCAAATCCTTGAGTACAGCGGAGACCGTATGAGACGAGATTAAAGCTAACTAAACGAAGAAGACTAGAACAGGGATCACGTTGATTATCCTTGCAGTCATGCTGGTGAAAAATAGCGACTGAAGTTTAAATGCAGTATATTTTGGCTTACTTCTCTATTTACACGTCTGTTTGTAAGCACTTTCTACTCTGTCACGTTAGTTTACAGTTTTCCAGGCCGGGAACGACAGCATTTTGTCTTAAATTGCTACCTCCATTGTTTGTTGGAAGTGAAGTCTGAAGCGCGGACTGAAAGAGCTGACAATGCATTCCTTCCGACAGGCTACTGCCTATTGAATCATCACTTTTTATTACATAGGGCAGTGCTCAGTTTATAGTGACAGACAATTAAATACTATGGCGACATTTTGTGTACTGTGCACATTGCACTTTCGGCCCACGCACAACGCTGGTAACCTGCCGCACAGCTTAAATCCACATTTTAGAGTCCAGAGATTCGGTGTCAGCTCTGCCGGAGCTTCGACAATCTCCAACCAGTTACAGCTCTACTTTAATGTCCACGCTAGAGTGCATTATGTAAGTTTAAATAGTGCATATTATTTCGACACTGGAACGTTAGTGTTCAACAGGCAATAAATAGTCTTCCAAGGTAGTAATTATTAACTATTTCGGGGGAATACAGAGTGTTGTAGATAGAGGTCCAGTCGAATTCCAAGTTCACAATGACTAAGGACATTCGGTGTATACTACGAGCGCGTGCTGAAAATCAATGCCTTCGAATTCTGATGTTGAATGTCTTAAATCTTTGTCAGTAAAACAACCGTTATTAACATTCTTCATCTTTATTTTTCATGTTTTATCTTTGTTTCTCATCATATTCAGCCTGCGGACAAACACATTTCTACGAACGAGAAACAAGTTAGTTGATACCTCCACTATAGAATGTCCGAATTCGTTGATGGAGCCACAGCCTCATCACTGCTTGCACAGTTTCATCTCTTCCACCGAGAAGTGCTCGAAGGTGTTCTTTAAGTTCTAGGAACAGATGAAAATCAGATGGGCGCAAGTCAGGACTGTTTGAAGAATTACCGATGACAGTGAACCCAAGCCGTCGGGTTGGTGCAGAGGTCGTAACGCTCGTGTGTGGTCTGGCATTGTCATGCTAAAGCAGATGGTGCTCTATATGTGGAAGAATTCGTGCTTTCAGTTCTCTGACGTTCCCGTAGTACCTTCAAGAGCTTATGATGATGCCTTTACGCTTGACTTACACACATCAAAAAAGGTTTTGCATCACCTCGGTTCCGAGAGTTCCGGAACCTGTACAGAAAATTGTAATAGAGCTCAACATAAACATTTCTGCCCTTTTCAAAGCTCAGGAAAACCTCACTTTGCATGTTGTGCCATCATACAGCGAGACCTTCAGAGATAGTGGTCCAGACTGCTGTACACACCGATACCTCTAATACCCAGTAGCACGTCCTCTTGCATTGATGCATGCCTGCATTCCTCGTGGCATACTATCCACAAGTTCATCAAGGCACTGTTGCTCCAGATTGTCCCACTCCTCAACGGCGATTCGGTGTAGATCCCTCAGAGTGGTTGGTGGGTCATGTCGTCTATAAAAAGCCCTTTTCAATCTATCCCAGGCATGTTCGATAGGGTTCATTTCTGGAGAACATGCTGGACATTCTAGTCGAGCGTTGTCGTTATCCTGAAGGAAGTCATTCACAGGATGTGCACGATGGGGGCGCGAATTGTCGTCCATGAAGACAAATGCCTCGCCAATATGCTGCCGATATGGTTGCACTATCGGTCGGAGGATGGCATTCACGTATCGTACAGCCGTTACGGCACCTTCAATGACCACCAACGGCGTACGTCGGCCACACATAATGCCACCCCGAAACATCAGAGAATCTCCACCTTGCTGCACTCGCTGGACAGTGTCTCTAAGACGTTCAGCCTGACCGGGTTGCCTCCAAACACATCTCCGACGATTGTCTGGTTGAAGGCATATGCGACACTCATCGGTGAAGTGAACGTGATGCCAATCCTGAGCGGTCCATTCGGCATGTTGTTGGGCCCATCCGTACCGCGCTGCATGGTGTCGTGGTTGCAAAAATGGACCTCGCCATGGACGTAGGGAGTGGAGTTGCGCATCATGCAGTTTATTTCGCACAGTTTTAGTCGTAGCACGATGTCCTGTGGCTGCACGAAATTCATTATTCAACATGGTGGCGTTGCTGAAAGGGTTCCTCCGAGCTGTAATCCGTAGGTAGCGGTCAACCACTGCAGTAGTAGCCCATGGGTGGCCTGAGCGAGACATGTCATCGACAGATCCTGTCCCTCTGTATCTCCTTCATGTCCGAACAACATCGGTTTGGTCCATTCGAGACGCCTGGACACTTCCCTTGTTGAGAGCCCTTCCTGGCACAAAGAAAAAATGCGGACGCGATCGAACCGCAGTATTGACCGTCTACGCATGGTTGAACTACAGGCAACACTAGCAGTGTACCTCCATCCTGGTGGAATGACTGGAACTGATCGGCTGTTGGACCCCTCCGTCTAGCAGGCGCTGCTCATGCATGCTTGTTTACATCTTTGTGCGGGTTTAGTGACATCCCTGAACAGTCAAAGGGAATATGTCTGTGATACAATATCCACAGTCAAAGTCTATATTCAGAAGTTCCATCCACAGTCAAAGTCTATATTCAGAAGTTCTAGGAACCGGGGTAATGCAAAACGTTTTCTGATGTGTGTACAAAAGCACCACACCCTGAAAATCCCAGAACACTATGAACATGACTTTGCCTGATGATGGCATGATCTATATAATTTTTTGACGTCGGCTTGTGACGGATCTCCACTGATGCTCTCTTGTTTTCGGGGTCAAAATGGTGAACCCACTCGCGTTTCTGTGGTTAGAAACTCGATTACAGCACGCCATTTCTCAAGCACAGTCGTAGTTATGTTACACGCCACTATCCGGAGCCCGCTAGCGGCAGAAGATTGCAACTTGCGTCAGCGAAGCGGGAAAGTCAACCGAGTAATATGCATGATATGTAACACGTCAAGCGATATCGAGAACTTTTCAGTCCGCCCTCGTACATGTTGTCCCTCCAACAGCGTACTTAGAACCTCAGCTGCTGAGGGGGAGAGAGAGGGGCGCTACTGCGGGTATTGAAGAAATAGTATTGCGGTTTCACGATTAATGGTTCTAGGCACGTTTACTACTAATAAGTATCTGTTACATGTTCTGGCTTTCTATAGGCTCATAATTAATACGTTTGTCTGTTTGGCAGGGCAGATTGCGAGATCTGTTCGCAAAGTCTTTTTAGAGGGGAGTTCGAGGATGGAGAGGGAGGGTTGCTCTTGTCTTGCCCAACGCTGAATACGCAAACGTCTTCATCACTTTCCGGACGTTATCTGGTTCGTGGTGTCGGCCTATAACAAGTAGTCCGCCATTATGGATCTGGAACAAATGTGATAATGTTTCATTCATGTCACCACATCAACTTCACCAAAGATTTTGGAGGAAGTGGAGAAATTTGTGTATGCCATCCGGTTGAAAAATTTTATCCTGTGCGTTTTCCTAATATAGCGGTTTGTTTGTTGCATCTCTCACGTGCTCAAGACAAACCAGTCACGCACATGGAGTGCAGGAATCCAACAGACTGGCTGGAGTACTTACACCTTCATGTACGGCCAGCTAGGACATTACGAATGATGATACACTGGGCAACAAAATTAAAGGGCCACTTTTTTGAAACTCCGCTATTTATAGGATTGCATGGCTCAACCGGTAAGAACGGAACCCTTGTGGGATCACCGTGTTGTCCGTCAGTCTGTCTGTCCTTCTGTTAAGACCCCATTTGCTCAGGAACGGCCAGAAGTATCAAGTTGAAATTTATATCTAATACTAAGGTCTACTGGCCATTGGTGGGGTAAAACATTTAAGCTTCTAAGTCAATACAGTCAAAAGATAGACCAGTTATATCACATATTTTAATACTTGCAAACTCACTCATCAAAACCTATGGATGACTTATATCAGTACATAATTAAGTTTGTGCGGAACCCTCAGAGCCGGCCGCGGTGGAAGAGCGGTTCTAGGCGCTTCAGTCCGGAACCGCGCGACTGCTACGGTCGCAGGTTCGAATCCTGCCTCGGTCATGGGTGTGTGTGATGTCCTTAGGTTAGTTAGGTTTAAGTAGTTCTAAGTTCTAGGGGACTGATGACCTCAGATGTAAAGTCCCATAGCGCTCAGAGCCATTTGAACCATTTGAGCCCTCAGAACGCGAGTCCTACTCGCAGTTTTCCGGTTTTTCCCATTGAGAAGGTCGAAACCTGGCCCCAACGTGCCACAGCCTTCCTGCGTAATGGTTCAAAATCATGGCGCCCTGCGACGTCACCCTCGGGCTCAGTGACGCTGTAAACAGCAAGGCGTCGACCCATGCGCAAAAATGCCAGAGCTCAGACGTCCATGTGAGGTGTAATGTGGGTTAACGACTCCACATTGGCACCAGATTTCACCATAATTTTGCCCAACACCACTTTGGAGGTGTCAGACAATTTGAAGATCGTTACACCTCCCCTTACCCTCATCTCACCACTTCTCTTGACACATCTGTGAAAGCCGCGCGGGGTAGCCGTGCGGTCTCAGGCGCCTTGCCACGTCCGTCGGAGGTTCGAGTCCTCCCTCGGGCATGGTTTTGTGTGTTGACTTTAGCGTAAGTTAGTTTAAGTTAGATTAAGTAGTGTGTAAGCTTAGGGACCGATGACCTCAGCAGTTTGGCCCCATAGGAACTTAAGGGGTGAGACACGCGACGCTCAGCGTTCAAATGACGTATTTCTCTTATGGATGGGCGAGGAACAAATTTCGGACACATCGTCGCTCAAAATCGACACATAAAAAGCCTCGGGTGGTGTAACAAAGGGCAGGGGGGGGGGGGGGCACCACCCTTCCCCTACAGTGTTCATTTGCACACATTTCGCTGTCTAAAATGACAATTTGCAGTGCGTTGTGCAACGGGACGACGTTATTGACAACCTTCAACACTGCTGACACGCCCCCCCCCCCCCCCCCCTCCGGGAGATTCAACCCTTCTTGAATGACGAAACAGGACTGCAACCCTATTGAACGTCATCTCACGCCTTTGGAGGTGAGGGCACAGGGATTGGGGTGGGGGAGGGGGGGGGGGGGGTGAACATCGATACACACGACATAAATAAAACTACAAAGTGTCTCTTCAAGACCTCCCACTTCGGCAACACCCTCGCTGCCATCTGCGCACCTTTGCTGGGCACTTTAAAAATGCCTCTGTAAGAGACTACCGATACCTATCCACCAGCGGGGTATGCGAGCCTTTAGACATTACTCATTACGCAACATGATGTGGCATGGGCTTTACTATTGTCTGAGGTTGTGCTGGAGGGAACTGACAGCAAGAATCCTGCAGGGCTGTCTATAAAACAGTAAGCGATGGGACAAAGTATCTCCGAGGTAGCGACGAAGTAGGGATTTTCCCGTGCGACCATTTGACGAGTGTACCGTGAGTATCAGGAATTTGGTAAAACATCAAATTTACAGAGTGGCTCCAGGAACAAATTCTGAGTTTAAACACTTTTTCTGGCCACCAAACTCCCAGGCATGAACATTATTGAGCATATCTGGGATGCCTTGAAACGTGCTGTTCAGAAGAGATCTCCATCCTCTTGTGCTCTTACGAATTTATGGACAGCCCTGCAGGATGGTGTCAGTTCCCTCCAGCACTACTTCAGACATTATTCGAGTCCACGCACTTCTGAGTGCTCGCGGGGCCCTACGCGATATGCATCTGAGACAGCGTCCATTTGAAGAATAATATCCATTCACCCATCGAACAAAAAACTGCACCCAGTGGTCGGAAGTAAGCACATTGTCCTACGAGAAGGGTAGTAGAAGTGGTCCACAAAATTACCACTCAATATCATTGGCGTTCATGTGTTTTAGAACATTTTTTGAGTTCAGACTTAGAGAGGAATAGAATGACCTCCTTCACGCCCACCAATATCGCTCATGCGGGCATTATCCCGCAGCTTTTCCCACATGACAACCTAAAAGCAATGGAATAAGATTGTCCTATTAGTGCAATATTTCTTGGCTTCCAAAAAGCATTTGAATCTGTATTGTGCCAACATTTATTAACAAAAGTACAATAATATATGGTAACAAACAAAATTTGCGACTATATTGAAGATTTGTTAGTACGGAGGACATATCATGTTATAATGATTGAGGGTCATCGGCAGACGTGAAATTAACTTCAGGCTGAACCCAGGAAAGGATAAGGGGGCTCTTACTCTTCATCATTTATATTACTGACTTGCGGACAATATTAATAGCATCCACAGATATTTTGCAGATGATGCAGTTTCTGTAAGGAGAAAAAGCTGCACTGATCTTCCGTCATATTTTGATAAGATTACAAAGTGGGGCAAATACTGACAATTCACTTTAAACATACAAAAATGTAAAATTTTGCGCTTCAAAAAACACGAAAGGCAGTACCATATAACTACAATATCAGTGAGTCACAACTGGGAACAGTCAAATCGTAAAAATCTCTGGATGTGGCAATTTGTATGGATAAGACATGGAATGTTCACAAAGGTACAACCGTAGGTTGGTTGATTTGGGGGAAGGGACTAAACAGCGAGGTCATCGGTCACATTGGATTAGGGGAAGGCCGGCCGAAGTGGCCGTGCGGTTAAAGGCGCTGCAGTCTGGAACCGCAAGACCGCTACGGTCGCAGGTTCGAATCCTGCCTCGGGCATGGATGTTTGTGATGTCCTTAGGTTAGTTAGGTTTAACTAGTTCTACGTTCTAGGGGACTAATGACCTCAGCAGTTGAGTCCCATAGTGCTCAGAGCCATTTGAACCATTAGGGAAGGATGGGGAAGGAAGTCGGCCGTGCCCAGTCAAAGGAAGGGGGTGAGAGTGTCACTGATATGATACGCGAATTGGGGTGGCAGTCACTAAAACAAAGGCAGTTTTCTTTGCGGCGAGATCTATTTACGAATTTTCAATCACCAGCTTTCTCTTCCGAATGCGAAAATATTTTGTTGACACCCACCTACGTAGGGAGAAATGATCATCATAATAAAATAAGAGAGATCAGAGCTCTAACGGAAAGATGTAGGTGTTCCTTTTTCCCACGCGCCATTCGAGAGTGGAATGGTATAGAAGTAGTATGAAAATTGTTCGATGAACCCTACGCCAGGCACTTAAGTGTGAATTGCAGAGTAACCATGTAGATGTAGATGTAGATGTAGAAGGAACCATCCCGGCATTTGCCTGAAGCGATTTAGTGAAATCACGGAAAACCTAAATCAGGACGGTCGGACGCGTGTTTGAACCGTCGTCCTCCCGAATGCGAGTCCAGTGTGCTAACCATTGCGCCACCTAACTGTAGGCAGATTTGGGTTCATTGGCAGGATGCTGGGGTAATGCAGTCTGTCTACAAAGGCGACTGCTGAGATAATACTTGTGCGTCTCATCTTAGAATATTTCTCAAGTGTATGGAACCGATACCGGATAGGACCAACATGGTATATTGATCATAACGTGATGGATAGCGCAAGTGATCAAATATTTGTTTGCTTCATGGCAGAACGTCACGGAAATTACCCCATTACCCCATCAAAGTCTACTTACAAAGCTTCAAGAGCCAGTGTTACGTGAGGAATCTAGCGAATAACTTCAGCTCC
Organism: Schistocerca nitens; assembly: GCF_023898315.1. NCBI lineage: Eukaryota > Metazoa > Arthropoda > Insecta > Orthoptera > Acrididae > Schistocerca > Schistocerca nitens. The sequence goes on along the minus strand of NC_064616.1, from coordinate 865,821,343 downwards.
CTATGTATCATTTGCGTAGGCACTGCGAAGACTAGATTAGACTAAATACAGAGATATTAAAGCAGTCATTCTTGCCGTGTTCCACATGCAGCACCAACAGTAAGCTAGCCAAGCATGTGGAACAATGATAAGTACCCTTTGCCATGCACTTCACAGTGGTGTGTTAAGTAAGTACAGGGGCTGGACAAAAATATGGTGACATCAAAAACACAACACATTCCAATGCCTGATACGGTGTAGGAAACCAGTTGGCATTCAAAACAGCGTCCACGTGTCTCGGAATGGATAAATACAAGTCCTGTATAGTTTTCAAAGGAATCTTATACCATTCTTCCTGGGAAATAGTTTCAAGTGCAGGTAACGATGATGGAATTGGATTACGATCACGAGCACGACTCTCTAAAGTAAACCACAAAGGATCAGTAATATTGAGATCTAGAGAGTGCAGTGGCCAGAGGAGATAAGACCATTTATCTTCGTGTTCACAAAACAAGTCCTGGGCGATTCGAACTGTGTGACCAGGGACCCTGTCGTCTTGAAACGCTGCATCACCACTGGGGAACAAACGTTACACCATGGGATGGACCTGATCAGCCAAAATGATCACATACACGGGGATGACAGAAGTCATGAGACAGTGATATTTACAGCTACATATGGCGGCAGTATCGCGTACAAAAGTTATAAAAGGGTAGTTAACTGGCGGAGCAGTCATTTGCACTCAGGTTATTCATATGAAAAGGTTTCCGACGTCATTATGGCCACACGATGGGAATTATCAGGCTTTGGACGCGGAATGGTAGTTGGAACTAGACTCGTGGGACATTCCATTTCGAAAATCGTTAGGGAATTCAGTATTCCGAGATCCACAGTGTCAAGAGTGTGCCGAGGATACCAAATTTAAGGCCTTACCTGTCACCGCGGAGAAGACAGTTGCCGACGGCCTTCACTTAACGACCGAGAGCGTGGCGTTCGCGTAGAATTGTCAGTGCTAATACACAAGCAACACTGCATGAAATAACCGCAGAAATCAATGTGGGACGTACGACGAACGTATCCGTTAGGAGACAGCGACGAAATTTGACGTTAATGGACTATGACAGCAGACGACCGATCCGAGTGTCTTTGTTAACAAGCACATAGTCTGCAACGCCTTTCCTCCGCACGGTTTCTAGGGTTCAAGTTTGGGTTAGATCCCACGAAGCCATGGACCCAAGTTGCCAACAAGGCACTGAGCAAATTGGTGATGGCTCGACATTGGTGTAGGCTGTTTACTTGGAGTGGCCTAGGTCCTCGGTTATGTTCGGCTACGCGGAGACCATTTGGAGCCATTCATGGACTTCATGTTCCCAAACAACAATGGAATTTTAATGGATGACAATACGCCATGTCACCAGGCCACCACTGTGCGTGATAGGTTTGAAGAATATTCTGGATAATTCGAGCGAATAATGTGGCCACTCAGATCGCCGAAAATGAATTCCATCGATTATTTATGGGACATAACTGAAAGGCCAGATCGTGCACAAAATCCTGCACCAGCAACACTTTCGCAATTATGAACATCTATAGAGGCAGTATGGATCAATATTTTTGCAGGGGACTTCCAACGACTTGAGTCCATGCCACGTCTAGTTGCTGCACTACTCCCGGCAAAAGGAGGCCCCACACGATATTAGGAGGTACCCCATACTATTGTCATCCCAGTGTAATCCTTCGCAGTAATGCGATCTCGCAGAGTAACCATGTGGCCCATGGAATACCACGATATGGCTGGCCAAATCATCACCGAAATCCTGCCATGTTTCACTCATGCTGAGTTAACTCGGCCCCAATTTATAAATACTGAGCAACAAGACTAATCCGACTACCTCACTTTATTCCATTGCTTAGAAATCCAGGTTTTACGGCTTCGGCACCACGTTTCCCTGTTACGGTACATTTGCACACCTGAAGAGTGGTTTTGGATTTCATCTCGCCCTGAAATTTCCTGCTTGTGGAGCTATCTTCGTGTTGTTTTGTTGCTGAAAACGTCACGAGTGCGACATTCGGTTCTGCAGACTTTTGTCCGCGTTGTGACTTGGGGGATGATGTTTTTCCGCTTTTCCTGTTTGCGGTATAAAACTTCGATGCGGTGCCTCTTGAAACACCAAGCATTTCGACTTTCTTGCTTACAGAAGCACCTACCAAATGAGCAACAACAATTTGCCCACTTCCGAATTCAGTTAGCTCCGACAAAATGCAATCCCAACCACACAGAGCACTGTTCTGACCACGACTGACACATGCAACGTATCGAGGACAGTGCACAGGGGCCGTTCGTGGGCAAATAGAACACTGCAGCCTGCAGACTTGGCTATCACCTGCATTTACGTTGAAGTATGTATACACATCAAAAAAAGGTGCATCACTCCGCTTCCCAGAACTCCTGAAGATAGACGTTGACTGTGAATATTGTATCACAGACACAGTCCCTTTGACTGTTCAGAGATCTCACTAAACCCGCACAAAGATGTAAACAACCATGCATGAGCAGCGCCTATTAGACAGATGGGGTCCGACAGCCGATCAGTTCCAGTCATTCCACCACGAAGGAGGTACACCGCTCGTGTTGTCTGTTGTTCAACCATGCATAGGCAGTCAATACCGCAGTTCGATCGCGTCCGCATTGTTACTTCGTGCCAGGAAGGGGTCTCAACAAGGGAAGTGTCTAGGAGTCTCGGCCGGCCGCGGTGGTCGTGCGGTTCTAGCGCTGCAGTTCGGAACCGCGGGACTGCTACGGTCGCAGGTTCGAATCCTGCCTCGGGTATGGATGTGTGTGATGTCCTTAGGTTAGTTAGGTTTAAGTAGTTCTAAGTTCTAGGGGACTGATGACCACAGATGTTAAGTCCCATAGTGCTCAGAGCCATTTGAACCATTTTTAGGAGTCTCGGAATGAACCAAAGCGATGTTGTTCGACATGGAGGAGATACAGAGAGATACGAACTGTCGATGACATGCCTCGCTCAGGCCGCCCAAGGGCTATTACTGCAGTGGATGACCGCTACATACGGATTATGGCTCTGAGGAACCCTGACAGCAACGCCACCATGTTGAATAATACTTTTCGTGTAGCCACAGGACGTCGTGTTACGACTCAAATTGTGCGCAATAGGCTGCATGATGCGCAACTTCACTCCCGACGTCCATGGCGAGGTCCATCTTTGCAACCACGACACCATTCAGTGCGGTTCAGTTGGGCCCAACAACATGCCGAATGGACCACTCAGGATTGGCATCACGTTCGCTTCACCGATGAGTGTCGCATATGCCTTCAACCAGACAATCGTCGGAGACGTGTTTGGAGGCAACCCGGTCAGGCTGAACGCCTTACACACACTGTCTAGCGAGTGCAGCAAGGTGGAGGTTCCCTGCTGTTTTGGTGTGGCATTATGTGGGGCCGACGTACGCTGCTGGTGGTCATGGAAGGCGCCGTAACGGCTGTATGATACGTGAATGCCATAATCCGACCGATAGTGCAACCATATCGGCAGCATATTGGCGATGCATTCGTCTTCATGGACGACAATTCGCGCGCGAATGACTTCCTTCAGGATAACGACATCGCTCGACTAGAGTGTCCAGCACGTTCTCCAGACATGAACCCTATCGAACATGCCTGGGATAGATTGAAAAAGGCTGTTTATGGGCGACGTGACCCACCAACCACTCTGAGGGATCTACGTCAGATCGCCGTTGAAGAGTGGGACAATCTGGACCGACAGTGCCTTGATGAACTTGTGGATAGCATGCCACGACGAATACAGGCATGCATCAATGCAAGAAGACGTGCTACTGGGTATTAGAGGTACCGGCGTGTACAGAAATCTGGACCACCATCTCTGAAGATCTCACTGTATGGTGATACAACATGCAATGTGTGGTTCTCATTATCAATAAAAAGGGCGGAAATTATGTTTGTGTTGATCTCTATTCAAGTTTTCTGTACAGATTCCGGAACTCTCGGAACCGAGGTGATGCGAAACTTGTTTTGATGTGTGTATTTCTCGCGGTATTTCCGTATTTTTGTCCAACCTCTGTATGAACGTAACACACGGGATGTACTTTTTTCTGTTATCACGATTGGAATAGCCTACCCACGAATCGGAGTCAGCTACTATGAAGGATGTTTCCGTCTATGTGCAAGCTCTTCCTTCAACTCATGGCAGCTTCTGGAAACATATATAATATAGCAGCGACTGGTTGTGCTTGAAAGCTAGTATGGTACTGTTTTGATTGTCCGACAATAACTGTGTAGTTATGGCGGTATGCAGAGTGCGCTGTACGTACCTTGTGCTCCCTATGAGCCGTCACGCTGCGGGACAGCGCGAGCGCCGCCGCCGCCCACAGCACGAGTAGCGTCGCCATCGGCGCCTGCAACCAATCACAACACTTAGGCACGCGCTCAAAGCGTACCACAATGTTTTTGTTCTATGGAAAATAACCGACTATAACTAATACTGTTGCTCATCAGTTAATATTGACTTGAAACCAGGCAGTTTACGCTGTAAATCCACTTTAGGAACAATATACAGGGGTGTTTCAGCTACCCCGACCGCTGGGTTTTATGCAACCCGCAACGCCCTCAAATACCATGTACAAGACTTTCGTATTCTCTTGCTCGCTATGTCCAGCCTATTAGCCCTATATATATATATATATATATATATATATATATATATATATATATATATATATAGGGCTATATATATGTAGGAAATTTAACGTAGTTAAATTTTGTACTGGGATATGTTTTTCGTAGAGGCTGTAGTTTTAGAATTACTCAAGAAAAACGTACGTGTTTTTTTTTAATGAGTCAAAAATTGTGGTCTCCAGCGAAAACGTATCACAGTACAAAATTTAGCTACATTAAATTTCCTACAAATTGGTCCCGTTCACGTTTACTGTAGGACTAATAGTTTGCGTGTAGCGAGCGAAAAAATATTTAAATCATGTTCGTAGTTGTTGAGGGCATTGTGTGATGCATAAAGCCGAAAGTTAGGGGCAGATGAATCTCCCTATATATATATATGCCCCTACTTTTCGGCTTTTTATATATATATATATATATATATATATATATATATATATATGTGTGTGTGTGTGTGTGTGTGCGTGTGTTTGTGTCTGTGTGTGTGTGCCAGGTAGTTTTAATTAAACTGATAGTGTTCCGAGTGCTACTTCTGAGGTCCGTATACGTCACAGGGCGCTGAAATATCGAGGGTTTGTAGGTATGCTCATTAATCGGCGCGCTTGCGAAGTATGCTGAAAAAATAATAGTTCCACTTCCCGTCACCAGCTAAAAATCTGGCGCTGTAAGCAGTCAGAATGTGAAATGTTTCCTGTTTTGACGTCAGCATGCTGTTTGTCTCTTGGTGACGCATTTTGATTTCTTTTGTGAAGTGACTGTTGGTGTAATGGGTTAATAAGTTTGAAGTTTTCCGTACAAAACGCAATGGCAATTGAGAAGAAAGGCCGTGCACTTGTGGTAAAATTGTTTTATCAGAACGGCAGCAATAGGAGCACTGCGTTGCGGGAACGTCGTCGACAGACCAACTGCGAAGAGGCCCCACGTCAATAAATGGGCTGAAGAATATGATCAAGAAATTTCAAGAAACAAGTGAATTAGTCGTACAACAGGGAGAGGGAGGCGGCTCATTCGCATGGCAGTTGCTGATGAAGTTGCCGTAGCTATAACCGACAGTGAACCACATGTCTCAAATTGTGGAGCCAGTGCTCGAGCTGTGTCATGAGAACTGTCTCTCCCCTGGTCAACTGTTCAAAAGATTTTGCGGCACGTTTCACACCGGTATCCCTACAAGATTCTGAAAGTGCACCAAGTGAAGCCCCACAATAGGCTGCAACGCCGTGACTTTGCCCTTCGTTCTTTGGCATGGATGGAAATGGATGACATGCAGCCAGGGAATATTCTTTGGATGGACGAAACGCATTTTACTCTGCATGGTGCCATGAATGCACAGAATTATCGCATATGGGAATCTACTACGCCATATGTTGTGTAAGAACATCCACTGCACTTAGCTTATGTGACTGTGTGGGTGTGGTTTCACAAGCTCTTTCATTCTCAGTCAGTTTTTCTTCGAGAAGATGACACCTCACGGGCCTGTTAGATGTACAGTGACATCTGCACGTTATAAAGACCACCTTGTACAATAACTCATTCCAGCGACTGTATCCACGCCAATATTTTCATGCTAGATGGGGTGATGCCACATGTCGCTTTCCAGGTGAACGATCTGCTTCGAGAAACCTTCGGTAACGACCGCATCATCTCTAGGCAATTTCAAGATGTGTGGCCGTCCAGATCCCCCGACTTAAATCCATGATACCTCTAGTTGTGGAGATATCTTAAAAATCGTGTTTATCAGTTTTTTATTCGGACTTCTCCTGATTTTAAGGATAGCACACAACGATATTCCGGGAACATATCACTCTGATTACACTGGATACGCTACGAGCAACTGTCGCCCATGCCGTGTTATGGATAAGAGTATTGCTGAGGCAGACCATATTGAACGTACTGGTACCATATTCTAAAAAACGTGCCAGAACCATCGTTATTATATGTTTGATCTTTGATCGTTGCTCCCCTTTTCCTGTACCCACACCATATTCTGACTGTTTACATCGCCATATTTTCACCTGGCAGCAGAAAGTGGAGCTATTATTTTTTCAGCATACTCTGCGAGTGCACCGATTAATGAACATACCTACGATGTTTTAGCGCCCTGTGATGTATACAGTACGCAATGTAGCGCTTGGAACACCATCAGTTTAATTATAACCACCTGGTATGTATAAACTGTATATTTATATACCAGACCATATGTGCAACGATTCGAAAAACGTTATCTAGAAAGACGAGGAAAGGAACGAGAATGAAAGTTTATAAATTGATCGGTACGCCAGTATTATTGCCAGCACAGCAATAGCTGACGAATACGAAATACCGTAGTAAGATACAGGGAATAGAGATGAGATTCCTGAAAGCAGTAGACAGGTGCACGAGACTATACCGTTATGAAAATGATATGCAGAGACAACTGAATATTTCTCGAATAGAAGACATAATCAACGAAAGTAGAAGGTGGTTCCTAAAAAAAAAAAAAATACAAGAAGGAACAAATTTTAAAATATAGACCATATAGTGAAAGAAGGATTGGAAGACCAAGAAAACTGTGACAACTACTGCTGTGACCGGAAAGGAGAAGAATTGTAAACAGTGCACTCAATAAAAAGTACTAGATTAGATACACCAGCTGCAGGAATGTAAATAAAATGCATCATAATTGCTTTTATTCGCATAAGAATTGTATTTATCATGGCTATTCATAAGCACCTTTGGAGTTTCAGAAGACGGCTGCACAAAAACTATAAGACTTGCAAAAAATAAACACGTATCAGTGGATAGCGCATCAAGTTCTTAACTCACATTACAGGTGCCCAATATGGGAACTGTTAGTGACGCAGCAAACGTCACCGCGTGCGTGGAATTCATTGGAGTTGCTGACACGAGTTGCCCGGGAAGGTGCCACAGCAGCCCGCTTCAAATCTGTTCTTTGGGTTGTCTGTTTGCAGGCGCGGACTAATTGGTTGTGGCGTAAGTAGATAGCGTTTTTCCATAATTTAATAAACACAACAGATACGCATAACAGAGACTTTAGTCATCAATAATACATTCTCCTTCACTATTTACAACATTCTGCCAATTCTGGGATAACTTTTCGGTTCTGCGACTATAGAAATCACGTGGTTTTGAGTGAAGATCTCGTCGAGCCATGTTCGGAGCGCGTTTTCATGTTCCGTGAAAGTTGGAAAATGCGAAAATTTGAGGGTGCGAGATCAGATGAGTAAGGCGGGTGCAGAATGACTTGCAACCAAACTGCTGTATAGGGTTTTTTGTCAGTCTAGCAGGATGCGGGAGGGTCTTACCGTCGAGCAGCATAACCTAATGTTGCCTTCCTGGTCATGACTGGGTGTTGTGTGATGTCCTTAGGTTAGTTAGGTTTAAGTAGTTCTACGTTCTAGGGGACTGATGACCATAGATGTTAAGTCCCATAGTGCTCAGAGCCATTTGAACCATTTGAACCTTCCTGGTCTGTGTTCTTGGACTGCGTCTGCAAGACGTCTCGGTTGTCGACAATAAATGTGAGCAGTAATGGTTGCACATCGGGGAAGCAATTCGTATTACATCACACGGTCGCTGTTCCACCAGAAGGTCTTTGTACGCGTAGTTGCTGCTTTGTTTGAGCTCAATCATTCCTTTCTTTTCCTTATGTTAGCATAAGGACACGATTTCTCGTCACCAATAACGATACAGGATTTGAATGCTAGATATTTCTCACGAGTCAACTGATGGTGAGCAAGCAGAAAGTATTTGTGATTTTGGCTTAGAGCATGGGGTACGCATACACCCGATTTTTGAACCATCCCCATCGTATGCAAATATCGCACGATCGTGGAATGATCACAGTTCACCAAATTTGCCAGCTCTCGAGTACACTGATTGGTATCATTGGACTTCCTCAAAAATGTGTGTGAAATATTATGGGACTTAACTGCTAAGGTCATCAGTCCCTAAGCTAACACATTACTTAACCTAAATTATCCTAAGGACAAACACACACACCCATGCCCGAGGGAGGACTCGAACCTCTGCCGGGACCAGACGCGCAGTCCATGACTACAGCGCCCTAGACCGCTCGGCTAATCTCGCGCGGCATTGAACTTCCTGAAAGTGGACAGTCACTAATGTCAAAACGATCGTCTTTAAAACCTGAAAACCATTCTCTTGCCGTGATCCGTCTAATGGCATTATCCCCATACGTGGCGTAAATGTTTCTGGCTACTTCCACTGCTGCCGGCCGATGTGGCCGAGCGGTTCTAGGCGCTACACTCTGGAACCGCGCGACCGCTACGGTCGCAGGTTCGAATCCTGCCTCGGGTATGGATGTGTGTGATGTCCTTAGGTTAGTTAGGTTTAAGTAGTTCTAAGTTCTAGGGGACTGATGACCTAAGAAGTTAAGTCCCATAGTGCTCAGAGCCATTTGAACCATTTGAACTTCCACTGCTGTCACCCCTCTATTGAACACAAGCATAGAATATGTCGGAAATGTTCCGCTTTCTCCATTCCATTTTCTAGCGTCCATAGCTCCACTCACTATTTCCAAATGACAAAATGACAAGAAATAAACTCCAGTAGCAACAGTGAGTTACAAATAAAAAATGACAACCGATAAATACAATCATAGCAACCGGGAGATCAACATACAAACCAAAAACGTTACGAACTTATTCTCCAACTTAATAATTCGATGCAACAATACGGAGAAGATGGTTTGTCTACACGTAGTGAGACACCTCCCCCCTAATGAACTACGTGACGGCGCGTATTACGAATTCTCTGATACGTGTCATTTTTCTGTATGTCTTGTAGTTTTCGCACATCTTGTTCTGAAACCCTGGAAGTACTTACAAGTAACACAACAGTAATTATAATCTAAGGCCCGCGTCGCTCGGTGTTAATTATTACTTTGAGACAAATGAAATATTATCAGACAATTTGTTAGTACAATTCACAAATAAGTGCTATGTGGTGAATGAATGGAATCAAGTCAATCGCTACTTTCACGCTGTGTATGTAAGGCAACACGAACAGGTGGTGTGTGTTGCTTGCAGCAAGTCTGGGTTGGACCACACGTTTAATAGCAATGACCTTGAAGTGGCACGAATAGTTTTTGCTGGGGTTGCAGGTGCACGATCAGGCTGTTGTTCATCCGGCACTAGCCATTCAAGTCCAGAAATACTACTTGTTTCCTTTTGATCAAGGATGCAATGGCTGTTGCCACGCAGATACGAACGTTACCACGCTGTAGCAAAAAATGACCAATTCGAAACTATTTCCCACATTGTGGAAAGCATGCTCTTGTGTAGAAGCTATATTTATTTCGACATCATCCTAACTTAGTAGTCTGAGCCCAAACCAGGAAACACAGATATGACTATTTCACAACTATCACCAAATTGCACAAACGTAACAATGCTCTCCGGTAGAAAACATTCGTCAGGCGTTCGTCGAGTCCGCATCGGACAGTCTGAGTTGCGCATCTTATTACGTAGCTTGCCACTCCAAGAAAAAATCTAAGCAATCTTTATCCCTTCCCCAGTGTAACAATGACGGCCCTGTTTGCAGATTCGTAGCGGCATGGCGCATTCACACTTATGATCAGTGGCTTTTGCAAATTGGAAATTTGTGGTAAGTTCCTATAGGACCAAACTGCTGAGGTCATCGGTCCCTAGGCTTACACTGCTAAATCTAACTTAAACTAACTTACGCTAAGGAGAACATGTGCACCCATGTTCGACGAATTGACTTTTGCGTCGTAGTACGACTATGAAAATATTGTCCTATCACGGTTCGACGATTTTTTACGTCGCCAATCTCTGTAAGTGAGGTACAACCTACCGAAGTAGCTGACAAGGTTGTTAGATGACTCGTTCATAAAGTATGAGGTACACTTCGGTGGTCCCCGCCAGTTCGTTCATTAGGTATTAGGAGATATATTGGGTGAAATGCCCCATTATTAAATAAATGGAGCTGCTGATTCCATTTATTGCTGTTGGCATAAGCGTCGTCTTTCCTACTGGAGACTGCTGGAGTATACGTAGAGGTCTGCCGCTGTGGCCGAGCGGTTCTAGGCGCTTCAGTACGGAACCGCGCAGGTTCGAATCCTGCCTCGGGCATGGATGTGTATGATGTCCTTAGGTTAGTTAGGTTTACGTAGTTCTAAGTCTAGGGGTCTAATGACCTCAGATGTTAAGTCCCATAGTGCTTAGAGGCATTTGAACCATTTGAAGTATGCGGAGACTTTACGTTACACAGCGTTTTTTGGTCTTGTTCAGATCCCACAGCCAGCAGTGAGATCACACTATTTCTTTCTTGCTCTTTTTCATGACCACATTGAGCTGTAAGGTGATGGTCAACACACGGTAGTGGTAACTGAGATCATCGAAGTTCAAAGATCTACGAGGGTGTGCTGAAAATAGCGCCTCCGCATTTTCTGTGTGAAAACTCTTAAACATTGTTAAATAATATAAACGTCAGTAACAGTCTACATTTTTATTTTTCATGTCTACATATTCGCAGCCCTCAGTCGCTACAAGGCTCCGAATTGTATCACATGGAGGAGTGTAATGTAACTACACTCATGCTCATAAATTAAGGATAATTCTGACACATGGTGGGCGGTTTGCGGGTTTAGATCACCTCGGGGTATGACCATGCGGTGCATTTGACCTGTGGTCGTCGCAGGGTGGCGCTGGCAACAGTCCACATACGCAGAGGTGTATTCGTGCATATCCGAGTATGAGACAGAGAGTAAGTGTGCAGACGTTATCAGACGTGCTAATGGTGACTGTGTGTTGAAAATGGCTCAGAGAACACATATTGATGACGTTATGAGGGGTAGAATACTAGGGTGACTGGAGGCTGGTCAAACACAGCAGGTCGTAGCACGGGCCTTCCGTGTGCCACAAAGTGTGATCTCAAGACTATGGCAACGATTCCAGCAGACAGGAAACGTGTGCAGGTGTTACAGTACGGGACGTCCACAGCGTGTAACACCACAAGAAGACCAATATCTCACCATCCGTGCCCCCAGACGGCCACGGAGTACTGCAGGTAGCCTTGCTCTGGACCTTTCCGCAGCCACTGGAACAGTTGTCTGCAGACACAATGTCTACAGACGACTGAACAGACATGGTTTATTCGCCCGGAGACCTGCAAGGTGCATTCCACTGACCCCTGGTCACAGGAGAGCCTGTAAACCCTGGTGTCAAGAACACAGCACATGGTCATTGGAACAGTGATCCCAGGTTATGTTTATGGACGAGTCCAGGTATAGTTTGAACAGTGATTCTCGCCGGGTTTTCATCTGGCGTGAACCAGGAACCAGATACCATCCCCTTAATGCCCTTGAAAGGTCCCTGTATGGCGGTCGTGGTTTGATGGTGTGGGGTGGGATTATGATTGGTGCACGTACACCCCTGCACGTCTTTGACAGAGGAACTGTAACAGGGTAGGTGTATCGGGACGTCATTTTGCATCAGTATGTCAGCCTTTTCAGGGGTGCAGTGGGTCCCACCTTCCCCCTGATGGATGATAATGCACGGCCCCACCGAGCTGCCATCGTGGAGGAGTACCTTGAAACAGAAGGTATCAGGCGAATAGAGTGGCCTGCCTGTTCTCCAGACCTAAACCCCATCGAGCACGTCTGGGATGCTCTCAGTCGACGTATGGCTGCACGTCTTCAAACCCCTACGACACTTCAGGAGCTCCGACAGGGACTGGTGTAAGAATGGGAGGCTATACCGCAGCAGCTGCTCGACCACCTGATCCAGAGTATGCCAACCCGTTGGGCGGCCTGTGTAGGTGTGCATGGTGATCATATCTCATATTGATATCGGGGTACATGCGCAGGAAACAGTGGCGTTTTGTAGCATATGTGTTTCGGGACGGTTTTCTCAACTTATCACCAATACCATGGACTTAACAGATCTGTGTCGTGTGTGTTCCCTATGTGCCTGTGCTATTAGTGCCACGTTGTGTGGCACCACAGTCTGCAATTATCCTTAATTTAAGAGCATGAGTGTATGTCGGTGCTTGGGAAACAGCGTGCTGTAATCGAGTTTCGAATTCGAAGAGTTCGTCCACACACGGAGCATCCTCTCCTTCAGCAAGACAGTTCACAGCACACAAGAGCGCTGCGACATCTGTAGCACTCGGACGCATTTGTTTCACTGTCTCTGATCATCCTCCATACAGTCCCGACTTGGTCCCATTCGATTTTAATCTATTTTCAAAACTTAAGGAACACCTTCGAGGACTTCACTTTGATAGTGAAGAAGCGGTGGAAGCAGAGGTGTGGTTGTGGCTCCGTCAACAAAGTCAGACATCTACAATGACGGTATCAACATACTGGTCTCTAGCTGGGAGAAATGTGTTATCGCCCAGGTGACAATGCTGTGAAATAAATATTTAGACATGAAGGATATAAATGTAGGATGTTAATGACGTTCGTTTTATTTAAAAAGCTTTAAGAATTTTTTCATAAAAAATTCGGCATGCCCTTGTACCAAAACAGAAGAGTTTACATAAGATAAGGAGACTGTTGCGCCGTTCTCAGGAAACGCTATCTTCGCCTCTGCAATTCTACTAAGATTTAAAACAACCTCATCGAATATCTACAGTATATAGTTGGTCTTCATTAGTTTTCTCAGCGGGCGCAGTATCATCAAGTCTAAGCACTGTTGATCTATTCTCAGTAGTATCCAGCTTTCACAGCCATATAGCATGATACTCGAGATGAGTGTTTTAGCTATTTATTTCTTTATACACTGAGTGATTATGTTTACTGTTAGTTGTCTTCTTTTTTTAAAAACCATTTTACTGTTGAAAATATTTTCGTAATCTGCATGCGCTGTATTTCTCTTCCGTGATTGTAGCGCGTTAGTAACCGAACTTCTCTACAAGTTGTCACTTCCTTCAGTATGGATAATAAGTATTTCATTGTCTATCATTTACTGGGAATCAAACTTTTTGTCTTGATAGTACTAATATTAAGTTAGGATCTTTTAAAAATTGTTATAAATGTTAACATACCTAGTACATACTTTTCACTGTCGGTTCCTGGGATAATACCATATGATAATTAGACAGACTGCATGAAAATGCACTTGCCTTAACGACACACGTTTTTGCTTTGTACATCATCATCATCATCATCATCTGTGTTCTGCCAAAAGGCAGGTTTTCACATGGTAGTTCTCCAGGATTTCCGCTCTTCTGCCATCCTCTTCAGGTCTGCTAAATTTCCTCTTCCCTTTATGTCGTCTATCATTTTGTATCTCCTTCTTCCTCTTAGGCTTTTCCCACAAACCAATCCTTCCAAAGCATCTGCTAGGAAGCACTCCCTTCTCAATGAATGTCCCAACCAGTTCTTTTTCCTTTTTCTTACAACCTTCAGCAGACATCTTCTCTCACCAAACCTTTCCAATACTCTTTCATTACTCACTCTTTCCATCCAGCTTATTCTCTCCATTCTCCTCCACATCCACATCTCAAATGCTGCTAACCTTTTTTCATCCTCTCGTCTCAGTGTCCATGTTTCTGCCCCATATAGTGCCACACTCCAGACAAAACATTTGCCAAGCCTTTTCCTTAGTCCTTTATCTAATTTGCCACATAACAGTCTCCTCTTTCGGTTGAATGCCTCCTCCGCTATGGCAATTCGAGTTTTCACCTCCTCGTGACATCTCAAGTCTTCAGTTATTGTGCTTCCAAGATATTTAAATGCACTTACTTGGCTAATGGTAGATTTTCCTATTTTAATATTGGAGAGTCTACGTCTTTTGCTGATGACCATACTCTTTGTTTTTGCTGTGTTTATTTGCATCCCATATTCCACACAAGCTTCATTCAGATCTTTCAGCATGTTCTTCACTGTCCGCTCACTTTCTGCCACTAATACCATGTCATCAGCAAATCTTATACATTCTATTCTCTTTCCACCATTACATATTCCTCTTTTCCCATCTAAGCTTTTCGCAATAATCTCTTCAAGGTATACGTTAAACAACAGCGGGGAAAGGCAACAACCTTGTCTAACACCTCGTCCAATGCTGCTTCCTTCTGACATTTCATTTCCAATCCTTATCCTTACTTTCTGGTGTAATTATTCTGTATCAGTCGTCTCTCTTTCCAATCTACTCCTATCCTCTTCAAAATATCCATCACCTTGTTCCACTGAACTCTGTCAAATGCCTTTTCTATATCTATAAAAACAGCAAAGATTTCTCTACCTTTTTTCCATATATCTTTCCCCTATAGTTCTTAACAGACCAACAGCATCTCTTGTTCCTTTTCCTCTTCTGAATCCGAACTGCTCCTCTGCAATCCCGCTATCCCGCTTGCCATATAGCCCTCTATTCAACACTCTCAGCAAGACTTTGCTTGCATGAGAAATTAGACTGATGGTCCGGTGCTCTTCAAATTTTTTAGTGTTTCTCTTTTTCTCTATTGGTATCATAAATGTTGCAAGGAAGTCCTCAGGCCATTCCCCTTTGTCATATTTCTCGTTACAGAGGTAGACTATTTCTTTTCTTGCCTTGCTTCTCAGACTCTTCAACAGTTCTGCTGGCAAATCATCAATTCCACATGCCTTCCTATTCTTCATCTCCTTCAGCGTCTTTTCTACTTCTACTTCCAAGATGGTAAATCCCTTTCCATCTTCCGGAACATATTGCTCCTCTTCAACCTTAATTTAGCTTTGCATTCATCCCCCTTATACAGACATTCAATATATTCTTGCCATCTGTTCAAAATCTCCTGTGGTACTTCTGTCAGAGTACCATCCGCTCTTTCTATTTCCATGTTAATCCTCTTTCTTTTATGTTCAAAAACTATCTCACTAGCCAGTCTATACATCATTTCATACTTTCCCTCTTTCTCCATTTTCTCTATTTCGTCGCAATTCTGTTTCTTTGTACAACTTCATTAGTTATTTAAGGAAACCATTAAACAACTGAGTTAACAGAACGGAACTCTGCTTTCAGACCCTTTTCTTTCTTATATTCTGTTTTATATATACATATATAGTTGCAATAATGTTCTCCTAGGTGTCTAAGCAAACGTTATCTGTTTTAGTTATTCAAGAATTTCTTTTAACAAGTGATGACAAAGGGTTTTGCTAGGACAATTCTCTGATAGGAGATGTCATTGTTACTGAGTTGTGCCTTACTTTTAGACCAATAGATGACGAAAATCTAGAAAAATACGCTCTTCATCAAATAACTGAAATTAGCCAAAAAGTTCATTGGAATACTAATAACCTTGAGACGGTTCTAAAATGCAGATTGCTGTTCGTTATGTTTAGAACCACAGTTGAACAGTCGGTAATTGAAGTACTCATCGTTAAGCGAAAGTAAAGTCTTCAGAAGAATTTTCATTCTGCGTTCAAATGTTTTCGTCGTATCTAGATTTTTTGGAAGCACAAATATTAGTGTTCAGACATTCTTTTGTACTATAATACTACAACTGAAGACAGTAAATAGAAAATTGAGAGGCTATTGATACGTTATCAGCATGGTTTCAGGAAACATCGTTCTTGTGCAACGCAGCTAGCTCTTTATTCGCACGAAGTAATGGCCGCTATCGACAGGGGATCTCAAGTTGATTCCGTATTTCTAGATTTCCGGAAAGCTTTTGACACCGTTCCTCACAAGCGACTTCTAATCAAGCTGCGGGCCTATGGGGTATCGTCTCAGTTGTACGACTGGATTCGTGATTTCCTGTCAGGAAGGTCGCAGTTCGTAGTAATAGACGGCAAATCATCGAGTAAAACTGAAGTGATATCAGGTGTTCCCCAGGGAAGCGTCCTGGGACCTCTGCTGTTCCTGATCTATATAAATGACCTGGGTGACAAAATGAGCAGTTCTCTTAGGTTGTTCGCAGATGATGCTGTAATTTACCGTCTAGTAAGGTCATCCGAAGACCAGTATCAGTTGCAAAGCTATTTAGAAAAGATTTATGTATGGTGTGGCAGGTGGCAGTTGACGCTAAATAACGAAAAGTGTGAGGTGATCCACATGAGTTCCAAAAGAAATCCGTTGGAATTCGATTACTCGATAAATAGTACAATTCTCAAGGCTGTCAATTCAACTAAGTACCTGGGTGTTAAAATTACGAAAAACTTCAGTTGGAAAGACCACATAGATAATATTGTGGGGAAGGCGAGCCAAAGGTTGCGTTTCATTGGCAGGACACTTAGAAGATGCAACAAGTCCACTAAGGAGACAGCTTACACTACACTCGTTCATCCTCTGTTAGAATATTGCTGCGCGGTGTGGGATCCTTACCAGGTGGGATTGCCGGAGGACATCGAAAGGGTGCAAAAAAGGGCAGCTCGTTTTGTATTATCACGTAATAGGGGAGAGAGTGTGGCAGATATGATACGCGAATTGTCATGGAAGTCATTACAGCAAAGACGTTTTTCGTCGCGGCGAGATCTATTTACGAAATTTCAGTCACCAACTTTCTCTTCCGAATGCGAAAATATTTTGTTAGGCCCAACCTACATAGGTAGGAATGATCATCAAAATAAAATAAGAGAAATCAGAGCTCGAACAGAAAGGTTTAGGTGTTCGTTTTTCCCGCGCGCTGTTCGGGAGTGGCTGGCTCTGAGCACTATGGGACTTAACTTCTAAGGTCATCAGTCCCCTAGAACTTAGAACTACTTAAACCTAACTAACCTAAGGACATTACACACATCCATGCCCGAGGCAGGATTCGAACCTGCGACCGTAGCGGCCGCGCGGTTCCAGACTGTAGCGCCTTTAACCGCTTGGCCACCACGGCCGGCGGGAGTGGAATGGTAGAGAGATAGTATGATTGTGGTTCGATGAACCCTCTGCCAAGCACTTAAATGTGAATTGCAGAGTAGTCATGTAGATGTAGATGTAGGTGTACATCCCATTTTTGAATTTTAATTTGCACAGGACACACGACACATACTACATATTCCTGCAAGGATGAATAATATAGATACGAGTACAACCAGTGTTCAAATTACAGTTAATTAACATTCTGGAAATTAAAACAACCCGCTCTGAACAATATTGCTTTTCATTATTACATTTCCGAACAAATTTATTATGTGGAACTAACATCACGCTCTTAACGCATGAAATCTTAAAGGCTTCATCTGATGGTGACGATGTAGCTTTTTTTCTGTTCTATACCTCGCCAACACCTGCTACGGAAAGTGCACTCATACAGAGTATTTAGCCGCATTTTTAGTTGAGCTAAGAGTTTTTTGACAGACTAGAGGCAACACGGTGAAAATTTTGCGTGTGCATCACGGATACTATATACGAACGAACCGCCAGATAATGTCAGCTTTAGTCAGCGAATTCAAACAGATTATGGAGATGTCCAAAGGAAACGACAGAAATGTAGAACCAGACCTTGACAAGATTTCAAACTAGAGTGTTAGCTAGCAAATGTACAAAAATAATAAAACTGTGTACTTTATCAAACTTAAAAAACTCAGTTGCTTATGTTTACACGATGAACTAAATGCTTTGGGTATCCGTCTTAAAAACACAGAGAGAGTCAATGGGCGATTATGTGAAACGGAACGCTCACACATAGGTTGACCTGTGGGGAAAGCACATGGAAGGCTCGATTCATTGGTAGGATGTTGTAAAACTACACTTCGTTGCCTAAAGTATTTTTCTGAATTATGCCCATATACGTGCATTCGTACTGTGTTCGGTTAGCAACTAATAGTGAATGCATGGAAGGAAGGTTAGAGCAGTTGTGACAGATTTGTGTACCCACAGACGTCCTCACAGAATTGCTGAGCTATCTGAATAAACAGAGGCATATATGGCTACCGACAATGTAGCTGAAATTCGTGAGCGTTTTTAATAACGAATCTAGAATATTCATATTCTTTCCCTCCGGAGGCGTGGTGAAGATAAGATGGAATGAAACTAATTGCAGGCCGCACAGAGATGTGTATGGAGACGCTATTTCCAAGCTCCATCAATGAATCATACTTGAACAACGTACGTTGCACACCACTGTGCGCTTCACGATGAATTATTTAGTATAGTTGAGTAAGAAGAATTCAAAAAATGGCTCTGAGCACTATGCGACTCAACTTCTGAGGTCACCAGTCGCCTAGAACTTAGAACTAATTAAACCTAACTAACCTAAGGACATCACACACATCCATGCCCGAGGCAGGATTCGAACCTGAGACCGTAGCGGTCACGCGGTTCCAGACTGAAGCGCCTTTAACCGCACGGCCACACCGGCCGGCTAGTAAGAAGAATTGTGTAACCTTCGCACGCGAAATCCAGAATTTGGTTTGACATGATGAAAATCCCCCCATGAACCATGAACGTTGCCGAGGTGGATTCATTTGCGTGCCTCAAAAATACAGATGGAGTCCACAACGGAGTGGAATCTGTGGAGAGGCATTGGCAACAGTCACGATGATTGATATGGCCTCGTAACATTACCCAACATGTCCTTGCTGTGCTGTTACTGCGAACAGCTGTTAGCAAAGGGAAACTACGGCCACATTTTTTTCGGGAGAGAATGCAGCTCTACTGGATGGCTTAACGATGATGGCACCGTCTTTGATAAAATATTCTATTCGAATCTCCGCGCAGAGTATACTCAGGAGGACGTTACCACCAGAAAAAAACAAAACTGGCATTTTATGAGTCGAAGTGTGGACTGTTAGCCGGGTAGTAAGTTAGAAAATTAAAAAATTAAATGGGTGCATTGAAGCTCGATATAGTGGGCATTGGTGAAGTGCGGTGGAAGGAAGAACAGTATTTCTGGTCAGGTCAGTAGAGGGTTATCAACACAGAATCATACAGGGTTAATGCAGGAGTAAGCCTAATAATGAACGAAGAATAGAAATGCGGTGAATCTATTATGAATAGCATAGTGAACATGTTAATAGCAGCCAAGACAGACACGAAGCCGACACCCACTACAGTAGTACAAGTTCACATGCCAACTAGCTTCACTGATGAAGAAACACTGAAATTTATGATGAAGTAAAGGAAATTATTCAGATGATTAAGGGAGACAAAACTTTTATTCTAATGGTTGAGAATAATTCGGTAGAAGAAAAATAGTAAGACATGAACAGGGGGAAACTAATGAAAGAGAAAGCCAATAGGTACAATCTTCATAGAGCAGAATTTAATTATCGCTAGCACTGGTTTTATAAATAATGAAAGAAAGCTGCATACGTCGAAAAGACCTAAAAGACCTGGTGGCGTTAGAAGGCTTCAGATTCATTATGTAATGGTATGACAGAGACTGCAATATCAAAAAGACATTTATAGGGGCAGATGTAGAATATGACAATAATTTATTGGTTGTAAACTGCAGATAAAAACTAAAAATATTTGAAAAATGTAGGAAATTAAGGAGATGGGATTTAGATAAATTGTAACAACCAGAGGTTGTTGAGAGTTTCAGAGGGGCATTAGCCAATGTTAGACTGAAACGGGGGAAATGAATACATGAGAAGACGAATGGGTAGCCTTGAGAGATGAACTGGGGAAGCTAGCAGAGGATCACATAGGTAAAAAGACAAGGACTTGTAGAAATTCCTGGATAAAACACGAGGTACTGAATGTAAGTGACGATAGAAGAAAATATAAAAATGCTGAAAATGAAGCAGGGGAAAGTGAATAGAACCGTAAAAAAATTAGGCTGACTAAAAGTGCAAAATGACAAAGCAGGAATGGCGAGAAGACAAATGCAAGGCTATAGAAGCATGCAAAACTAAGGGAAAGATAGATTCCACCCACAGGAAGATTAAAGAGACCTTGGAGCAAAGAGAAGCATCTGTGTGAATATCAAGAGTTAAGATGGCAAGCCGGTTCTAAGCAAGAAGGGAATGCTGAAAGTTGGAATAAATACACAGAGGATCTATATAAAAGAAACGAACAGAAGTACAACCTTATAGAAAGATAAGAGAAAGTAGGTAAAGATGACATGGAGATATGACACTGCGAGAAGAATTTGACAGAGTACTGTAAGACCTAAGTGGAAACAATGCCGCTGGAATAGATCACTTTCCCTCAGAGTCACTGATATTTTCGGAGAGCCAACCATGACAAAATTTTTCCACCTGCCACGCAAGATACAGGCTGTAACGGGTATAAATGTAGGTATTTCTATTGGGGACTGAAAACGGTGTGCTGAACAACATTAATTCAGTATTTGCGTCATTTGCAGACAAATAATTATAGCTCTACAAGCCATAGTTTTTAGGTTAGTTTCTTTTCTTGCCATTGGCAATCTACATTTTATATCCTCTCTACTTGGGCCATCATCAGTTATTTTGCTGCTCAAATAGCAAACCTCATCAACTAATTTTAGTTTCTCGTCTTCTAGTGTAATTTGCTTGGCATGATCTGACGTAATTCTCGCAATATTTAAAAGAAATTGAGAATGTTTTTGGCTGACACGAGAAGAAAGGCGGCTGGAAATAATGAGTTGTTCAGTAACTGACACATTAGTTCTCCTTTCGGTTCATCGTACTCATAGCATCCTGCGCCAGCACCAAATCTCAAATGCATCAATACGCTGCTTGTCTCTGGCTTAAGGGTCCAAGTTTCGCGGATGTAAAAGAAGATGGAAAATACGAGTGTTTCACCCAAACTTGGTCTTTGTGTTGTTCGTTATTGCTCTGCACTGCCAGAAACTGGTGAGCTTCTTCATAGCTACTCACGCTAGCGTGATCCGTCTTGTTATGTCATCTTCAGAATTTACCGTGTCGCAGGTATTTGACACAAGAAAGATGAAAGAATGCACGATTTCCAGTTCCTTTAATCGACCTATGAGTTGGACGTGTGCTCCGCGATCAATTATCATGAGTTTGGACAACTGGGATTTATGTCTAATTCGTATGATACGCTGATATCCATTACTTTTTTTAGTAGCTCAGCAAGTTCATCTTCACCGCTGGCTAAAAGTACGAGGTCATCAGAAAATCGGAGGTTGTTAGAAGATATTCTACCAACTGAGGTGCCTTTAGTGCAACCATTAAGAGCGTCCTCAATGAAATTGCCAGCATAGATGTTGTATAGTTTGGGGATAGGACACAGTCCTGCGAGACACCATATGATACACTGAAGAAATCAGACGTGCTAGCACTTGTCTTCACGGCTGCGAGATTATCATTGTACAGACTTTTGTTTATTGCTATCAAGTGCTAGCACCTGTCACAACTTTTCCCATACAACACAGTCAAAGGCTTTCCTATAGTCAAGGAAGCACACGAGAACAGGGACATAGAACTCTCGCGATTTCTTATTTATCGTATGTTGAGGATTTGTCCACGAGTTCGTAATACGCCTTTGAAAGTGAAACGTTAAATTTCTAGAAGAAGAAATATCTTTTGACGATATGTGATTAGTAGCGTTGTCCACACGTTCTGTTTTATCGTCACAAAACACTGCGCTATCTAAATAGTAGGGGATAGTCTAATACTGTGATCTATAATTTTGTATGCTGATGATAAACGTAAGTATCAGTTCCAAACGCGAGAATCGCCTGCAGGGGACCCAACCACCTTTGTGATTATTGTACGGATACATCGCTACTCGTCGTGTGTTTCGATCTTGACACGACTTGGTGTGAGTTTGTGTTGACATTGGTGCCCAGCGGTGCCCTAAACTTCCAACGCGGCGCCACCAGGGCAACCAATGTCTGAAGATATTCTACATCTACATCTACTACATCCATACTCCGCAAGCCACCTGACGGTGTGTGGTGGAGGGTACTTTGAGTACCTCTATCGGTTCTCCCTTCTATTCCAGTCTCGTATTGTTCGTGGAAAGAAAGATTGTCGGTATGCCTCTGTGTGGGCTCTAATCTCTCTGATTTTATCCTCATGGTCTCTTCGCGAGATATACGTGGGAGGGAGCAATATACTGCTTGACTCCTCGGTGAAGGTATGTTCTCGAAACTTCAACAAAAGCCCGTACCGAGCTACTGAGCGTCTCTCCTGCAAAGTCTTCCACTGGAGTTTATCTATCATCTCCGTAACGCTTTCGCGATTACTAAATGATCCTGTAACGAAGCGCGCTGCTCTCCGTTGGATCTTCTCTATCTGTTCTATCAACCATATCTGGTACGGATCCCACACTGGTGAGCAATATTCAAGCAGTGGGCGAACAAGTGTACTGAAACCTACTACCTTTGTTTTTGGATTGCATTTCCTGAGGATTCCTCCAATGAATCTCAGTCTGGCATCTGCTTTACCGACGATCAACTTTATATGATCATTCCATTTTAAATCACTCCTAATGCGTACTCCCAGATAATTTATGGAATTAACTGCTTCCAGTTGCTCACCTGCTATATTGTAGCTAAATGATAAAAGATCATTATTTCTATGTATTCGCAGCACATTACACTTGTCTACATTGAGATTCAATTGCCATTCCCTGCACCATGCGTCAATTCATTGCAGATCCTCTTGCATTTCAGTACAATTTTCCATTGTTACACCTCTCGATATACTACAGCATCATCCGCAAAAAGCCTCAGTGAACTTCAGATGTTATCCACAAGGTCATTTATGTATATTGTGAATAGCAACGGTCCTACGACACTCCCCTGCGGCACACCTGAAATCACTCTTACTTCGGAAGACTTCTCTCCATTGAGAATGACATGCCGCGTTCTGTAATCTAGGAACTCTTCAGACCATATGCTCTTACTTTGTTCATTAAACGACTGTGGGTAACTGTATCGAACGCCTTGCGGAAGTCAAGAAACACGGCATCTACCTGTGAACCCGTGTCTATGGCCCTCAGAGTCTCGTGGACGAATAGCGCAAACTGGGTTTCACACGATCGACTTTTTCGAAACCCATGCTGATTCCTACAGAGTAGATTTCTAGTCTCTAGAAAGTCATTATACTCGAACATAATACGTGTTCCAAAATTCTACAACTGATCGACGTTAGAACTTAATGAGAGAAATTAGTTAAATAAATCAAATAAGGTAAGATGAATCTTGTGACCATGTATCTGTACACTAATCATCAGTTATTGTGTGTATTGGATCGTTAAAAATGCTGCCAATTTTTGCTCTTTGTGTCTAGGAACAATTTCTACTCAGAGCATGGTGTGGTTACAGCAAAAATGCGAGTAAAAGCAAAATTTGTTGTCTCTCTCCACGTATCTTCCATCAAAAGGAATGCCACATTTTCAAAGCGCATGTTCTATAAGTTTTAATGTGTTCCGTCTGGGACGTCTGCTCCATTCTAGAGTGCGAAACTAGCTAGCTACAAGAGATTCCTTGCAGACCCTTATCTTGTCTTCAGAGACAAAAAGAAAGAATGAATACTTAGCATCAGTAAAGCGTTCCACCATTTCCTTGTTAGACCACGAGCAGCAGCTGTGAGAAAAGTCTCACAAGAAAAAACAGCTGGTTGGAGAATTTAATGGAAATCGAAACTCCCTAACAACATTTTTGTCGTTTCTGTTAAGCGTCCGCATTCCGCCTGGCCGCAGGAATGAAGGCGTCATCTTCTAACTGGGTCTTACGTCCTCACAAACTGGGGCTAATTGAAGGGCAGGCCGAAGCGCGAAATGGGTCTAACGAGCATTAATTATGGCTTTCAGAGGCTCGTTCCGGATTGTTTGCACGCTCCGGAGTAAACAAAGAGGTCGCTTTCCTGCTCTGCAAAACTGGCCACGCTCACAGCGATAAGCAGTCAGCAACACTGCTGTCAACATGTTTTGCAATCCGATTGCAAACAGGGGTCAGCAGCGGTCGGACGGCATTCTGCAGCGGTCACATGTCTCCTAAGGCACGCTTATATGCCACGCTCTCGTGTCTCGCACCGTATTCTTACGTTAAAGCCCCCTGGGACACCAGGAATTTCTGTATAGATTGCAGGAAACAGACAGGCTAGTCACTTACAGTATTGTCCAACGAAAGTTGCGTTAAGACAGATAAACCAAGCAAATTTTTTTTCAAATCGTTGGGAAAAATATCTCATGATAAAGGGAACGAATGGCTCCATGGAATGTTATTGATAGTAACGATTATTCGAGAGCGAAAAGTACTCGTACTCTGCTATGGAGTAGTGTGACAAGCCTGATATGATGCTAACAGTTCAGTCACCATTGACGGTTCGGCACGCTCACCAAGCCACGTGTGTTTTACAGGCGAGTCTTACACGTGCTCGTACGTTGTGTGAAACACTTCATGCTTAATTATTTTCATTTAAAGTAACGCTATACAAATACGTAAACCAGGGAAAAGTAGACAGGATAAAGATTAGGAGGCTCAGAATAGGACAACACACTGGCAACTGACTCACCCATACGTTGAGTTGCGCACTACCTGAACTATGGTTCAAATGGCACTGAGCACTATGGGACTTAACAGCTATGGTCATCAGTCCCCTAGAACTTAGAACTACTTAAACCTAACTAACCTAAGGACATCACACAACACCCAGCCATCACGAGGCAGAGAAAATCCCTGACCCCGCCGGGAATCGAACCCGGGAACCCGGGAGTGGGAAGCGAGAACACTACCGCACGACCACGAGATGCGGGCACCTGAACTATGGTTCGATAGTTGTGCGACAGAGGAACTGGGGTCCGACAACTTCTCTTTATTCGTTTGGTGGTTGATTTTGCACATAATTAGAACCACACATCATTCAGCGTTAGTCCACAATGTATTACATATCCTTTTAGAGTATAAATCGCATTTTATAAGTAGTAAAAATTAGCTGATCGAGTAACTGCTGCACTTTTATGTAACCAAAGGAATTGCTTTTGATGCAAATACAGTTTACATGCGCAGACATAAAAAACATATATAATGATTGTTGTTATTTTATACTCAACCGAACGTTGTTCATCATGACCAAAGACAGGAGTTTCCTGTGTCCTGTTATTATTGACAAATGTAAAAGTTGGTTATGAATAAGGGAGACATGTTTCACGTAAGTTCGACGAAATATTGAATCGATGTTGGATATATTTCTGTTTTGCGTTTCTTTTAATTTTACCTTTTTTTTTTAGGAAAATTGCGTTTTCTAGCGTTATGTGACAAATCCGTACTATTTTCTTTTACTATACCATCCGTCTTTTTTACGGCACAAATCAACAGTTTTCGAATAAAACCTGAATTAAACATTGACAGTTTCAGTTTTGCTATTAATACTGTTTATTTTCAAGTAACAGACAGGAGGACAACTATGTATAACAAAAATGTTTTACAGTTTATGTAGCTCTTTATATAGCCTCATTCAGTTTCTAGACGGTTCACTGCTTCCAGTTTCTAGGGGAATCTAGTGAGACACTGATCGCAAACGTAAGTAAAGCGTTCGATATGATGTAACGCCTGATAGGTATGCAACACACGCAATGTACAGGTAACACGGGTATGATATTAGTTGAAAACAGTCTTGGTTACAATTTTAGTTTTTTTATTTATCAACTACGCGTTTCACCTTATTTAGGCATCTTCAGGCTGATCTACATAGAAAACAGAGAACAAATACGTTTATTTAAGGATCGCGATTCTTAAATAGATGTAGTTGTTCTCTGTTTTCTATGTAGATCAGCCTGAAGATGCCTAAATAAGATGAAACGCATAGTTGATAAATAAACAAACTAAAATTGCAACCAAGACTGTTTTCAACTAATACTATTAAACATTGGTTTGCTGATTGATGCCACAGAGGGATTGGAAGAATTTCAACACAGGTATGACTTTAACTGACCAAGGCTGCAATGAAAAGTACTATAGTCTACGCTTACTTATTGTAGCCTACGGTAGTTTACAACTCAAACTCTATGTCATAGAGTCTTACTTCCATCAGCAGAACAGAGGGGACATGTTCCCTTTTTCAATTATTTTTTCAGGAAGACAGCAGATTTAACAGATCTCTTCCACACGAAAATGGAGGCAAATTAAGGTTTAACGTGCTGTCGACGACGATGTCATTAGCAATGGAACACTTGCACAGATCCCATGCTGGGAACTCTTCCTGGACCACTGAATGAACTTGACCGCCTACAGTCGTTTCAGAGATCTTACCAGTGACTTTTCCATTCAGTGTATGGATACTGCTGTGTCGCTCAGCAAATAATCAACAGCCATCTGAATACGGTTAATTTATTTATACACTAGACGTACACCCAATTGTGCCTTTTATCCCGGAAAATACCATGAAATAATCATGTATCTCCAGACTACAAATTGTTCAGGACGTTCTGGCTCCAGCCAGGTCTGTTCCAGTATTAGTAACACTTGTGTCCGGTCTGGCGGTGTAGCGGTAAAGCACGTGCCTCTAAATCGAGAGGTCGCAGTGTCGAATCCCAACAAGGCCATGAAAATTTTCAATCTGCATTTAATGTAGCCTTCACCATTGGAAGATTGCAAGAGTCGCCTGGAACGAGGAACGAAACGTGTTTCGGATTCTACATTGAACGAAGGATTTTCTTTCGCCGGGTGGATAACAGGGGTATGTCAGGGACACCCAAGTCACCGAAGTGGCGTCCAGTGTTAATGACGTTCTGGCTCCAGTCAGGTCTGTCCCAGTATTAGTAACACTTGTGTCCGGTCTGGCGGTCTAGCGGTAAAGCACGTGCCTCTAAATCGAGAGGTCGCAGTGTCGAATCCCAACAAGGCCATGAAAATTTTCAATCTGCATTTAATCTAGCCTTCACCATTGGAAGATTTCAAGAGTCGCCAGGAACGAGGAACGACACGTGTTTCGGATTCTACATTGAACGAAGGATTTTCTTTCGCCGGGTGGATAACAGGATATGTCAGAGATAGCCCGCATCTCGTGGTCGTGCGGTAGCGTTCTCGCTTCCCACGCCCGGGTTCCCGGGTTCGATTCCCGGCGGGGTCAGGGATTTTCTCTGCCTCGTGATGGGTGGGTGTTGTGTGCTGTCCTTAGGTTAGTTAGGTTTAAGTAGTTCTAAGTTCTAGGGGACTTATGACCACAGCAGTTGAGTCCCATAGTGCTCAGAGCCATTTGAACCATTTGTCAGGGACACCCAAGTCACCGAAGTGGCGTCCAGTGTTCATGACGTTCTGGCTCCAGCCAGGTCTGTCCCAGTATTAGTAACACTTGTGTCCGGTCTGGCGGTCTAGCGGTAAAGCACGTGCCTCTAAATCGAGAGGTCGCAGTGTCGAATCCCAACAAGGCCATGAAAATTTTCAATCTGCATTTAATCTAGCCTTCACCATTGGAAGATTTCAAGAGTCGCCAGGAACGAGGAACGACACGTGTTTCGGATTCTACATTGAACGAAGGATTTTCTTTCGCCGGGTGGATAACAGGATATGTCAGAGATAGCCCGCATCTCGTGGTCGTGCGGTAGCGTTCTCGCTTCCCATGCCCGGGTTCCCGGGTTCGATTACCGGCGGGGTCAGGGATTTTCTCTGCCTCGTGATGGCTGGGTGTTGTGTGCTGTCCTTAGGTTAGTTAGGTTTAAGTAGTTCTAAGTTCTAGGGGACTTATGACCACAGCAGTTGAGTCCCATAGTGCTCAGAGCCATTTGAACCATTTGTCAGGGACACCCAAGTCACCGAAGTGGCGTCCAGTGTTCATGACGTTCTGGCTCCAGCCAGGTCTGTCCCAGTATTAGTAACACTTGTGTCCGGTCTGGCGGTCTAGCGGTAAAGCACGTGCCTCTAAATCGAGAGGTCGCAGTGTCGAATCCCAACAAGGCCATGAAAATTTTCAATCTGCATTTAATCTAGCCTTCACCATTGGAAGATTTCAAGAGTCGCCAGGAACGAGGAACGACACGTGTTTCGGATTCTACATTGAACGAAGGATTTTCTTTCGCCGGGTGGATAACAGGGGTATGTCAGGGACAGCCCGCATCTCGTGGTCATGCGGTAGCGTTCTCGCTTCCCACGCCCGGGTTCCCGGGTTCGATTCCCGGCGGGGTCAGGGATTTTCTCTGCCTCGTGATGGCTGGGTGCTGTGTGCTGTCCTTAGGTTAGTTAGGTTTAAGTAGTTCTAAGTTCTAGGGGACTTATGACCACAGCAGTTGAGTCCCATAGTGCTCAGAGCCATTTGAACCATTTGTCAGGGACACCCAAGTCACCGAAGTGGCGTCCAGTGTTCATGACGTTCTGGCTCCAGCCAGGTCTGTCCCAGTATTAGTAACACTTGTGTCCGGTCTGGCGGTCTAGCGGTAAAGCACGTGCCTCTAAATCGAGAGGTCGCAGTGTCGAATCCCAACAAGGCCATGAAAATTTTCAATCTGCCTTTAATCTAGCCTTCACCATTGGAAGATTTCAAGAATCGCCAGGAACGAGGAACGACACGTGTTTCGGATTCTACATTGAACGAAGGATTTTGTTTCGCCGAGTGGATAACAGGGGTATGTCAGGGGCACCCAAGTCACTGAAGTGGCGTGCAGTTGCAAAACTTACACGCGGTTGTTGAACCACACGCAAGTATTGTTAGTAACACTCGAAAACTCGGCGAAGATTGAAAATGTATCACGCAAGGTAACTTTTTACGAGACGAGGCAACGTTCTGAGTTCATCACCTGTCGGCGAGCACTGCGGATGAAGTCAAAACCCGTTGAGAAACAGCAGGGCGTGGGGGCACTCACGTCGCGGCGGCAGCGAGCTGGTCCGCTGTGGCAGGTTGCCATATGTCAACTGCCTATGCTTCGTTCTGCGGCCGTTTGCAATGACCTTCTGTAGTTCGCTCCGCAGACGGTAGGGTGGCCAGCGGAAATGATACACCATTACTTCAGGTTACCCATGTCAACAGGTAGTAAAGATATGTGACATACGACCTAATGAAAACAACAACATGACCCTCCAAGCCACTTTATTATCTCCACCATGATTCACAGCTGAACTGTACTCTTCCGGGAAGCGGCAGAGAAGTTCGGACTTTGTGTAGTTTCGTTATGTCATTGCTCCGCAGTTTTGTTCTGAATAAGTACCTAAAATGCTCAAGTAACAAACAACCAAACATACTAACTTAGTACTTGGTGATATTACAGTGGCATGTATGTGACTGACCAGCTTGACTCCTGTCAATGGCTCATCATGATAAACGTCGGCCGCTGCGGCCGAGCGCTTCTAGGCGCTGCAGTACGGAACCGAGCTGCTGCTACGGTCGCAGGTTCGAATGTTGCCTCGGGCATGGATTTGTGTGATGTCCTTAGGTTAGTTAGATTTAAGTATTTCTAAGTCTAGGGGACTGATGACCTCAGATGTTAAGTCCCATAGTGCTTGGAGCCATTTGATTCGACATGATAAATCAATCTGTTTAGACAGTGCAGTGTATACCTTCACAACAAATCGAACGCTATCACCATTCATTGTCAATTTCAGTAGTTTAACGACTTTTACTTGTTGTTATTGTTGTCCAGAGAGTGGCAGCCCCCCACGCTACTCTGTCCGGTGTAAGCCTCTTCATCTCCGTACAGTTGTATTGTATTGTATTTGTTTTGGTTGGCAGGAGAGCCAACACCGTGTTACTAGAGGAGGCCGAAAGGCACGCGTTTTAGCTCACGCAGGCTGGCGTGAGGTCTGGAACAGGACAAGGAAATTAGAATTTAGAAAAACGGACGTAGCTGGTGGAATACATAACTTTAATCCATTAATGAAGAACGTCGGTCTTGACGGTACATCAATCAATATCAATAGTAACTGATAATGGCGCCTTGCTAGGTCGTAGCAAATGACGTAGCTGAAGGCTATGCTAAACTATCGTCTCGGCAAATGAGAGTGTATTTTGTCAGTGAACCATCGCTAGCAAAGTCGGTTGTACAACTGAGGCGAGTGCTAGGAAGTCTCTCTAGACCTGCCGTGTGGCAGCGCTTGGTCTTCAATCACTGATAGTGGCGACACGCGGGTCCGACGTATACTAACGGACCGCGGCCGATTTAAAGGCTACCACCTAGCAAGTGTGGTGTCTGGCGGTGACACCACAGTATTGTATTGTATGGAACTGGGGACCTAGAAACGACGGAGAGGCTTCGTCCCCGCGGTAGTCCGCAGTGGTACACAACCCCACAGCAGACTACAGCAGTCCACGAACCCCACCGCCGCCCCACACCGAACCCATGGTTACTGTGCTGTTCGGCCCCCAGTGGACCCCCCCCCCCCCCCCCCGGGAATGTCTCACACTAGACGAGTGTGACCCTAATGTTTGCGTGGCACAGTAATTATGGGGGACGCGTACATGAAGAAAGTGTTTGCGAAGCAATCGCCGACATAGCGTAACTGAGGCGGAATAAGGGGAACCAGCCTCTATACACTTACTGCAACCTATATCCATTTGAACCTTCTTATTGTATTCAAAGCTTGGTCTCTCCATACAATTGTTACTCCCTTCTCTTCCCCCCATTATCAAACAGGCGATTTCTTGATTCTTCGCGCTGTGTGCAATCAACCGGTCCCTTTTTTCAGTCAGGTACCACCACTGATTTCTTTTTTCCGCAATTCCAGTCAGTGTCTCAAAATGGTTCAAATGGCTCTAAGCACTATGGGACTTAACATGTGAGGTCATCAGTCCCCTAGATTTAGAACTACTTAAACTGAACTAACCTAAGGACATCGCACACATCCATGCCCGAGGCAGGATTCGAAATTGCGACCGTAGCAGCAGCGCGGTTCCGGACTGAAGCGCCTGGAACCGCTCGACCACAGCGGCCGGCAGTCAGTACCTCTTAATTAGTTATTGGGTCTGTCCATCTTATCTTCATTATTCTTATTTAGGACAATATTTCAAAAGCGTCTATTCTCTTCTTGTCTGTAGCGCTTCTCGTCCATGTTTTACTTCTGTACAAGGCTACACTCCAGACAAATACCTTCAGAAATGACTTCCTAACACTTCAATCTATGAGGGGCTTTCAGCAAGCAATGCATTACTTTTTTTCAGAAAGCAAGTCGGTTTTATTCGGGATTCCAATACATCGTATTATTCCTCACTCTTTTCGCTACAAAACTCTACTTTTGAACATAACCTCCGCTCAATGCGACTGCCTTTATGCCTGTATGCCTGCTCGGTACCATTCCACTGGCCGACGTCGGATCCAACGTCTTCCTGCATCAATAACATCCCCATCATCCACATAGTGTTGCCGGCGAAGAGCAACGTTCATTGAGCCAAACAGATGGAAGTCGGAAGGTGCGAGATCCGGGCTGTAGGGTGGATGAGGAAGAACAGTAAAATGAAGTTTTACGAGCTCCTATCGAGTGTGCAGGCTAGTGTGAGGCCTTGCGTTGCCGTGGAGAAGCATCTACATCTACATTTACATTTAAACTCCGCAAGCCACCCAACGGTGTGTGTCGGGGGGCACTTTACTTGCCACTGTCATTACCTCCCGTTCCTGTTCCAGTCGCGTGTGGTTCGCGGGAAGAACGACTGCCGGAAAGCCCCCGTGCGCGCTCGAATCTCTCTAATTTTACATTCGTGATCTCCTCGGGAGGTATAAGTAGGGGGAAGCAATATATTCGATACGTCATCCAGAAACGCACCCTCTCGAAACCTGGACAGCAAGCTACACCGCGATGCAGAGCGCCTCTCTTGCAGAGTCTGCCACTTGAGTTTGCTAAACATCTCCGTAACGCTATCACGCTTACCAAATAACCCTGTGACGAAACGCGCCGCTCTTCTTTCGATCTTCTCTATCTCCTCTGTCAACCCGACCTGGTACGGATCCCACACTGATGAGCAATACTCAAGTATAGGTAGAACGAGTGTTTTGTAAGCCACCTACATTGTTGATGGACTACATTTTGTTTGCATTTTTGTGGTGACGAACACGCTGAAGTCGTTTCTTCAGTTTCCTGAGGGTAGTACAATATACTTCCGAGTAAATCTCTACACCCTGAGGGAGGACATCAAACAGAATAACCCCTTCAGAGTCCCAGTGGACGTTCGAGATGACTTTACCGGCTGAGGATGGGGCTTTGAACTTTTTCTTCGGAGGAGAGGTGGTAGGAACCACCCCATGGACTGCCGTTTTGTTTCAGGTTAGAAGTTATGAACCCAAGATTCATCACAAATGACGATTTTCGACAAAAAATTGTCACGATCAGCCTCGTTACGCTCAAGCTACTTGAGTACCCAAACTTGTGGACGGGTTTGTCAGCACTACCAACAGAGACGTCCAGTTGTGCAATTCTACAATGCTCTGGTTTTCCGCCAAAAGAAGCTCAATAACAGCTCTCTGCTTCGAACGCACCTCCGTTATAGACGTCATTTTGAAGGCTACGAGTAGCACCGCCACCTATCGGAATCTCATGAAACTACAGGGGATGAAGCGGGAATAGCCAACGATTTACCATAACAAATTTCGCAGTATTTCAACCGAAGCTGGCCGAACACCCCTCGTATATTCGATGTTAAAAAATTTATCTTTTTCAGGAATACTGTTCTGCTTCCGCCATTTTCCGATAGACGGCAGTAGTGGAAAGTAATTGTGCAAGTCATTCGTCGTAAGTGTCATACAGTGAGCTTAGGCATTTGAGATCATAATGCCATGAAAATATCAGTCGATTTTTGATTGCATCATTGTTGTGTACATAGGTCCGCGTAGTCAGCGCCTACACAACTATCCCACTAGAGCGCGTCCCGTTAAGCACAACAGCGCAGGCGCAACGCTCGTCCGTCTCCGCACTACAAGATGGCGCTGTCTTAGAGACGGACCAAATTCTGCTTCCGCCGATCCGCGTATTAATACGTAACGCAGCCAATGAGATTGCTGCTAACGTAGAACCTTTTCTTCTCGCGGGTCACACTCTCGCAGTGATACCTGAAAGCTCGAGGTATTATAACGAGTGTACAGACCTCCGATTAGTCAGTCTGCATTAGTCTGCATTTGTCTGTACCAGTCTACAGTCAAGTTTCAGTCTACGCCTAATAAGATTATCATATTCCTGTACATAGCCATGAAGATAAATGAATAGACACTTGGTCAAGTATCAAAGATATGAGAGAATAAGATTAACATACCAAGACCAAAGGAACTTCAGATTGTCAATTGTAAATAGCATCCAGAATCAAGTTAAGTAATTCTATGCTTTTTATTATTTTAATAAATGTGTGTGGAAATTAATCAAGTTCTGTTTAAAGTTGGTCTGCTACTCTAAGCGTGCAAGTGGCATTTCTATCGTCTGACCTAATGGCAGAAGATAAACACGCCACAATAAGACCACGAGACATATTGCTGACACTCGCCTACTTCGTTAGAGCGACAAGTCAAATAATCTGATGATGTGTGTACCGAAGGTCTTACAGTACGCACACCACAATCATAAAGCTATTCTCGACTGAATGCGTCAACTTATGAGCCCAATTCTCGTTATCTGCGGGAGGTTTTAATTTTCTCCTTTGATATGAAGAAATCTGCTGCTGAGGCTCATAAAAAGCTGGGTAAGACCTATGATGAGACGCCTGCCGGTGACATAACTTCTCAGAAAATGGTTTCCATGCTTCAATAATGGTGATTTTGACGTTAAAGACCGGCATGGCTGTGAAAGAGAGAAAGCTCTCCATGCTATTGCAACCGACGAGAACAATCACAGGAGATCGTTATCGAAAGCAGTTGATGTGTTTGAGCCGAGCACTGAAAGACAAACGACCACACTACAGCGATAGACATGAAAAAATTGATTTTGCACCTTGACAATGCACGACCCCATGTCGAAAATCCCGTCAAAACATGCTTGGAAACATTGAAATGGGAAGTTCTACCCCACCCGCTGTATTCTCCAGATATTCCTTCCTCTGACTACCACCTTTCTCGATCTATGACACACGACCAAGCTGAGTAGCACTTGCGGTCATATGAACAAGTGCAACATTGGATCGATTCATAGTTCCCCTCAAAAGATGCAAAGTTAATACACCGCGGGATTCGTTGCTCCCCTAAAGCTAGGAGGAAGCAGTGGCCAACGATGGCCACTACTTTGAATCGTAAATTTTTTGTAAGTTTTTCACAATAAAGTCTCGAACTTTGAGGAAAAACGGCAGAAGCAAAGTTGTAGACCTTGTATATCCTCTTTACTTCCACCATCATCAGTTACTTTCCTGAGAAAATAGCAAAACTCAAAATGGCTCTGAGCACTATGGGACTCAACTGCTGTGGTCATAAGTCCCCTAGAACTCAGAACTACTTAAACCTAACTACCCTAAGGACATCACACACATCCATGCCCGAGGCAGGATTCGAACCTGCGACCGTAGCGGTCGTGCGGTTCCAGACTGTAGCGCCTTTAACCGCTCGGCCACACCGGCCGGCAGCAAAACTCATCTACTATTTTTAGAGTTTCGTTTCTTTAGCATCGCCCGATGTAATTCGACTGGATTCCATTACCCTGAGCGATTTTCCCTGCGCATCGCTATTCGACATACTTTCCATTTAGCAGTGATGACGTGTTGCACATATGCTTTGGGCCTCAAACCTTTTTCCAGAAAAGAAATGCTTAAATGGACCACAGAGATGGACATTAGCTGGGCTCAAATTTCGACAGTGCTGTCAACTGTCGTTATCCGAAAAAGTTTTGTGTTGATTGTTACACTTGAAATCGGGCATCATCAAACACAATTTCGCGCCGCGCGGAGTGGCCATGCGGTT
This sequence comes from Schistocerca nitens, assembly GCF_023898315.1. NCBI lineage: Eukaryota > Metazoa > Arthropoda > Insecta > Orthoptera > Acrididae > Schistocerca > Schistocerca nitens. The sequence goes on along the minus strand of NC_064616.1, from coordinate 865,786,075 downwards.
TGACGCCCCATGGCACGGATTGCGCGGCCCCTCCTGCCGAAGGTTCGAGTCCTCCTTCAGGCATGGGTGTGTGTGTTTTTGTTAGCAAAAGTTAGTTAAAGTGGTGTGTACGTCTAAGGACCAATGACCTCGGTAGATTGGTCCCTTAGGAATTCACACATTTGAACAACACAATTTCGCGCGTGCACCATTCGTTTGTGACTCTTCTGCTTATTGGATATATGCAATACGGCGAGAATTTCGTACTAAGCAATACTACTAATGGTTGTATTGAGTAGAGGTAAGGCGGCACAAGAGCCTGCCGACGTAAAGCGTTGCTGCCAGTGTTACATTTGAGACGGTTGAGATTTGTACACTACTGGCCATTAAAATTGCTACACCAAGAAGAAATGCAGATGATAAACGGGTATTCATTGGAAAAATATATTATACTACAACTGACATGTGATAACATTTTCACGCAATTTGGGTGCATAGATCCTGAGAAATTAGTACCTTCGGCCTTGATACGCCTGGGCATTGAGTCAAACAGAGCTTGGATGGCGTCTACAGGTACAGCTGCCCATGCAGCTTCAACACGATACCACAGATTATCAAGAGCAGTGACTGGCGTATTGTGACGAGCCAGTTGCTCGGCCACCGTTGACCAGACGTTTTCAGTTGCTGAGAGATCTGGAGAATGTGCTGACCAGGGCAGCAGTCGAACATTTTCTGTATCCAGAAAGGCCCGTACAGGACCTGCAACATGCGGTCGTGCATTATACTGCTGAAATGTAGGGTTTCGCAGGGATCGAATGAAGGGTAGAGCCACGGGTCGTAACACATCTGAAATGTAACGTCCTCTGCTCAAAGTGCCGTCAATGCGAACAAGAGGTGACCGAGACGTGTAACCAATGGCACCCCATACCATCACGCCGGGTGATACGCCACTATGGCGATGACGAATACACGCTTCCAATGTGCGTTCACAGCGATGTCGCCAAACACGGATGCGACCATCATGATGCTGTAAACAGAACCTGGATTCATCCGAAAAAATGACGTTTTGCTATTCGTGCACCCAGGTCCGTCTTTGAGTACACCATTGCAGGCGCTCCAGTCTGTGATGCAGCGTCAAGGGTAACCGCAGCCATGGTCTCCAAGCTGATAGTCCATGCTGCTGCAAACGTCGTCAAACTGTTCGTGCAGATGGTTGTTGTCGTGCAAACGTCCCCATCTGTTGACTCAGGGATCGAGACGTGGCTGACGATCCGTTACAGCCATGCGAATAACATGCCTGTCATCTCGACTGCTACGGTTGGAAACTTTCCTCATGTCAGCACGTTGTAGGTGTCGCCACCGGCGCCAACCTTGTGTGAATGCTCTGAAAAGCTAATCATTTGCATATCACAGCATCTTCTTCCTGTCGGTTGAATTTCGCGTCTGTAGCACGTCATCTTCGTGGTGTAGCTATTTTAATGGCCAGTAGTGTATTTCTTTGAGGGCAGTGAACCAGCAGCTTTCACATCACATCACATCTACATCTACATGGATACTCTACAAATCACATTTATGTGCCTGGCAGAGGGTTCATCGAACCACCTTCACAATTCCTATTATTCCAATCTCGTATTTCTTCGTTTTGTATATACAGGGTGATTACGTGATGATGTTACAAATTTTCAAGGTTGATGCAGAAGGATAAATGTATGAATTTGAGGAAAGGCACCCTGGTCCGGAAATTACCGAATCGACAGTCATAAGCGAAAATCGTTCTGGTACCTCTGACAGTGGAATACTTGTACCGGTACTATTTTTCCTAAGACTGTAGGGTAAGCAATCCTGACGAGCACTTAAGCGTAGAGGTTGGAATAATAACTAATCCAATACAGATGGCGTACTTAGTTCTGGCATGAGCAATCCTGGTGCACAACGTCTGTACTGTAGTAAACTGCAGTCTTCGTTTACAAGTGGAAGTGCTAACGTCGATCAGCCCTAACCAAATGGAGCTGTAGCCGATGACGGTACTTGAAGACATGATTTTCGTGTATGAACAAACAAATGGAAGCAGTAGAGCAGCTTAAAGGTTGTACAGGACCCACTATCCGTGCAGAAAGTATCCCGTTCACACCATGTTTTCAATACTATTCCAACGATTAAGTGAAACAGGACAACTGGTACCACGGTACAGCGACCGAGGACGAGGAACCATATAGACTCTCAACTTCGAAGATGCAGTGCTTACTCGAATGGATGAGTCGCCTACAATCAGCACTCGGACAGTTGCACATGAAATGAATGTTTCGCAGAGTACTGTGTGGCGAATATTACGGGAAATGCATCTACACTCCTACCGTCCATAGCAAGTGCGTGCTTTGACTCTTGCTGACTTCTAGCCTTGTCTCGTGTTCAGCCAATGGTTCTTGCAGCGCCTTACAGTCGTCTTCGATTTCCTGCTTTTCACGGATGAAGCCTGTTTCACAACTGACTAAATGCAAAGAAGTCGCATTAGCCATGTTTGGGCCGATGTGAATCCCCACACTACAGTTATGAAGAGCCATCAACACACATTATCAGGCAACGTGTGGCCGGGCATAGTCAGTGGTTACGTATTAGGCCCGTTTCTGCTTACTCCCCGCTTAAATGCGCCAGTATACGCTGTGTTCATCTAGGGCGTACTACTCAGATTCCTGAAATATATCGCACTTTGATGTGGTTCCAATATGGTGGAACCCAACCACACTTTGACTGAGAGTTCTTGAACACCTGGATCAGACACTCCCTGAAAGGTGGGTAGGCAGAAGTGGTGCCGTTTTAAGCCTCACATTCACTTGATCTCACTCCAATTGGTTTCTTCTTGTGGGGCCACGTGAAAAGTTTTTCGTACGATATGCCTATCGAGACTGAAGAGGATCTCCTGTGAGGTACTGGATGTTTTAAACAAAAGGTTTCGAACGCTTGGCATATTTTCTGATTTAACTAAGGCATTTGATAATATTGATAACAAAATATTGCTCCAGAAGTTGGACCATTACGGAATACGGGGAGTAGCTCACAATTGGTTCACCTCTTACTTTAGCAACAGGCAGCAAAAGGTCATTATTCACGATGTTGATAACGGCTGTGATGTGGGGTCTGAGTGGGGTACTGTCAAGTGGGGGGTGCCCCAGGGATCAGTGTTGGGGCCACTCCTCTCCCTTACTTATATAAATAATACGCCCTCTAGTACTAAGGGTAACTCTAAAATATTTCTGTTTGCTGATGACACTAGCTTGGTAGTAAAGGATGTTGTGTGCAAATAGTGCAGTACATGACCTAGGTTCATGGCTTGTAAAAAATATCTGTTATCTGTTATTACTTTTATGTTGTAGTTTCATGTACTGACACGTTCCATGACGTTGGGGATTTGCTCCTCAATTTGGTCTTACGGAACTTGACGGTTAAATAAAATAAATAAATAAGAATTCACGCTGCCTACGATACTGTTGAAACGTCACTGGGGAAATTAGAGCGTCCACGACAGAACTTTGTGCGGCGACGTCACGCTGGGGGACCTCATTCTGAACAACTATTGTACATGTAGCAGCTTGTGAAACTTGTGGAGATAAATATATTTCATTATTAATGTACCGCAGACTTAGAATTTTCGGTCTCTCTGACATCAAGTGACGTGCGCCGCCACTAGTCCATCAATAGGGGAAATTACCTGAGGTTACTGGGGAGTGTTCGGTGGGAATTCTATACGACACGATCAGGGTTCGGAAGTTGGGTTTATTAGTTTGAGCACTGCGTGAGGCTAAGGCGGAACTTCAGCAAATTTTCATTTATACTTTCCGTTTTGCTTGCTATCGATTTAGAAGCTAAATAGCGTCATCTTCAACGTCTCAACGACACGCTTGAATCCCTCGAGACCCACAAACTGGTATTGTTTCATACAAATCGAGGACATGTACCCTAGATCTGCAAGTACCAACTTTACTTGAAAAACGCTATAACTATAAAACTACTAGAAAACATGGTCTATACCGATGCAGAGCTTACACTGCTGCCCAGTGTTTATACCGCTTCCACAGTAGAAATACTCCACGTGCGGCCCATCCCAACCGCTCTGTCCATTCACTCGGGCACTCGTTCTCAGGAAACTTCTTCAATGCAAAATGAAATCAGCTCCCACGATTCTAGCGAGCCGACAGTAAGAATGGAATGCATTTACCTACACAGCGAAAACGCTGACCCAGCATATTTCGTTAAGTGCATGACGTGCTAGGTTCGTCCCACGCGCGGGGAGCCGCAGATGACTCAGTACAAATCCTTGCATTGCTTGCAGCGGCGTACATAGTGTCAAGTTGGAAAACATGAATACGATTTACAGTCGCCTCTCCATACTGGACGCGGTTGAGTTGTTTTCCATGTAATGCTCCACCCAATGTATTCAGTGACATGTGCAAGTAATGTCTGTTTAGCAGGAAAAAAAATGATCGTCAGCTCTCTCAATGGCCTCTGATACTGTCTTCTCTGTCACGAAAGTATTCCGTTTCAAACTGGTCACATTCAAATCCTCTTCCTTTCAATATGAGTCCAGTGCCTTAATCACCACGTCACATCGTACGTTCGCAATAACGTCTGAAACTTGATTAAAATTAAAAGCGAATTTTTTCTTTGTGATCTCAAAATTCTTTATAATGTAATGCCTCAAAGTTCAACAAGCCCCAGAATTACAAAGGTTAGTGAGGGACACATCAACTGTACATATCGAATTATAGTCAAGTGTGTCATTTAGTAATTTTGAACTAAAGTTCCAAGTCCTTAAATATTCTTTCACGAGAAACGGCGATATTACACTCCGCCGTGATGTTATAAGAAAGGAACCACCCAAACGATTTGATTTGAAAGCCGTTACTACTCCGATTGAATAAAAGTTACCTGAGAAAAAATGGAAATATTGTTGAATAACTTCATAAACCTTGAAATTCCGTAGTACCACGAACATCAGAGACAAAATAACACAATTAGAACCTCAGAGGTCTGCACAGGTTAGTATCTGCTGCCTTAAACATTACAGGTCAAAGAATCATGTGAATTACATTTTATTGGTTCTCTCTTGATGAGGGAATATTTAATTGCTCCACTACTTTGTTCATCACACTCTGAACAAAGTGTAATTACTCACAACCCATTTGATAAAATATTGCCCGTTCTGACGACACCTTATATTTGTCTTCCTCTTCAATATGATAACCCTGCAGCTGTCTGAAAAGTGAAAATACGCTGGAAAATGTTGCTACGGCAGCTTCCTATCCCGCTGAGCACCATTCCAGCACACTTTCTCCATCGCTGGTCCTCGATCCGCTAAATGAAGCATCCCGACTTAGTGTTGAAAGTGGCTCCCCATCTCCTTTTGTATTTCTTAGGTTATAATGAGCAGCGTTGAGCATTAAGAGCAGAAATCAGCGAAATACACGAGGGCAGCAATGTGAGAAGGAATTAAATGTGACTATAATTTCAGTTTAAGGGTAAACTTGGAAAGTGACGGCTTGTGTTCCAGGGGTAAACTGAGTATAACTGAAAAATACAAACGGAAATGTCAAAAACATCGTGCGGCTTAAAAATAGCTTTTGTTGTAGTTGGGACCCCTGTCACAGTATCCACATACAAGATGCTAGCTGTGAAAAAGAAACATATGACTGTATTGAGATTGCTTGAGAAGTTGTGAACTGCCTTTCTTCTGCTCAGTTTATCGAAGAGCGAGGACTATATGCTATCATTTATGCCTCATAGCATCTCAACGCCGAGCGGGATTAGCCGAGCGGTCTAAGGCGCTGCAGTCACGGACTGTGCGGCTGATCCCGGCGGAGGTTCGAATCCTCCCTCGGGCATGGGTTTGTGTGTTTGTCCTTAGGATAGTTTAGGTTAAGTAGTGTGTAAGCTTAGGGACTGATGACCTTAGCAGTTACGTCCCATAGGATTTCACACACATTTGAACATTTGAACAGCATCTTAATCAATTTACAAAAGTGTATACCGTCCCTCGGCGGACCCCGCATATACAATGTTCTGTTTGCTTGTTCATTATAGAAAGGAAGAAATCATCTCGTTTTTCAATTAAATGGAAGCGGAAAGCCGATTGAAAAGCTCACACAGGCCGAAACCGAACTAGGTAGTGCAGTGATTAATACTCTAAACAAGTGTATGAGACAAGCGTAGTTCGGACTTATTTCCAGGCATCTTGTATTTTCGTGATTTCTCTAAGACAATTTGAGCGAACAACAAGACGATTCGGTCAAAAAAGGTACATGTCCAAAGGATAAGTTGACATAGAAGATTGTGTGATGTGAAATCTTATCCTACTTTCCGACTATCGATCATTAATAAACAGCAACAAATCAGTACGTACCTGACTCCCCTCTGTGTTGGAAGCAGTCACTTGTAATACTTTTATGGACAACTCTATGGTGTAATACCATCTTCAGTTCAAATGGTTCAAATGGCTCTGAGCCCTATGGGACTTAACATCTATGTTCATCAGTCCCCTAGAACTTAGAACTACTTAAACCTAACTAACCTAAGGACATCATACAAATCCATGCCCGAAGCAGGATTCGAACCTGCGACCGTAGCAGTCGCTCGGTTCCGGACTGAGCGCCTAGAACCGCGAGACCACCGCGGTCGGCCCATCTTCAGTCCTGAGTAGAAACGTGTTGATATGTATAATGCAATACGTTTCTATTCAGGTCTGAAGATGGTCATTACCGACCGAAATTAATTACCTGATTACAAAAAACATTGCGATCCAAGACTGAAATTATAATTAAGCAAAAATTTTCCTGGAACGCTGAAAACATTGTCGTGACTATGTCGCAACTCGTAAAGGAATATTTTTCTTACTAATTTGCATTAACTTATATTTTTTCTACATTTAGAGTAAGCTACCATTCATCATACCAAATATAAATTCTGTCTAGGTCAACGGCGATACTTTCCGGAACACTAAAGCGTCATCAGCAAGCAGTCGCAGACTACTACTCACCATATTCGTCACATCATTTATGTGTACAGAACAAGAGAGGTCCTGTCACACCTTCCTGGGGAACCCCTGACGATATCCTTGTCTCTGATGAGCACTCGCCGTGGAGGAGAACGCGCTGGCTCCTATTACTTAAGAAGTCTTTAAGCCAATCACGTATCTATGAACCTATTCCGTATACTCGGACCTTCGTTAATAGTGTGCAGTGGGCCACCGTGTCAAACGCTTTCCGGAAATCTAGAAGTATGGAATCTGCCTGTTGCACTTCATTCATGTGAGAAAGGGGCATGCTGAGTTTCGCACGAGCGATTCTTTCTAAATATGTGCTGATGTGTGGATATAAGCTTTTCTGTCACAGGGAAATTTATTATATTGGAACTTAGGATATACTCTAGATTTCTGTAGGAAACCCATGTTAAGGATATTGGGTTGTAAATTTGTGAGTTAGTTCTTTTAGAGCAAGCTACGTAGCTAAGTAAGGGGTCAATGCCGTAGCGTAATCTCTGTGAAATCGAACTGAGATTCTATCCTGACCGGGCTACTTATTTGCTTTCAACTCTTTCAGTTGCTTCTCTACCCCAGGGATTATTATGTTCTCCATACGAGAGTCTGTGCAACCGTCAAAAATGACTCTGAGCACTATGGGACTTAACATCTTAGGTCATCAGTCCCCTAGAACTTAGAACTACTTAAACCTAACTAACCTAAGGACATCACACAGAAGCATGCCCGAGGCAGGATTCGAACCTGCGACCGTAGCGGTCGCGCGGTTCCAGGCTGAAGCGCCTAGAACCGCTCGGCCACCTGCGGCCGGCGCGACCGTCAAACAAAGTATGCCTGTACGATCCTCCAGCACGAATGATTTCTTAAACGCGAGATTTAAAACTTCAGCTTTGCTTCTGCTGTCATTTATAGCCACAACGGACTGGTCGACGAGTGACAGGATTGAAGCCTTGGCCTGCTTGGTGATTTTACCCAGGATCAGAACTTTCTCGGGATCTCAGCCAAATCTTTCGGTAATATACGACGTTGCGAGTTTTTACATACTTCGTTCACCGATCTTTCTACAGACGCACACATTTCTACTAAATTTTGCCTGTCGCCAGTTGCGCGTTCTTTTTTGCACCAGGAGTGCAACAATCTCTGCCCTCTTAAAACTTTTCTAATTTTATTATTAAGCAACAGTGGGTCTTTTCCATCCTTAATGCACTTACTCGGCACATATTTCTCCAGAGCGCAATTTACAATCAGTTAAAACTTTGCTCGTAATTCCTCTACCTCCATCATATTGGAACTAAATGACGTCCGTTCAGTCTCCAAGTAGTATGATAATTGTCTGCGATTCGTTAGCTATGAACTCGTAGACCGGTTGATATTTAAAAAACCGTTTGGTTGCATGCTGACAGGTTATCTGAGAATGAATATGAATATGTAACAGACACACCCTACTGGCAGAATAAATGAACATGAAGGAAATCGTTATATCATTCTGTGGCTGTAAAATAATCTTCACGCTCAGGGAACGACTCGACATCACAGCGCTAATGGAAATTAATTTATGGACGTCTTTCCTACTTAATATTAATTCAGTTACAGTACATGCACTTAAAGTTTTATGCAACGAAAATACTGACTAGCTACTGCGAGTTTCTTCGCTGTAGCGTGAAATAAAATAACAGTTTTATGCAGATGCAGTAACACTTCAGAGAATGCTGCTGAGCCTGTGGAATGTCGCTACGGCAATTACAATTTTCAAAAGGCTTTAATCGTAGCTAGTTTATTTGAAATTTTAGCTGTTATTTCACGGTGACACGCTATTAGCTAACGGACTGTGTCATAAGTTTTTCTTTATATTGCGCTTGTTAAACATACTTGGTAAACTTTCTCTGCCATCATAAACGAGAAGGATGCGCCGGGCATTAACGCAGAGTAGAAGTCTGCTACGTTGGAAACAGAAACAGCATGGGAGACAGAAATGGGTTTTTACGGAGTGAAGGAGATGTTCTGTAGCGTCGTCCTTTCAACGTTCGGAGGATACACCACTATAGCTTTTTAAGCTGGGTCGGCTGTAATTCGGAGAAAAGAAAGCTGTCCAGACGCAGCAACACGTGCGGTGTGGTGGGATGAAGAAAAGGAGCCTGCTTTCACTTGTGACACACACACACACGCTTACTTGAGGCGACTCTTTGACTCTCGTAACTGCATCGGCGTCATATTTATAATCTTTACAGTTACTCAGCGGGCTTTCAACAACAATCTGGAAACATCAAAAACACGACACACTGAGGCGCCTAATACGGTGTAGGAAAACCGTTGGTATTCAATAAAGCTTCCAGTCGTCTGAGAATGGATAAATGCAAGTCATGAATCTTATACCACTGTTCCTGCAAAATAGTGGCAAGTGCAGGTAACGATAGCATAGGTGGATAGCGATGGGGCATCCTCCTCACCAAAGTAGTGCAGAAAGACTGCATAATGTTGAGTTCTGATGACTGTGGGGGCCAGCAGGGGAGATACGTCAATTCATCCTCGTGCTCACAAAACCAGTCCGGGACAGTGCGAGTTGTATCATGTTGGAACACAGCATCCCCACTGGGGAAAAAACATTGTACCATGGTATGGACCTGATCACACAAAATGGGCACAGAATCGTTGGCAGTAACGCGTCCTTGCAGACTAACCATGAGGCCCATCGAATACCACGACATGTCTGCCCAAACTGTCACAAAAATCCTGCCATGTTTCACTCTTGGAATGTAAACCCGCCCAGAAGTTGGAAATAGTGTGCCGTAAGAGTCATCCGACCAAATGACTTTCTTTCATTTCTCCGTGGTCTAGGCTTTACGGTTTCGGCACCAAATAGTCCTGTTACGGGGATCTGCATCCCTAAAGAGCGGATTTGGATTCCAGCTCGAGCTGCAGTTTCCTGCTTATGTACACTACTGGCCATTAAAATTGCTACACCACGAAGATCACGTGCTACAGACGCGAAACTTAATCGAAAGGAATAAGATGCTGTGATATGCAAATGATTAGCCTTTTAGAGCATTCACACAAGGTTGGCGCCGGTGGCGACACCTACAACGTGCTGACATGAGGAAAGTTTCCAACCGATTTCTCATACACAAACAGCAGTTGACCGGCTTTGCCTGGTGAAACGTTGTTGTGATGCCGTTGTTGTGTAAGGAGCACAAAAGCGTACCATCACGTTTCCGACTTTGATAAAGGTCGGATTGTAGCCTATCGCAATTGCGGGTTATCGTATCGCGACATTGCTGCTCGCGTTGGTCGAGATCCAATGACTGTTAGCAGAATATGGAATCGGTGGGTTCAGGAGCGTAATACGGAACGCCGCGCTGGATCCCAACGGCCTCGTATCACTAGCAGTCGAGATGACAGCCATCTTATCCGCATGGCTGTAACGGATCGTGCAGCCACGTCTCGATCCCTGAGTCAACAGATGGGGACGTTTGCACGTCAACAACCATCTGCACGAACAGTTTGACGACGTTTGCAGCAGCACGGACTATCAGCTCGGAGACCATGGCTACGGTTACCCTTGATGCTGCATCACAGACAGGAGCGCCTGCGATGGTGTACTCAACGACGAACCTGGGTGCACGACTGGCAAAACGTCATTTTTTAGGATGAATCCAGGTTCTGTTTACAGCATCATGATGGTCGCATCCGTGTTTGGCGATATCGCGGTGAACGCACATTGGAACCGTGTATTCGTCATCGCCATACTGGCGTATCACCCGGCGTGATGGTATGGGGTTCCATTGGTTACACGTCTCGGTCACCTCTTGTTCGCATTGACGGCGCTTTGAACAGTGGACGTTACATTTCATATGTGTTACGACCCATGGCTCTACCCTTCATTCGATCCCTGCGAAACCCTACATTTCAGCAGGCTAATGTACGACCGCATGTTGCAGGTCCTGTACGGGCCGTTCTGGATACAGAAAATCTTCGACTGCTGCCCTGGCCAGCACATTCTCCAGATCTCTCACCAATTGAAAAACGTCTGGTCAATGGTGGCCGAGCAACTGGCTCGTCACAATACGCCAGTCACTACTCTTGATGAACTGTGGTATCGTGTTGAAGCTGCTTTCTCTGCCTCGTGATGACTGGGTGTTGTGTGATGCCCTTAGGTTAGTTAGGTTTAAGTAGTTGTAAGTTCTAGGGGACTGATGACCATAGACGTTAAGTCCCATAGTGCTCAGAGCCATTTGAACCATTTTGTTGAAGCTGCATGGGCAGCTGTACCTGTACACGCCATCCAAGCTCTGTTTGACTCAATGCCCAGGCGTATCAAGGCCGAAATTCGGCCAGAGGTGGTTGTTCTGGGTACTGATTTCTCAGGATCTATGCACCAAATTGCGTGAAAATGTAATCACATGTCAGTTGTAGTATAATACACTCCTGGAAATGGAAAAAAGAACACATTGACACCGGTGTGTCAGACCCACCATACTTGCTCCGGACACTGCGAGAGGGCTGTACAAGCAATGATCACACGCACGGCACAGCGGACACACCAGGAACCGCGGTGTTGGCCGTCGAATGGCGCTAGCTGCGCAGCATTTGTGCACCGCCGCCGTCAGTGTCAGCCAGTTTGCCGTGGCATACGGAGCTCCATCGCAGTCTTTAACACTGGTAGCATGCCGTGACAGCGTGGACGTGAACCGTATGTGCAGTTGACGGACTTTGAGCGAGGGCGTATAGTGGGCATGCGGGAGGCCGGGTGGACGTACCGCCGAATTGCTCAACACGTGGGGCGTGAGGTCTCCACAGTACATCGATGTTGTCGCCAGTGGTCGGCGGAAGGTGCACGTGCCCGTCGACCTGGGACCAGACCGCAGCGACGCACGGATGCACGCCAAGACCGTATGATCCTACGCAGTACCGTAGGGGACCGCACCGCCACTTCCCAGCAAATTAGGGACACTGTTGCTCCTGGGGTATCGGCGAGGACCATTCGCAACCGTCTCCATGAAGCTGGGCTACGGTCCCGCACACCGTTAGGCCGTCTTCCGCTCACGCCCCAACATCGTGCAGCCCGCCTCCAGTGGTGTCGCGACAGGCGTGAATGGAGGGACGAATGGAGACGTGTCGTCTTCAGCGATGAGAGTCGCTTCTGCCTTGGTGCCAATGATGGTCGTATGCGTGTTTGGCGCCGTGCAGGTGAGCGCCACAATCAGGACTGCGTACGACCGAGGCACACAGGGCCGGCATCATGGTGTGGGGAGCGATCTCCTACACTGGCCGTACACCACTGGTGATCGTCGAGGGGACACTGAATAGTACACGGTACATCCAAACCGTCATCGAACCCATCGTTCTACCATTCCTAGACCGGCAAGGGAACTTGCTGTTCCAACAGGACAATGCACGTCCGCATGTATCCCGTGCCACCCAACGTGCTCTAGAAGGTGTAAGTCAACTACCCTGGCCAGCAAGATCTCCGGATCTGTCCCCCATTGAGCATGTTTGGGACTGGATGAAGCGTCGTCTCACGCGGTCTGCACGTCCAGCACGAACGCTGGTCCAACTGAGGCGCCAGGTGGAAATGGCATGGCAAGCCGTTCCACAGGACTACATCCAGCATCTCTACGATCGTCTCCATGGGAGAATAGCAGCCTGCATTGCTGCGAAAGGTGGATATACACTGTACTAGTGCCGACATTGTGCATGCTCTGTTGCCTGTGTCTATGTGCCTGTGGTTCTGTCAGTGTGATCATGTGATGTATCTGGCCCCAGGAATGTGTCAATAAAGTTTCCCCTTCCTGGGACAATGAATTCACGGTGTTCTTATTTCAATTTCGAGGAGTGTATATTTGTCCAATGAAGACCCGTTTATCATCTGTATTTCTTTTTGGTGTAGCAATTTTAATGGCCAGTAGTGTAGATCCCTTTGTGTTGTTTTGGTACTGAAAAAGTTCGCGAATGTGATATTCCGCTCCGCAGTGACTTTTATAGTCTCACTTACTTTTCGTCACAATCTTCTTCAATGGCCGTCTGTCACGATTACTCAAGATACACTTTCGTCTGCATTATGACTTAGCGGAAGATGTTTTTCCGCTTTCCCTGTATGCGGTATAAAACTTAATGATATGCCTCTTGAAACACCAAACACTTCGGCTCGCTTGGTTGCGGACGCACTCAGCATACCAAGACAGAAAATTATTCCACGTTCGAATTCACTTACTTCTGATGTAATGCACTCACAGCTGCAGAGAATGCTTTTTTGATCTCGACCGACACTTGCAACGTACTGAGGACATTGCAGAGGTGCCGTTCGTGGTTAAATAGAATAGTGCAACATGCAGGCTTATCTGTCATCTGGATTTATGTTCAAGCATGCATTTCTCGCGGCGTTTCGTTATTTTTGACCAACCCCGTTAGATTCCAAGAAGCGTTTCGTTTACATCGACGGTTGGCACGGCTAACATATGATTTACGTGCCCTCATATCCAGAACCAGATCTCTGGGTGATTTAGCGGGCAAATCGAGGACCGATAGGATACCTGAGCGTTCGTCAAACCAGGAACGTATGCTTGCGGCCTTGTGAAAAGGGCTGTTGTCATCTTGGAAGACGAGAGTGTCTGTAGTATACTCATAATGATGATGTGGAATAAAGGGCTACACTTGGTCAAAGAGTATGATGAAACAAACATTCTCTTTTATGATACTTCCCAGCAGATTAGTCCCGAAATTTATACAAGAGAATTTCTTAGGAGTTTGGAAGGTAGGAGAGAAGTTACTGGCGGGAGTGAAGCTCTGCGGATGCGTCGTCATTCTTGCTTGGATAGGTCAGTCGGTAGAGTGCTTGTCCAAAGTCCCAAGTTCGAGTCTTGAGTGGCGCACAGTTTCAATCAAATCGGCTCACTTTCCGCAGAAGAGTGAACCTCATTCTGGATCCTCTTTCATGTTCACGGTAACCTGAACGAGTGGGCCCGAGTCATGCTATGGAAAACACCCCCAAACGTCACAGAATCACATCCGGTCTGAGCTACAGTGCGGGTTAAACGCCCCACTGCGCTATAACTGAACTCGTCTTCTTGCATCATTTAAAAAGAAGCAAAACAGCGACTCGTGGGGCCTTACCGTACACCTCCAGTCAGCTAATGTCCAGTTTCTGTGTTGTTTGATCCACTGAAGATGTGGAACTTTACGTGCTACCATAAACAATAGCCTATTGTGAGGTTCCCCAACCTAAGTGTCCATTGCATGCATTTCCCTTCGCAATACCCGTTCGGAAACTGGTCAATATGGAGCTGAATTCACTCCCGCTCCTTGTTACATGGCTGTGAGTGGTACGCGATTCCTTGAGGGCACGTTGTAGAGTGGATACCCTATCCAATCGGGCAACTTATTCACGGTCTAGTCGTAGGCATGTCCAAACACTAAACTTCATTTCTACCATTCTTTCACGTATCCACGTCGACCTACCTTACTGCGCTGATTCCATGCAACCTACCGCGACTGACATCGACCCACCACTTCACTGCTATGCCCTCCGTCAGCGGTGGTAGATCGCATGACGCCTTGGTCCCAGTCTTACACCACCTACAGCTTTTCAAAGCGACTAGTCTGCTCTTTTAAGCAGATATTAATATTTTGTGTGGTGGGCTTATGGGGCTGCACTTGGAATCATTTCTGGACTCCAGCTAATCCTATCTCTTCATTGGGATCAGAACACCAATTGCATTTGGTATTAACGGGACAAAGTCATTCCTCCACTGCAGCCCTCGTATACTGTATCTACGTCTACACTTACCAGCCAGAACATTATGACCACCTACCTAAAAGCAGATATGTCCACATTTGGCACCGATAGCAATGGCATGGAAGCAATGAGGCTTTGGTAGCTCGCTTGAGGGAATTGTCACCACATCTGCACACACACAAGTCACGTAATTCGCGTAAATTCCGGGGAGGGGAGCGATGACCTCTGACGCCACGTTCGATCACATCCCAGATGTGTTCGATCGGGTTCAGATCTGGCGAGCTGGGGGACCAGCACATCAATTGGAACTCGCCACTGTGTTCCTCGAACCACTTCATCACATTCCTGGCCTTGTGACATTGAGCATTATTTTGTTGAAAATGCCACTGTCGTCGGGAAACATGATCGACATGAAGGAGTGTACGTGGTCTGCCACCAGTGTACGATACTACTTGTCATGGGTTCTGAGAAAGTGCAAAGCATCTGAAAAAGAAATACGGCTAATTCTAGGGTTCTCTTCTCTTATGGAGTACGCATGATAGCAGAAATCGATAGATATCCGAAACGTGCTACTAGAATCGTGACATATCGGCATCGAGTGGATCTTGAAAGGGAATGTTTTCGTAGAAATATGAAGTCATTCTCACGAAACACTGTTTTGTAAATTTGGAGAACCTGTATTCGAGTAAGACTGCGTGGCAATTCTGCTGCCGCCACTATATATATATATGGCCGGCCGAAGTGGCCGTGCGGTTAAAGGCGCTGCAGTCTGGAACTGCGAGACCGCTACGGTCGCAGGTTCGAATCCTGCCTCGGGCATGGATGTTTGTGATGTCCTTAGGTTAGTTAGGTCTAACTAGTTCTAAGTTCTAGGGGACTAATGACCTCAGCAGTTGAGTCCCATAGTGCTCAGAGCCATTTTTTGAGCCACTATATGCCTCACGGAGGGATAATCAGAATAAGACAAGAAAAATTAGGGCGTTTGTATTCGCAGTTGCGTTTATGATCCACGTTCAGCTATATAATGGAATAACGGCAATGAAAAATTGTGCTGGACCGGAACACGAATCCGGATTTCCTGTTTTAATTAGCGCGCGTCCACAAAAATGTTCAAATGTGTGTGAATTCCTAAGGAACTGTTGAGGTCATCAGTCCCTAGACTTACACACTACTTCAACTAACTTATGCTAAGAACAACAGACACATCCATGCCCGAGGGAGGACTCGAACCTCCGGCGGGAGGGGCCGTGCAATCCGTGACATGGCGCCTCAAACCGCGCGACCACTCCAAGTGTCGCGTGTCCACAAGCATAGTACATGACTCGTCTTCAAAAAGTAAATTACACATTGTTATGGCAGGCCAAGTAATTTTTATTGAATGGTGCACTTCACTTCACAGTAACACAGGTACATAACACATTTTTCAACGCAGTCATAAAATCTCTGCAAACCGCGGTCGGAACGTACTGTCATTTTTTCAGTTCCTCGATGACAGAAATCCATTTCTTGGTGAGGGAACCGCTCCGTGGACGTCGTCGAAAAATCTGCGATTACTGCGAATCCTCGAGTGTCCGAACATTGTCGTCTGTGGTCGATATGATCAGCATCACTCACATCTGTGTGGCCTTAGTGAAGTTGTTGGTACCATTTCACTACGTTTGGTCTAGACATTGCATTTCTCCCGTATACCGCCTGAATTTCACACGGTGAATCTGTGTGTAATGGAGACATTTTGACCGCACGAATGGTACGGTCCCGCGCATTTCAGCTACATCTACATCTACATATATACTCCGCTAGCCACCAATTTGCGCCAAAGTCATATTCGCCCCCCCACCCCCTCCTCTGTATAACTCGCGGATCGCGCGAGGGAAAAACGATTGTCTGAACGCCTCAGTACGAGCTCTAATGTTCCTTATCTTTGAATGGTGATCATTGCGCGATTTGAAAGCTGGTGGTCATAACACATGCTCTACATCCTCGGCGAAGATCGGATTTCGGAATTTAGTGAGCAGTCCCTTCCGTTTAGAGCGTCGTCTATCTGCAAGTGCGTCCCACTTCAAACTTTCTATGAGATCTGTAACGCTCTCGCGATGGCTAAATGTACCAGTCACGAATCTTGCCACTCTTCTTTGGACCTTCTCAATCTATTGAATCAGACCCAACTGGTAAGGGTCCCATACAGACGAACAATACTCTAGTACTGGACGAACTAACATATTGTAAGCAATTTCCTTTGTTGAAGGACTGCATCGCTTCAGGATTCTACCAATAAACCCCAATCTACAGTTCGCCTTGCCCGTTACTTGTGTAATCTGATCATTCCATTTGAGATCATTTCGGGCATTTATTTTGTACTCGTACATTAATGGGGATTTTTGCCTTGTTATACGCAGTAGGTTACACTTACTAATATTGAGAGATAACTGCCAGTCATTACACCACGCATTTATTTTCTGCAAATCCTCATTGATTCGTTCACAACTTTCGTGTGAGACTGCTTTCCTGTAGACTACGGCATCATCGGCAAACAGTCTAATGCCGCTGTCAATATCGCAGCAGTAGCGACGCCATTTCACTCCCACATTGTCATTGACCTGTTATCCTTACCAGAGCAAAATTGTGTCTGCAGGGAAACCCAGAACAGTTACTCTTTACTGACAATGCACCACCCTTGTTGCACAATGATTTTAGCGTGGGACAACATGCCTTTCTGAAGTCCCTCGCTCAATGTGAGAATGGAAAAAGTAGAAATTCACTGTTACTGGTGTGAAGTATCTTCCTACACACAGTAAAGCCGGCTGGAGTGGCAGAGCGGTTCTAGGCGCTACAGTCTGGAACCGCGCGACCACTACGGTCGCAGGTTCGAATCCTGCCTCGGAACCAGGAGTGATGATCTGGGGTGATATTTATCTGCATAGCAGGGTCTCTTTGGTTGTCGTCCGTGGCAGCCTTGCAGCACAGCGATACGTCGACGATATTCTATGTCCCATGTTGTTACCCTTCATTGCAAGCCATCCTGGGCTTACATTTCAGCAAGATAATGCCCGCCCGCACACGGCGAGAGTTTCTACTGCTTGTCTTCGTGCTTGCCAAATCCTACCTTGGCCAGCAAGGTCGCCGGAACGCTCCCCAACTGAGAACATTTGGAGCGTTATGGACAGCGCTCCCCAACCATCTCGGGATATTGACAATCTAACGCGTAAATTGCACGCAATTTGGCACGATATCCCTCAGGAGGACACAGAACAACTCTATAATTCGATGCCAACTGGTTACATAAGGACCAGAGATTGACCAACGCGTTATTGACTTGCTTAATTTCTGAAGCTCTTTCTCTTGGATAAATCATCCAATTTACGCTGAAATTGCAGTAATTTTTTTGTCGTTACATGTACATCACTTCTACCGATTTTCGTCACATTCGGACAATTCCTTCGTGGTGCGTCCTTTTCTTTTCTTTCTTTCGTTTTTGTGTTAGGGTGTATTATGCCAACAGACAATCTCCTTATTCCTTACGTACACCACTACTTATTTCTTCCTAAAAGGTGTCAGTTAAAATGTGCTACGTCTCATTAGTGTCTATACACAACAAATGATTGGCGTAACTGCAAGTTCGGGAAACTATCCGGAACCCACCGTATGTATCAATTAAGACCGATGCGAGATGCGAGATTTGAGCCATAAAAGGTAATACGTAACGTGAAGAACAATTGTTAACTCCAAAGCTATCAGCCAGAAATTAATTTTTGATATAGAGCGTGCATCATTTACTAATGGTACGTTTTTTCGTCCGTATTAAATTAATTATTATTTTTTAAAATTAACGTTTAGTGAAACTGAATGGGTGATAAATTATGAAATCCTCCATTTACAGAGCTAATTTTGTTATTTTCCGAGGTAAATAAGAATCATTCATAGTGCGATGTAACCGTGAAAAAATAAACTTTCTGGACACACGGCAACATTAGCCTATTGTAGGGACGCCGCTGGCAGTAATTTGATTCAGATCATGGTTGTATGGTAACTGGCAGAAAGGATGCTACCAACTTCAGTGGATAAGAACTACTGAGACCAGGTAAGTCATTTAAAAAATACTTTAATTTAAAAGCTCTGTTAAAATTCGAAATCGAAAGCTAGTATTGGAGAAGTTTTTCGAAAGCATCTCGCTTTGGTAAGGAGCACCACTTTGGAATTACTACTCATTTTTCCACAAGCGCGCGAGGAAAAATGTTTGCAGAGGTAGAGTTTATATGACATATGTGGCATAAAATATGCTGTTCCTTCAGTGGTACAATACTTTCTGATTATAATTTAAAGTAAAGTCGAAAGCAGTCATCTTAATAGTCTATTAAATAACCTCTGAAGCTCTCGAAGAGAGAACTTATGTTCTTAATAAGAAAATTATATTTGTAATTAATTGATGCTGTTTTGGTAAACCACTGGTAAAAGCGAACTGAGGAGACTACATCACAAATCGAATCTGGACTGACTTAAGTAAGAATCTACGTTGCTACGTGTAATAAAGCTTCGATACTCTAATGACGAAATCACTCCTCAAGGTTTTATGACCACGGAGTTGAAAACAATTTTTAACAGCCGAGAAGAATCACACATACAATAGCAATCCGGATAAGAGGCAAATTTTTTTCTTAATATTTGTCACGAATATGGTTCCTTAAAATAAGGTTATTTTGGTAATTTGGGCAAGACTTCCGTAACGTAAGTTATAGCTAGAGAAAGCGATTATCGCCATTCAGACACTCACAAGAGGTCGTTTACTGAGGACTGGAAATTTTCACAGAGCTTCATACCAAGCAGTCTTTGATAAAGGCGACCTATTACACTACGGAACTTTGAGTGACGTCAATTAAACGAACCGCGGACGTTCCGCATGATCTACAGTAGAAAAAGTGTGGTTATGTAAACAAAAAATCAAAAATAAACTTACACTCCAGACAGTGGAATCTGAACATTAAAAACTGAATACGAAACAGAAAAAGCACCGATTACGCAAAGGGAACTTCCGCATGTGAAATGTTGCGAGAAAAATTGGAAAAAGGCATAGTTTACCAAAAAAATTAAATTGTGAAGAGCTGAGTATAATACGTTTACAGCTACGTGGAGATTATTTCATAACACAGCATGATAACTAAAGAAAATATTTTCAAACATGACCTTCAGTGTTGCCAAACAATCAGCCTTACATCTAAATATGCACATTTCCCGTTTAGATGACCTAGCTTTAGTTAAAACAAAAAAAAGCGGAGGCAAGAGTACGAGGAGACACACATTGGCACACACAACAGTTATCAGTCTTTCAATTAATAGTACGTTATCCTGGGACGTTGTTCTCACCTCCATGTATTCGTTACACTTCACAAACTTATTCGCTAACTGCAGCAAAAGTCGTACCGGTCCTTAGCCACATCCTTGTCCACCTCAACGAGTGCTTCGCCATTAATTTCGGGAGTTGTTCAGAAACTACATAAAAATGGAAATCGAGAAAGAGAGAGAGAGATAGGGGAGGGAGAGAGAGAGAAACAGAGAGATCATGTATGCTGCCCTCACGAAACTGAAGAAACATCTTCGGCGTGTTCGTCACCACAAAAATGCAAACGAACCTCTCCTTCTCCATGACAACGCAAGGCATCACCCAAGAGTGCTCACCCGAGAGGATCCGGCCGAGCGGCTCTCGGCCCTTCAGTCCGAAACCGCTCGCCTGCTACGGTCGCAGGTTCGAATCCTGCCTCGGGCATGGATGTGTGTGATGTCCTTAGGTTAGTTAGGTTTAAATAGTTCTAAGTTCTAGGGGACTGATGACCTCAGATGTTAAGTCCCATAGTTCTTAGACCCATTTGAACCCGACAGGAGCACACAAAACTTCATTGGACCAATCTTCCTCATCCACCGTACAGCCCGGATCTCGCACCTTCCGACTTCCATCTGTTTGGCCAAATGAAGGAGATACTGATCGGGAAACAGTACGTTGATGATGAGGAGGTTACTGAGGCAGCAAGACGTTGGCTCTGACGTCGCCAGTAGAGCGGTGCCGTGCGGGCATACAGACCCCAAAGTAAAGTGGCGTAAGGAACGGAGATTATGTTGAAACACAGGGTTTTGTAACCAGTAATATGGGAAATAATATAATGTACTGGCATCCTGAATGAAAACAATCTGCTTTCATAAAAAAATGTGTTGCATTACTTATTGAATGCTCCTTGTAGTTGTATAAATTGTGAAGCATTCCTTTGACCCTGAACTGGTGGCAGTTCAGACTGTAGTACTCTCATTAAAACAGCAAACAGTGAGCGAACGAAATATGATTGTACTGCACTGCGGCTATGACCGCTTACAAGATACACTACTGGCCATTAAAATTGCTACACAACGAAGATGACGTGCTACAGGCGCGAAATTTAACCGACAGGAAGAAGATACTGTTATATGTAAATGATTAGCTTTTCAGAGCATTCACACAAGGTTGGCGCCGGTGGCGACACCTACAACGTGCTGACGTGAGGAAAGTTTCCAACCGATTTCTCATACACAAACAGCAGTTGACAGGCGTTGCCTGGTGAAACGTTGTTGTGATGCTTCGTGTAAGGAGGAGAAATGCGTACCATCACGTTTCCGACTTTGATAAAGGTCGGATTGTAGCCCATCGCGATTGCAGCGGTGGGTTCAGGAGAGTAATACAGAACGCCGTGCTGGATCCCAAAGGACACGTATCACTAGCAGTCGAGATGACAGGCATCTTATCTGCATGGCTGTAACGGATCGTGCAGCCACGTCTCGATCCCTGACTCAACAGATGGGGACGTTTGCAAGACAACAACCATCTGCACGAACAGTTTGACGACGTTTGCAGCAGCACGGACTATCAGCTCGGAGACCATGGCTACGGTTACCCTTGATGCTGCATCACAGACAGGAGCGCCTGCGATGGTGTACTCAACGACGAACCTGGGTGCACGACTGGCAAAACGTCATTTTTTCGGATGAATCCAGGTTCTGTTTACAGCATCATGATGGTCGCATCCGTGTTTGGCTTACATCGCGGTGAATGCACATTGGAAGCGTGTATTCGTCATCGCCATACTGGCGTATCACCTGGCGTGACGGTATGGTGTGCCATTGGGTACACGACTCGGTCACCTCTTGTTCGCATTGACGGCGCTTTGAACAGTGGACGTTACATTTCACATGTGTTACGACCCGTGGCTCTACCCTTCATTCGATCCCTGCAAAACCCTACATTTCGGTAGGATAATGCACGACCGCGTGTTGCAGGTTCTGTACAGGCCTTTCTGAATACAGAAAATGTTCGACTGCTGCCCTGGCCAGCACATTCTCCTGATCTCTCACCAACTGAAAACATCTGGTTAATGGTGGCCGAGCATCTGGCTCGTCACAATACGCCAGTCACTACTCTTGATGAACTGTGGTATCGTGTTGAAGCTGCACGGGCAGCTGTACCTGTACATGCCATCCAAACTCTGTTTGACTCAATAGCCAGGCGTATCAAGGCCGTAATTACGGTCAGAGGTGGTTGTTCTGGGTACTGATTTCTCAGGATCTATGCCCCCAAATTGCGTGAAAATGTAATCACATGTCAGTTGTAGTATAATATATTTGTCCAATGAAGACCCGTTTATCATCTGCATTTCTTCTTGGTGTAGCAATTTTCATGGCCAGTAGTGTAGTTGACGCTATGGAGAGTACCAAGTTGGAGCATGTCTTCTCAAGATCGTACCGAGCCAAATGGATATTTACCACGGTGGAGCACGACTAAATTTCAGTCGAATTTCAGTTATCACATCTCGACCTACATTTTTTAAACACCAGCCGCCTTACAGGTATAATTTCCCCACTTTCTATTCCGTTCGTGGAGCGTGCGCGTGAAGAAATAATGCTGATAAGCCTTTGTACAGACCAGTTTTACCATGGTGATCGTTACGATATTTGTACACAGGAGTAAGCAATTTGTTTCCGGACTCATTTTCGAATGAGCACTTTCTTTTGGAGGGAGGGATTCAAATTTCAAGACACTCAAACGCCATTCTTGCAACATTTTCCTCTGGAGGTGATGCACCATTTTCCGTTGTCGCCTCACGCGTTGACTGGACGAACCAGAACGAATAGTGTGGAATCTCTTTCAATCTTCTCTACGCGTCGGTGTGTACTAACAAAAGATAGGCTGAATTACTGCTTGTGTGATTAAAGATACAGTCAATGGACTATCGCTTATACAACTGATGTTTTCAATCATTCCCGTAGTGTGCAGACATTATTACCAGTTTTAAGATTGACCCAACAAAAGCGGTGCCAAAAAAGTTTAACTAAGTCTAATTGCAAACCAATATATTACCTTCCATCGTTGTCAAAGGCACCCGAGCACGTAGTGTACGGCGATTTAATTGAATTCTTGCAGGCAAATGACTTTTTCATCTCTGCGTCAGTCTCACTTTTTAAGCATGTCTTACTCTGGCACCTATGAATAAGCTTTTTGGAAACATCAAAACGGCATAACTGCCACGGTCACAGCGATAGCGGATATTAAGCTAGCAGTGTGTCGGTAACAAGCAATTAAAATCATCCTTCTTGATTTCAGTTCAACTTACGACATGGTAGATTGAGAAATGCTACTGTATTTGCGACAATGAGAAACTCAGATAGCTGTGTCACAACGCAGAAATGATTGGAGTTAAATGTTACGAAGTCAAGATGAATATTTCTATACATGGAAGTAATAAACTGTGTTTTTTTAGGTAAAAATGCTGTTTTATTCGACTTAGTTCCCTATTAGATCAACATACTAAGACCAACGTATTTCCCTCGAGTATATTCTATCCCTGAATAGCGATTCTAGAAGGTCCTTAAATAACCATTTTCTACTGCCGCAAACTCTTCATTGCGCGTGAAATATTTTCGAGTCACAAATGTCCTTTAGAGGTTGTCTTGAAGAATAATTTGTTTTGAAATGCAGAAAACACTGGCCATACTTTTTCCGGCAAATGATATCATCTTCGTCTTATCTGATGTTGGATCACTAGCTTCCACCCAATGTCGTGAGTGCTGGCGTGGAATGATGATTCATGTCTCAACATTAGGGATGTATTTAGAGTTGTATTTCATTTAAAACGAGCTGAACAGTGTTGAACTACATTTCACTAGCATTCTACCAGTGGTCCACCCATCTTACGTAAAGTTTCCCCATATTTACATATCCATGTAAAATGTGCCGTACTGTTTCATCTGCTGCGTCTGTGGTATCACCTATCAGAAGATAGCAACAATGTGATAGATGTGAAGCTGCAAGTCTTTATTTGCATTATTAAAATTCATATGTTGCTGTAATTTTATTCTACTATAATTATCCTTTCGCGAAGCTGAAATTCGTGTGAATATGTGTTCATACTTTTTGATGATTCTTGACAGGGTTTACTATGCCAATGCCGATTTCTCGTGTGTTTTTACATACTTGAACTGAGACTGGACAAGAAGCAGGACCGAGTGAGATGGCGCAGTGGTTAGCACACTGGACTCGCATTCGGGAGGACGACGGTTCAATCCCGCGTCCGGCCATCCTGATTTAGGTTTCCCGTGATTTCCCTAAATCACACCAGGCAAATGTCGGGTTGATTCCTTTGAAAGGGCACGGCCCACTTCCTTCCCCGTCCTTCCCTAATCCGATGGGACGATGACCTCGCTGTTTGGCCTTCTCCCCCAAACAACTCAAACCAACCCAAGAAGCAGGGAATGTAATAGTCTGTAAGTCTCGATGTGAGATCGAGTCTTCTCTCAGCAGAACTTACACAAGAGAACCATGGTTTGTTTACTTCGTTTACTTTCACACCATTCTCTCGTATATTTTGGGACAACTCTGGGCACTCACCAAAAATGCTCTTAGCCTAGAAACGGGAGGTCAGACTGGTCTGCAGTGTCAGATCGCGAGCTTCGTATAGGCCGCTGTTCAGATGTATTCTGACTGACATTTCTGTACATATATTCAATTACGGAATTTTGTGTTGGCAGTATTGTCTCATTCAGAAGAAACTGCAACATTTATTCGATGAACACTAGACAGATAAACGATAAGTACTTGGATAAGACTTCCTTTGGCATTGTACAGAAAGGTGTGCACTTTTCAGCAGGTTTCATTTTCAACAGGCTCTCGGCAGAATTGAAAAACAAACTGATAAACCCTCAGTCTTTAAAATCAAGTCGAAAGGGTCCTCGTTACAAACTCCTTTTATTCCGTACACGACTACCTCGCATTAGTTGAGAGCTTTTCTCTGTAATTTTTTATCTATTAGTATTCTCTGTCACAGTTTTTTCGTGTTTTACTAATTCTTTAATTATTTGGTTTGTAAATTTTCTAATCAACAAACTATGTGCTGCCTCGTTCCATGACGAGTAGTCTTGGCTCGCATGGTTCCATAGAACCTGATAAATAAATGACAAATGTCAGGGACAGCAGCCGAGTCATACTTGTTCCGAATAAGCGTCACCCGTGTTATCGAAGCATTTGGTCGCTCGATGCTAATGACACTAATAGCTACAATAGGTCAATGGGACCCTCATTTGCAAGGAACGAAAAATTATGCACTGTGACCTCTGGATGATATCATACGCACTGCGAATGTCATTTGAAGGTTATCAGAGCGATGCAAAGGAACAGAAGCAAAGTAAGAGTAAACAAATTAGACAATCCCGACAGCAATTGCTTTATTGACATCAGCGTTCCCGTACCTGCGATGACTCTGGAGGTTGTTTTTTTTTTCCCTACAGCTTTTAGAGGTTACGAAACGTTCGCATCCTCTGAACACGCCTATAATTTATATACTGCGTAGTGGGCAACAAACTTGGAAACATTAAGCTGATAGTGATTCTATTAGAATAACTTGCGATAGCTGCTTATCATCCGAGCTGCTAATTATTTCTTGGTCACTAGTGTCACCAAGCAGTTTAATAAGTTATCGCAATGGCTGTCTTCCAAGCATTTTATCTGATGCAACACGAGCTTCTACTTTTCTTCTTTTCATTTTCACTTACGCTCTATCTCGTCTTATTGGACCAATATTGGTGTTACGACGACGCATTTCGTTTCTGAGTGCCACATTCCAAAACATTCTAATTATCTCGGTTTAAAGTTTATGACTCCTGATTTCTCAGCAGCCGAAGAGTAGCTGACCTATCAAAACAACGTTTAAACTTCAGTCATTTTCTCTTGTTCACAGCAGAGCACCATTTGCATCAAAAACGACAGAAGTGAGGATTTCCGCTTGAGCGGAAAAGGTCTAATTTATAGTCCTACCTTGAATCTCTACGTTGTTATCATTTTCAAGAATTTTGGTTCTAAGTCCAGGTCACAAATGCACAGCGAAATATTATAAATGTGTTTTGTGGTTGCGAGCAATTCGAAAACGACGACGTAAATTGCCATATAGGGAAACTCCCAGCAGATATACTTGAAAACGCAGCATGTACAGAAATGGAAATAATATTTTTGAAAGTTCTCAATACAGTCCACATCAAACGACGGGCAAGACGCTGGACAAGGATCAGAGAAAGGCAAGGGTGCGTCACGGCAAACCCGACCTCTGCAAAGAACCGTGGACTAATTCCAACATGTGCTGCAGCGCTCATTTGACCGCGTCGCCACCTCCAAAAGGATGCTGCGTTCCACAAATGTGCGCTTCGATTCCTTTTTTTTTTTTTAGCTATCCGTACATCTACATATTTACTCTGAAATATCACAGCAGGCTTCGGGTGCTTCTTGAAGAAATAAACGGCCGATCGCCTCCACCCCTGTCTGAAAATTTATTCCGTCCCTAAAGATATTGATATCGACAGGATGTTAAATTCTGGTTTCATCCTGTGTTCTTCAAATCGCTGTTAAGTGCGTCGCAGAGGGAAAGTATCGTTGGAGCACCATTTTTTCTGTTCCCTTTAATTAATTGGTTACTTGTCCCATAGATTACGTACATGGCAATTCGTTATGATATACCGAAGAGCCAAAGAAACGAATACATCTGCCTAATGTCGTGTAAGGCCCTCGCGAGCACGCAGAAGTGTCGCAAAACGACGAAGTATGGACTCGACTAATTTCTGAAGGGTGCTGGAGGGAGTGACACCATGAATCATGCAGGGCTGTCAATAAACCCGTAAGAGTACTAGGGGGTGGAGATCTCTTCTGAGTAGCACGTTGCAAGGCAGTCTAGATATCATCAATAATGTTCATGACTGGGGAGTTTGGTGGCCAGCGGAAGTGTTTAAACCAGAAAAGTGTCCCTGAGCCACTCTGTAGCAATTCTGGACATGTGGGGTGTCGCACTGTCCCGCTGGAAATGCCCAGGTCCGTCGGTGAAACGAGACTCGTCCGACCAGGCAACATGTTACCAGTCATCAACAGTTCAATGTCGGTGCTGACGGACCCAGGTGAGAGGTAAAGCTTTGTGTCGCGCAGTCATCAAGGGTACACGAGTGGGCCTTCAGCTCCGAAAGCCCATATCGATGATATTTCTGTGAACGGTTCGCACGCTGACACTTGTTGATGGCACAGCACTGAAATCTGCAGCAATTGTGACGTTGAACGATTCTTTTCAGTCGTCGTTGGTCCCGTTCTTGCAGAATCTTTTTCCAGCCACAGCGATGGCGGAGGTTTAATGTTTTATCGGATTCCTGATATTCACAGTATAATCGTGAAATGGTCGTACGGGAAATTCCCCACTTCATCGCTACCTCGGAGATGCTGTGTCCCAGCGGTCGTGCGGAGACTATAACACCACGTTCAAACTCACTTAAATCTTGATAACATGCCAGTCTAGCAGCAATAACCAATCTAACATCTGTGCTAGACACTTGTCTTATATAGGCGTTATCGACCGCAGCGCCGTATTCTTTCTGTTTTCATACCTCTGTATTTGAATACGCATGCCTATATCAGTTTCGTTGGCGCTTCAGTGTATGTAACGTACCGTTATACTATGATGCCAATACATCACTTACCTCTTTCAAGCGCTTCAGTGGCTACTTGCTGGTAATTAACGTAATCGTACTTGGATTCATTTATCATATAAATACGACAAAATGAACGCAATTATACATTTTACGTTGTGTGCACTTACTCAGACACAAACATAGCCACCCATCTAAGCCGGGGAATTCTATCGGCTGGGCTGTTTTATTTTCAGAATATGTTCCCAAGATTCGCTTACCTAATACATCTACACTGTATGCCCGTTGAATTATACGTGACCTGTAGGGCGCAGGAGCAGATGCGGTGTAATGTTGCTACCACATTCTTCATGTGCAGCGATTCCCTAAGTGCCTTTCAGGCTACGCATCCCATGTACGCAGCGGAAAAGTATATTCAGATGATACATAATACTCTTTTCCTCTTACAAAGATAGGGCAAGAAGATTTCATTCGACTGGGTACCGGGACACGTGGTATTCAGGAGAATAAAACAATAGATGACGCATCTAAAGATGCCTGCTTGGAAAATATAATTTCCGAATGTGATGCCCCTATAAATGCAGTTACTTCACTATCGAGGCACAAGATTATGCATCAGTGATCAGTGAAACAAACGACAGAGCCGTGCGTTCCTCCTCACGGCTGCTGCGGTAGGAGGAAGTATTCTTGACACGTCTATGGATAGGAACTGTCCCCTGCCGCATTAATTCCTCCTGCAGCGGGAGGACCACCAGCATGTATATTTTAAATAAACGCGTTTTGTATCAAGATATGAGGCTCCAACCGGCTTATGAGTTGATCTATCCTGTATTTTCGAAGACTATGAACCCATTGCGGCTTATGTTTTAAGATTCTGTGTGATGGCCGACTGTCTGCATAACTTCTTGGGTTTAAGATTTTATTGTGTTTCCATGGTGACTACTTCGTCTTGTATTTTCCTATTTATCAACCTTCCACAGTTCCCTGTTACATTATTTGAACTGTTGTGTTAGAATGGTCACGGTCTTCTGTGTGAAAGTGTGAGTGCGAGTGAGAGAGAGTGTACCAAGGTGGCTGAGAATTAAATTCTATATTTTACTTTTGGAGCATAATTTTAAAAAAGCACATTTGTTTCCAATTAGTTTAATAAGGGCCCTGATGACTTCGCTGATGAGCGCCCTAAACATCTACCACCTATATTCTTCCATGTGGAATAACGAATTGTAGTGAAAATACGACCTGAAACTCTTTTAGCTCTACGTTTGATAAGACACTGGACGTCCAGATTTAGGTTTTCGGTGGTTTCTCTAAATCTCTTAAGGAAAATGTTTGGACTGGTTCTTTCAAAGGACACGGCCGACTTCCTTCTCCAGTCGGAGCCTATGCTCCTTCTCTAATGACCGAGTCATCGACGAAATGTTAAACCGTGATCTTCCTTCTTCTTTATTTGAACTTTCAGATCACTGGGCAATTGCTCAGAGATATTTATGGATGTATACATTCGTTCATGTGAACCATGCTAAGGCTGGGTACTTGGTAGCGTACATCGATTTATTCTTCTT
The DNA here is from genome assembly GCF_023898315.1 of Schistocerca nitens. NCBI lineage: Eukaryota > Metazoa > Arthropoda > Insecta > Orthoptera > Acrididae > Schistocerca > Schistocerca nitens. The sequence goes on along the minus strand of NC_064616.1, from coordinate 865,756,815 downwards.
ATCTTCTACTGTTTCTCGACTTTATTTGTTCTTTTGAAGTAAATGTTACAGGGCATTTTTTATTGTTCCACATAGATCGAGGTTCTTCTCCCCGCTGCATTCACAAATGTGACACGGGAATAATGACAGAATTCATCCCTCTGTGTGAGCTGTTTATTTTCTAGGTTTATCTGCACCAACTCTACTGGACTGAAGAATATTCGTAGTTTATGCCCTGAAAACCAGTTCTTGGAATTGTGTTAGCAGTTTCTCGTGAGATGTATAGTGTCCTTCTCCTAGTGCATCCTAGATAAGATTGTTCAGTATTTCTACTGTACTCTCTCACTAACGAAACAAGCATAGGACCATTCGTACCGCAGTTTTTGTATACGCCCGATGTTGCGAGTTAGTGCGTTTAATCACGGGACCCATACATCAGAGCAGTATGGGGCGTGCAAGTGTTTTGTACGCAATTTTTTATGTAGATAAATGCAATTTCCCAGTAGCGGAAAGGTCGGGGAAGAAGGCCAGTGTTCACTCTGTCTGCTTGCCGGGGGGTCTCATCCGAGATGTGGAGGCCCTGCCGGCGGCGATAGAGAGCACTGGGTGTACCCGACTGCAAATTGTTGCTCATGTCAGCACCAATGACTCCTGCCGTCTGGGTTCAGAGGTCATCCTCAGTTCATACAGGCGGTTGGCGGAGTTGGTGAAGGCGGAAAGCCTCGCTCGCGGGGTGGAATCTGAGCTAACTATTTGTAGTATCGTTCCCAGAACCGGTCGCGGTCCTCTGGTTTGGAGCCGAGTGGAAGGCTTAAACCAGAGGCTCAGACAATTCTGCGGAGATCTGGGGTGCAAATTTCTCGACCTCCGCTATCGGGTGGAGAAATGTAGGGTCCCCCTGAATTGGCCAGGCGTGCACTATACGCAGGAAGCGGCTACAAGGGTAGCGGAGTACGTGTGGAGTGCACATGTGGGTTTTTTAGGTTAGAGAATTCCCTCCCTAGGCCCGACAAGACGCCTCCTGAGACGCGGCAAGGTAGGAGTAGGCAGAATGCAACAGGGAATAACAATATTAATGAGCTAATAGTAAACTGCAGGAGTGTCTAGAGAAAGGTCCCAGAACTGCTCTCATTAATAAACGGTCACAATGCCCACATAGTACTAGGGACAGAAAGTTGGCTGGAACCAGATGTAAACCGTAATGAAATTCTAAACTCAGATTGGAATGTATACCGCAGAGACAGGCTGGACAGTGAAGGGGGAGGGGTGTTTATAGCGATAAGAAGTGCAATAGTATCGAAGGAAATTCACGAAGATCCGAAATGTTAAATAATTTGGGTGAAGGTCACGGTTAAAGCTGGCTCAGACATGCTAATTGGATGTCTCTATAGGTCCCCTGGCTCATCAGCTGTTGTGGCAGAGCACCTGAAGGATAATTTGGAAAATATTTCGAGTAGATTTCCCCACCATGTTATAGTTCTGGGTGGAGATTCTAATTTGCCGGATATAGACTGTGAGACTCAAACGTTCATAACGGGTGGCAGGGACAAAAATTCCAGTGAAATTTTTTTAAGTGCTTTATCTGAAAACTACCTTGAGCTGTTAAGCAGAGAACCGACTCGTGGCGATAACATATTAGACCTTCTGGTGACAAACACACCCGAACTATTTGAAACAGTTAACGCAGAACAGGGAATCAGCGATCATAAAGCGGTTACTGCATCGATGATTTCAGCCGTAAATAGAAACATTAAAAAAGGTAGGAAGATTTTTCTGTTTAGCAAAAGTGACAAAAAGCAGATTTCAGAGTAACTGACGGCTCAACACAAAAGTTTTGTCTCAAGTACAGATAGTGTTGAGGATCAGTGGACAAAGTTCAAAACCATCGTACAATATGCGTTAGATGAGGATGTGCCAAGCAAGATCGTAAGAGATGGAAAAGAGGCACCGTGGTACTACAACCGAGTTAGAAAACTGCTGCGGAAGCAAAGGGAACTTCACAGCAAACATAAACATAGCCAAAGCCTTGCGGACAAACAAAAATTACGCGAAGCGAAATGTAGTGTGAGGAGGGCTATGCGAGAGGCGTTCAGTGAATTCGAAAGTAATGTTCTATGTACTGACTTGGCAGAAAATCCTAAGAAATTTTGGTCTTATGTCAAAGCGGTAGGTGGATCAAAACAAAATGTCCAGACATTCAGTGACCAAAATGGTACTGAAACAGAGGATGACAGACTAAAGGCCGAAATACTAAATATCTTTTTCCAAAGCTGTTTCACAGAGGAAGACTGCACTGTAGCTCCTTCTCTAGATTTTCGCACAGGTGACAAAATGGTAGATATCGAAATAGACGACAGAGGGATAGAGAAACAATTAAAATCGCTCAAAAGAGGGAAGGCCGCTGGACCTGATGGGATACCTGTTCGATTTTACACAGAGTACGCGAAGGAACTTGCACCCCTTCTTGCAGCGGTGTACCGTAGGTCTCTAGAAGAGCGTAGCGTTCCAAAGGATTGGAAAAGGGCACAGGTCATCCCCGTTTTCAAGAAGGGACGTCGAACAGATGTGCAGAACTATAGACCTATATCTCTAACGTCGATCAGTTGTAGAATTTTGGAACACGTTCTATGTTCGAATATAATGACTTTTCTGGAGACTAGAAATCTACTCTGAAGGAATCAGCATGGGTTTCGAAAAAGCCGATCGTGTGAAACCCAGCTCGCGCTATTAGTCCACGAGACTCAGAGGGCCATAGACACGGGTTCCCAGGTAGATGCCGTGTTTCTTGACTTCCGCAAGGCGTTCGATACACTTCCCCACAGTCGTTTAATGAACAAAGTAAGAGCATATGGACTATAAGCCCAATTGTGTGTTTGGATTGAAGAGTTCCTAGATAACAGAACGCAGCATGTCATTCTCAATGGAGAGAAGTCTTCCGAAGTAAGAGTGATTTCAGGTGTGCCGCAGGGGAGTGTCGTAGGACCGTTGCTATTCATAATACACATAAATGACCTTGTGGATAACATCGGAAGTTCACTGAGGCTTTTTGCGGATGATGCTGTGGTATATCGAGAGGTTGTAACAATGGAAAATTGTACTGAAATGCAGGAGGATCTGCAGCGAATTGACACATGGTGGAGGCAATGGCAATTAAATCTAAGTGTAGACAAGTGTAATGTGCTGCGAATACATAGAAAGAAAGATCCCTTATCATTTAGCTACAATATAGCAGGTCAGCAAGTGGAAGCAGTTAATTCGATAAATTATCTCGGAGTAGGCATTAGGAGTGATTTAAAATGGGATGATCATATAAAGTTGATCGTCGGTAAAGCAGATGCCAGACTGAGATTCATTAGAAGAATCCTAAGGAAATGCAATCCGAAAACAAAGGAAGTAGGTTACAGTACGCTTGGCGCCCACTGCTTGAATATTGCTCACCAGTGTGGGATCCGTACCAGATATGGTTGATAGAACAGATAGAGAAGATCCAACGGAGAGCAGCGCGCTTCGTTACAGGATCATTTAGTAATCGCGAAAGCGTTACGGAGATGATAGATAAACTCCAGTGGAAGACTTTGCAGGAGAGACGCTCAGTAGCTCGGTACGGGCTTTTGTTGAAGTTTCGAGAACATACCTTCACCGAGGAGTCAAGCAGTATATTGCTCCCTCCCACGTATATCTCGCGAAGAGACCATGAGGATAAAATCAGAGAGATTAGAGCCCACACAGAGGCATACCGACAATCTTTCTTTCCACGAACAATACGAGACTGGAATAGAAGGGAGAACCGATAGAGGTACTCAAAGTACCCTCCACCACACACCGTCAGGTGGCTTGCGGAGTATGGAAGTAGATGTAGATGTAGTATTTCAATAAATCTATTTGCTTTGACTACCACTGAGCCTATGTGGTCCTTCTACTCCATTTCTTTTTACATTTTTCCTCCTAAATATTTGTATGACACGACTGCCGGTATTTGTGACTCATTATCACAGTAGTGAAAGGAGGCCACACTTCTACGTAACGTAAAAAACCCATCTTTATATTTCTTCACTTTACAGGCTAGTTGTCAATCTGTGTACTAGACTGATATTTTGTCGTGATCTAACTGGATATTACGGCAATTTTTACCCGATAGAATGTCCACGTAGATAAACTGCTCGCTTCCGGTACATGCATAGACGAGCCAGCCCCGGCTCGAAGACGTCTCGCCGATTAACGAGGAGGGCCGGGGTACCGGACAGCCTGGATGTGGTTTTAGGCGGTTTCCCACATTCATCTAAGTAAATACCGAGCTGGTACACACTTTCCGCCACAGATACACGCTACGCAAACGTTTAGGAAACGTTCTCACACTTGAACATGAGATCTACACTAGAAACAGACAGATTGGGTACACAGATTCCCATACAATGCGGACACCGTAAACAAAAAGAGAAAAGGCCAAAAAGAAAACAAGAATTTTCACATAGATTTCTGAGATTAATATATAACAACAAGAGAATTGCTCCAATAAGCCTTCCCTGGGAACACCAGGTATAACTTCGGAGTCTGTGGATGACTATCCACACGAAATAGCGTCCTATGTCTTACCCATTAACAAATTTTCGATCCAGTCGCAAACCTGGTTAGATATCTAGTGGGAATGCATTCTCTTTAGAAGGCGACGATATAGTACTGAGTCACAAGCTTTTTGAAGGTGTAGGAACTTCGAATCAATTTGTTTCCTCTTTTCATGGGACTGGAGATAATGGTTCAAATGGATCTGAGCACTATGGGACTCAACTGCTGAGGTCATAAGTCCCCTAGAACTTAGAACTACTTAAACCTAACTAACCTAAGGACAACACACACACATCCATGCCCGAGGCAGGATTCCAACCCGCGACCGTAGCGGTCGCGCGGTTCGAGACTGTAGCGCCAGGACCGCTCGGCCACCAGCGGCCGGCTGAAGATAATGATTGTGAAGAGCGCGAATTGTTTGTCGTGCAATAGATGTTTACAGAACCGATGCAGACGTACATCGAGATGGTTATTATGCTTCAGGTAGGCCATTACGTTTGAAAATTTCCTAGGATTCTGATACAAATAGAAGTTAGTATGTTAGTTATGTGGCTCACTTTAATTTACTTTCCTGTTGCTGTTGTTGTTGTGGTCTTCAGTCCTGAGACTGGTTTGATGCAGCTCTCCATGCTACTCTATCCTGTGCAACCTTCTTCATCTCCCAGTACTTACTGCAACCTACATCCTTCTGAATCGGCTTAGTGTATTCATATCTTGGTCTCCCTCTACGATTTTTACCCTCCACGCTGCCCTCCAATGCTAAATTTGTGATCCCTTGATGCCTCAGAACATGCCCTACCAACCGGTCCCTTCTTCTTGTCAAGTTGTGCCACAAACTCCTCTTCTCCCCTATTCTATTCAATACCTCCTCATAGTTACGTGATCTACCCATCTAATCTTCAGCATTCTTCTGTAGCACCACATTTCGAAAGCTTCTATTCTCTTCTTGTCCAAACCATTTATCGTCCATGTTTCACTTCCATACATGGCTACACTCCATACAAATACTTTCTGAAACGACTTCCTGACAATTAAATCTATACTCGATGTTAACAAATTTCTCTTCTTCAGAAACGCTTTCCTTGCCTTCGCCAGTCTACATTTTATATCCTCTCTGCTTCGGCCATCATCAGTTATTTTGCTCCCCAAATAGCAAAACTCCTTTAGTACTTTAAGTGTCTCATTTCCTAATCTAATTCCCTCAGCATCACCCGACTTAATTCGACTACATTCCATGATCCTCGTTTTGCTTTTGTTGATGTTCCTTTTCTACAGGAAACAATAAGAATGCCAAAAATTAATCATTTTCAATCCGAGGGGCTTAACAAGAGGTAAGATGAAAGAGCATTGCAAAGTTAAAAATAAATGGTCCGTCTTCATTGCCGACTGCTAAATACGAAAGACGCTTATGCAGGGAATCTGAGTTCAATTCCCGGTACTTTCCTTGGAAGAGGAATGGAATAAGGTGCACTCAGCGTCGCGAAGCCGATTCAGCAACTACCTAACTGAGAGGTAGCGGCTCCAAAGCGGCTCCAAGGTCTGAACGTCGAAAACGGCGATGTGCTGACCCCATGTATGTCCATCAACACCGCATCTGATGATGGATGTCTGAGGGTGACACGGCGGTCTGCCTACAGTACCTGATGGTGGAGGGGGAGGGGCGAGGTTTACCAGCGACCAATTAATCTAAGTAGATTTTATTTGCTTGTTGTTCTCTATTTTCCAGTACGGGGTAGGAGCTGGTAGCGGCTCAACGTATTGTTCTTCAGCCTTTCAATAAAATAACTAAAACATAAATAAGAACATTTAGAAAAACAACGATTGTATTGGTGATTCTGATAATATGGTGATGGGTATGGTTCTGAAAATAGTAAGGACGACTGTGGCGTCGGCACCTACTATTTCATACCTGAGGATTTGGACTTCATTGTGATTAGAGAGAAAGTGATAAGAGAAAGGATGTCGGATGATTATTGGAAAGGGTCAGGAGATGGGATGTAGGTAATGGGAGGCTGGTAGGATTGTAGTTATGCGGGGAAAGCATAGGTTGGAACATTAATCTGGAAAAGGAAGAGGTTGGGTCTGTTATAGTGAATGGATTGGTAGACCTCAGCAATTATTTCAAGGTCTGGATGTGGGAAGCAGTTGAAACTTCCGTGGGTAAGGATCTGGAGTGTTTGGAGCTGTAAGGAAAGTGAGACATGGTGATAAAGGCACGACAACCGTCTACGATTCTCAAGGGTAGCGGTAATGGAGGGTTTTCGGAATTCGATTTTACGGGAGACTTGTGACTGGCGAAGGTGATGTTAGGAGATGTGGGAACTTTATCAGCTTGTAACGCAAACAGATGGGGAAGGGAAATCTGATATGGACTGCATCTCAGCAGACATCGCCATTTTTAACATAAACAACATTCCAGAAACTCAGCTAATCGGGAAACAAAAATATGCAGAGTTCTGAGAAGTACTTACCCAATATCCCACGAAGAAATTAGAGTCACGTCCTCCACTAACTACAGTTCATGAAGTGGCGTCGACATGTAGTGATCTCCAAAACACACCTTTGCTTCTGGCGAACTATACGAACAACACGATGAAACGATTGGGCTCAAAATCGTTGGCTAGACGCTAGAGGTCTTGGATGTAGGTACAAGCTCTTCATCTAGTATCGTGTACATACATACTCCGCAAGCCACCTGACGGTGTGTGGCGGAGGATACCTTGAGTACCTCTATCGGTTCTCCCTTCTATTCCAGTCTCGTATTGTTCGTGGAAAGAAGGATTGTCGGCATGCCTCTATGTGGGCTCTAATCTCTCTGATTTTATCCTCATGGTCTCTTCGCGAGATATACGTAGGAGGGAGCAATATACTGCTTGACTCCTCGGTGAAGGTATTTTCTCGAAACTTCAACAATAGCCCGTACCGAGAGACTGCGCGTCTCTCTTGAGTCTTCCACTAGAGTTTATCTATCATCTCCGCAACGCTTTCGCGATTACTAAATGATCCTGTAACGAAGCGCGTTGCTCTCCGTTGGATCTTCTTTATCTCTTATATCAACCCTATCTGGTACGGACCCCACACTGGTGAGCAATATTCAAGCAGTAGTCGAACAAGTGTACTGTAACCTACTTCCTTTGTTTTCGGATTGCATTTCCTTAGGATTCTTCTAATGAATCTCAGTCTGGCATCTGCTTTACCGACGATCAACTTTATATGATCATCCCATTTTAAATCACTCCTAATGCCTACTCCCAGATAATTTATGGAATTAACTGCTTCCACTTGCTGACCTGCTATATTGTAGCTAAATGATAAAGGATCTTTCTTTCTATGTATTCGGAGCACATTACATTGAGATTCAATTGCCATTCCCTCCACCATGCGTCAATTCGTTGCAGATCCTCCTGCATTTCAATACAATTTTCCATTGTTACAACCTCTTGATATACTACAGCATCATCCGGAAAATGCCTTAGATAGTGAATAGCAACGGTCCTACGACATTCCCCTGCGGCACACCTGAAATAACTCTTCCTTCGAAAGACCTCTCTCCATTAAGAATGACATGCTGCGTCCTGTTAATAAGGAACTCTTCAATCCAATCACACAATTGTTCTGATAGTCCATATGCTCTTACTTTGTTTATTAAACGACTGTGGGGAACTGTATCGAACGCCTTGCGGAAGTCAAGAAACACGGCATCTACCTGGGAACCCGTGTCTATGGCCCTCTGAGTCTCGTGGACGAATAGCGCAAGCTGGGTTTCACACGATCGGCTTTTTCGAAACCCATGCTGATTCCTACAGAGTAGATTTCTAGTCTCCAGAAAAGTCATGATACTCGAACATAATACGTGTTCAAAAATTCTACAACTGATCGACGTTAGAGATATAGGTCTACAGTTCTGCACATCTGTTCGACGTCCCTTCTTGAAAACGGGGATGACCTGTGCACTTTTCCAATCCTTTGGAACGCTACACTCTTCTAAGAGACCTACGGTACACAGCTGCAAGAAGTGGGGCAAGTTCCTTCACGTACTCAGTGTAAAATCGAACTGGTATCCCATTAGGCCCAGCGGCCTTTCCTCTTTAGAGCGATTTTAATGGTTTTTCTATCCCTCTGTCATCTATTTCGATATCTACCATCTCCACGCCCTTCCCCTTGTTTTTAATTAGTCTTCTAACTGGTTTGATGCGGCCCGCCCCGAAGTCATCTCCAGTGCCAAGCTCTTCATCTCAGAGTAGCAGTTGCCCCCAACGTCCTCTATTTGTTGGATGTATTCCAATTTCTGTCTTCCCCTGCAAATCCTTAAAGACCAGTCCTGAAAGTAAGTGTATACATTCTGGAAACGAGACGGGCGTGCGGGAGGCGGTGTATAAATCTGCAATGTAAATGAGTGACTAATTGCAGGGACGGCGGTGCGCGGCGCTGGCGGCGGTCGCGTGACATTTGGCGGCGGCGGCGCGGCTAGCGCGGGTGCGGGCCCGTCCCACAAGGCCGGCGACTTCCCGGGAAGGCCGAGCCCACATTCTCTCTCCGCCCACCGCCGCCCGGCCGCGCCGCGCCGCACCGAGCGTACCGCGTACTGCTACTTACCAGTACTCGCCGCTACTCTCCTCCACACGCAGTGGCCGATACTCGCGGCAACGGTTATCCCATTCGAAGATGCGCCGTGTACACCATCTAATCAACTATCTGGACACCTATTAGTGGCCATAAACATGGAGTCTGCCCACCCTTCGCTTTTGTGGTGGCTTGACCTCTGCTGGGGACACTTTCACTGAGATGCATGAGTGTCTGGGGTCGTTTGGGACCTCTTATTCCTCAAGAGCCGAAACCCAAAAGTGTTCCATTGGGTTCAGGTTGGGACTCTGGGCAGGCCAATCCAGTTCAGCCATGTTACTCTGCACGAGCCATTGCCTCCTAGATGCTGTTTTATGACAGAGTCGACATGCTGATACAAACAACCATCGTCTCCGAACTGTTCCTCTACTGCACGCAGCACACCACGCTGTAAATTGTGTTCATATCCTTCCGCATTTACACTACTGGTCATTAATATTGCTACACCAAGAAGAAATGCAGATGATAAACGGGTATTCATTGAACAAATATATTATACTAGAACTGATATGTGATTACATTTTCACGCAATTTGGGTGCATAGATCCTGAGAAATCAGTACCCAGAACAACCACCTCTGGCCGTAATAACGGCCTTGATACGCCTGGGCATTGAGTCAAACAGAGCTTGGATGGCGTGTACAGGTACAGCTGCCCATGCAGCATCAACACGATACCACAGTTCATCAGGAGTAGTGACTGGCGTATTGTGACGAGCCAGTTGCTCGCCCACAATTGACCACACGTTTTCAATTAATGAGAGATCTGGAGAATGTGCTGGCCAGGGCAGCAGTCGAACATTTTCTGTATCCACAAAGGCCCGTACAGGACTTGCAACATGCGGTTGTGCATTATCCTGCTGAAATGTAGGGTTTTGCAGGGATCGAATGAAGGGTAGAGCCACGGGTCGTAACAAATCTGAAATGTAACGTCCACTGTTCAAAGTGCCGTCAATGCGAACAAGAGGTGACCGAGACGTGAAACCAATGTCACCCCACACCATCACGACGGGTGATACGCCAGTATGGCGATGACGAATACACGCTTCCAATGTGCGTTCACCGCGATGTCGCCAAACACGGATGCGACCATCATGATGCTGTAAACAGAACCTGGATTCATCCTAAAAAATGACGTTTTGCCATTCGTGCACCCAGGTTCGTCTTTGAGTACACCATAGCAGGCGCACCTGTCTGTGATGCAGCGTCAAGGGTAACCGCAGCCGTGTTCTCCGAGCTGATAGCCCATGCTGCTGCAAACGTCGTCGAACTGTTCGTGCAGATGGCTGTTGTCTTGCAAACGTCCCCATCTGTTGAGTCAGGGATCGAGACGTGACTGCACGATCCGTTACAAACATGCGGATAAGATGCCTGTCATCTCGACTGCTAGTGATACGAGGCCTTTGGGATCCAGCACGGCCTTCCGTATTACCCTCCTGAACCCACCTACTCCATATTTTGCTAACAGTCATTGGATCTCGACCAACGCGAGCAGCAATGTCGCGATACGATAAACCGCAATCGCGATAGGCTACAATCCGACCTTTATCAATGTCGGAAACGTGATGGTAGGCATTTCTCCTCCTTACACGAGGCATCACAACAACGTTTCACCAGGCAACGCCGGTCAACTGCTGTTTGTGTATGAGAAATCGGTTGGAAACTTTCCTCGTGTCAGCACGTTGTAGGTGTCGCCACCGGCGCCAACCTTGTGTGAATGCTCTGCAAAGCTGATCATTTGCATATCACAGTATCTTCTTCCTGTCGGTCAAATTTCGCGTTTGTAGCACGTTATCTTCGTGGTGTAGCAATTTTAATGGCCAGTAGTGTAGTATTTTCTTAAGCGCAAAACACACTCACACCACAACACTTCCTGCGTGCTTCGCTGTTGTCACTTTACATGATGACAGGTATCGTTTTCCACGCACTCGCCAAACCCAAACCCCTTCATCGGATTTCCACAGGTTGTAGCGTGATTCATCACTCCAAATCCCATGTTTCCAGACACCTACTGTCCAGTGGCGTCGCTCCTTACATCACCTCAAGAGTCACTTAGTGTGGACTACCCACAATGTGTGGCTTATGAGGAGCTGCTCGACCAATGAATTCCATTCTAACTCTCTATGCACACTCATTGTCCCAGCTGAACCTCGGCTAGCAGTTCGGAACTGAAGAGTGATTCCTCCTGGTGACTTCAAGTTATTTTTTACAGTCACCTTCCGAAATGCTCGGCGGTTCCTGTCCGTCAGTACACGAGGTCTGCCCAGTCTTGGTTTTGCTGCGGTTGTTCCTTCGCGGTTCCACTTCTACAACACTTGTCTTTGGCAGCTTCAGAAGGATTCTTAGAAATTAATTACGTGGCTGCGAATTACTTGACATCGATTGAATCAGATACCGATCTACTACCCAATAGCGACATATGATAACGTATGCTGCACCGGGACTCGAGCCTGGATAACCCACTTATCACGATCGTCACCTTAACCACTTCGGCTATCCGTTCACGCTTCGTGTGGCATATGGAGGTTTGGTTCGGTCCAGGGACCATGCGTGCATAGGTGAAATGGTTGATGTAGTGTCACCGCAAGTCTCCACACTTGTTAGGTTGTAGGATCAAATCGGCCGCGGTCCGTCAGTACACATCGACCCGCGAGTCGCTATTGTCAACGCTAGCAGACCGAGCGCCGCCACTCGACTGGTCTGACGAGACAAGCTAGCACACGGCCCAGTTCTACAGCCGACTTTAATAGGAATGGTTCACTCGTTATAGCTTCAGAGATCTCAATTGCAGAGACGCTAGTTAGCATAGCCTTCAGCTAAGTCAGTAGCTACGACCTAGCCAGGCGCCACAAACAGTTTATGCATTGACAATTGATCTGTATGTGTAAAGTAATCAGAATTGTAAAGCAGTATTCGCAGTTCAGACTATAACTGCACTTGTAAATATTATTGCACAAAGTCAAGATCGACGTTCGCCGCCGATGCTGAATTAAAGCTAAGTATTTAATTGTATTCCTGTCTGCTAACTTTCTAATCACCTAAGATGTTCCAGATACATCCCGTCAAGTATAGTTCATTGATCCTCACGTCAGCCTACGTGATCAACGCGTGCAATTAAAGGCCACACCTCGTGATCAGACTAAGAGTCAAATTGCGTGACTCAGCCGGGTGACCCTTTTTCCATGAGGCCCATAGTTCCGCCTCATACATAACAGTTGAGGCGACCGTTCGCGATTAGCGAGAAATCCAGTTTCGGGTCCCGGTCCGGCATAATTTTTCATATGTCACTATTGGGTAGTGGATCTATATATAATATAGCTGATATCAAAGAATTCACAGCCAGCGAATTAATTTATAAAACTATTTCGTACAGCTGGTTTCAGACATGCATGTAAGCTTTCGAAGGGTTGAAATACCGCTGCTGGATTTGTTACTCAGGGGACATCCAGTGGCAAGTTTACGTTCGAAGTCACTGAAGTCGCCTGACCGACCCATTCTGCTGTCGCTGATTCTCCACTGACAGCACAATACTCCTCTCCTCCTTTTGTACTCTCGTAACAGAGGTTAACTGGATACTTTTGATCAGATAGTATATGACGCCCGAACGTTGTGGCTAGATGCGGGGTGTTCCGTGAGTGTGGACAGGATATCTGAGCAGCGTGTCACAGTCAGGTTGTGTGGTGAACACGGCAGTGCGTTGCGAAGGCGTAGGAGGGTGAGAGGACATTCAAAAGGTTGTATTCTTATATGGATATGGTGTCTATTCTTTCGGACATATAGTTCTGGCAACACCGGCCATGACCTTCTTCGTCTGTGCGGACGCACACGTATTCCCCGAACTCTTACGGGACTTGGTAAGAATGTCTCCCACGAGTAATGAGTGTGTTGGGGTGGGACACTACGAATGTAGTGTGTGGACATACAAGGTGAGAATGTGGGTCTCGCGGGAGGCGTGCGCGAGATAGTCCCTGCAGTCGCGCTATCCTCTGTGCCCTTGGTGGCCCAGATGGATAGAGCGTCTGCCAGGTAAGCAGGAGATCACGGGTTCGAGTCCCGGTGGAGGCACACATTTTCACCTGTCCCCGTTGATATATATGAACGCCCGTTAGCAGCTGCATGTATTAATACAATTCTAATTTCGTTCATAAGGTTGCGTCGCGCACATGCGCTTATTTCAGGTTGCCAGTTTGAGGTTGTTTCTTCGGTATGATAGACCACAAGTGTCCAATAGCAACTGCTTGCCTCGACGTCCCCTGCGCCATTGTGGTACGTTGTGAACAGTTATGGTTTATACCCTGTAGAATCCATGGGTTCAGGAGAGCGAAACTCATCGCCTTGCATGATTTCATCGGTTTTTGCGGGACTAGTGCCCGACAGGGCAGACATTATATTCACTTGTTGGTGCGGGATCGTAAAGCCATATTACGTAGCGTAGCTCAGGAAGAGAGCTTCTTTGCAGTAAGTCAAGTATACACACTGTCAGTACGACGACAACCGTAGGGAATTCTCTCCACGCTGCCGCAGAGAGAGAGAGAGAGAGAGAGAGAGAGAGAGAGAGAGAGAGAGAGTTGCGCCAACAGTGTTTCGCCCAGCGACAACAATGGACATCGGAGTGGTACCACATCGTCTTTTAAGATGATTCGTGGTTCTACTGAACGGTATTACGATGAACGAATCAGTGTGTGGAGGTTCAGAATCGTCTTAAGGGCTCAGCACCTGGCGTGATAGTATGGTAGGTCATTGAATGCACAGAACGATCACGTTTGGTTCGCAGAGCCCATGGCTTAACAACTCGCTGATTTTGAGCGTGAGCACTCGTGTCTGCTCACGCTCTTGGTCGCGAGCAGAGCAGTTGCGGGGTGGTGGGAAGTGAGGAAAACACGCGCGCATCGCGTTGTTGTGACAACACGGGGAAGCGCCAACTGTGAAATAGAGGAGGGTTAGATTTGACAGCAGAGCCATCTAATTGGCGAGTCGGCATTGCGGAACAGCGACAATATCTTCGCTTATCAATCCGCTGTGCGAGTAAACGAATAACTTTACACAAAAAGATGGTTCGCAGACTGTTTAGTGTATCGTTAAAGATGCGAAATACTTTCAGGAAGTTCAATTTATAAAGGCACTGCATGCCGTACCAAGTACACGAAACGGAAAATGTGAAGTACATAAATGTATTCAAAAGATTTTAAAACTTAAAAAGTAAAACAATTTCGCGTGGTGCCGCTATCAAACAAGACAGTCATGCGTCCCATACATGTTATGGTAGACGCTGTTCAGAGCCAGCTTGCAAAATCTTTGTAAAACGTTTGTTGCATTTACCTTAGCGTTCTATGAAAGCGCAGATACCACAGACACACAGTTGGATGCCTCATTCTTAGCAGCGTTGAAGAAAGTGTAGAAAATGTAGGTTTATCATGGAATTCATTAGTTTATGTGTCTACAGAGGGAACGTCAGTCATATTAAAAAATGCAACGCAACTGAATGGGAAAATGAAAAAGCTTCCAGTACCCAATTTGCGCTGATATGCAGCTTGAAGTAACTGATCTGTAATGCGCCAGGGAATACAAAAGCACTCCGTCTTTAGGCCACAAGTGCCGGCCACGCCCGACAGCGCTTAACTTCGGTGATCTCACGGGAACCGGTGTATCCACTGTGGCAAGGCCGTTGCTTAGGGAATATAAAGACAGTCCAGATTTCTCCACGCATTTTCCTCAGGATCCCTTTCTTCGTTTACACGCGGCTCCCCAAACTATTGTATTTCCTGTGGCGATGGAGTAGGTAAGGTACTCGCTACTCGCAGGCCTGGCCTCACCGTCTGCTCGCTGGGCACATTTGCTGTGAAGCCCTGGCACAGCCAGTAATTTAGACAGCAGGCGTTACATAGCTGACTTGTTACTGTCAGTGGCTCTGTCCTATCTTCGAGGTCTAGCTGACGTTATCTTTCAGCAAAATAACGCTA
Source organism: Schistocerca nitens (assembly GCF_023898315.1). NCBI lineage: Eukaryota > Metazoa > Arthropoda > Insecta > Orthoptera > Acrididae > Schistocerca > Schistocerca nitens. Next base: position 865,741,692 of record NC_064616.1, on the reverse strand, counting down.
GACCGCATATTGCCTATGCTGTCCTGATCTATCTCGATACAGAACGCGTTCAACTGTTGTCCTGGGCATCATTTTCTCCAGATCTCACACTATTTAAGAACATCTGGTCATGACTCAGCACTGCCGGGCACTGTCATTGATGAACTCTGACCTAGAATAGTAGTACGGAATGACGTACCCGTATTTGTCGTCCAAGCTCAGTTCGACTCGATCTGGCAGTTCTGTGTACTGAATTTCGTGTCATGTATAACACCAAATGATTTACAAATTTAATCATGCATTATTTCTACTATGATGTACACGCACAGTTGCTAAAACTACGTCATCTGCTATCCTCTATGCTGTTGTAATTTTAATGGCCAGCAGTGCACATTGAAGATAACACATGAAGTCTGGTGGGTCTATGGTGGATCTTCAGTAACGCAGAGACAGTGTTTCCAAACGTGTAAACCATCGCAGGTTCTAGGCGGTTCAGTCAGGAAACGCGCGACTGCTACGGTCGCGCGTTCGAATCCTGCCTCGGGCATGGATGTGTGTGATGTCCTTAGGTTAGTTAGGTTTAAGTAGTTCTAAGTTCTAGGGGACTGATGACCTGAGTTGTTAAGTCCCGTAGTGCTCAGAGCCATTTGAACCATTTGAAACCATCGCACAGGACGACCACGAGTTAACGTCGCCTCCGATGAGTCATACGGGGAGTTAGACGGTCTATTGTGGGTCAAAACACAACCGATTGGAATTTGGAGCATTATGAACCCAATTCTACTAGGGCTGTACAGAAGCCGGCCGCGGTGACCGAGCGGTTCTAGGCGCTTCAGTCCGGAACCGCACGACTGCTACGGTCGCAGGTTCCAATCCTGCCTCCAGCATGGATCTGTGTGATGTCCTTAGGTTAGTTAGGTTTACGTAGTTCTACGTTCTAGGGAACTGGTGACCTCAGATGTTAAGTCCCATAGTGCTCAGAGCCATTTGAACCATTTAAGCTGTACAGAGACTAGTGCACCGCATAAAGGATTGCCAGGTGTCCGGCCTTAGCCAGACAAGACCCTTGTTTATGGTCGTGTCCTTTCGAATATATACAAGTCCGATTTGTCCGGATTTTGTTACGCTTTTTTGCGATGAAGTTCAGAACGTACAACTAAAGCCAGTGACGTAAACGCGAGGAATAAATGTAATGAAGAATAAGGAGATGTGCCATAAGGATACATACACTGACGGAAAGAAAGTCGCAACACCAAGTAATACAGGGCTATTACAAATGATTGAAGTGATTTCATAAATTCGCTGTAGCTCCATTCATTGACATATGGTCACGACACACTACAGATACGTAGAAAAACTCACAAAGTTTTGTTCGGCTGAAGCCGCACTTCAGGTTTCTGCCGCCAGAGCGCTCGAGAGCGCAGTGAGACAAAATGTCGACAGGAGCCGAGAAAGCGTATGTCGTGCTTGAAATGCACTCACATCAGTCAGTCATAACAGTGCAACGACACTTCAGGACGAAGTTCAACAAAGATCCACCAATTGCTAACTCCATTCGGCGATGGTATGCGCAGTTTAAAGCTTCTGGATGCCTCTGCAGTGAGCGAAGAAACGGTTGAACGCGTGCGGGCAAGTTTCACGCGTAGCCCGCGGAAGTCGACGAATAAAGCAAGCAGGGAGCTAAACGTTCCACAGCCGACGGTTTGGAAAATCTTACGGAAAAGGCTAAAGCAGAAGCCTTACCGTTTACAATTGCTACAAGCCCTGACACCCGATGACAAAGTCAAACGCTTTGAATTTTCGGCGCGGTTGCAACAGCTCATGGAAGAGGATGCGTTCAGAGCGAAACTTGTTTTCAGTGATGAAGCTACATTTTTTCTTAATAGTTAAGTGAACAGACACAATGTGCGAATCTGGGCGGTAGAGAATCCTCACGCATTCGTGCAGCAAATTCGCAATTCACCAAAAGTTAACGTGTTTTGTGCAATCTCACGGTTTAAAGTTTATGGCCCCTTTTTCTTCTGTGAAAAAAACGTTACAGGACACGAGTATCTGGACACGCTGGAAAATTGGCTCATACCACAACTGGAGAGCGACAGCGCCGACTTCATCTTTCAACAGGATGGTGCTCCACCGCACTTCCATCATGATGTTCGGCATTTCTTAAACAGGAGATTGGAAAACCGATGGATCGGTCGTGGTGGAGATCATGATCAGCAATTCATGTCATGGCCTCCACGCTCTCCCGACTTAACCCCATGCGATTTCTTTCTGCGGCGTTATGTGAAAGATTCAGTGTTTAAACCTCTTCTACCAAGAAACGTGCCAGAACTGCGAGCTCGCATCAACGATGCTTTCGAACTCATTGATGGGGACATGCTGCGCCGAGTGTGGGAGGAACTTGATTATCGGCTTGATGTCTCCCGAATCACTAAAGGGGCACATATCGAACATTTGTGAATGCCTAAAAAATCTTTTTGAGTTTTTGTATGTGTATGCAAAGCATTGTGAAAATATCTCAAATAATAAAGTTATTGTAGAGCTGTGAAATCGCTTCAATCATTTGTAATAACCCTGTATTTGTGCGACGTTATGAAAGTTGGTATGCGTGTTTCTACATCTGAAAGATGATGCCTATTCTAATTTCGCGCCCGTCAAATAAGACTGGCGCTAGTAGCGCCACAATGAGGATGCAAATCAGGTTTGCTTTAAATACACGCTGTAACGGTCGTGAGTGGCAGTTACCTTTGAGATTGGACGTGGTGAGTTAATGTTAGTCAAGAATACCTTTAAGGCGACAAAGACTCCATTATCAACACTAACTAAGTGTGAAAAAGGCCGTGTGATAGGACTACGAAAAGCTGGATGTCTCTTTTGCGATACTGCAGAAAGACGTAGCATGCATTTAGCCACTGTACGTGATTGCTGGCAGTGATAGCCACGGGAATGTACGGTCGCAAGAAGACCGGAATCTTGATGGCCACGTGGCACTACCGAGAGAGAATACCATCGTGTTCGGTGTATAATTCTGGCGCATCCTACTGCATCTGCAGCAGCAATTTGAGCCGCTGTTGGCACCACAGTGACACAACGAAATCGGTTACTTTAAGGACATCTCAGAGCCAGACGCCTTATAGCGTGTATTCCATTGACCCCAACCACCACATTGGCGAATTCTGTGGCGTCAGGCGAGAGCTTATTGGAGCACAAGGTGGAGGTCTGTCATGTTTTCTGTTGAAAGCTGGTTGTGCCTCAGTGCCAGTGACGGCCGTGTGTTGGTTAGAAGGAGACCATCCTGTGTGCATGCTAGACACGCTGGACCAACAGCGGGAGCTATGGTCTGGGGTGTGGGTGCGGTTTCGTGTGACAACAGGAGCACTCTCATGGTTATTCCACGCAACCTGACTGCAAATTTGAACGTCTGTCTGGTGATTCGACCTGCTGTGCTGCCATTCATGGACAGCATTCCAGCGAGTGTTTTTCAACAGGATAACACTCGCACACATACCGCTGTTGTAGCACAACATGCCCTTCAGAGTGTCGACATGTTGCCTTGACCTGTCCCCAATCGCGCACATATGGCACATCATCGGACGACAGCTCCAGCTTCATCCACAAACAGATTTAACCGTCCTTTTATTGACCGACCATGTGCAACAGGTACGGAACTCCATCCCACAATAGACATCCGGCACCTATACAACACAATGCATGCACGTTTGCATGCTTACATTCAACATTCTGCCCGTTATTAATGTACCAGCGTTTCACATTTGCAATGTCTTATCTCACACATTAACCTGTGACCTTTCAATGTTAATCACTTAAATATATTATTTCGACAAACGTATTCCCGAAATTTCTTTACTCTATAGTAATTATTTTTTGATGTTGTGGTTTTCTTTCGTCACTGTAGATCCACCAACCAATGCTTATGTCCGTGACCTACGTTTTTCTTCGTAGCTCGAATGAGCCTAACACGCAATGTCACAAGCAGGCTACGCGTCCCAGAAGAATAGATAAGGTTTTATTTTGATCAATTACGAATTGTTAGTTTATTTTGACATAAGTTTACATTAGAAGGAACACTGAGCAATTAAGATGACTGAGCACTTCGATGCTATCATAACTGCCTAATTATAATGCTGTTTGCTGACTTTTTTTGGCTTTAGCATGTCTACAGCAGATCTTGCAAAAAAGCTGACCGTAATTGATTATTAATAAGCGACTGAAAATACCAGATGACTCTATTTTTGTTTAAAAAAGGTAGTCCAGTTTTTGAGGCAAAATGTCCGAGCAAATATAACATCGAATTCGGCTTTTCTATTTTTCGACTTGGTTACTCTAACCGCATAGGCTTCAACAGCAGACGACCAACATTACATGTAATGTCATCACCTGACTTTTAACCGCTCAGTTTATATCTTGTACGTTTCCCTGTTGTTGCTGAGGTCTTCAGTGAGAAGACTGGTTCAGCGCAGCTCTCCACGCCAGTCTATTCCGCGCAAATCTCTTCACCTCAGAATAACTATTGAAAACTACAACTACTTCAGCCTACTACTGTTCAAAAATGGTTCAAATGGCTCTGAGCACTATGGGACTCGACTGCCGAGGTCATTAGTCCCCTAGAACTTAGAACTAGTTAAACCTAACTAACCTAAGGACATCACAAACATCCATGCCCGAGGCAGGATTCGAACCTGCGACCGTAGCGGTCTTGCGGTTCCAGACTGCAGCGCCTTTAACCGCACGGCCACTTCGGCCGGCCCTACTACTGTTGTCAAGCCCTGATCATCTTCTACAAATTTTATCCCCCACACTCTCCTCCATTATCAAATTAACTATTCGTTCATGCCTTAGGATGTGTCCAACCAGCCGACCTCTTCTTTTAGTGAAGTTGTGGCACAAATTTCTTTTCTCCACGATACCATACTTCTTGATTATTTATCCAGTCTAAGCATTTAATCTACTGCTTTTTTTGTAACACCACATTCAAAAAGCTTCTATTCTCTTCATATGTGTAAGACTACACTCCATACAAATACTTCCAGGAAAATATTTACTAGTACTTACATTTATATTTCATACAAAAGTATCTCTCCTTTATAGAAAAGCTTTTCTTACTATTGAAAGTTTCCAGCCGGCCGCTGTGGCCGAGCGATTCTAGGCGCTTCAGTTCGGAACCGCGCTGCTGCTACGGTCGCAGGTTCGAATCCTGCCTCGGGCATGGATGTGTGTGATGTCGTTAGGTTTAAGTAGTTCTAAGTCTAGGGGACTGATGACCTCAGATGTTAAGTCCCATAGTGCTTAGAACAATTTGAACCATTTTTAAAAGTTTCCATTTCACTTTTACTTTACTTTGTCCCCAAACAGCAGCTCGCGTCTACGAGTTGTAGTATCTCATTTTCTAATCTAATTCCCAAGGCATCACCTGATTTAATTTGGCTATATTACATTACTCTTCTTTTACGTTTATTGATGTACATCATAAGATGCACAACCTCTGTTCAAGGCACTTTCAATTCCTTCCAACTGATATTCCAAGTCCTTTACAGTCTCATACATAATTGTAATGCCACTAGGAGATCTTAATGCTTTTATTTCTTCTCCCTGAATTTTTAATTTCGTTTCCAAATTTCTTTTTGGTTTTCTTTACTGCTTGCTCAATTAACAGACTGAATAACATGGGAGATAGACTGCACCTCTGGCTACTCCCTTCTCAGCTAATTGTCTTCCTTTCGTGTCATCCGACTGTAATAACTGTGGTCTGGCTTCTATAAAAGTTGCAGGTAACCTCTTGCTACAGGTATCTTATCATTCAGAATATCAAGGAGTTACGATACATTTATATACAACCTGAAAAATTAAAGAGAGCCTATGAGCAATCAATAAGGGCACGGAACCTAAGACCAGCTCTGTGTTTGGATGAAGGAGTTCCTAGAGTATAGAAAAAAGCATCTCGTTATTAACGGAGAGAGATCTTCAGATGTTCAAGTGGATATAGTGTACAGTGTAGGTACACCGTGTTACGTACCACATACGATAAAATCGGTACTCGGAGCAATGCTTCTCTTAAATAGGTACACAATGCAACCCTTAACACACTAGGGAGTGTAGCACGTTAACATGATTTTACAATGTGAGGAATTAACTTTCATTTGATATAAAAAACAATATAACTAACATTAAACACACACGAGGTGAAACAACAACTTCCAACACATCTTCATTTCATTTCATCACCTCATGTAGCGTCAGTGTCCCGTAGAAAATTTTACATTTTCAGTTTCAGTAATTACGACAGAAAATTGTAAATAAGAAACATATTAGGAATATGATAGATTATGGTACGTTAAATGTTGTCATGTGTATTGTTAGTCCATGGAACTTAGTTACGAGGCCGCATTTCAGCAGACTAAACTTCAAGCCATGCATGGTCTGCAAAATTGAGCAAATGAGGATAGCATTTTTCTTATCTACGCAGACCTTCATAAACAACCTAGTGATCGAGGTCGGAAACTCCATGAGATTTTTCGCTGATGATGCTACTTTTCATAGAAAAGTCGCACTGCTGGAAAATTGTAGTGAAATTCAGAGAGAGACTTGCAGGGGATCGACGTTTGGTGCAAGGATTAACAGTTGACTGTCAACATAAATAGATATACCATATTGCACACAAACAGCTGGAAAGACCGGTTACTGTTCGCTTATGCGTTTACCGCATAACCACTGGAAACAGATACAGTCATCAAATATCTGGGACTATGCGCATGGGACGGTGTGAAATCGAGCGACTACCAAAACTAACCGTACCGAGGGGAAATTCCGGACTGAGATTCACTGGAAGAGTTCACGAGAAGTGTAGTTCACCCACAAAGGAGGTAGATTACAAAATTCTAGTACAACAGATGCTTGAGTATTGCAATTCAGTGTGTAACTCTCACCAGGTAAATTCTGCAGACGAAATAGAAAATATCTAAAGAAGAACACTGCGTTTCGGCATAGTTACGTTTAGTAAGAGAGTAAGTCTTACGTTTATGCTCGTCAAACTCCAGCGCCAGACGCAAAAGACGCTGCGCATATCTCCGTGGTTTACTTTTGTAATTTCGAGAGCGGACTTTCCTAGAAGAGGCAATCAACATATTAAATGATTGTATGACATTATTGGACTAGAGACCAAACAGGTCAAGATGTATGGTGCTGGAAACGCCTGTTAAAGAGAACAGATAAAACCACCAACCAGCAAGTCTGCCGGAGAATTGGCAAAGAAAAATCATTAATGATAACAACAGATCGGAGAAGACAAGAGTGAATTAGTCACATAATACGACCCAATCAGTTCCTTGTAAAAGTCCTAGAAGGAAATTTAGAAGGAAAGACAGTTCGAGGAAGACCGCGACGGTCATTTTTAAAACAAGCTATACATAATGCAGGAGTCTGTAATTATGCATAAATGAAGAAATTAGCTTTTAATAGATCCAAGAGGAAAGTTGTTAAATAATCGAAAGATTGATGATGAAGACGAGGAAGTTCGTATAATTAGTCACAGAATAGCACGACATGGAACAGTCCTCCGAGAGCACTCCTGATGTTAACCTTATCGAGATACTCGATGAATGTTACAGTTTTGCGTAAAAATAAAAATATTATTCGATGAAAAAGATCCAGCGAAGTTATTTCTGTACTGTATCTTGATATACAAGGTGTCCCAGGAGGGGTGGTAAGTATTCAGTGATCTGACAGGAACGATCATTCGAAGCAACGTCTCGTGTACATGTACTCTAAGATGCATACCTTAAGAGCTATGAGCACTTGTTGATCTTCACTACTGCGAAACGCGTCTCTTCTACTGAAAAAGGTCTCATGGCTCATCAGGTATGCATTTACAGTCCACGTTTACTACGAGGCCTGTTCAGAAAGTAAGCTCCGATTGATTGCCAAATTGAAACCACAGTGAACATCAGAAATGTTTTACTTGTAACAATTAGCTACACCTGTCAGCTACTTCTCTACGTAGTCGCCGTTCTGACTTAGACTTTTGTCATAGCGTTGTACCAACTTTTCAATAGCCTCATCATAGAAGGCAGCCGCCAGTGCTTTCCGCCAATTCTATACGCTGGCCTACACCTCGTTGTCTGTGTCAAAATGTTGTCTTCAAAGACAGCGGTTCATGTGACCAGAGATGAAACTCAGGGGGAGACAATTGCGGACTGTATTGTGGGTAATCTCACATTTCCATTTGAAAACGATGCAGGAGCATCTTCATTGCCCCTACAGAATGCGGCTGAGAATTGTCTTGAAGAAGAAACAGCACGACAGTTATGTAATGTTAGCTGCATAGCTTCAGGCGAAATGTCTCACCAGGCCCTCGTACTTGGCGGCAGACACTATTTTCTAGACATCTTTACGCACTCACTGCGAGCTCAGAAATGAGAAGAGCGACGTGATGCTAACTGGGGTTATACTAGAGACACTACCCAACACATCTGTGCAAAGCTTTATCGGATTTTCATAGTCGTTTCCATTTCGCGACCAATCGGAGCTTACTTTCTGAACGCCCCTCGTATATCTCTTTGCTTCGAATGAACGTTCTGTCATATCGCTCAGTACTGACCACTCCTCATGCGAAATCCTGTATAAATACGAAGTGCACATGTATGGAACAAAATTACACAAATTAATTTTTATATAAGTTAAGAATTCGTCTAAAGAGCTTTGTATGAGTAATCACATGTTCACACTACGTACTACGTGTCAAAATCAAAATATTTGTTGCTGTTGGCCATATGAGCAACAGTTTGCTAGTGACTAAATCATTATAACTATTATTGTTATTAAATTTATTTTCAGAGATATAATTAAACTTTTTTGGATTTGATGCCTGCTATACATTGTTTCCAGTTTTGTTATGAACAGTCAACGAAATATATGTAATTTTACAGTACTTCACGTAGGGTATGTAGTTATAAATCATGTACTTCGGGTCTTATATTTGAGACAGAGATCTGTTGAGGTTGTGCCATATTGATTCCACAGCAGTTTTGACAGGAATGACTACAGTATGCAACTGCCACATTCTAATTATCTCAAGCCATATCATCTTGTGTTTTCTTAGGCCTCTTCTCAGCTGTTTTATAATTGATATTCGCATCTTATATCAGTTAATAGGTTAATCATTTTTCTGTTAGCAGTATAGAATGTAGGTATGTCAGCTACAAAATATGGAGTAGTGTGATCACTGATGCCGTTAATCCTGCCTGGTTTTACTGTTCGTACCATCTGTTACAGACATCTAGTTCTCCAAGGAATCCGTATATATCTGTTATAGAAAATATGAACAAACCTTATTGTGTCTTAGAAGGACATCATATATTATATTATGAGATCAAGACGCTGCTGTGTTTGATTTCACGCCCATTTCGGCGTGATTGCCATCTTCAGGTTATATCTGGTGGCCTTGTATCCATATGACACCGGTATCTCAGTAAATGTCGCAATATTGCATAAGTTTCCCCCTTTGATGTTGTTGGAGCTATAGTAGACGTTAAACTTTCACTGGAGCAGTTATTTGTGAAATTATCGAATTATAAAGGTTTATTTCATAATAGTGTTTCGTGACAGCTGTACTGACGAAACTTAATGTTTTCTTTTAATTTCAAATATGCCGTCGTTCAATGTTTTCATTGAAAGGAAGAGGTTGAGAATTTTAGTTGACCCTTCAAGTCGTTCATTCTGACAATTTGACCATAAAATTTCAGCATTTGTAGCACATTTATGTAATTCATGAGGTCTTTCGTTCATCCACATTCCCTCAACAAAGACTGAAGCGAAAATTATTCTTTCTTTCTTTGTCTATATCCTTAATAAATGATCTTATGCGTGTAATGCTTCAGGCTTATTTACAGTGTATTAACTTTCACATTTAATCTTGAAGTTTGTATGATTTCTCCCATGAATCTGAATTTCGATACTTGAACTACTTGCCGAACTGAGTAATCAATGGTTGATCATCGAAGTATTATGAGGACCCATCCTTATAACGTATTTTTATATATGATATTTGAGACAAATTTTGACTTAAATTTGATGCTGTTTTTGCAAGGGAGTGGATTGTTTGTTGTTTGTTGCTGGAAAATTTATCTACGTCATCTGTTAAGGCCAAATGATGAATTTTAATGTTCGTTTGTAATGCAAAGGAAAAGGCGTAATATCCCAGTTGCTGGTCGCTTTAGTGATGCCTCAGTGTGTCACAGGATGGAATTCATCTATAAAAATTTTGACCACCAACTCACATCTTCAAACTCAATAAATGAAATCTGATAAAATGAAGACATGTTTCCGCTAAGGCTTTACCTTTATTTAATACTCATTTTGGCTATTGGCCAATTTCAACCTCATGGTCATTATGAAGCATTTGCCTATTAACACAAAACAGACAAACATCAGTCAAACACAACATTATATAGAAACAGAAATATAAGTCACAAAGTTTCAGGTAACACATTGATAGTAATATTAGAGACGTTTTAGTTACATGAAAGTGGTAGTACTTCTACCCCCTGTAGATCATAAATCAAGCAAAAAAAATAAGTAAAATAAAATACTGGAAAGGATACCGAGGTACGTTCCGGCCAGAGTTGTCGTGACTTCGTTATAAACAGGTTTGACAACGCCGGCTGGAGCGTGCCTCGACATTCTTTCCAATATTTTATTTTTTCGACCTCATGTATATTCTACAAAGAGTAGACGTACGACTACTTTCATTAAAGTAACACGTTTTAATGCTATAATCAATGTATTAACTGGGACTTCGTAACTAGGATTTATCTTTCTATTTTAAGTTGCATATTTTATGTCGGTCTATACGTTTTGTGTTAGTAGGTAAATGCTTCATAATTACCATGAGGTTGAAATTGGCCAATAGGCATGTAAGTCTTACCTAGAGTTACAACATCATCGGAATGGAGTCTTAATGTAACCAGTATCTGATGGCTGTAGACCCAGTTATGAAGAGAACAAATCTTGTCTGTTTGACAGCTACGAGGGGCGTTCAATACGTAACGCATTTTTTTCTTGGACAGTTTCGGTTGAAAAAATGCGGAATTTGTTGTGGAACATAGTGCAATATTCGTGCTTCAGCCCTTGTAGTTTCATGAAGTTCCGAGAGCGGCAGCGCTATACGTACAATTCAAAATAGCGTTTGTAAAGGAGGTGCGTCCAAGCAGACAGCTGTGATTGACTTTCTTTTTGCGGAAAAGTTCACGATCGCAGATATCCACAGGAGCTTGCAGAATGTCTATGGAGACCTGGTAGTGAACAAAAACACGCTGAGACGTTGGGCGAGGCGTCTGTAATCATCCCAACCAGGTCTCGCAAATCCGTCCGATCTCCCGCGTGTCGGCCGCAGCTACGACTCCTGCAATGTTGGAACGTGTGGACACTCTCATTCCGGGTAACCGACGGATCAGGATGAAACACCCCGCTGCACAACTGGACGTCTCTGTTGGTAGTGCTGACTCACTCGTCCACCAGTTGGGGTTCTGAAAGGTGTCTGCCCGCGGAGGTTCAAGTCCTCCCTCAGGCATGGGTGTGTGTGTTTGTCCTTAGGATAATTTAGGTTAAGTAGTGATCTTAGGGACTGATGACCTTAGCAGGTAAGTCCCATAAGATTTCACACACATCTGAACATTTTTTTTGTCTGCCCGCTGGGTTCCTCGGTGCCTAACATACGACCATAAAGAGCAACGAAGGCCCATGTGTGCAGAGTTGTTTGAGCGTCATGAGGTTGATCATGACAATTTTTTGTCGAACGTCGTCACTTGTGATGAAACATGGGTTGATCACTTCGGACCTGAAACAAAACGGCAATCCATGGAGGGGAGCGATATCACCTCTCCTCCGAAATAAAGTTCAAAGCTGCGTCCTCAGCCTGAAAAGCCCTGGAGACCGTCTTTAGCGACTCTGAAGGAGTTATTCTGTTTGATGTCCTCCTTCATGGTGCCACGATCAACTCTGAAGAAGCGAACACACAAGTCTGCGCACCTGAGAGGAGCTCACAAAGCTTCTAGATCTTATAATTAAATGTTTCCCTGAGACATATAAGTATCTTTTTATTATCTACGATAATGATCGAGGCAGACGAAATGAATTAAAATTTGTGCTGCGGCCGGGACTCGAACTAATGGTTAGCATTTCTGCCTATCAAGCAAGAAGACTCGGGTTCGAGTCCCGTCCGCAGCACAAATTTTAATTCATTTCGTCTGCCTCAATCATTATCGTAGATAATAAAAAAATACTTAAATGTCACGGGGAAACATTTAATTATAATATCTATAAGAACCCAGTACGTGGTCCTCGATGGTGAGCGTTCATCGGAGGTGAGGGTATCATCTGGAGTGCCCCAGGGAAGTGTGGTAGATCCGCTGTTGTTTTCTATCTACATAAATGATCTTTTGGATAGGGTGGATAGCAATGTGCGGCTGTTTGCTGATGATGCTGTGGTGTACGAGAAGGTGTCGTCGTTGAGTGACTGTAGGAGGATACAAGATGACTTGGACAGGATTTGTAATTGGTGTAAAGAATGGCAGCTAACTCTAAATATAGATAGATGTAAATTAATGCAGATGAATCGGAAAAAGAATCCCGTAATGTTTGAATATTCCATTAGTAGTGTAGCACTTGACACAGTCACGTCGATTAAATATTTGGGCGTAACATTGCAGAGCGATATGAAGTGGGAAAAGCATGTAATGGCAGTTGTGGGGAAGGCGGATAGTCGTCTTCGGTTCATTGGTAGAATTTTGGGAAGATGTGGTTCATCTGTAAAGGAGACCGCTTATAAAACACTAATACGACCTATTCTTGAATACTGCTGGAGCGTTTGGGATCCCTATCAGGTAGGTTTGAGGAAGGACATAGAAGCAATTCAGAGGCGGGCAGCTAGATTTGTTACTGGTAGGTTTGATCATCACGCGAGTGTTACGGAAACGCTTCAGGAACTCGGGTGGGAGTCTCTGTAGGAAAGGAGGTGTTCTTTTCGTGAATTGCTACTGAGGAAATTTAGAGAACCAGCATTTGAAGCTAACTGCAGTACAATTTTACTGCCGCCAACTTATATTTCGAGGAAAGACCACAAAGATAAGCTAGGAGAGATTAGGGCTGGTACAGAGGCATATAGGCAGTCACTTTTCCCTCGTTCTGTTTGGGAGTGGAACAGGGAGAGAAGATGCTGGTTATGGTACGAGGTACCCTCCGCCACGCACCGTATGGTGGATTGCGGAGTATGTATGTAGATGTAGATGTAGAACATCACCAATGGTACAAGGACGTCCCATTACGTCCACTACTGGGGTGCTTGCCAATATTGGAGAGCCCTGGTAGTAGTGACAATATGTACGGAAAAACTGAATTGTAGTTTGTGTTGGGGAGGGCGCTCACCTTAGGTAGTTCGTGCAGTAATGCTGACCCTTGTACTGAGGTGGTGTAATGGTTAGCATTTCTGCCTAGCAAGCAAGAAGACCCGGGTTCGCGTCCAGGCTGCAGCATAAATTTTAATTAATTTCGTCTGCCTCGATCATTATCACAAAACTTCATTGGACTGTTCTTTCTCATCCACCCCACTGCCCTGAACTCGCAACTTCCGACTTCCATCTCTTTGGCCTAGTGAATGATGCACTCCGAGGGAAGCAGTACGTGGATGATTGGGATGTTACTGATGCAGCAAGATGTTGGCTCCGACGTCGACCAGTAAGGTGGTATCATTCTGGGATCTAGGCCCTCCCTATAAGCTGGCGTAAGGCCGTCGAACTGAACGAAGATTATGTCGAAAAATAGGATTTTGTAGCCAAAAGAGCGGGGAATAACGTAGTGTATTGGAATTATGAACGAAATAATACTGCTTTCAGATAAAAAATGTGTTGCATTACTTACTGCCCCTCGTACTTCTACTCTGTAGAAGAATTACTGATTTTGTAACAATATGGTGTGTGCCTGTGCGTGTGTGCGTTGTTTTGAGAAAGACAGAGACGATGTCTGGTCGCGTGGAGCGCAGCGGCAGGTGGCGAGAAGCTGACAGGAGCGGTCCGCGCTTGCATGCAGCGACAACATAACGTTTGCAACCTGTCTGACCGGCTGCCGCTGCTGCCGCGGCCACGCAGCTCTTGCACACCGAGGTGCGAGAGATTCAAGTTGAACGCCGCCACAGCCAAGTTCACCAGCCTCTCGCCGAGCTCCCAAGTTCTCCCAGAAATGGCTCCTACTCGTACGTCCGAAACCGATATACAAGAATCTCTCGGCGCCAGTGACTTTTCTCGTATCTCCAATTTTTGTAAGCGCCTACCTTTCACCTAGTGTATCACAGAGAGCACGTCAACTAGACGAAAAATACAGTGACTAATATTCTCCGATACTCCGGAAGAAAAAGGAAAGCATGTGTTTTGCTACTCATCATTCGAGACGAAGCGCAAACCCAATTCGGGGAAGGATGGGGAAGAAAACCGGCTGTATCATTTACAGATGACCTATTCGGTATTGAACTTGCATTATTTACAGAAACCACAGGAAACCTCAGCGCAAGTAATCGGACAGGGTTTGAACTACGGCCCTCCGAATGAGTGTTCAGTGTCTTAGCCACAGCACCATCTCCCTCAGTGTGACATCCAGGCAGGATAATTCGTGGATAGCACAAAAAAGCAACATACCCACTCTTTGTTTCCTTTCTAGTACTAAGAAAAAAATGTTCAAATGTGAGTGAAATTTTATGGGACGTAACTAACAATGGCTCTGAGCACTATGGGACTTAACATCTATGGTCATCAGTCCCCTAGAACTTAGAACTACTTAAACCTAACTAACCTAAGGACATCACACAACACCCAGCCATCACGAGGCAGAGAAAATCCCTGACCCCGCCGGGAATCGAACCCGGGAACCCGGGCGTGGGAAGCGAGAACGCTACCGCACGACCACGAGATGCGGGCGGAACGTAACTGCTAAGGTCATTAGTCACTAAGCTTACACACTACTTCACCTAAATTACCCTAAGGACAAACACACACACCCATGCCCGAGGGAGGACTCGAACCTCCGCCGGGACCAGCCGCACAGTCTATGACTGCAGCGCCTTAGACCGCTTTTTTTTTTTTAATCTCATTTTGATCGCTTTTGTTCGTTGCATCTGCTCTGGGCGGACGTCGTAAGACATCCGTTTAAGTTCGTTGTTAATCGATAACTCAGTTTTTTATTACAGAGGACAGTTAAACCTTCTCTGACCGAACACGCAGAGCTACCGTGCCGGCGCCCGCTCGGCTAATCCCGCGCGGCTAGTACAAGAGCATCAAGGCTAAACATGTAGGTTAGTGCGTCTTTTGTGAACGGAACAGCTGTGCAGTGCAGCTGCCTTAACAGTGAGACGTAGTTACATAACTTCGTGAATATAAAGGAAAACTGCGTCCAAATCTACATCTACATTGCCCGACATAAAAAGTGAAGCAGTACGAAGATATGGTCAGATGTCAATATAACTTTGTACACGCACACACCATAAGCGAGTACGTGAATGGTTAGAGTAACCATACTGTGTGGCAGGTAGAACGGCCAACAGAGTGCATTAGCGTTGTTTATGTTTAGATCTGGTTGATTTGGGGAAAGAGACCAAACAGCGAGGTCATCGGTCCCGTCGGATAGGGAAGGATGGGGAAGGAAGTCGGCCGTACCCTGTCAAAGGAACCATCCCGCCATTTGCCTGAAGCGATTTAGGGAAATCACGGAAAACCTAAATCAGGATGGCTGGACGCGGGTTTGAACCGTCGTCCTCCAGAATGCGAGTCCGGTGTGCTAATCACTGCACCACCTCGCTCGGTTTAGACGTGGTATGGTATATAAGGAGCGTGAAAAGCGTATGAGTGTGAGACAGCATTATCAGCATCTGACAGAGTTTCAAAGGGACCTCATCGTAGGTCTACATTTGGCAGGCTGGACGAATCGTGCAACATTCGGATTTTAGACTATTCAGTTATGACAATGGCCCGATGCTGGACCGCATGGGTACGTGAGGGCAGCCATACTCGTTGTCAAGTTTTCTATCGATCACGTCTGACCACCATAAGGTATTGTGTACAAACCACGTCGTACTCGTTCAAATCTGCGCCAACCATCCGAAAACATCTACATCTACATCTACACGGATACTCTGCAAATCACATTTAAGTGCCTGGCAGAGGGTTCATCGAACCACCATCACAATTCTCTATTATTCCAATCTCGTATAGCGCGCGGAAAGAATGAACACCTATATCTTTCCGTACGAGCTCTGATTTCCCTCATTTTATCGTGGTGATCGTTCCTCTCTGTGTAGGTCGGTGTCAACAAAATATTTTCGCATTCGGAGGAGAAAGTTGCTGATGGGAATTTCGTGAGAAGATTCTGTCGTGACGAAAAACGCCTTTTTTTTAATGATGTCCAGCCCAAATCCGGTATCATTTCTGTGACACTCTCTCCCATATTTCGCGATAATATAAAACGTGCTGCCTTTCTTTGAACTTTTTCGATGTACTCCGTCGGTCCTATCTGGTAAGGATCCCACATCGCGCAGTAATATTCTAAAAGATGACGGACAAGCGTAGTGTAGGCAGTCTCCTTAGTGGATCTGTTACATTTTCTAAGTGTCCTGCCAATAAAACGCAGTCTTTGGTTAGCCTTCCCCACAACATTTTCTATGTGTTCCTTCCAATTTAAGTTGTTTGTAATTGTAATACCTAGGTATTTAGTTGAATTTACGGCTTTTCGATTAGACTGATTTATCGTGTAACCGAAGTCTAACGAGTTCCCTTTAGCACTCATGTGGATGACCTCACACTTTTCGTTATTTAGGGTAAAAAAAATGGTTCAAATGGCTCTGAGCACTATGGGTCAAAACTTCTGAGGTCATCAGTTCCCTAGAACTTAGAACTAATTAAACCTAACTAACCTAAGGACATCACACACATCCATGCCCCAGGCAGGATTCGAACCTGCGACCGTAGCGGCCGCGCAGTTCCAGGCTGTAGGGCCTACGACCGTTATTTAGGGTCAACTGCCACTTTTCTCTCCATTCAGATATCTTTTCTAAATCGTTTTGCAGTTTTTTTGGTCAAGTAATGGATTCCTGTAGCAATCTGAGTCGTCCCCGTATCATTGGTTGGAGACTAACAGCAGCCAGACTAGAGAATTACTGTACCCTCCGTAGGCTTTCGTTGACACCACAACACAAACGCCTGCGTTTGGAATGGTGCCGTGACCGGGAAGCATGGGCTACTCACGAATGATCGCACTGTGTTCAGCGATGAATCGCGATTCTGCTTTATGCTGGATAATCATCGTCAGCGAGAATGGCGGTGACCTGGGGAGAGGTCCCATCGTTCAATGTTTTGGGCAGGCGTCATGGATTGCAGAGCCATCGGATATGGTTTTAGTTCACAGCTGGCAGTGATTGCGAGAACTGTGACTGCACAATGGTACCGATACTTCACGGACATCACGCGTCCTCATGTGTATCCTCTCGTGCAACAATCTCGTAGTGCCGGTTTTCAATAGGTCGATGCAAGTCCACATATGGCACGTGTCTCTACGAACTGTCTGCGTGACGTTGATGTACTCCCGTGACGATCAAGGTCCACAGATCTGTCCCCGACACAACATGTGTGACACGAGCTCGCACGTCAGTTCTGTCCCGGTGCCAGTATTCAAGATATCAAGGACATGTTACAACAGGTATGAGCCATCGTGCCTCAGGAGTGGATACAACGACTTTACGACACCCTTCCCAACAGAATCAGTGCATGCATCCAGACCAAAGGGAGTGCAACGTCATACTGATAACTGGGCTCATAGTGCATGTTTATGGGTAAATTTGGCTCGATTTTGCTGTCACTGAAATAATAGGAGATACCCTCTCAACACACGAGTGTCATTTAGTTTCCCCCTCCCCTTCTTGGAGCTTCACTTTTTTTCTCAGGCAGCGTATGTCATGCGACGTTATCGGATGGGAAGTGCACTAGGAAATGGGCATCATTCTCTTTCATTTCATGCTTTCGGCACTTTCCCTTCTCGGAACATTAACGTTGTTTGTCAAGTACACTACTGGCCATTAAAATTGCTACACCACGAAGATGACGTGCTACAGACGCGAAATTTAACCGACAGGAAGAAGATGCTGTGATATGTAAATGATTAGCTTTTCAGAGCATTCACACAAGGTTGGCGCCGGTGGCGACACCTACAATGTGCTGACATGAGGAAAGTTTCCTACCGATTTCTCATACACAAACAGCAGTTGACCGGCTTTGCCTGGTGAAACGTTGTTGTGATGCCGCGTGTAAGGAGGAGAAATGCGTACCATCATGTTTCCAACTTTGATGAAGGTCGGATTGTACCCTATCGGGATTCCGGTTTACCGTATCGCGACATTGCTGCTCGCGTTGGTCGAGATACAATGACTGTTAGCAGAATATGGAATAGGTGGGTTCAGGAGGGTAATACGGAATGCCGTGCTGGAACCCAACGGCCTCGTATCACTAGCATTCGAGATGGCAGGCATCTTATCCACATCGCTGTAACGGATCGTGCAGCCAGGTCTCGATCCCTGAGTCAACAGATGGGGACGTTTGCAAGACAACAACCATCTGCACGAACAGTTCGACGACGTTTGCAGCACCATGGACTATCAGCTCGGAGACCATGGCTGCTGTTACCCTTGGCGCTGCACCACAGACAGGAGCGCCTGCGATGGTGTACTCAACGACGAACCTGGGTGCACGAATGGCAAAACGTCATTTTTTCGGATGAATCCAGGTTCTGTTTACAGCATCATGATGGTCGCATCCGTGTTTGGCGACATCGCGGTGAACGCATATACTGGCGTATCACCCGGCGTGATGGTATTAGGTGCCATTGGTTACACGTCTCGGTCACCTCTTGTTCGCATTGACGGCACTTTGAACAGTGGACGTTACATTTCAGATGTGTTACGACCCGTGGCTCCACCCTTCATTCGATCCCTGCGAAACCCTACATTTCAGCAGGATAATGCACGACCGCATGTTACATGTCCTGTACCGGCCTTTCTGGATACAGAAAATATTTGACTGCTGCCCTGGCCAGCACATTCTCCAGATCTTTCACCAATTGAAAACGTCTGGTCAATGGTGGCCGAGCAACTGGCTCGTCACAATACGCCAGTCACTACTCTTGATGAACTGTGGTATCGTGTTGAAGCTGCATGGGCAGCTGTACCTGTACACTGCATCCAAGCTCTGTTTGACTCAATGCCCAGGCGTATCAAGGCCGTTATTACGGCCAGAGGTGGTTGTTCTGGGTACTGATTTCTCAGGATCTATGCACCCAAATTGCGTGAAAATGTAATCACATGTCAGTTCTAGTATAATATATTTGTCTAATGAATACCCGGTTATCATCTGCATTTCTTCTTGGTGCAGCAATTTTAATGGCCAGTAGTGTATTTGTGATGTGCTGTGCTGAAGGTGTAAGTTGGGAGACGACGAAATCCATCGCTTGCAAGTGATCTACATCTCTCCAACTCGGGGGATTCCTGAGGTGAACGTCCGATAGCCGTCAGACACTGCAGACAGGTTTCGGATTTAAGCCAGGCATTTGACACAGAGTTTTACTTTTTTACCGTCTTCATTTGCCAGCTAACAAGGTGAGGTCCCCAGCGCTTGGATGGACTTTTTAGAACAATCTGTAGGGTGATGTTGATTAAGGTCCAAGGAGTCACACCCTGCAAGCATTCACCCTGGTGGGCCCTTGTTTTCAATTCATCGAAAAAAATTGGAATTCCGAGTGATGGTCTGTAGGTTTAAAAAGAGTGGCAATTTACAGATTGGTTACATAGCATAATGATTAAGATACTGACCTCACATGCAAGTGGTTGTCCTTTCGAATCTCCTCAGTTCTATCAATTTTTTTTAAATTTTTGAATCTTTATCGAAATGACTTTGATTTCTGTCTGTATTCAATTAATTGGTTTACGCGCAATTCCTTCTATTTGTATTCCATTATCAAATCATTGTATTCAACGTTTTAAAATCTTAAACTGCTCTTATTTTTTCTTCCTACCATCCTTTTTCCACATTGTGCACATGAATTTAATTATATTTAGTTATCTATCATAATATTTAAATATTTGAAATACCAATCAGTTGGTTAAAAAACAAAAGATGAAATGATGACAAGAATGTATTTTTCGTTACAAGATATACATCTTTTTGGATGGCAATGGTCATACAAACATTTAAAACACAAATTCTCATTGCACTATGGACAAAATAATGTGAATGATGATTTAAATGAGAGGAGTGATTATAAGTTAAACGAAATTCAAGAAAAATGAGAAATAAAAATAATGAATGCAATAACATGGACGAAAATGTAAGCTAACATAATGGAATCAATTAAATCGAAGTTAATAGATAACTATGATCAAAATCACACGAACAAGAATTGCACATGGAAGAAGACTGATAGGAAGAAACACGAGAGCGTATGTTGTATTACATATGATCACTAATACGTCGTGACAAAATCAGAGAAAAAAGTTACTTTTAAACAGATTCATTCAACAAAAATAATGATCAAAGTCATTTCGATAAAGATTTTAAAATATTTCAAGGCACCCAATAAGATTCGAACACATCCCCTCTTCCAGAGGAAGTCAGAACGTTAACCAATACGCTAGGAAACCGGTTTACGAATTATTACCATTTCTAAAGCTATACAGCGTCACGCCCAATTCCGAAATTTTCTTTTCTCGATTACTCGCAAACAGGGTACCACGAGGCTGAATGACCGCAGGATGTGTTTCCTCGGACCTTGCCCTACGTTACTGTTTGAATTGTTTCAAAAAGTAGATTCCACTGCTGGGGATCTGTCCTTGTAAGTACTGGTGACACTACCATAGCTAAAATTCTCTGTGTCCCCATGTGTCCGTTAAGTCCCATCTCATTAACGTACGTTAGAAATGAGGAACCAGCCATCACAGGGCTAGAATGTCCGCCTCCGGAGCAGGGTTAGCCGGCACGGGAGGTCAGCCTGTTCGGTCAGAGGGCTAGCTGCTCTCTGTAACAAAAACACTGAGGGAAGGGGTCAACAATGAAGTTGAGCGGCTGTCAAGAGACGTCTGCCTCGACCAAATGCAATGAACAATAACGAACAAAATGAAAAGAGAAACAAAATGCTCAACGGACAGATCCTCATTTGGGGGTTCTCGGTTCGATTTCCGGAACTTATAACGATTTTTTCTTCAGTTGAGGACCGGAAGCGGTCGCACTGAGCCTCGTGATGCCAATTGCGGAGTTACCTGGTTGAAATGTGCCGACCCTAAGGTCGAAACATCGACAACGGTCAGGCGTGCAATGTACTGATCCCATGCCTCTCCATACAGCATCCGATGATGAGAGACTAAGGACGACACAGCGGTCGGTCGACTATCGCGTGGTCTTCAGGGCCCGATGGCCGTTGTTTTTTTCAGGGCTGGAATGTGTATCGTATATTACTTGTATACGTTTGAACGTAACTTTGCATTTAAGGAATTCTACTTCTGTCCAATGAGTGTAGCGCATTTCCTAAGATCTTTCTATTAGCTAAAGTGAAAGATATTTATAACCTAAGTGTAATAATCTGCGATCAGAAATCTGAAGCACACTGTCGCCATCTGCTGGTGACAGCGTCGGTTAGAAACTAGTGGTACAGATGGGTCCACAGAACACGAACAATCAATGAAGGTGCAAGAAAGATTCACTTTCCCTCAGAATACATACACTACTGGCCATTAAAATTGCTACACCAAGAAGAAATGCAGATGATAAACGGGTGTTCATTGGACAAATATATTTTACTAGAACTGACATGTGATTATATTTTCACGCAATTTGGGTGCATAGATCCTGAGAAATCAGTACCCAAGGCGTAATAACGGCCTTGATACGCCTGGGCATTGAGTCAAACAGAGCTTGGATGGCGTGTACAGGTACAGCTGCCCATGCAGCTTCAACACGATACCACTGTTCATCAAGAGTAGTGACTGGCGTATTGTGACGAGCCAGTTGCTCGGCCACCATTGACCAGATGTTTTCAATTGGTGAGAGATCTGGAGAATGTGCTGGCCAGGGCAACAGTCGAACATTTTCTGTATCCAGAAAGGCCCGTAAGGGACCTGCAACATGCGGTCGTGCATTATCCTGCTGAAATGTAGGGTTTCACAGGGATCGAATGAGGGGTGGAGCCACGGGTCGTAATACATCTGAAATGTAACGTCCACTGTTCAAAGTGCCGTCAATGCGAACAAGAGGTGACCAAGACGTGTAACCAATGTCACCCCATACCATCACTCCGGGTGATACGCTAGTATGGCGATGACGAATACACGGTTCCAATGTGCGTTCACCGCGATGTCGCTAAACTCGGATGCGACCATCATGACGCTGTAAACAGAACCTGGATTCATCCGAAAAATTACGTTATGCCATACGTGCACCCAGGTTCGTCGTTGAATACACCATCACAGGCGCTCCTGTCTGTGATGCAGCGTCAAGGGTAACCGCAGCCATGGTCTCCGAGCTGATAGTCCATGCTGCTACAAACGTCGCTGAACTGTTCGTGCAGATGTTTGTTGTCGTGCAAACGTTCCCATCTGTTGACTCAGGGATCGAGACGTGGCTGCATGATCCGTTACAGCCATGAGGATAAGATGCCTGTCATCTCGACTGCTAGTGATACGAGGCCGTTGGGATCCAGCACGGCGTTCCGTATTACCCTCCTGAACCCACCGAATCCATATTCTGCTAACAGTCATTGGATCTCGACAAACGCGAGCAGCAATGTCGCGATACGATAAATCGCAATCGCGATAGGCTACAATCCGACCTTTATCAAAGTCAGAAACGTGATGGTATGCATTTCTCCTCCTTACACGAGGCATCACAAGAACTTTTCACCAGGCAACGCCGGTCAACTGCTGTTTCTGTATGAGAAATCGGTTGGAAACTTTCCTCCTGTCAGCACGTTGTAGGTGTCGCCACCGGCGCCAATCTTGTGTGAATGCTCTGAAAAGCTAATCATTTGCATATGACAGCATCTTCTTTCTGTCGGTTAAATTTGGCGTCTGTAGCACATCATCTTCGTGGTGTAGCAATTTATGTGGCCAGTAGTGTATTTTTTTATTGTGACGAACTTTTATTGTCTTTCAGATAAAGTACGTGTAAGAGGCTTCGATATCGAATAAAATTCCCCAAAAGGCCACATAATATAGCTCAACGTCCCTAAGTACAACGTGTCGCTTTAAGAGATGTTAACCCGTCACGTATTACGTCTCTTACTCTAGTAAGTACTACGTACGAAAAATATCGGTTTCAGTACGAGAGAATGAGTAAACGTACTGCCAAGTGTTTGTTATGTACACAAGCTGCAGGTAGAATCACGACGAAGACATTACGGAAGCTAAGAAGGCGGTGAGCAGACAAATGAGGCGTTGCGCCACTGTGGCGTCATTGCGCCAGCGCAGCGGCCGCACGTGCCGAGTGCTGTCCTGCGGCCACCCCAGCCTGGCATCTCAACATGCAATCTACGTCGCAGAAGTTCCTGCGCATCTATTATCCACTGTTGTTCGCCCACAAGACGCAGTCCATGTCACTAAACACGTGTAAAACTTCCTTTTGCTACTATGATAGGCGTATGTACGCTGAGGTGACAAAAGTCATGGGATACCTCCTAATATCGTGTCGGACCTCCTTTTACTCCACGTGGAATGGACTCAAAAAGTCTGAGGAAGCCCAAATATGGAGCCATGCTGCCTCTATAGCCGTCCATAATTGCTAAAGTGTTGTCGGTGCTGAATTTTCTGTATGAACTGTATTTCGATTATGTCCCATAAATGTTCGATGGGATTCATGTTGGGCGATCTGAGTGGCCAAATCATTCGCTCATCTACATCTTTATTTATACTCCGCAAGCCACCCAACGGTGTGTCGCGGAGGGCACTTTACGTGCCAGTGTCATTACCTCCCTTTCCTGTTCCAGTCGCGTATGGTGCGCGGGAAGAACGACTGCCGGAAAGCCTCCGTGCGCGCTCGAATCTCTTCAATTTTACATTCGTTGTCTCCTCTGGAGGTATAAGTAGGGGAAAGCAATATATTCGATACCTCATCCAGAAACGCACCCTCTCGAAACCTGGACAGCAAGCTACACCGCGATGCAGAGCGCCTCTCTTGCAGAGTCTGCCACTTGAGTTTGCTAAACATCTCAGTAACGCTATCACGCTTACCAAATAACCCTGTGACGAAACGCGCCGCTCTTCTTTGGATCTTCTCTATCTCCTCTGTCAACCCGACCTGGTACGGGTCCCAAACTGATAATCAATACTCAAGTATAGGTCGAACGCGTGTTTTGTAAGCCACCTCCTTTGTTGATGGACTACATTTTCTAAGGACTCTCCCAATGAATCTCAACGTGGCACCCGCCTTACCAACAATTAATTTTATATGATCATTCCACTTCAAATCGTTCCGTACGCATACTCCCAGATATTTTACAGAAGTAACTGCTACCAGTGTTTGTTCCGCTATCATATAATCATACAATAAAGGATCCTTCTTTCTATGTATTCGCAATACATTACGTTTGTCTATGTTAAGGGTCAGTTGCCACTCCCTGCACCAAGTGCCTATCCGCTGCAGATCTTCCTGCATTTCGGTGCAATTTTCTAATGCTGCAACTTCTCTGTATACTACAGCATCATCCGCGAAAAGCCGCATGGAACTTCCGACACTAGCTACTAGATCATTTATATACATTGTGAAAAGCAATGGTCCCATAACACTCCCCTGTGGCACGCCAGAGGTTATTTTAACGTCTGTAGACGTCTCTCCATTGAGAACAACATGCTGTGTTCTGTTTGCTAAAAACTCATCCATCCATTGTTTATCAGGCGACAGTGCGGAACTGTAGCGAACGCCTTCCGGAAGTCAAGGAAAATGGCATCATCCTGGGAGCCTGTATTTAATATTTTCTGGGTCTCATGAAGAAATAAAGCGAGTTGGGTCTCACACGGTCGCTGATTCCAGGATGTTTTTTAAACCAAGCACGAACAACTGTGGCACGGTGATATGGCGCATTGTCCTCGATAATAATTCCATCGTTGTTTGGGAACATGAAGTCCAAGAATGGTTGCAAATGGTTTCAAGCAGTCGTATCCAGACAATTCTCGGTTCAGTTGGACCATGGGACCCAGTCCATTCCATGTAAACACAGTCCCCACCATTATGGAACAACCGCCAGCTTGCACAGTGCCTTGTTGACAACTTGGGTCCATAGCTGCGTTGGGTCTGCGCCACACTGAAACCCTACCGTCGGCTCTTACAAACTGAAATCGAGAGTCATCCGACTAGATCATGGTTTTTCAGCTGTCTAGGATCCAGCCGATACGCTCACGAGCCCAGGAGAGGCGCTACAGGCGATGTCGCGCTGTTAGGAAAAGGATTCGCGTCGGTCGTCTGCTGCCATAGCTCAATAACTTCAGAATTATCCGCTCTGTACTAACGGATACGTTCGTCGTACGTCCCACATTGATTTCTGTGGTTATTTCATGCAGTGTTTCTAGTCTGTTAGCACTGACAGCTCTATGCAAACGCCGATGCTTTCGGTCGTTAAGTGAAGGTCGTCGGCCACTCCGTTGACCGTGGTGAGATATAATGTCTGAAATTTGGTATTCTTGGCACACTCTTGATGGTGTGGCTCTCGGAATATTGAATCCCTAACCGTTTCCGAAATGAGATTTCCCATGCGTCTAGCTCAACTAGCATTCCGCGTTCAAAGTCTGTTAATTCCCATCATGCGGCCATAAGCACGTCGGAAACCTTTTTATATGAATCTCCCAAGTACAAATGACAGCTCTGCCTATGCAATGCCCTTTTATACCTTGTGTATGCGACATTATCTGAATATGTGCATAAACCTATCCCACGACTTTTGTCACCTCAGTGTATATGCAGGGTGAGTCACCTAACGTTACCGCTGGATATATTTCGTAAACCACATCAAATACTGACGAACCGATTCCACAGACCGAACGTGAGGAGAGGGGCTAGTGTAATTGTTTAATACAAACCATACAAAAATGCACGGAAGTATGTTTTTTAACACAAACCTATGTTTTTTTAAATGGAACCACGTTAGTTTTGTTAGCACATCAGAAAATATAAACAAATACGTAATCAGTGCCGTTTGTTGCATTGTAAAATGTTAATTACATCCGGAGATATTGTAACATAAAGTTGACGCTTGAAACCTCCGACGTTCAGTTACGTGTTGTAACAAACAGCTGCAACATACATCGCGTTTCTACAGAATGATCTGCCAACGTTGCTCGGAAATGTCCCACTGGAAACGCGTCGACGTATGTGGTATCAGCATGATGGTGCACCTGCACATTCCGCAATTAACACTAGGCTGGCCCTTGACAGGATGTTAGACGGGCGTTTCATAGGACGTGGGGGAAGCATAAATTGGCCAGCCCGTTCTCCTGATCTTACACCTCTGGACTTCTTTCTGTGGGGTACGTTAAAGGAGAATGTGTACCGTGATGTGCCTACAACCCCAGAGGATATGAAACAACATATTGTGGCAGCCTGCGGCGACATTACACCAGATGTACTGTGGCGTGTACGACATTCATTACACCAGAGACTGCAATTGTGTGCAGCAAATGATGGCCACCACATTGAACATCTATTGGCCTGACATGTCGGGACACACTCTATTCCACTCCGCAATTGAAAACGGAAACCACGTGTGTACGTGTATCTCACCGCTCATGGTAATGTACATGTGCGTCAGTGAAAAAGACCAATAAAAAGGTGTTAGCATGTGGACGTAATGTGCTGTTCCAGTCTCTTCTGTACCTAAGGTCCAGCACCGTTCCCTTTGGATCCCTACGTAATTCGGTGCTCTCCGATACACACGATCGAACAGCGGAGGAGTGGTACTCAAGCGTCAACTTTAGGTTACAATATCTCCGGATGTAATTAACATTTTACAATGCAACAAACGGCACTTATTACATATTTGTTTATATGTTCAGATGTGCTAATAAAACTAACGGGGTTCCATTTAAAAAAACGTAGGTTTGTGTTAAAAACATACTTCCGTGCATTTTTGTATGGCTTGTATTAAACAATTACACTAGCCCCTCTCCTCACGTTCGGTCTGTGGAATCGATTCGTCAGTATTTGATGTGGTGTACGAAATACATCCAGCGGTAATGTTAGGTGACTCACCCTGTATACTCGGAACAGCTTTGTATGTATTGTGTATTAAACCGGGGAGCTAGAAACGACGGAGAGGCCTCAGTGGTTCACAACCCCACAACAGGCTACAGCAGGCCACCAACTCCACGCACCACCGCACCCCACGCAGAACCCAGGGTTATTGTGCGGTTCGGCCCACAGTGACCCCCCACCCCTCCCCCGGGGAACGTCTCATACCAGGCGAGTGTAACCCCAATGTTCGCGTGGTAGAGTAATTATGTTGTACTCGTACGTGGAGACAGTGTTTGCGCAGCAATCGCCGACACAGTGTAACTGAGGCAGAATAAGGGGAACCAGCCCACATTAGTCGAAGCAGATGGAAAACCCCCTTAGAAACCATCCACAGACTGGCCGGCACACCGGACCTCGACACTAATTCGCCAGGTGGATTCGTGCCGGGGACCGGCACGCCTTTGCACTCGGGAAGCAGCGCGTTAGACCACGCGGCTAGCTGGGCGGGCTCAGGATAGCTTTACTTTTGGATACTCTGAAAGCAGAATTTGGTAGGCGCCAAAAACCTAATCTACAGGGTGAAAAGTATTTAAATCGAGAAACTCTGGGAGGTTGTAGGGGACATCAAAACAAATATTTTTCCCAAATGTCATTTTTTCCTATGAGGAGTATTTAAACCGGTAGAGGAAGATTTCTCTGGCAGCAAAGTATTTAAACCAACAAATACTTTCCCATTTTTTATGACCAAGAGACAACACATTAACATAACCCAATTTCAATTACAGTAGATTTTCAAAAATGCCTCCATTGACACGTAAACAAAGGTCGGATCATGTTCTGTCTGACACGGGCAAAAACCCCAGGAGTATCCTGAATTGTTCCTGCTGCTGCTACTATCCGGGCAACCAGACCCTCTACTGATGCAACAGGAGTCGCGTTAACAAGGATGCGCATCTCTCCCCACACAAAAAAGTCCAGAGTGGACATATCTGGGGATCGAGCAGGCCATGGTACAGGACCTCCTCTGCCAATCCACGTTTCTGGGAGCCGTCGGTTCAGGAATCGACGCACACAACGACTGAAATGTCCCGGCGCCCCGTCATGTTGGAACTACACTCCTGGAAATGGAAAAAAGAACACATTGACACCGGTGTGTCAGACCCACCATACTTGCTCCGGACACTGCGAGAGGGCTGTACAAGCAATGATCACACGCACGGCACAGCGGACACACCAGGAACCGCGGTGTTGGCCGTCGAATGGCGCTAGCTGCGCAGCATTTATACACCGCCGCCGTCAGTGTCAGCCAGTTTGCCGTGGCATACGGAGCTCCATCGCAGTCTTTAACACTGGTAGCATGCCGCGACAGCGTGGACGTGAACCGTATGTGCAGCTGACGGACTTTGAGCGAGGGCATATAGTGGGCATGTGGGAGGCCGGGTGGACGTACCGCCGAATTGCTCAACACGTGGGGCGTGAGGTCTCCACAGTACATCGATGTTGTCGCCAGTGGTCGGCGGAAGGTGCACGCGCCCGTCGACCTGGGACCGGACCGCAGCGACGCACGGATGCACGCCAAGACCGTAGGATCCTACGCAGTGCCGTAGGGGACCGCACCGCCACTTCCCAGCAAATTAGGGACACTGTTGCTCCTGGGGTATCGGCGAGGACCATTCGCAACCGTCTCCATGAAGCTGGGCTACGGTCCCGCACACCGTTAGGGCGTCTTCCGCTCACGCCCCAACATCGTGCAGCCCGCCTCCAGTGGTGTCGCGACAGGCGTGAATGGAGGGACGAATGGAGACGTGTCGTCTTCAGCGATGAGAGTCGCTTCTGCCTTGGTGCCAATGATGGTCGTATGCGTGTTTGGCGCCGTGCAGGTGAGCGCCACAATCAGGACTGCATACGACCGAGGCACACAGGGCCAACACCCGACATCATGGTGTGGGGAGCGATCTCCTACACTGGCCGTACACCACTGGTGATCGTCGAGGGGACACTGAATAGTGCACGGTACATCCAAACCGTCATCGAACCCATCGTTCTACCATTCCTAGACCGGCAAGGGAACTTGCTGTTCCAACAGGACAATGCACGTCCGCATGTATCCCGTGCCACCCAACGTGCTCTAGAAGGTGTAAGTCAACTACCCTGGCCAGCAAGATCTCCGATCTGTCCCCCATTGAGCATGTTTGGGACTGGATGAAGCGTCGTCTCACGCGGTGTGCACGTCCGGCACGAACGCTGGTCCAACTGAGGCGCCAGGTGGAAGTGGCATGGCAAGCCGTTCCACAGGACTACATCCAGCATCTCTACGATCGTCTCCATGGGAGAATAGCAGCCTGCATTGCTGCGAAAGGTGGATATACACTGTACTAGTGCCGACATTGTGCATGCTCTGTTGCCTGTGTCTATGTGCCTGTGGTTCTGTCAGTGTGATCATGTGATGTATCTGACCCCAGGAATGTGTCAATAAAGTTTCCGCTTCCTGGGACAATGAATTCACGGTGTTCTTATTTCAATTTCCAGGAGTGTATATGCGTTGTCTTGTAGGGAGCGGGACGTCTTCCAGCAATTCTGGCAATGCTCTGGCGAGAAAATTGTAATAGTGCCTGCCATTTAATGGCCTAGGTATCAGATACGGCCCAATTAAAGAGTCCCCAATAACACCGACCCACACATTAACAAAGAACCGCACTTGATGAGCGCTAGTAACTGTGGCATGTGGGTTATCCTCACTCCAAACATGCGAATTGTGCATGTTGAAGACTCCATCACTCCCCAATGTTGCTTCAACGGTAAACAACACAGAGGATGTACATGTAGGATGCATTTCACACTGTTCCAGGTTCCACTGCGAAAACTGTGCTCTGGGTGGATAATCAACTGGTTCCAGGTTGTGGACGCGCTGTAAGTGAAATGGACGTAACAATTGCTCTCGAAGGACTGTTCTTACATTCGTCTCATTCGTCCCCATGTTACGTGCAATTGCACGAGTGCTGATTGAAGGATCCCGCTCCACATGCTGCAAGACAGCTTCCCCAAATTGCAGTGCGCTAGCCTCCCCGTCCAAGTAACCTGATAAATGACCCGGTCTCATGCAGACGTTGGTACACAGCAGCAAAGGTCGTATGATGCAGGATACGGCAATTAGGATATTGTTGTTGGTAAACCCGCTGTGCAGCTCGTCCATTGTGGTGCGCTACGTAGTACGCACCAACCATATCGGTGTACTCACTCCAGGTGTATCTCTCCATTAGTAACCAGAGACAATGCACTACTACACTGGTGGACAGCAGTTGCCTACAACCGAAGAGCGTAATACGCCCTCTAACAACTGAAGATCGTAATACAGCCTCTAACAACTGAAGAGCCTAATGCGGCCTCCACTGGTTTAAATAATCCTCATAGAAAAAAATGACATTAGGGAAAAATATTTGTTTTCATGTCCCCTACAACCTACCAAAGTTTGTCGGTTTCAATACTTTTCACCCTGTATAATATTAATTCGGAGCTAAGTTGAAATTCCCGTTAAGTAATCTCGCACCATTTTCGTGAGCTTTGTTTGTAACTCTTACGTTCTCAATATATTCTTTTTGTTCACACTCTGTTTGATTCAGAACACGTGCTGATCGGACTCTGTCTCTGAATTACGCATCTGTAGACACAAGTGACTTACAAGCAGCCGTTTACACTCATTTCCACGTGTTCAGCGGATCTGGACTGTTATTTCCTTTGTGAATCTGAGGTGCTCCTTCGGGGGGAGTGTTAACTAATCTTAATCGATGTTTATCCTTTGTCACCCTGGGTGAAGAATGTATAGTTCGTCTACGGGTAAATTATATGATTTATCTATTGTATTTAGACCTCGTGGATTCATTAACTTATACGTCTTCCTAGTATTTCAACCAGATGTATTCGTATCCATATTGGAATTTTCATGTAATTTCATGGAGTGGTATGCTTCTAGCTTACGCTTGAACTTGTACACAGGACTACATTACACAAGTGTTCCCTGTTAAGTTTTTATGTGCTAAGCAATTTTCAGCAAATAAGGAAAGTCGTAGGTGATGCTGTTACTCCGAGATACCCGAATGTTAAAACTACATGATTGCGGATCATTATATTCACTGCACAGGCTAAATGTTATAGGTTATTCGACAAATTAGGTAACAGATGACAAAGACATCTGTCCTTGCAAGAATAAAGCATGTAAGGAGAAATCCCACACTTACAGGTTGTGTCGTAGGTGTTTAATAATTTTATGCACGTATTCGATGTTCAATTGTGGTTCT
Source organism: Schistocerca nitens (assembly GCF_023898315.1). Taxonomy (NCBI): domain Eukaryota; kingdom Metazoa; phylum Arthropoda; class Insecta; order Orthoptera; family Acrididae; genus Schistocerca; species Schistocerca nitens. The sequence goes on along the minus strand of NC_064616.1, from coordinate 865,710,113 downwards.
TTCAAGTAACTTTCTCTCTCTTGTTGCGCTTTGCATGAGCTCATTTCTTCCTCTCGTTTATCGCGTTATCTATGAGTCAAATTCAGTTTCTTGGGGTATGTTTACAACACTTTGCATAAATAATTATAGTTTCTCAATATAGGACGATGGCTTATAGGGTGTGGGGTAGAGTTGGTATAGCACACATCTGATATTCTGTTTCATCCAAAAGATATCAGACAGGTTTCAGACCGGAAATTTTAGTCAGCCAGTCCAGATAATGACGTGATTTTCTTCAACCTAAGATGTAGTGATTCTTGCTTTAGAGACAAGAGCACTATCACGATGACACATACAAAGTCTGTCTCTGTTGATCCGTAGTAGATGCTAGACAGTGGCTGGTCAAATATTTACCAACGAAAATCACCAAAAATTCGTACGTTTTGAGCAGTTATTTTATTTAGACAACCATTTTCGGTAGCTCGATAATGCCGTCTTCAGTCCTTATTTGCACATCATGTATGGACGACCAGATGTATCGATACTAGCATACTGGAGGCATCAGTATCTGAATAGCGTGAATTCGTTATTCGACTGTTTCCTTCATAGACTTGATAGCCTGCACTGAGACAGCCAGTCACTGATTGTTGGGCACTGATGTGCCTGACAGGCATCCCTATCGACACCCCTTAGATGTCGCATGGGGCCAGCAACCGCTAGTTCAGCGATAACGCGTCACTCAGCTCAGGGGTGCCGAAATGGTTGCCTGCCACACAGGCGTCCAGTAATCGGTGACTTGGTTTCCTTGTACAAATACCGGGTGATCAAAAAGCCAGTATAAATTTGAAAACTGAATAAATCACGGAATAATGTAGATAGAGAGGTACAAATTGACACACATGCTTGGAATGACATGAGGTTTTATTAGAACCGAAAAAAATACAAAAGTTCATAAAATGTCCGACAGATGGCGCTTCATCTTATCAGAATAGCAATAATTAGCATAACAAAGTAAGACAAAGCAAAGATTATGTTCTTTACAGGAAATGCTCAATATGTCCAACATCATTCCTCAGCAATAGCTGTAGTTGAACATGTTGTGAACAGCACTGAAAGCATGTCCGGAGTCATGGTGAGGCATTGGCGTCGGATGTTGTCTTTCAGCATCCCTAGAGATGTCGGTCGATCACGATACACTTGCTACTTCAAGTAAACCCAAAGCCAATAATCGCACGGACTGAGGTCTGGGGACGTGGGAGGCCAAGCATGACGAAAGTGGCGGCTGAGCACACGATCATCACCAAACGACGCGCGCAAGAGATTTTTCACGCGTCTAGCAATCTGGGGTGGAGCGCCATCCTGCATAAACATCGTACATTCCAGCAGGTGTTTATCAGCCAGGCTGGGTATGATGCGATTCTGTAACATATCGGAGTACCTCTCACCCATCACGGTAGCAGTTACAAAACCAGACTCACACATTTCCTCGAAGAAAAAAGGTGCGATAACGGTAGATGTGGTAAATCCAACCGATACCGTGACTTTTTCGTCCTGCAATGGAGTTTTCACGGCAGTTCTAGGATTTTCGGTAGCCCAAATTCTGCAGTTGTGGGCGTTGACAGACCCTCGGAGCGTGAAATGAGCTTCGTCGGTCCACAACACGTTACTCAACCAATCGTTATCTTCCGCCATCTTTTGAAACGCCCACACCGCAAATGCCCTCCGCTTCACTAAATCGCCAGGTAACAGTTCATGATGCCGATGGATTTTGTACGGATAGCATCTGAGGGTACGCCTCAGTGCCAACCAAACAGTAGTGTATGGAATGCCGGTGCGACATGAGACTGCACGAGCGCTGACTTCACCATGCATAGAGGAACTCGCTACAGTCTCCATTTCTTCCTGAACTGTCTCAGCAGCATTACGCCTTGTGATCGGTCGGCCACTACGGGGTCTATCGTCTAAACAACCCGTGGCTTCGAACTTAGAAATCATTCTTGCCACAGCTGCATTTGTCAATGGACCTTTACCCGTTCGAATCCCCTTCCTATGGCGATAGGATCGTAACGCTGAACTAGCACATACCCCATTCTGATAATATAGCTTCACTAAAAGCGCCTTTTCAGGTAACGTCAACATGCTGCTACTGCTGGCGCATCTGATTCTCTCTCTCGTTACAGCTCCTTTTATACACGATTGCCATGCGCAGTCAGTGACGTTTTGCTGTCCAGCGCCATCTGTCGGACATTTTGTGAACTTTGTTTTTTTTTTTTGTTCTAATAAAACACCATGTCATTCCAAGGATGTGTGTCAATTTTTACCTCTCTATCTATATTATTCCGTGGTTTATTAAGTTTTCAAATTTATACTGACTTTTTGATCAGCCGGTACATTTCTCATGGGCTCAACAAAGGTGCGCGAATGGCACTGAGGATATTTCCAGACTGGAGGTTCCTAGAGGGATCATTTTCTGTTTTATCCACGCATGGAAAGTGTAGCTCATGTATAAGGGAGACGGCATATAAAAAGCTAGTGCAACTCATTCTTCAGTACCGCTTGACTGTTGAGAATCCCCAGCAGGTCGGTTTAAAGGAAGACATCGAATCAATTCAGAGAGGTGCTGCTAGATTTGTTACTGGTAGGATCGATAATCGATACGCACGCAAGTATTATGGAGATGCTTCCGGAAATCAAATGGAAATATCTGTAGCGACGACGATGTTCTTTCCGTAAGGCACTGTTGCGCAAGTTTTGAGAATCGTGATTTAAGGCCGACTGTAGATCGACTTTACTCCTGCCAACACACAGTTCGCGTAAAGACCACAAAGAAAAGGTGACAGAAATTAGGCCTTATACTGAGACATTGACAATCGTTTTTCCCTCACTCTATTGCTAGTGAAACAGGAAAGAAAATGACTAGTACCGGTCCGTGGTACCCTCCGCTTAGCACTGTACGGTAGTTTGGTGTCTACGTGCTTAAATGTAAATGAAATTTCGTCGAATGGTTTTAAACGGATCCTGGTGGTTCCACCCTGTATACCAGAGAAAACATTGTGACCGCACTACACCCCAGAAAGAGCTATCACGTTCAGTGCTGTTCCAGGCCCACAATGTGCTTGTAGAAGGGTTGAATCGCCAAGGGGCGGTGGGGGGTGCGGGGGGGGGGGGGGGTTCAGCAGGTTGCTCATCGTACTGCGAACAGTCGTTTTCTAACGCGAAATGTGTGGGCGTCAACATCCCTAGGGGTGCAGAATGAGATTTTCACTCTGCAGCGAAGTGTGCGCTGATATGAAACTTCCTGGCAGATTAAAACTGTGTGCCGGACCGAGACTCAAACTCGGGACCTTTGCCTTTCGCGGGCAAGTGCTCTACCAACTGAGCTACCCAAGCACGACTTACGCCCCATCCTCACAGCGCACACTCTGCTGCAGAGTGAAAATCTCATTCTGGGAACATCCCCCAGGCTGTGGGTAAGCTATGTCTCCGCAATATCCTTTTTTCAGGAGTGCTAGTTCTGCAAGGTTCGCAAAAGAGCTTCTGTAAAGTTTGGAAGGTAGGAGACGAGGTACTGGCAGAAGTAAAGCTATGAGGACGGGGCGTGAGTCGTGCTTGGGTAACTCAGTCGGTAGAGCACTTGCCCGCGAAATGCAAAGATCCCGAGTTCGAGTCTCGGTCCAGTACACAGTTTTAATCTACCAGGTAGTTTCATATCAGCGCACACTCCGCTGCAGAGTGAAAATCTCATTCTGGGAACATCTCCGAGGCTGTTGTAAAGCCATGTCTCCGCAATATCCTTTTTTCAGGAGTGCTAGTTCTGCAAGGTTCGCAAAAGAGCTTCTGTAAAGTTTGGAAGGTAGGAGACGAGGTACTGGCAGAAGTAAAGCTATGAGGACGGGGCGTGAGTCGTGCTTGGGTAACTCAGTCGGTAGAGCACTTGCCCGCGAAATGCAAAGATCCCGAGTTCGAGTCTCGGTCCAGTACACAGTTTTAATCTACCAGGTAGTTTCATATCAGCGCACACTCCGCTGCAGAGTGAAAATCTCATTCTGGGAACATCTCCGAGGCTGTTGTAAAGCCATGTCTCCGCAATATCCTTTCTTTCAGGAGTGCTATTTCTGCAAGGTTCGCAGGAGAGATTCTGTAAAGTTTGGAAGGTAGGAGACGAGGTACCGGCAGAAGTAAAGCTGTGAGGACGAGGCGTGAGTCGTGCTTGGGTAGCTCAGTTGGTAGAGCACTTGCCCGCGAAAGGCAAAGATCCCGAGTTCGAGTCTCGGTCCGGCACACAGTTTTAATCTGCCAGGAAGTTTCATCCCTAGGGGTGGTGTGTTGAAGCCGCCCCCTGTGGTATTTTCGTGTCGATACTGAGCGGTGGTATGTCTGAAATGTTTTCCTCGGCCACTCATAACAAAATCGCGTGGATAACACACAGTATGACGACTTTCTCATCTTGTGATACGTCCACAGTGGCCTTGGGCAGAATTGTGGTGAATTTTAGTGCCAATGTGACATCATTAACCCATCTTACAGCTCACATGAACTTCTGAGCTGTGGCCTTTTTCTCTGCATGTGTCGAAACTTTTCTGTTTGGATCGTCACCGAGCCCGAGGGTCACACGTCACAGTGCGCCACCCTTTCGCACCACCGCAGAGGAAGTTTTAAGCATATTTGAGCCAATTTCAAATTTCTACTTCGCAACTGGAGTCAATTACGGGGTTTCGTGGAAAGCGGCCCATTAATTGTGTTGCGCATTGTAGGATATAAGTCTTAAGGAATAATGTACAACAGAGTAGTTTATAAAATAGGTGGCATAATACTGGCAGCATGCATGATTCGAATAAATGGAGAATCCATTGTGGGCTATTCCAGGTTGTCGCTTCCTACATGTAGGAAACATGTGTCCGGTATCACGTTTTGGAAGCAGCGGGAAACGTTAGAGGCGTTGAGAGAAATAGAGGAGCCTGCGAGGCTGCGTCTTGGTGAAATCAACGTGAAGGCTGGAACCAAGGCGTGATAATCCGCGTTACGTGAAAGCCAATTATTGTGATATGCTTCGTTTGATACGAGACAGTGATTATTGTATATCAAGCTGGTATATGCTGATAGGTAGCGCATCTGGGAACCAACAGCATGTCACGAAGAACTATGAAATGAAAATCCACCAAAATAGTGCAGAGACGCGTTTAGCTATGATAAAATGGTGGATGATTAAGGAATCAAACCTGGCTGCCACTGAGTCGAGCACCATAGCACAGGGGTGCGATAGTGATCTCGGCTATAGCAACAGGTTATAATCTACTGCTGTCTTCCAATTGCGTGGGAATAAAACTGGTTTAGTAGGGTAGACTGATCAGCCAGGACATTAAGACCATCTTCCTAAAAGCCAGCTTTGTCACAGAAAACATCGGCGACGCGTCGAGGAATGGAACCAGTTAGGCCTTGGCAGGTCGCTGGAGGGAGTTGGCACCACATCTGGACACAAAGGTCATCTAATTGCCATAAATTACGGGGAGGCGGGCGATAAGCTCTGACACTCCGTTCAGTCATATCCCAGATGTGTTCGATAGGCTACAGATCTGCCGAGTTGGGGGAGCCAGCACATCAATTCTAACTCGCCACTGTGTTACTCGGACCACTCCATCACACTCTTGGCCTTGTGACATGGCGCATTATCTTTCTGAAAAATGCCACTGCCATCGGGAAACATGATCGTCTTGAAGCGTGTACGTGGTCTGCAACTAGTGTAAGATACTCCTTGGCCGTCATGGTGCCTTGCACGAGCTCTACTGGACCCATGAATTCCCATGTGAATATTCCCCAGATCATAATATAGCCGCCGCCAGCTTGTCTCCGTCCCACAACACAGGTATCAAGGAGCTATTCTCCTGAAAGACGACGGATTTACGCCCTCTCATCTGCACGATGAAGAAGGCATCGGGATTTATCAGACCATACTACACTCTGCCACTGCGGCAACGTCCAGCACCGATGCTCATGTGCCCATTTTAGACATACTCTACTGGCCATTAAAATTGCTAGACCACGAAGATGACGTGCTACAGACGCCAAATTCAACTGACAGGAAGAAGATGCTGTGATATGCATGTGATTAGCTTTTCAGAGCATTCATACAAGGTTGGCGCCGGTGGCGACACCTACAACGTGCTGACATGAGGAAAGCTTCCAACCGATTTCTCATACATAAACGGCAGTTGACCGGCGTTGCCTGGTGAAACGTTGTTGTGATGCCTCGTGTAAGGAGGAGAAATGCGTACCACCACGTTTCCGACTTTGATAAAGGTCGGATCGTAGCCTATCGCGATTGCGGTTTATCATATCGCGACATTGCTGCTCGCGTTGGTCGAGATCCAACGTCTGTTAGCAGGATATTGAATTGGTGGGTTCGGGAGGAGAATACGGAACGCCGTGCTGGATCCCAACGGCCTCGTATCACTAGCAGTCGAGGTGACAGGCATCTTATCCTCATGGCTGTAACGGATCGTGCAGCCACGTCTCGATCCCTGAGTCAACAGATGGGGACGTTTGCAAGACAACAACCATCTGCACGAACAGTTCGACGACGTTTGTAGCAGCATGGACTATCAGCTCGGAGACCGTGGCTGCGGTTTCCCTTGACGCTGCATCACAGACAGGAGCGCCTGCGATGGTGTACTTAACGACGAACCTGGGTGCACGAATGGCAAAACGTCATTTTTTCGGATGAATCTAGGTTCTGTTTACAGCATCATGATGGTCGGATCCGTGTTTGACGACATCGCGGTGAACGCACATTGGAAGCGTGTATTCGTCATCGCCATACTGGCGTATTACTCGGCGTGATGGTATGGGGTGCCATGGGTTACACGTCTTGGTCACCTCTTGTTCGCATTGACGGCACTTTGAACAGTGGACGTTACATTTCAGACGTGTTACGACCCGTGGCTCTACCCTTGATTCGATCCCCGCGAAACCCTACATTTCGGTAGGATAATGGTTGGTTGGTTGTTTCGGGGAAGGAGACCAGACAGCGAGGTCATCGGTCTCATCGGATTAGGGAAGGATGGGGAAGGAGTCGGCCGTGCCCTTTCAGAGGAACCATCCTGGCATTTGCCTGGAGTGATTTAGGGAAATCACGGAAAACCTAAATCAGGATGGCCAGACGCGGGATTGAACCGTCGTCCTCCCGAATGCGAGTCCAGTGTCTAACCACTGCGCCACCTCGCTCGGTGGGTAGGATAATGCACGACCGCGTGTTGCAAGTCCTGTACGGGCCTTTGTGGATACAGAAAATGTTCGACTGCTGCCCTGGCCAGCACATTCTCCAGATCTCTCACCAACTGAAAACCTCTGGTCAATGGTGGCCCAGCAACTGGCTCGTCACAATACGCCAGACACTACTCTTGATGAACTGTGGTATCGTGTTGAAGCTGCATGGGCAACTGTACCTGTACACGCCATCCAAGCTCTGTTTGACACAATGCCCAGGCGTTTCAAGGCCGTTATTACGCCAGAGGTGGTTGTTCTGGGTACTGATTTCTCAGGATCTATGCACCCAAATTGTGTGAAAATGTAATCACATGTCAGTTCTAGTGTAAGACATTTGTCGGATGAATACCCGTTTATTATCTGCATTTCTTCTTGGTGTAGCAATTTTAATGGCCAGTAGTGTACTGAGGTAGGGAACGAATCGTTATAAGATCTATAAGATCACCAATGGTACAAGGACGTCCCATTACGTCCAATGCTGGGGCGCTTGCCAATATCGGAGAGCCCTGGCAGTAGTGACAATATGTAAGGGAAAAATGAATTTAAGTTTGTGTTGGGGAGGGCATTCAGCTTAGGTTGTTCGTTCAGCAATGTTGCTCATCCTTTTGCGGTTGTGTAATGGTTAGCATTTCTGCCTAGCAAGCAAGAAGACCCGGGTTCGAGTCCCGGCAAGCAGCACAAATTTTAATTCATTTCGTCTGTTATGAGCAAACACAGCGTACAACGCATAACAGCAACGTAGCTCATACTAATTGTACAAAGTGACGACCAGTAGTCTTAATGCATGTATTGTCTGTGTCTTAGGTTTCCTTCGTTTTACGAAACCATTCCGCACGCGTGTTCGGCCAGCAATAGTAAAGGTAGCTGGATTTGTCCAGTAGGCTGCTCGCCTTGTGGAGGGAGACGTGGGCGCAAGGCCGGCACGGGCAGCGACACCTGCTTCAATCCGGCAAAAGGAAAAAGCAGCAATAAATACGCTGCAGTACAAGAAACGCCGAGGACGCCGTATCTCATCCTGTCGCTGCCGCTGCCGCTGCTGCCGCTCCCCTTCAAATACTTGCCTCACTCATTAATAACTCATCTATTTGTGTTATTTTCGCTGACGACGCTCCCAATCAACTTTGCCGAGACCTGTAATTATGTAAAATATTCCTATAAAGTGCTTGCACCTGAGAAATATAAACCTGAAGTTCACGGTTATGGCAATCGTTAAAATGTGAATGATTTTTTTCATTGTAATTAAGAACTTGCGCACCTTCAGTTGCTGAAATGAAAGGCACAATAAAGTTTATCGCAGGTCTCTAGCTGAGAAAGATGTCATAAGCATTTCACAAGTCGTAAGTTTCTATTCGTGCACGAATGAGGGCACCTCACCTTCGCTGTCCACGGTTTGTCCAGGCATCACATGAGATGCGTACGGCGTTCTGCAAATGTAGAAGTTTGTCATTCTTACACAGCAGCTCCAGAGGCACGAAACTGTATTGCAATGATTGGTTTCTTTAGTGGCTAGTTATCAGCAAACTGCGATAAAAAGATGTTCTTTTAATGAGTGTCTGAATAATTAGTGTTCCGCTATAAAACTTGCCTCATATATAGGGCGTTTGAACACAGGGTCACGAAAAACATAGTTTCTCCCAACATCCACGCGTAACTACTTGTAAACCACAGTATACACTCTACAAACTCGCACGCTTGAACACTGCGCATTGTGGCGGAAGGTTCTAGGTGCTTCAGTCTGGAACCGCGCGATAGCTACGGTTGCAGGTTCGAACCTGCGTGATGTCCTTAGGTTGGTTAGGTTTAAGTCGTTCTAAGTTCTAGGGGACTGACGACCTCAGATGTTAAGTCCCATAGTGCTCAGAGCCATTTGAACCATTTGAACACTGCGCAGTACAGACACATCAGAGCATACAACTGCGCTCTCTGTGAATCGATGGTGAGTTTCGCAGCAAGTGTATGGGCGCATAGGCCTGTTCTAGTGACCAAAAGGACAGCAGTGAAACGTAGACAAAGGAGTATACTCAAGAAGATGACGATGTTTGGTTTGTGGGGCGCTCAACTGCGCGGTTATCAGCGCCCGTACAAATTCCCAACCTTCGCTCAGTCCAATCTCGCCACTTTAATGAATGATGACGAAGACAACACAAACACCCAGTCATCTCGAGGCAGGTGAAAATCTTTGACCCCACCGGGAAACGAACCCGAGACCCAGTGCTCGGGAAGAGAGAACGGGACCGCGAGACCACAAGCTGCGGACGTATACCCCCGACGCTGCTGGGGTCATTCCGCACTATCCCAACAGAGGCGCTATGTGTTGTGTTGGGGGTCTTCCCGATCGACATTACCATCAGATATCGGGCTGCATGCTACTGGCTAAAGAGGGAACACATTATAAGATCAGGGGAAGACATCGAACACAAACGTGAACTAAACACTTGGCGATTGGATGTCTGGCAACGGAAGTGGGACCAAAATTACAAAGGCCGTAGGGTGTACAACTTTCTGCCGAACATCAGGAAACAGTTACGTATGAATCATGCCAATCCTGGCCGTGGCAAGCTTTATTTGTCGACTGGGCGTGGCCCACATCCAGCGCACCGACAGCGTTTCTTACTTTTCTGCGGAATGCAACTTCCAATGCGGTGAACATAGATCCCCTGTAGAAGTCGTGCTGTGCTGTGAGTGGTACTCACACGTACGGCGAAAAGTAACGGTAATCATAACAGGAACTCTACAACACACACTCAGCGCTCACACAAATTGAGAGAACTAAATGAACTAATGGGCCACATCTCCAAGAGAGAACACACCATGTATAAGGAAATTGAACTTTACGGCCATCATAGCAGACGTCTAAGAAAGGACTCGGTTAGTTGAAGACTCCAGTACTATGGACTGAAGACAAAACACACAAAGAAGAACAGAGAAGAACTTTTTTTTTGCGTCATCAGTCTGCCGACTGGTTTCATGCAGCCCGCTGAGAAGTTCTCTCGTGTGCCAACGTCTTGCTCTCAGTACATCACTTGCAAGCTACATCCTCAATTATTTGCTGGACGTATTCCAATCTCTGCCTTCCTCACCAGATTTCACCCTCTACGGCTTCCTCTAGTACTAGGGAAGTTATTCCGTAATGACTTAACAGACGTCCTACCATCATGTCCCTTCTTCTCGTCAGTGTTTTCCATATATTCCTTTTTTCGCCGATTCTGCGAAGAACCTGCTCATACCTTACCATATCAGTCCACCAAATTTTCAACATTCTCCTGCAGAACCACATCTCAAATGCTTCGATCCTCTTCTGATCCGTTTTTCCCACTGTCCATGTTTGAGTGCCGCCAGTTCTAGCATAAAAGAATGCGGCGAGCAAGACCAACTTCGTGCAGCTGCTGACCTTCGTGCTATCGAGCGCTAACCGGGCGTTTTTCATACTCTGTGGATGATTGTTCAAGTTTCAGGATTCCTTTATTCTACGCTACGTTCGACTATCTCCATTAAGATCACTCGTTTTAATCCCGAGTTCTGGAGAACAACGTTGAAAGCTTTTACCTTGTCTCCCCACTTAACTGCAAGTAAGCTTGGCCACATTAGCGCTCAAGGACGTCGGTGAATTCCAGTCTCAGACTTATCGCCAACATAACCAACGGAAAAAAAACCGGATCGGCTATGTCGTATTGAGGATAAAAAGCTAAAGCACCGTCTACCAGCCTTGTCGGGCCATTCAGTACCGATCGGCCACAGTGCCATTCCCTGCCAATGGCATCATTTGGATGAGGTATGCAGCAACACGGATTCAGCGCAACGCTCTCTCGGCCGTAGTCAGCACCCCAGCGCTGGCAGCTGTAACTTCTCACTCATGTAGCCCCTTGTCCTCAAAAGTGGCTCTGAGCTCTATGGGACTGGGACTTAACATCTGTGGTCATCAGTCCCCTAGAACTTAGAACTACTGAAACCTAACTAACCTAAGGACATCACACACACACATGCCCGAGGCAGGATTCGAACCTGCGACCGTAGCGGTCGCGCGGTTCCAGACTGTAGCGACCGCCTTGTCTTCAGTTGGCTCACAGGGCTAAGTGTATCTCGTTACAGTACTCTCATCAAGAAAACATCCTTGGCAGTAACGACATTCGAACCATGGTCCTCTGTATAGCAGTCAGATACAGTGACAACTTAGCTACAGAAACGGACTCACAATTAGGCACTTGTCGCGAAATTTGAAGCAGAATTATCTGGAAAGCATAAATAAGATGTAATTCAGATTCCTTCGATCATTTCAAGTAAATAGAGGACCCGTCGGGATAACCGTGTGTGTTAAAGCGCCGCTTCTGGGACGGGGAGCTGCGCCAGCCTCGGATCAAGTCACTCCGGCGGATTAACGACGACTGTCGGTGTGCCGGCCAGCCTGGATGTGGTTTTTAGGCGATTTTTCACATCCTGATACGTGAATATCGGGCTGGTACCCAAGTCCCGTCACAGTAACACGATTCGCAAATATTCAGAAAACTTTCGCTCACTTTAACGTGAATAACACTAAATGGAGACAATTTGGGCACACATATTCCGTCCCGGGAGGGGGGGGGGGGAGTAAAGAGGTGGGGTATCTGGTCACCTCTTAAAAACTAATCGTGCCTATCCTGTGTCGACGCGGGACAAAGAAGAAGAAGAAGATTCCAAGTGGAGGACTGGTTTTACATACCCGCTCCGCAAGTCACAGTACAATGCATGGCGGAAGATTCTTCGCACCAGTGTTAACGACTTTCTGTCAATTTTCTTAATACGACATAGCGGATTCATTTTTTTTAGGTAGTCATGTTGACGATAAGGTTCGAGACTGGAATTCACCGACATCCTTGAGTGAATGCCATGGTAATGCCAGAGGAGGTGCCTTTCATACGAAGATTTAATTTTCAGAAGGCCGACTGGGAAAGATTCACCAACGAGCTCGACATAGAAGTTGCCAAGATCCCTCCACAACCTGAGATATACGATGCATTTGTCAAATGCGTCCTGACAGTTTCAAGAAGGACCATCCCAAGAGGCTGTAGAACAAGTTACATACCAGGACTAACTGATGACAGCAAACAGCTAATGAACCGCTACAAAGACCTTTTCGAGGTAGACCCATTTGCTGATGACACTATCGAGGTTGTTGAGGAATTGCTGCAAACTATCTCAGCACATCGCAAAGCTAAGTGGATCTCGTTGGTAGAGAACCTTGACATGAAATTAAATAGTAGGCGGACTTGAAATCTCCCGAAAAACCTGAGCGGTGACCCAACGAAATCTGGAAACGTCACCGCAATTACAGCAGACCAGATTGCAACACAGTTACCAATGAACGGGAAGACTAAAGGTCGGAGAACACGGGAGCAACTGGAACGAACCCCAGGATGCGAGAACCATAAGCTCCGAGAACCATTCACCTTGGATGAACTAGACTCTGCCATCTCCACCTTGAAATTGAACAAAGCTGTTGGCATCGATGACATAAAAGTAGAACAGATCAAGAAGTTCGGCCGTAGCACTCTGCAATGGCTGCTTAGAATGTTTAATGAATGTGTATCAAGGTTATATATTCCTAAGCTCTGGAGGAAAGCTCGTGTGGTTGCACTACTTAAACCTAGTAAGGAACCAAACGACCCTAAAAACTTTCGCCCAGTATCACTGTTGTGCCACTGTTTCAAGGTCTTCGAGCGTCTTGTCCTTAACCGCATTAGAGGCATCCTCGAAGAAAAGTTCATTCTTCAACAAGCTGGCTTTCGACCTGGAAAGTCGTGCTGCAGTCAGATACTGAACCTCACTCAACACGTCGAAGATGGTTTCGAACAGGGTAAGATAACAGGAGTTGCCTTTGTCGACCTAACAGCTTCATACGACACTATCAACCACAGGAAGTTGCTGAGGAAAATTTACCAACTCACCTAGGATTACCAACTAACATCCCCTATTGGTACTCTCCTGCAGAACAGAAGATTCCAAGCCTCTCTCCATGCTAAGAAGAGCAGATGGCGCATACAAAAGAATGGCTTACCTCAAGGCAGTGTGCTCGCCTCTGTGCTCTTCTATGTTTACACTAATGACCAGCCCATAACGGAAAATTCCAGGCTTTTCATCTATGCTGACGATACTGCAGTGGCTGCTCAAGGAAAGACGTTTGAAGAAGTAGAGGAAAAGTTGACTTCTGCGCTAGATACGCTTGGCTCCTACTACAAAGCCAATCATCTAAAGCCAAATCCCAACAAGACTCAGGTGTGCGCATTTCACTTGATGAATGGAAAAGCTCGGCGGGAACTGGACGTTACATGACAAGGCATACGACTGGAGCATCGTTCAACACGAGTATATCTGGGTGTTACCCTTGACAGAACTCTGACCTTCAAGAAACACTGCCATAACACCAGGCTGAAAGTTATTTCACGGTATAACATCTTGAGGAAGCTCACATCCACCACCTAGGGAGCAAGTTCTCCCGTCCTGATAATTTCGGCTCTTGCTTTGTCTGTGTCCGTTGCACAGTATGCTTCGCCTGTGTGGAGTGCATCCACTCACACCAAACAGGTTGATATTGCAATCAATGAGACCGTCCGAATCTTGTCGGGACGTATTTTTGGAATAGCTCCCCCCACTATTAGAGGGGCTGTTGCTGCTGATGTAGAGAGGGCTAAGCAAACTTATGATCCCCGACATCCACTGCATGATCATCAGGCTGTAGTCCGTCGACTGAAGTCGAGAAAGAGCTTCATCGCCAGGACTCAACCACTAGAGGGGACACCAGACACTTATGATCCCCGACATCCACTGCATGATCATCAGGCTGTAGTCCGTCGACTGAAGTCGAGAAAGAGCTTCATCGTCAGAACTCAACCACTAGAGGGGACACCAGAGTCTAACCGCATCACCAGGTGGAAGAGCAAGCTACCACCTGACATCCCTGTAAAGGGAGAGCTAGCTCCAGGACGCGACTTGCCCTATCCTATTTGGAGATCGCTCAGTCGTCTTAGGGTGGGCGTACCTCTATGCAAGACCAACATGCGAAAATGGGGCAGTCTTCCAGCTGCTGGAGATACATCTTGCGAGTGCGGAACAACACAAGACCCGGACCACTTGCTAATATGTCCTCAACTTGAACAACCCTGCACAACACAGGATCTGATCGAGGCAACCAACAAGGCCATCGGTGTTGCTACCTTCTGAAAGTGCTGACCGGACACGGAAATGAATGAATGCTAACGTGGCCAAGATTACTTGCAGTTAAGTTATTCATCTGGAGAAAATAAGTGTCTATATGCTTGTGTGCGCGCTCTAATTTCCTTAACTTTATTCTCATGGTGTCTTAGCTACCTACAAGGTGTTTCCGTAAGAGCGTGCAAAAAATGTAACATGGCATAGAGAATGCTTCGATGAACAATTTGAGATAGGGAACCTGGCGTGGGAGATGCCACCTTAAGGAGAAGTGGAAGTAAACTTGTCTACCGCTTTGTCTAGCATTACTGTTTTCCAGCTGATTTACACTTAAGATGCGTACAAGTTTACACGTATTGTGCTGTTTATTTACATGTGCATTCTTTATTTCCTGCAAAGAAACAAGGAGGACGAGCCTGATTACTAGGAAGTCATGATGCAGGTTTTGTTTGTTTGAACTTCGTGCAAAGAGTTCCGCCTGAGTTGCTGGAGAACGTACCCTTGGTTGTTCGTGAGCGGATATGGCTGCAACATAACGGTTCACCGCCTCACTTTAGTGTGGATGTCCTCAACCATCTCAATGCTGTACTTCCTGGTCGCTGGATTGGAAGGGGAGGTACTACGTGGCCTGCGAGGTCACCTGACCTGAATCCCCTTGATTATTTTCTATGGGGATATCTAAAGCCACTTGTGTATGAAATCCCAGTGGATACAGAGATAGAATTAGTTGCCAGAATTGTAGCAGTCTGTGATGTGTTTCGAAACACACCAGGGATATTTGTCAGGGTGCGTCACAATCTTGTTCGCCGGTGTCATGCTTGCATTGAGGTTGATGGCCGTCAGTTACAGCACATTTTGTAAGATACAGTACAAATAGTACGTTCATTGTGTCAGTGGTGGTATTTGCAGTTAACTGTAACTAATGAAAATAAAAAAGTACACAGTAATGTGATTTTATTCCTATTATCTCCTTAAGCTGGCTTCTCCGACCCCAGGATCCCTCCCTCAAATCGTTCAGTGGAGCATCCTCCGTGTTCTGTTACACTTTTGCACGCTCTTACGGAGCACAGTATATCTCGAATTCAGACACAGGTTCTTTAGATTTGAGCGTTTCTGTTATACCTTTATGTGGGCTCTACCAACCTGTTAAGACCCTGGCAACATGTTTCCAAATTCTTTTGATGTCTGTTGTCATGCCTTCTCGACGAGGACTCCAAACGCTGGTATACGATTTCCTCCACAATTGCACAGCACCTTCCCAGAACCCTCCCAATACATCGAAGTCTTCTATTTACCTTCACTAGTACTATTTTTAAGTGGTTCTCCCATTTAATATCACTTTTATACTTACACGATGTGACGCACTCAAGATGCTACCAGTAATCTTGTAATCTTTTGCCGGCCGGGGTGGCCGAGCGGTTCTAGGCGCTACAGTCTGGAACCGCGCGACCGCTACGGTCGCAGGTTCGAATCCTGCCTCGGGCATGGATGTGTGTGATGTCCTTAGGCTAGTTAGGTTTAAGCAGTTCTAAGTTCTAGGGGACTGATGACCTCAGAAGTTAAGTCCCATAGTGCTCAGAGCCATTTATACCATTTTGTAATCTTTTTTTAAAATTGTTTTAGGCTTTCTCTTACATTTATCCTCATTTAAAGCGAGCTGCCGTTCATTGCATCTACTGGACATTTTGTCCAAGTTACGTTCCTTATGGACAGTTACAGACGTATGCTACACCAGTCCTTTTTGCTTCGAACAAGTGTTCCGTCTTTGATGGCTTCGCTGGCGACAGGATGGTATGGATCAAAATAAAAAAATATATTTTCTCTTAACTCTAATTCATAAATATTTTACTAGCCATGACGCTAAGAACTTTCTATTTTGTAATAGATTTTTAAGGGATTGTTTGCTAATTAAATGGTTCAAATGGCTCTGAGCACTATGGGACTTAACATCTGTGGTCATCAGTCCCCTAGAACTTAGAACTACTTAAACCTAAGGACATCACACACATCCATGCCCAAGCCGGCCGCGGTGGTCTCGCGGTTCTAGGCGCTCAGTCCGGAACCGCGCGACTGCTACGGTCGCAGGTTCGAATCCTGCCTCGGGCATGGATGTGTGTGATGTCCTTAGGTTAGTTAGGTTTAAGTAGTTCTAAGTTCTAGGTCATAACACATGCTCTACATCCTCGGCGAAGATCGGAATTCGGAATTTAGTGAGCAGACCTTCCGTTTAGCGCGTCGTCTATCTGCAAGTGTGACCCACTTCAAACTTTCTATGAGATTTGTAACGCTCTCGCGATGGCTAAATGTACCAGTCACGAATCTTGCTGCTCTTCTTTGGACCTTCTCAATCTCTTTAATCAGACGCAACTGGTAAGGGTCCCATACAGACGAACAATACTCTAAGACTGGACGAACTAACGTATTGAAAGCAATTTCCATTGTTGAAGGACTGCATCGCTTCAGGATTCTACCAATAAACCGCAATCTACAGTTCGCCTTGCCCGTTTCTAGTGTAATCTAATCATTCCATTTGAGATCATTTCGAATAGTCAGACCCAGATACTTGACGGATGTTACCGCTTCTAGAGACTGGGCATTTATTATGTACTCGTACATTAATGGGAATTTTCGCCTTGTTATACGCAGTTAGTTACACTTACTAATATTGAGAGATAACTGCCAGTCATTACACCACGCATTTATTTTCTGCAAATCCTCATTGATTTGTTCACAACTTTCATGTGATACTACTTTCCTGTAGGCTACAGCATCATCGACAAACAGTCTAATGCCGCTGTCAATACCATCAGCTAGATTGTTTACGTAAATCGTACGAAGCAGCGGACCTATTACGCTGCCCTGGGGCACACCTAAAGTTACGCTTGTTTCTGTTGAAGTCACCCCATTCAGGACGACATACTGCTCTCTGTCTGTTAGGAAACTTTCTATCCAACCGCATGTGTCATCGGACAGACCGTAAGCGCGCACTTTTTGGAGCAAGTGACAGTGCGGAACTGAGTCGAACGCATTTCGAAAGTCGAGAAATATGGCATCAACCTGGGAGCCGGTATCTAGAGCCTGTTGCATATCATGCACAAAGAGGGTCAGCTGCGTCTCGCATGACCACTGTTTCCTAAAACCGTGTTGGTTTCTGCAGATGAGCTTCTCAGAGTCTAGAAAGGTCTGAACGCAAAATATGTTCCACGATTCTACAACAAATCGATGTCAGTGAAACTGGCCGGTAATTATGTGCATCCGATTTTCTCAGAATGAATGGCCCGGGGATCAACGCTGAGTGCGCAGCTGCAGGTTTGCTACGGGACTGATAGTTGTTAATAGACGGACTAGAGCAGAGCTGCCTTTATCGCGGCCGGTGATACCAGCGCGACAGGCGCAAGGCTCCGTGCAGCTGCTTTCTGCTCGTATCTGCCGACACGGCTGGCCAGGGCAGACATTGCGTCAGCATGGCATTGCTCCAGCGGCTGCAGCTGGCGCGGAGTGCAACCAACAGCCGCCACTGAGCTACGAGAACGTAGAAAGCGCCCTGCCTGGGGACATTCGCCTAATGTACTGTGATTAAAAATAATAATAAAAACTGTTAAACACACCTCGCAGCAGCTGTCGTATATCGAATAGCAATTAAAAGAAAGAGACATCTCCGTCCACATCGATTCTGGCGTCATATAGTGCCCCACTAAATTTGGATGTGGCGACAGATTAATCTGTAGCGTAGCCCGAGGACTGGGTTAGGTTGAAAAGTGAATGCTGGTGGTATATTCGTGACCCAAAGAATGTAAATATAAAATATACGTTCTGTATACTGATTGTCCCCTAGCTTAACCGGAAGTCTATGTCCACCATTGACAACATATGCTCCATATTTAATACACGTCAGTATGTCGCCGTGTGAACCTTGTTTTGTGATTATTTCAACTATTTGGGTGTTAATCCGTCGTAGTCAACATTCGCTCCATTTTTCTACATAAGTAACTAAATCTACATATACATCTACATACACACTCCGCAATCCACCATACGGTGCGTGGCGGAGGGTACCTCGTACCACAACTAGCACCTTCTCTCCCTGTTCCACACCCAAACAGAACGAGGGAAAAATGACTGCCTGTATACCTCTGTACGAGCCCTAATCTCTCTTATCTTATCTTTGTGGTCTTTCCACGAAATATAAGATGGCGACAGTAAAATTGTACTGCAGTCAGCCTCAAATGCTGGTTCTGTAAATTTCCTCAGTAGCGATTCACGAAAAGAACGCCTCCTTTCCTCTAGAGACTCCCACCCAAGTTCCTGAAGCATTTCCGTAACACTCGCGTGATGATCAAACCTACCAGTAACAAATCTACCAGCCCGCCTCTGAATTGCTTCTATGTCCTCCCTCAATCCGACCTGATAGGGATCCCAAGCACTCGAGCAGTACTCAAGAATAGGTTGTATTGGTGTTTTATAAGCGGTCTCATTTACAGATGAACCACATCTTCCCAAAATTCTACCAATGAACCGAAGACGACTATCCGCCTTCCCCACAACTGCCATTACATGCTTGTCCCACTTCATATCGCTCTGCAATGTTACGCCCAGCCGGCCGAAGTGGCCGTGCGGTTCTGGGCGCTGCAGTTTGGAACCGCGAGACCGCTACGCTCGCAGGTTCGAATCCTGCCTCGGGCATGGATGTGTGTGTTGTCCTTAGGTTAGTTAGGTTTAACTAGTTCTAAGTTCTAGGGGACTAATGACCTCAGAAGTTGAGTCCCATAGTGCTCAGAGCCATTTGAACCATTTTGTTACGCCCATATATTTAATCGACGTGACTGTGTTAAGCGCTACACTACTAATGGAGTATTCAAACATTACGGGATTCTTTTTCCTATTCATCTCCATTAATTTACATTTATCTATATTTAGAGTTAGCTGCCATTCTTTACACCACTCACAAATCCTGTCCAAGTCACCTTGTATCCTCCTACAGTCACTCAACGAAGACACCTTCCCATACACCACAGCATCATCAGCAAACAGCCGCACATTGCTATCCACCCTATCCAAAAGATAATTTATGTAGATAGAAACCTGCAACGTAAATTCAAAGATACTGTAATCCGTAACAGAAAAATTATTGGTGCATATCGTGTTTATTTATCATGCTTCTATGCATATGTATACACGGTTCACTCACATTAATGTGACCACTGTCTATGTTCGACGTCAATGTTCAAAACCATTCACAGACTGCAGGTGGCAGCACTCGCAGTGGAAGGTACATAAAGCGTGTATGGCGTGTATGGAGGGCGCGCAAAACAGTGCAGTCGTTGTCGTAATGCGAAAACGGAGCGATTTATCTGGCGTCCAAGAGCGCACAATCATTTACATTCGGGCCAGGATGGAAGCATTTCCGAAACGGCTAACTTTGAAACTGTTCTTGCGTCGCCGTGGTTAAAGTATACCGTTCACGGGAAATTGGCGCTATCAGCAACCGGCGCCGAGACAGCTGTGGTGAACGATGATTGCGGGGATGTGTGTGGCCGAATAGACGTGCAACTGTTGAATGAATCAAGGGGTACCAACAGTGTCTCCTCAACTACCGTGCTGCATGCGTTGCTGCGTATGGGCCTCGTAGCAAGCACCTGGTTCATGCACGCATGCTGACAAGGGGACCCTCCATACTGTAAATCACGGATTTTGATGCGCTTCAAATATATTGTAGAGGCACTTACTCTGAGTACCTGGCTATCTGGTTTTTTAGCAACGCACCTCGGTTTTTGAGAAAACCGATTTTGAAGTTCATTGCGCGCTTTCTATACCCGTAACATTACGTATATTCCGAGCAAGACAGCGTAGCGCAGCAGTAAGGGTTCACGGCTACCGCGCTAGAGGACCCGTGTTCGAATCCTGCTCCCATATGTTTTTTTATGTATGCAAGAACCGTCCGGAAAATTTGGTGCTAACGTTCAAAAGCGAGTAGACGAATTATCTGGGAAATACAGAAATGTAGTCGTGTCCTGCACGAAATCCGGGAAGTTCACGAAACTGGTGTACGAAGAATATTTGCGTTCTGTAATTCTTCCGTGCGTGGGACAGAAAAAATGTGTAAATAAATTATACACAACAGCAACCAGTCACTTTTTTCATTAATAATGCTTTATTACATTAACCGGTTTTCGAACCCTTTCAGGTTCATCTTCAGATGATTTCGGGAGAATCCGGGAAGCTACATCATTATTGGTAGTAGCATAATGCTGGGTGCTGGTTTGCGACAGTATAGGCGGCTTTTTTCGTATCTGTCTGCATCCATTTTGAAGTCCAGAACACTTTCACACAAACTATATTAGTTCACACTTTAACAGTGACACTTCACCAGCATCCAGCATGCGCTTTACAACTGTTGCTTAAGCAACAGTTGTAAAGCGCATGCTGGATGCTGGTGAAGTGTCACTGTTAAAGTGTGAACTAATATAGTTTGTGTGAAAGTGTTCTGGACTTCAAAATGGATGCAGACAGATACGAAAAAAGCCGCCTATACTGTCGCAAACCAGCACCCAGCATTATGCTACTACCAATAATGATGTAGCTTCCCGGATTCTCCCGAAATCATCTGAAGATGAACCTGAAAGGGTTCGAAAACCGGTTAATGTAATAAAGCATTATTAATGAAAAAAGTGACTGGTTGCTGTTGTGTATAATTTATTTACATTAATATACAGTCACGGTTCTAAAATATCCGTAATGGATAAGCATAAGAAAAAATGTGTCTTCATTATCAATTCGTGGGGAGGGCAAACAGATTAAACTTTATACGATCATCTATTCACTGATGAAAAGAAAGCGAGAACCTGCACACTAAAAGTGGTCCCACCTAAGTGCACTCCTTATTGCCAGCCCTGCGATGTTTATTTTTTTACCGACAGGTGAAAATATTCATGAAAATGAATCAGAATGCTCCCGACTTGATGAAATATAATAGAGAGATAGCTTCTAGGGAAGATTCGATAAAATTACATTCGCTGATCCTACATCAATTCAGCGCACCTAATTTTGAAAGCATGATTAGATACGCCTGGCTCGCATCGAAATTAGCGGATGAAAGAGAAATCTTTTTTAATGCAAAAGAATTGTGTTTCTCGGTATCGCTGTAAGACGGTTGCTTTCATAAAATGCGCGTGCTGCTGCGAAAATCTGTGCTTCGGTTGTTTCTATAAGTATCACCCACAATATTGTTCTGGCACATCAAGCAATGTGGACGTTAAAAAATAAGATTTTGTAACATTGTATGAAAGAAAAAATTAATAACTGATTATATCTTTATAATTTCACACACCTAACGCTGTTTGTTGCTATTCTTTGAAATAAAATTGAAAAATTCGGTCGATTTTGAAAAAAAAAGTACACCAGAAGGATTCGAACACGGTACCGCCAGCACGGCAGCCGTCAATCTGTAACGCCGGAAATGCATATCCTCCTATTTCCATCTATTGTACTATAAATTTTTTTCCTTATTTTGTTACCTAAAGATATGACATTTCTGTGTCTTTATATATTGTAATTGTTCCAATATATATATATATATATATATATATATATATATATATATATATATATATGTCGATTTATAAGTTTGTTTTGTAAATATTATTTGTATTTTTACGCTGAGTCTGGCCTAGGAAAAACTATGCCATCGAACGATTACATCGATAGGTCGTGTGGAGAACCAAAGTGTTTAGGATCTTTGGTAGCGTTAACTCTGCTGCATGGAGCGCGGGCAGAGGGAGTCTGGCTGGAGAAGGGTGGTGGAGCAGGTGGGTTGAGTGGCGCTCCCGCGAGTTGCCGCGCTTTCGTGGTTTGGCAGCATGTAATTGCGCTCGACTTGCTATGATAGTTTCTGACACATTGTCGCGGACGGGAAACATTAGCTGGTGCACATCAAGAGCCCGTTTCGCATGGTGACAGTGTCGAGAAGAAGGCGCGCCAACATCCAGCTTCTGCAACAGCGACGGCCGACAATGAGTGACTGTCGCCACCTCCTCGACCGACGACTTCAAACCTTCAATCAACCAACAAGGAAGACTGAAAGCACGTAAAGTTTTAGAACTGTATGGCAGACCTCAGCTTTTAAAATTGTTGCATCACAAAATTACAGCAACTTAGCATGAACCTTTGTTGCTCATTGTCCCAATTGCATTACCAAGCAGGGTCCCTATCTTTTCCGGAATGAACCCGAGTGTCGTTGAAATTCGAACGCCAGCATTAAAGTAATATCATTCCATTTCACTGCTTTGATTTCAAAGTTCAGTTAAAGTATTCATAGCTGGCTAGAATATTTAGATTACACAAGCACAAATTGAGAGTGCGAGTTTTGTTACCATATTTTAGTTTACCTGTGACTGCAGCTCAGCTTGGTACGTACTAAATTTTACTATTGTTAATTGCTCAGAATCATTTAATTCAAGTTCAAAGTTAATTCTCTTATTTCTAAACTGCGTAGATTCAAGTAGCTTTTGAAATGATTGTTGAGGTAGCCCAAGACTAACCTTATTTTATTGAATTTCGTAGTGATTCAGAAACAAAGTTCACTATTAATTTCAGTCACTAAATTAACTTTCAATTTTCCGGTTTTATTAATTCTTTTGCTAAATTAAGTCAGAGCGTAGCGAAATTTATTACTTCTGACAAACTTTCAGTTTTCACACAACACGTGTCAACCTTCAGTTGCCACGCT
The DNA here is from genome assembly GCF_023898315.1 of Schistocerca nitens. Lineage (NCBI taxonomy): Eukaryota > Metazoa > Arthropoda > Insecta > Orthoptera > Acrididae > Schistocerca > Schistocerca nitens. The sequence continues at coordinate 865,686,964 of NC_064616.1, read as the reverse complement.
TTTAGTGCTGATTATATGTGCATTAATCTTTCATTTTCAGTTATTATAGTAGTTGTCCATAGGACTGGCGACCGTAATTTTCCCCTAATCTCAAATATCTAATTAACGCCAATTAATTGTTAACGTAACGACCGCACATTTACTTTCTTTATTAATTTTACCGTTTTCTCAAAATTAATTTCCACCAATTTCATTTGCATTTTTCCTTTCATTTAGATGTAACCCTTTCCTCCCTCTTTACCGACAAATTAATTTCGGTGACGGTTGCTTTTCACAAATTTCCATTAGGTACACGCGGTTTAATTTTTACTGTCATTAAGGTCGATAAATGAGGGGGAGGTTACAAACCTTTACCGCTGCGCTACGCTGACTTCCTAGGAATACATTTAATGTTACGGGTATACAAAGCACGCAATGAACTTCAAAACCGATTTTCTCAAAAATCAAGGCCCGTCGCTAAAAAACCGGACAGCCAGGTACTCAGGGTAAGTACCTCTACAACATTTTTGAAGTGCATCAAAATCCGTGATTTACACTATGGAGGATCCCCTTGTGAGTGCTGTTCATTGGCGACGAATGTTCAAATGGCTCTGAGCACTATGGGACTTGAGGTCATCAGTCCCCTAGAACTTAGAACTACTTAAACCTAACTAACCTAAGGATATCATACACATCCATGCCCGAGGCAGGATTCGAACCTGCGACCGTAGCGATCGCGCTGTTCCAGACTGTAGCGCCTAGAACCGCTCGGCCACACCGGCCGGCGGCGACGAATGCAGCTGGACGTTCGCTAAGTGGTGACAGCAGGCCTTTACAAATGAATCACGTTTTTTGCGGACAGATGGCCGTTGGCGTGTACGGCGTGGAACGTCTGAAACCAAACACTCTGCAAAAATCGTCGGCAGGGTCCAGAACGGAGGAGGAAGCGTTACGGTCTGGGGAACGTTGTCGTAGCATTTCCTGGGTGATCTCGTCATTCTGGATGGCACAATGGATCAAGATGAGTATGCATCTATCCTTGTGTACCATCTCTATCCCTACATGGAGTTTGTTTTTCCTCGGCACGATGGCATCTACCAGCAGGACAATGCAATGTGTCACACAGCTCCCATTGTACGTGCTTGGTTCGAAGGGCACCAGCATGAGTTTATCGTACTCTCCCGGCCACCGAACTCCCTGTATTTAAACCTAATCGAGAATCTGTGTGCCCGCCTAGATCGGGTTGTTCGCGGCATGGATCCTCAACAGAGAAACCTAGCGCAGCTGGCCACAGCACCGGAATTGCCATGGCTCCACATCACTGTTGGTACCTTCTAGAACCTCACTGACTATTTCCTCACTGCAAAAGCTGGTCATTCAGGCTTTTGGCAGGTGGTCACGTTAAAGTGACTGGACAGTGTCATTTAAAGTCCCCCTCCGCGTTTTTCTGTCAGTATGAGAACGCTAATCTCAGGAATTGCTGAAGTAATTTTGATACGGTTTCCACGAATAGATATATTGTGTCACGAGGAAGCTTTGTGTACGTAATTTATAATTATTGTTATGATGAGTGTGCAACACATGTATTGTTATCTGTTCCTTATTTAAATGGCGTTTATCGTGGAAATTACAGCAGCTTCCAGCTGATCTGCTGCATGGAGGTGGTACCTGGCGCGAAGTTCAGTAATGTAACAACCGGCACGACTCCAGAACGATGAAGTTTGACTGAATTCCCCCGCCATTTTTTCCGTACACATGGAAAGCCTAATCTCGGAACTACTGTACGGGTTTTGATACGATTTTCACGAATAGATAGATTGATTCACGAGGAAGGTTTGTGTATGTGATTTGTTACCGTTACGCCGGACAAGTTGTCCGGTGATAGATTCTTAGTGCTGTCCGGGGCCGGTCGCTAATGAACAACAAAAAATGCAACCTGGGAACCGCTATGTAACTCTTTCGACTACATCAGTTCTTCCCTAGCGTAAAAAATGTCACAAGAAACTAAATACCTTGTCGCAGTTCAGTGGTTACTACTATCGCACATCTACGTTCATGACATTTAAATACTAAAATCATCTGCCCAAGATGAAGCTGAGGAATTCATGTCCCCGGCCAGGGTGGCCGTGCGGTTCTAGGCGCTACTGTCTGGAACCGCGCGACCACTACCGTCGGAGGCTCGAATCCTGCCTCGGGCATGGATGTGTGTCATGTCCTTAGGTTAGTTAGGTTTAAGTAGTTCTAAGTTCTAGGGGATGATGACCTCAGAAGTTAAGTCCCATAGTGCTCAGAGCCATTTGAACCATTTGAATTCATGTCTTCATGTGTGCGACATTCGCAGCTCGTTCGTTGAAGAACTGTGATTGATTGAAATTACGTGCCCGCTCGTGTAGCTGGGGCAACTAACGCGCAATACCGCAGTGGTGCTGGACCTGAAGCTTAAGTTCGGATATACTCGTAAGTGTTGAAGTAAATTTTCATTATCAATGTTAGTCCAGCGAGGGGAGGATAGACGGTGGCGTATTGTTTCTGGACAGCGGGCGATATGTCTATGAAATGCCTCGTGGAATGAGGCCATCTACATCTACATCTACATACATACTCCGCAAGCCACCGCACGGTGCATGGCGGAGGGTACGTTGTACCACTACTAGTCGTTTCCTATTCAAAAATGGTTCAAATGGCTCTGATCACTATGGGACTTAACTTCTAAGGTCATCAGTCCCCTAGAACTTAGAACTACTTAAACCTAACTAACCTAAGGACAACACACACATCCATGCCCGAGGCAGGATTCGAACCTGCGACCATAGCGGTCGCGCGGTTTCAGACTGTAGCGCCTAGAACCGCTCGGCCACAACGGCCGGCTTCCTTTCCCGTTCCACTCACAGACAGGGCGAGGGAAAAACGACTGTCTATATTCCTCCTTGTGAGCCCTAATTTCTCCTATGTTATCTTAATGGTCCCTACGCGAAATGTACGCTGGCGGCAGTAGGATCTTCCTGTTGTCAACTTCAAATGCAGATTCTCTAAACTTTAGCAGTAGTGTTCTTCGGAATGAAAGTCTTCTTCCCTCCAGGCATTCCCTCTCGAGTTCCCGAAGCATGTCCGTAACACTTGAATGCTGTTCCAACCTGCCGGTAACAAATTTAGCAGCTCGCCTCTCAACTTTTTCGAAGTTTCTTTCAATCCGACCTGGTGCGGATCCCACACACTCGAGTGGTACTCAAGAATAGGTCGCACTAGCGTCCTACATGCGGTCTCCTTTGCAGATGAACCATACTTTCCTAAAATTCTACCAATAAACCGAATTCGACCATTTCAGTCCATTTCATATTGCTTCGCAACGTTTCGCCCAGATATTTAAACGACGTGACTATGTCATGCAGGGCACTAATGGTGTTGTATCCGAACATTACAGGTTTGTTTATCCTACTCATCCGCATTAACTTACATTTTTTCACATTTAGAGCCAGCTGCCATTCATCACACCAATTAGAAATTTTGTCAAGGTCATCTTGCATCATCCTACAGTCACTGATGTTTGACGTATTCCTGTACACCACAGCATCATCAGCGGACAGCTGCAGGTTGCTGCCCACCCTGTCCACCAGATCATTTATATATGCAGAAAACAGCAACGGTCCTTTCACACTTCGCTAGGGCACCTCTGTCTCTGTTGATGGTGGTTCATCCATCGGTTGGGCACGTCAAGCCCAGTAACTCTGTCGTTCGCCGGCCGCGGTGGTCTAGCGGTTCTAGGCGCTCAGTCCCGAACCGCGCGACCGCTACGGTCGCAGGTTCGAATCCTGCCTCGGGCGTGGATGTGTGTGATGTCCTTAGGTTAGTTAGGTTTAAGTAGTTCTAAGTTCTAGGGGACTGATGACCACATATGTTAAGTCCCATAGTGCTCAGAGCCATTTGAACCATTTGAATCTGTCGCTCGTTCAAGGTATGACAAATCTTTAAACTGAGTGCTTCAAGGAACTAATGATCGAAACATCTATTTTTATTGATATAAATAACTTATACCTTATAGTGATAATCTGATTCATAGCAACCGTTCAAAAGGACGGTCGCCAGTATCATTACAATGGAGCATAATATTGAAATAGGTGTGGGTGTTCTCTGGTGGATATTGGAGGGGTCGGGAGAACTCAAAAACATCTCGTTGTCAACGTAAATCTTCATTTACTTCCCAACAGTGTATTCGGTAACTCGTGTCCATGTCATTGAGGCACTGGATGGTGAGCGTCGTACCCACAGAACACAATTCATGATGCATAGAGGTGATCACAACTGGCCTTTGCTACGTCTAGTTGAGCACAGCAGCAAGGTGAGCTTTCGACATGCGCATACTCAGGCTGGTCCGCCCCGATAGCTGAGTGGTCAGCGCGGCGGTCTGTCACGCCAAGGGGTCCGGGTTCGATTTCTGGCTGGGTCGGAGATTTTCTCCGCTCAGGGACTGGGTGTTGTGTTGTCCTCATTATCATTTCATCCTCATCAGTGGAAAGCAACGGGAAACCATCACTGGAATCACGTCCCTAGACGCTCACACGGTAGGCCTCTCTGATGAGGCTTCCCCCATGACAAGACCTGTCGTAAGGCAGAACACAAAGTTTAAAAAATACTCAGGCTGCAGGTGGTGCTGGCTCAGCTGTAGGGCGAGCAGGCTGTCGGTCGGCCCAGTATAAGGTAACGGAGGCATCGAAAAACGAATTCCAGTCCTGTGTCTTGCTAGCACGGTCTGGCAGTGGAGAACGCCCAGTGGGTAGGAGGGTGAGAGGTTCCCACCAGTGCTGCAGCTGGACCCTATGGCATGAGGTCCTGTCAAGATGATGTTTGAGCGGTGGCAGCCAAGAGGCGGAAGCCCATGTTGTAGCGAACGCTGGTTCAATGGCGCACCGACTTGGTGACCAGCCTAGCGGGATGACAGTGCCCGCATCTCGTGGTCGTGCAGTAGCGTTCTCGCTTCCCACGCCCGGGTTCCCGGGTTCGATTCCCGGCGGGGTCAGGGATTTTCTCTGCCTCGTGATGGCTGGGTGTTGTGTGATGTCCTTAGGTTAGTTAGGTTTAAGTAGTTCTAAGTTCTAGGGGACTGATGACCATAGATGTTAAGTCCCATAGTGCTCAGAGCCATTTGAACCATTTTGGATGACAGTATTTATACGCACCAATGAGGATTGGTTGCAGTGTTTCTGCCGCACATGTCACGTACGCCACGTGCCCAAACGTCCCCAGTTTCGGTAACTTATTGGTCACTGACAGACAGGCGGGCTGCGGCACCTAAAAGGGCAGCCTGGCGTAAGGCTTCGCCTGCGCTTTACGGTATCTTACTACGACGGGCCCTCATGCGTTTGGCTCGCGCCGTTAGAATATTTTGCACTATCTCTCAAACAGCTCTGTTTTCTGGTGCATCATGAGGCAGGCAGCTAGGACTCTACCATCTAATTTCTCTTCAGCTTCTAAGCGTTACATAAACCAACATCCTCATGCAACCACGTGTTTTGGTTTTCAAGATAGCGCCGCTAACTTTATGTAGAAACAAAGCAGCTTGCGTACACGTGCATCACACACTTTGCTCATTCAAGACTTCGTAGCACCTGAACTTTTCAGTTCCGAAGGTTGGTTCGTGATCACTAAATACCTACTTTAGGACCCTCTGTCGTGTTTATAATTTTGACCAGAAAGCTATGGGATATACTGTTTGCAGAGGAATAGGATATGCGCTCAAGGACAGAACTGCAAAAAAAATTGTGACCCACTCCAGATTCGCACGTTAGCACTAAGTATATGGTCGAACGGCTTGTCTGACATAGCACTAGTAAATTACACTCATGCTCATAAATTAAGGATATGCTGATACATGGTGAAACAACGCTCTGATGGACGGTTTGCGGGTTTCAATCTCCTCACGGTATGACCATGCAGTGCATTTGACCTGCGGTCGTCGCACGGCGGCGCTGGCAGCAGTCCACATACGCAGAAGTGTGTTGGTGCATATCAGAGTACGGTGCAGCGAGTAAGTGTGCAGACATTTTCAGACGTAGTAATGGTGACTGTGTGTTGAAAATGGCTCAAGTACACATATTGAGGACCTTATAAGAGGCAGAATACTGGGACGACTGGAGGCTGGTCAAACACAACAGGTCGTAGCACGGGCCCTCTGTGTGCCACAAAGTGTGATCTCAAGATAATGGCAATGATTCCAGCAGACAGCAAGCGTGTCCAGGCGCTACAGTACGGGACGTCCACAGTGTACAACACCACAAGAAGACCGACATCTCACCTGCAGTGCCCGCAGACGATCACGGAGTACTGCAGGTAGCCTTGTTCGGGATCTTACCGCAGCCACTGGAACAGTTGTCTCCAGACACACAGTCTACAGACGACTGAACAGACATGGTTTATTCGCTCAGAGACCTGCAAGGTGCATTCCACTGACCACTGGTCACAGGAGAGCCCGTAAAGCCTGGTGTCAAGAACACAGTAAGTACATTGTCGTTGGAACAGTGGTCCCAGGTTATGATCACGGACGGGTCGAAAGCACTGTAGCATCAAGCACCACAACGCGTACCATGCCCAACTGAAGACATAATTAACTCACTTCCGAGTCTGAACAGTGATTCTCGTCGGGTTTTCATCTGGCGTGAACCAGGAACCAGATACTAATCCCTAAATGTCCTTGAAAGGGACCTGTATGGAGGTCGTGGTTTGATGGTGTGGTTGGGATTATGATTGGCGCACATACACCCCTGCATGTCTTTGACAGAGGAACTGTAACAGGTCAAGTGTATCGGGACGTCATTTTGTACCAGTATGTCCGCCTTTTCAGGGGTGCAGTGGGTCCCACCTTCCTCCTGATGGATGATAACGCACGGCCCCACTGCGCTGCCAACGTGGAGGACTATCTTGAAACAGAAGGTATCAGGCGAATGGAGTGGCCTGCCTGTTCTCCAGACCTAAACCCCATCGAGCACGTCTGGGATGCTCTCGGTCGACGTACTGCTGCACATCTTCAAACCCCTACGGTTTTTCAGGAGCTGCAACAGACACTGGTTCAAGAATGGGAGGCTATACCCCAGCAGCTGCTCGACCACCTGATCCAGAGTATGCCAAACCGTTGTGTGGCCTGTGTACGTGTGCACCGTGATCATATCCCATATTGATGTCGGGGTACATGCGCAGGAAACAGTGGCGTTTTGTAGTACATGTGTTTCGGGACGGTTTTCTCAACTTATTACCAATACCGTGGACTTACAGCACATTCTGCAATTATCCTAAATTTATGAGCATGAGTGTGTATACACAAACCTTCCTTGTGAATCATTCTAACTATTAGTGAAAACTGAATAAAATCCATACAACAGTTCTTGAGGTTAGCCTTCACATACAGACAAGGGGCATATGTATAGAAAGGTGCAAGAGAAGATTGCACACGGGGTGGACAAGCTCAAAAAACGAAAAACCCTGTCCAGATGGAGTCCAGTCAAAAGCACTGTAGCATCAAGCACCACAACGCGTACCATGCCCAACTGAAGTCATAATTAACTCACTTCCGAGTTCGGGAAAACAAGAACCCTGCAAAAACTGAAATAATTACAAAAAAAACTAATGGCGCCCGTAGAAACGAATGGATCCATCTGTCTATTCAACACACTAGCCAAGGTGCAGAAACCTCTTCCGTGCGTTCGCCTTCGGCTGCCCAAGGAGTTAATGCTTCAACCTGTGCCTGTTTGGCCGGAGACGAGGCAAATCCTTGTTTATGCTGTTAACCATCCGATGTACATAATAGAGAACATCCTCTAGAAATATGCAATAACAATAACGATAGATAACGTAGGCGCCTTCAAGGACTTATAATGGCCAGCGATGTACGCAAGAATGTGAGTGATCCCAATATCCTGTGCGCTCTAAAGCCTCTTCTGTGACTTCTGAAGAAACAAGTAATAAAGAAAATCACGAAGGGATGCCTATAGGGTTAAATACGGACGTGAGCGGACACAGCGTTGGCATCGTCGCGCGCGCGGACCACCTGTTAGTGGTCAGTACTAGAATCGCACTAAAGCGAAGTGCGTGTGGTGTGCAGGCGGTGGTTCATGGCCAACAGGCTCACGACTGCTGCAAACAAAACAACTTATCTAAAGCTAAAAGCAAAACAAAAACACGGGAGAATACAATGACTAAGCAAATAGTGTGTACGTACTTAAGCGTACTTTTAGATGAGAAGCGAAGCTACACTGAGCGCATACACTTGACACAAGATAAGACAACAATAAAACATCAGCAGCTGTCTTCCGTAAGCCACATTACTATGTGCAGAAGAAGGTACTTCTTGTATGAAGCATCTCTCACTGATGATCAGTTCCGTAACACATACATGCTGATCTACTTTGTATCTTCTCTATTAATTCTAATTACAGGGCACAAGTCTGACATGCAGGCGCCGTGGAATTATGATACTACTCTGTGCAATGAGAGCGGGTCCTCGTGTCCGTAACATGTTTTGGAAGCCTAACACAGGAGGGAAGGTGGGAAGTTAAGGAGATGGGACCTGGATAAACTGACTAAACCAGATGTTGTACAGAGTTTCAGGGAGAGCATAAGGGAACAATTGACAGGAATGGGGGAAAGAAATACAGTAGAAGAAGAATGGGTAGCTCTGAGGGATGAAGTAGTGAAGGCAGCAGAGGATCAAGTAGGTAAAAAGACGAGGGCTAATAGAAATCCTTGGGTAACAGAAGAAATATTGAATTTAATTGATGAAAGGAGAAAATATAAAAATGCAGTAAATGAAGCAGGCAAAAGGGAATATAAACGTCTGAAAAATTAGATCGACAGGAAGTGAAAAATGGCTAAGCAGGGATGGCTAGAGGACAAATGTAAGGATGTAGAGGCTTATCTCACTAAGGGTAAGATAGATACTGCCTACAGGAAAATTAAAGTGACCTTTGGAGAAAAGAGAGCCACTTGTATGAATATCAAGAGCTCAGATGGAAACCCAGTTCTAAGCAAAGAAGGCAAAGCAGAAAGGTGGAAGGAGTATATAGAGGGTCTATACAAGGGCGATGTACTTGAGGACAATATTATGGAAATGGAAGAGGATGTAGATGAAGATGAAATGGGAGATACGATACTGCGTGAAGAGTTTGACAGAGCACTGAAAGACCTGAGTCGAAACAAGGCCCCGGGAGTAGACAACATTCCACTAGAACTACTGACGGCCTTGGGAGAGCCAGTCCTGACAAAACTCTACCATCTGGTGAGCAAGATGTATGAGACAGGCGAAATACCCTCGGACTTCAAGAAAAATATAATAATTCCAATCCCAAGGAAAGCAGGTGTTGACAGATGTGAAAATTACCGAACTATCAGTTTAATAAGTCACAGCTGCAAAATACTAACGCGAATTCTTTACAGACGAATGAAAAAACTAGTAGAAGCCGACCTCGGCGAAGATCAGTTTGGATTCCGCAGAAATGTTGGAACACGTGAGGCAATACTGACCCTACGACTTATCTTAGAAAATAGATTAAGGAAAGGCAAACCGACGTTTCTAGCATTTGTAGACTTAGAGAAAGATTTTTGACAATGTTGACTGGAATACTCTCTTTCAAATTCTAAAGGTGGCAGGGGTAAAATACAGGGAGCGAAAGGCTATTTACAATTTGTACAGAAACCAGATGAAAGGGAAGCAGCGGTTGGGAAGGGAGTGAGACAGGGTTGTAGCCTCTCCACGATGTTATTCAATCTGTATATTGAGCAAGCAGTAAAGGAAACAAAAGAAAAATTCGGAGTAGGTATTAAAGCCCATGGAGAAGAAATAAAATCGTTGAGGTTCGCCGATGACATTGTAATTCTGTCAGAGACAGCAAAGGACTTGGAAGAGGAGTTGAATGGAATGGACAGTGTCTTGAAAGGAGGATATAAGATGAACATCAACAAAAGCAAAACGAGGATAATGCAATGAAGTCGAATTAAGTCGGGTGATGCTGAGGGAATTAGATTAGGAAATAAGACACTTAAAGTAGTAAAGGAGTTTTGCTATTTGGGGAGCAAAATAACTGATGATGGTCGAAGTAGAGAGGATATAAAATGTAGACTGGCAATGGCAAGGAAAGCGTTTCTGAAGAAGAGAAATTTGTTAACATCGAGTATAGATTTAAGTGTCAGGAAGTCGTTTCTGAAAGTATTTGTATGGAGTGTAGCCATGTATGGAAGTGAAACATGGAAGATAAATAGTTTGGACAAGAAGAGAATAGAAGCTTTCGAAATGTGGTGCTACAGAGGAATGCTGAAGATTAGATGGGTAGATCACATAACTAATGAGGAGGTACTGAATAGAATTGGGGAGAAGAGGAGTTTGTGGCACAACTTGACAAGAAGAAGGGATCGGTTGGTAGGACATGTTCTAAGGCATCAAGGGATCACAAATTTAGCATTGGAGGGCAGCGTGGAGGCTACAAATCGTAGAGGGAGATCAAGCGATGAATACACTAAGCAGATTCAGAAGGATGTAGGTTGCAGTAAGTACTCGGAGATGAAGAAGCTTGCACAGGATAGAGTAACATGGAGAGCTGCATCAAACCAGTCTCAGGACTGAAGACAACAACAACAACAACAACAACAACAGCGCTGCCCTTGTCTTTAGAAGATTAGGAGATCTCTGAAATCGGCCCAAGGACATGTATGAGTGTTCCTACGACGGTATGGGACGCTCCACTAGACGAACATGGAATCACTGTATGTGTTACTTGGGATATACCGGATACAGCTGACCATAAATTACAATGCTACAACATATTGTCTCATGATGGGAAAAACACCTAACGAAATGAGTAAAAAACCACGGACCAACGTCACTTTCGTTAATTAATCGTACAATTAAGAAATGTTGCTGAAGTCACACATAATGAACTCAAAAAATTGTTCAAATGGCTCTGAGCTCTATGGGACTCGACTTCTGAGGTCATCAGTCCCCTAGAACTTAGAACTACTTAAACCTAACTAACCTAAGGTTCAAATGGTTCAAATGGTTCAAATGGCTCTGAGCACTATGGGACTCAACTGCTGAGGTCATTAGTCCCCTAGAACTTAGAACTAGTTAAACCTAACTAATCTAAGGACATCACAAACATCCATGCCCGAGGCAGGATTCGAACCTGCGACCGTAGCGGTCTTGCGGTTCCAGACTGCAGCGCCTTTAACCGCACGGCCACTTCGGCCGGCAACTAACCTAAGGACATCACACACATCCATGCCCGAGGCAGGATTCGAGCCTGCGACCGTAGCGGTCGTGCGGTTCCAGACTGTAGCGCCTAGAACCGCTCGGCCACCCCGGACGGCCATAATGAACTGTTTTTGACTCTGGCCGATATAGGTGGGACAGTGGTAAGACACTGAACTCGTACTGGGGAGGACGACCGTTCATATTCCCATCCGCCAACTAGATTCAGGTTTTCTGTAATTTCGCTAAATAGTTTAACGTAAACGTCGGGAAGTTTCATCCCCAGGGAGCAGATATTGTTAAAAGCCATTGTATCATCGAAAATAACAAGGAATCTGTGAAATTATAACCGTGAAAATGATGTGTTATACATCTACATGACTGCTGTGCAATTCACATTTAAGCGCCTGGCAGGAGGTTCATCCAATCACCTTCAGACTATTTCTCTATCGTTTAACTCTCGAAGAGCGTGTGGGAAAAATGAACACTTAAATCTTTCTGTGCGACCTCTGATCTGTCTTATTTTGTTATGATGTTCGTTTCTTCCTGCGAAGGTTGGTGTCAATAAAATATTTTTCTCAAATGAGAAAGTTGGCGATTTAAATTTCATTAAAATATCTTACCGCAACGAAAAACGCTACAGGTTTAACGATTGCCACCCTGAATCAATTGTCATATCTGTAACACTCTCTTCCTTATTTCGGGATAATACTAAACGACTTGCCCTTCTTTGAAATTTTTCGATGCCCTTCGTGAATTCTATCTGGTAAGGATCCAAGGATCCCATACCGCACAGCGTAGAGCTGTTGCATCTTCTAAGAGTTCTGTCAGTAAAACGCAATCTTTGATTTGTCTTCCCCGCAAAACTATCAGTGTAATCGTTCCAATTTAAACTGTTCCCCATAACTACGCCATCGGTTTGCTTATAGAATTTGTTGCCCATTGAAAGTAAGCTGATGAGATGCACTTTTTTAGGTGGTCTCTCATATCCTCTGCGAAAATACTTTCTGTGACATCATCTTATAAGGGGAACCATAGCAAAGTTGATGCAACATCGAAACTGACCATTATGTTTCTTGGATTCATCTTGAAGGATTTCAATTTTTCAATAAAATTACCAAAATAATTCATATAAATGTCAGTTTTTCCTATTTATGAGTTCATACTCGAAGCAATCTGTTGCCAAGATGGTTTAATAAATTCAAGTCAAATAAAGGGAAAATAAGCCGAAGATATGAATTGCAGTTTTTGTTGAGGAGGGCACTCAGTTTGGGTAGTTCGTGTAGCGATGTTGACAACTGCGTTGTGGTGGTGTAATGGTTAGCATTTCTACCTGGTAACCAGAATTGACTCCTCCCTCCGGCCGCAGAACAAATTTTAATTCATTTCTTCTGCTTCGATCATTATCGTAAAGAAAAGATGTTCAACGATACGCGGACGAATGTTGATCGCTGTATGTGACCACTTTTTCCTCAGTTTAACATGGCGCAGCTTGCAGGGGTATTGCGGCAGATTTGTAAGCTAGGAAAAAATCTCGCATTACAGAAATACATGTTTAGACATCTAGTTCGCTGCTGAAATCAAATCTAGTCTGGCAGACCTGATACGTGGTAGATGTTGAACAGTTTCCCTCTCGTCAATGTGGAAGGATTTTCGCATCCGCCTACTTTATACACCTAAGCCGACGACTATGAACAAGTCTCTGTTATAACTGTAACCGTGCGTCTACTAGGCGGTACATGTGTTCCTGATGGTGCAAATAAAATGAAGGAAAGTGTGTAACCCAGACCGACACCGACTGTAGAAAAATTATAGGAGATTCCAATATAACGTCCCGCCAGAACAGAAATCACTGAAAAAAAAGCACTAGCTTGGGAAAACATGAGTAGGGGCAGTGCCTTTGAAATGGAAACGTCCCAGAATTCACTTTAACGTGCTTCGGGAAAGCACAGAAAACCTAAACCTATAGCTGGACAAGGATCTCAACCCTTCAAGTCTCCCTGCTAACATGCCTTGCGATTGTATCTTCTTGTCTCCACGGTGAACCGCCACAAAAGGCGTAATCTATTAGAGTAGTCTATAAAACGGTAGACTTGATGCAGCTAGGATCGAATCTACTGAGTATCAACACAGAAATGATTTACATTCTTGCTTCTACACTCCATCGGCGAGGTGCTCTATCAGTGTGCAAATTTCATTTCAGCAACCCTGGTCATATGAGTGTAGTACGTTTTACATTACTGAAGTGCATGCAGCTCTGAGTAATGGATGGAGAAAGTTTTCTACAGTTCGTGTAATTGCTGTATGTTGGTAACTTTGTATGGGGTGTTCCGCTATTCCTGTTACACTTTTCTAGATGTTACAGAGAGAAATTCGTAGAGCAGATACTACACAGGAATATACGTCCAAGAACAGTCCGTTTCTTTATTACAAGGAAACCAGAATTGACTCACTTTCTTAACTCTCACGCTAATATTCATTCTTCTTGTGTAATTTTCCTGTGTGATAATCTACCCACATTGAGTTCCTACAAAACTTCCTCTGTTTACCAAGCTGCCTCACCGATTCGATCGCACTTCCCATTCAGTCGACAAAGAAGATGAAGTAGTACTAAAGTTAGTATGCCTGAGCACATGTACACACATCAAAAAAAGTTTTGCATCACTAGGGTTCCCAACATTCCTGAAAATAGACGTTGGCTGTGGATATTCTATCACAGACACAGTCCCTTTGACTGTTCAGAGATGTGACTAAGCCCGCACAAAGATGTAAACAACCATGCATGAGCAGCGCCTATTAGACAGAGGGAGTCCCACAGTCGATCAGTTCCAGTCATTCCACCAGGGAGGAGGTACACGGCTCGTGTTGTCTGTAGTTCAACCATGCCTAGACGGTCAATACCGCGGTTCGATCGCGTCCGCACTGTTACTTCGTGCCAGGAAGGGCTCTCAACAAGGGAAGTGTCCAGGCGTCTCGGAGTGAACCAAAGTGATGTTGTTCGGACATGGAGGAGATACAGAGAGACAGGAACTGTCGATGACATGCCTCGCTCAGACCGCCCAAGGGCTACTACTGCAGTGGATGACCGCTACCTACGGATTATGGCGCGGAGGAACCCTGACAGCAACGCCACCATGTTGAATAATGCTTTTCATGCAGCCACAGGACGTCGTGTTACGACTCAAATTGTGCGCAATAGGCTGCATGATGCGCGCCGTCACTCCTGACGTCCATGGCGAGGTCCATCTTTGCAACCGCGACACCATGCAGAGCGGTACAGATGGGCCCAACAACATGCCGAATGGAACACTCAGGACTGGCATCACGGTCTCTGCACCGAAGAGTATGGCATAGGCCTTCAACCAGACAATTGTCGAAGACGTGCTTGGAGGCAACCCGGTCAGGCTGAATGCCTTAGACACACTGTCCAACGAGTGCACCAAGGTGGAGGTTCCCTGCTGTTTTTGGGTGGCATTATGTGGGGCCGACGTACGCCCCTGGTGGTTATGGAAGGCGCCGTAACGGCTTTACGATACGTGAATGTCATCCTCCGACCGACAGTGCAACCATATCGGCAGCATATTGGCGAGGTAGTCGTCTTCATGGACGGCAATTCGCAACCCCATTGTACACATCTTGTGAAGACATCCTTCAGGATAACGACATCGCTCGACTAGAGTGGCCAGCATTTTCCCCAGACATGAACCCTATCGAACATGCCTGGGATGGATTGAAATGGGCTGTTTATGGACGACGTGACCCACCAACCACTCTGAGGGATCTACATCGAATCGCCGTTGAGGAGTGGGACAACAGTACCTTGATGAACTTGTGGATAGTATGCCACGTCGAATACAGGCAAGAGGACGTGCATCAATGCAAGAGGACGTGCTGCTGGGTATTAGAGGTACCGGTGTGTACAGCAATCTGGACCACTACCTCTGAAGGTCTCGCTGTATGTTGGTACAACATGCAACGTATGGTTTTCATGAGCAATAAAATGGGCAGAAATGGTGTTTATGTTCAAGTGATTCAAATGGCTCTAAGCACTATGGTACTTAATCATCTGCAGTCATCAGTCGCCTAGGCTTAGAACTACTTAAACCTAACTAACCTAAGGACATCACACACATCCATGCACGAGGCAGGATTCGAACCTGCGACCGTAGCTGCCGCGCCGTTCCGGACTGAAGCGCCTAGAAAGGCTGGGCCACAGCGGCCGGCATGGTGTTTATATTGATTTCTATTCCAATTTTCTGTACAGGTGGCGGAATTCTCGGAACCGAGGTGATGCAAACTTTTTTTGATGTGTGTAGTTAGAGTACATCGATATGTTGATAGTTCACGGTTAAGCGCAACGTAATGCGACAGGAGGTCAATGCTAAACAGTGTTTTTCGGACCGCGAGGCGGTTCTTCAGTAAATTTTGCCCGAGTGGAACAACGACTGCGCGAAATATGTAACGGATTTTGTGAAACATATCATAAAACTAAACTTCGTGTACAACAAGTGGTACTGAAATAATGGAGGATAAGAACTGTAAAAACCAAAAGATTGCTTGATATTCCTCGGATCGTCACTTATGTGTGTTTTAAGATCTAAAACCGTAGTTTATGAATTGAAGATGCCCTGCGTCGATCTGAAACTGATTTTTTCCCTTCCAAATAAAGCTACCTTAGCCGCAATAACTGCTTAGGAAAAGTAAGCATGATATACACGAAGATGGTGCGCTCTGGAAAACGAAGGCAGGATGGGACTTTGACGCAGACAAATTACTCAGGTGACCTGTGGCGTCAAGGTCAGTTGTGACGTCCAAGGAGTAATGCTACAGGAGGCGTACACTGACAACCCAGTTCTCTCTCTTTTTGTTACCTTGGGCTGCGGATCACGTATGTGAGTACGGTCATCGCGGCTGTCATGTTTCTGAACGCATTGTACTCGATTTTGTTGACAAAAGGCTGCAGCTACCCACAGCGAACTATACCAAGTTACCGACCGAGATGACTAGACACACTTTCGATGGGAACGGATTTCGTGATTGGCCCGGAATTCCAGATTTAGGGTTTTCCTGATTTCCCTAAAACACCTAGGTCGAATGTCGCGAGCTCCCTCTCAAAAGGGCGCGGGTTGTTTGCTTCCCCAGTATTGCCGTTCCGAGCTTGTGCTCCGTTTCTAAAGATCTCGTCGTCAACGGCAAATCTCAATCTTCCTTCCTTTCCATTACACCAATTTTAGTGGTGGATTAAGTTCGTGGTAAGCCTACAGCGTTACAGACACACAATAAAAGCAAATAAAGTACCTAAGTACGTCATTCTGCGTCACGGATGATTGGAAAACGTCGGCTAGTACCCCTATTTCAAGTCTCATCAGTTCAAATTTCACGATAGAACTATTTATGTAAGAAAAGAATGGGAAAAAAGGTGATATTGCAGTTTCTGTGTCGTTAAAAAGAACGATGCAACGTCCCTTCGGACATGCATGAATACCCGAAGGAAAGGGCACTGCGGTGACTACAGCCGTTATGAAATGTATAAAATGTATTCGCAGTTGCGAATACGAACAACCATCGCCTGTAAAATGAAAATTTGTGATGTACCAGGACTCGAACCCGGTTGCCACTTCATGCGAGCAGTCGCCTTGATCACTTCTTTCTTTCTTTTTTTGATCTCGTTTCATTCGTTCTATTTTCTGAGGGCGGACGTCCCATGACGCTTGTTCATGTTCATCGTCGTTCCATTAACTCAGTTTTATTTTTATTTTTTTTTTTATTACAGAGGGCGGCTAACCCTCTTACCGAACACGCTAAGGTACCTTGCTGGCAACTTTGGCTATCCGTGCACAGCTCAGGGTTAGAGCCCAACTTCCACATTATTTAATTCCCGTACAGGGGAGGACATTTTATTTGCAAGTCGCTGCCTGGTGTCGGCGGATAAATACGATATTGCAGTGCCTTTGTTGTTAAGAAGAAACATGCATTGTTCCTTCGGACACGGCATGGTTGTGACGCAGGAACGACGACATATGGACGTTTTGGTCTGGCCGTGAGCCGTGCACTCATAGCCAAAGCATTTAAGGTGACGCTCGAGTAAAACGGGAAATCAGGGTTCGAGTCCCAGCTCGGTACAAATTTTCATTGTAGTCATTCCCTTATACAGCTGATAGTTGTTTGTATTCGCAACATTTCATGAAAAAATAGGTTTGGCATTCTGTCGCTGACAAGGTCCTTAGTAAACGGAGTCCAAGGTCGGATTGGATGAAGATAGGACGGCAAATGGCCGTGATCTTTTCTAAGGAACTACCTTGACTTTCACATGAAGTGATTAAGAGAAACTAAGAAAATTCTAATTTAGAATTCGAATTTAGTGATTTGACCACTACATCAACTACTGCGGTATTTCGTACAAGGAGCAGTTACACAATAAAACCAACCAATCCGAAGACTGATTGTTGATCTACGCAGGACACAAGGCCATTGTGGAAATTATTCACCACTTTATTCCTCCGATACACAAACCAACTTTCGTAGGTTTGCACGAATGGGGTCATAGTTTCACGTGAATCAACCAATACATACCTTGCTGTTCGCCATACGTAAAATACTTTCCCACCGATGTCAAAGGTTTCGGTACCTGTCTTCGTTATCGAATATTCAGAAATTGCCACTCCAGCCTAAAAGCGAATTTTCTGTTCTTTTTAATTTGTGAGCGCCTTTCGGCTTTATACGTTGCATGACGAGGTGTTTCTGAATCGCAAAGTAATCGTCGTAAACTAATCAATTATTAATGATTTACTGAAATCGAAAACCCAGTGATAGTAGACGAACATGTAAATTTCTGCCATTAGAATGGGAGGAGTCGCTTTCAAATACCTATCTCTCTCTCTCTCTCTCTCTCTCTCTCTCTCTCACACACACACACACACACACACACACACACACACACATTTCTTGTTTTTAAGCCTTCATAATTATTCGACTAGTTCTTCGCCGCTACTCGTCTTGTGTTAATGTCTTCATCTCTACATATCGACTACACCTAAAATTCTCAGTTTTGCTTATTCAGATCATTTTCTACTTCCATAATTTTCCTCTCTATAACTTCCTTCAATGCCGATGTACCTTTTTCCCAACATTTTCGTACAACAAATCGTAGGATAAAGCACGTAACAGGCTTCGGTTTACTGGTAGAATACTAGGGAAATGCAATTAGTCTACAAAGAAGATAGCTTACAAATCGCTTCTGCGACACATCCTAGAATATTGCTCAAGCGTGTGGAATCTGTACCAGATAGGACTATCAAGGGGTAGTGAACGTATACAGAGAAAGGCAGCACGAATGGTCACATGCTTTTTTGACTTGTGGGAGAGTATCACTGAGATGTTGAACGAACTGAACTGGCAGACTCTTGAAGATAGATGGAAACTATCCTGAGAAAGTCTATTAACAAAATTTCAAGAACAGGCTTTAAATGGTAACTCTAGGAATATACTCCAACCCTCTACATACTGCCCCAAAAGGGATCATGAAGATAAGATTAGGTTAATAAAGCACGCACAGTGCTCCCTACGGAAACTGAATGGGAAAAGCCCTAATAACTGGTACAGATGGACGCAACTTCCGCCATACATTCCACAGTGGTTTGCAGAGTACAGATTTAGATGTAGGTGTAGCATGAACGAATCGTTAGAGAGATTTTTTATGCAATGTCTTAACAAAACAGTATATTTTTATTACACATGAGGTTAAATACGAAAACTTCCAAATACGACACAGTAAACTTGGGGGGGGGGGGGGGGGGGGGGGAAATATTTGCTTCTATCATCCAAGCACAGCACTCGACATGCGATGTCACCCATGATTGTGGGACAATTTAATTCTTGCTGTTTAATTGTATGAGTCACCAGACATTAGTATGCAGCAAGGTGACAGATTGATCAGTAACGTAGAGGTCTAGGTTTCGTTGAAAGGCGATGCTTTGATTGTTAGTTGGTGAAGATGGCGAATGTGACGTAATGTCAAATGGTTCAAATGGCTCTGAGCACTATGGGACTTAACTTCTGAGGTCATCAGTCCCCTAGAACTTAGAACTACTTAAACCTGACTAACCTAAGGACATTACACACATCCATGTCCGAGGCAGGATTCGAACCTGCGACCGTAGCGGTCGCGCGGTTCCAGACTGTAACGCCTAGAACCGCTCGGCCACACCGGCCGGCGTGACGTAATGTCAGGAAGCCCAGCTATAGTTACTTCGCCTCTGTATCACATTCATCAGACGCGAAGGATGAACACATCTTTTACGGTACTATGTTCTGAGTAATTATCAGTGATATAATTCGTGTAGCATGGATTAAATTGTCTCATCAATCATGCGTGATGATAAATTGACTTTTCTCTGACTGTATGTGGACTGTGCTGCGATTGGCTGTCGTCATACTGCATTACCTCTTCGGAAAGTTCGGGTAATAAATTTGATGTTTTTCGTATTCAGACTTGCGTGTTGCCCATGAATGCCCTGTTTTTGTAATATGGTATTAAAAATCTCTCAAAAACACGTTGTTTTTGGTACGTTTCCTTGTACAAAAATGTCTGGAAATGACGTGGAAAAGTACGAAGTTGATGCAATCAAGTTAACTACTCGTTTCGTCTTTTGGCACTGCTTCTCCATAGTCTTCGGTCACGCTTGTTCTTGCTCGTATTTTATTGATTTATTTATATTTTTTAACTTCCTTGTGCAGCGTCACAGTTCTAATGCGCCCTGTTTCTTCTAGCCTGGTTTCCCCACGCTCAATGTTCCACTTCGATGTAATACTGCATCACTTCAGGAACTTCTCGCTCATTCCTATGTCAAAATGTGACATCAGCAGAACTCTTTAGGTGAAAACAATTCTCGTTTCTTGAGCAAATCTTCTTCTAATACCTTCGTGCATTCTGTGCAGAATAATTGTTTCACTTCTTCTACTACCGTGTCTTTTCCACTTTTGATTTTCAGCGTGTCGCTAATTTCCTACCTGTTACTCTCCATCGCCTTCGTCTTAGTTTTGTTTACCCTGTAGTCATAATTAGTGCTAACTATGCTATCCATTCTACTAAACAGATCTATGTTTTCCTTACTGCAATCCAGAAGGCCTATCACTGCGGGCTACGTAAAAATATCAAAAACAAGATCTTCGTTTGAGTAACGATAAGTTCTTTCAAATAACTGAAGATACTCGCACATGAAAAATAAGATGAATTTGAAATGATCTGGTGCTTGGTTCTCCAGTAAGAAGGCAGGGCACAAACCACATGAAAGTCACCTGAGACATTCTAAGGGTTGTTGCATCCAGTACACTGGTTTCGCCTGCTACCACAATAATTTAAGTCATAGTATGGAAGAAGTTAAATAGTTCACTGTACACGCAAAAGCTTTTACTGCCTAAATGCAGTATCCTGTTAACTCATGAGTGAATCTCGAGTAAAAGGCAAAGAAAAAACCTGCGGCATTGTTCGGCTAAGCGTTGTAGCAATCCACTGCGCGCAAATGGCGACGAGGGAAAGAGAAGGTTCCTGCACTCACTTCAAAATTTTGAACGAAACTAGCTAATCACTGTAATTTCAGTTCTTCGTTATGGCTGAAATGACGCGTTAGCCTCTTAATGACACATCTCCTAACAGATTAAACTTTCAGTCAAGATAGGAAAATTAAAGGATTACCCTGAAGGAAACGTTGTGACTTAAAATGGTAGTTTGAGCACATGAAGCTAGTCCGACAAAGATGGCAATCCTAGATATGGCAACATTTTATGGTGAAAATAACTTCCACATGACCTGTCACTGCTAAGTAACATACCTCGATGAAACTTGGACCATAGATGGAAAGAACTGCTACAATAAAGTACAGAAGTTAACTAAAAGAAAAGTGCAGTGAGAAGAACAGAAATGACACTTTCATTCAAAGTTACCGCGATTCAGGATGGTCCGCTGGACATTACAAAAGGCGGGACATGATTCTTAATACACTACTGGCCATTAAAATTGCTACACCAAGAAGAAATGCAGATGATAAACGGGTATTCATTGGACAAATATATTATACTAGAACTGACACGTGATTCCATTTTCACGCAATTTGGGTGCACAGATCCTGAGAAATCAGTACCCAGAACAACCACCTCTGGCCGTTATAACGGCCTTGATACGCCTGGGCATTAAGTCAAACAGAGCTTGGATGGCGTGTACAGGTACAGCTGCCCATGCAGCATCAACACGATACCACAGTTCATCAAGAGTAGTGACTGGCGTATTGTGACGAGCCAGATGCTCGGCCACCATTGACCAGACGTTTTCAATTGGTGAGAGATCTGGAGAACATGCTGGCCAGGGTAGCAGTCGAACATTTTCTGTATCCAGAAAGGCCCATACAGGACCTAAAACATGCGGTCGTGCATTATCCTGCTGAACTGTAGGGTTTCGCAGGGATCGAATGAACGGTAGAGCCACGGGTCGTAACACATCTGAAACGTAACGTCCACTGTTCAAAGTGCCGTCAGTGCGAACAAGAGGTGACCGAGACGTGTAACCAATGGCACACGATACCACCATCACGCCGGGTGATACGCCAGTATGGCGATGACGAATACACGCCTCCAATGTGCGTTCACCGCGATGTCGCCAAACACGCTTGCGACCAGCATGGTGCTGTAAACAGAACCTGGATTCATCCGAAAAAATGTCGTTTTGCCATTCGTGCACCCAGGTTCGTCGTTGAGTACACCATCGCAGGCGCTCCTGTCTGTGATGCAGTGTCAATGGTAACCGCAGCCACGGTCTCCGAGTTGATAATCCATGCTGCTGCAAACGTCGTCGAACTGCTCGTACAGTTGATTGTTGTCTTGCAAACGTTCCCATCTGTTGACTCAGGGATCGAGACGTGGCTGCACGATCCATTACAGCCATGCGGATAAGATGCCTGTCATCTCGACTGCTAGAGATACGAGGCCGTTGGGATCCAGCACGGCGTTCCGTATTACCCTCCTGAACCCACCGATTCCATATTCTGCTAACAGTCATTGGATCTCGACCAACGCGAGCAGAAATATCGCGATACGAAAAACCGCAATCGCGATAGGCTACAATGCGACCTTTATTAAAGTCGGAAACGTGATGGTATGCATTTCTCCTCCTTACACGAGGCATCACAACAACGTTCCACCAGGCAACGCCGGTCAACTGCTGTTTGTGTGTCTGAATTCGGTTGGAAACTTTCCTCATGTCAGCACGTTGTTGGTGTCGCCACCGGCTCCAACCTTGTATAAATGTTCTGAAAACCTTATCATTTGCATATCACAGCGTCTTCTTCCTGTCGGTTAAATTTCGCGTCTGTAGCACGTCATCTCCGTGGTGTAGCAATTTTAATGGCCAGTAGTGTATGATGTGTGATCACCATGGACGGAAATGCATGCTCTGCAATATGCCCTCACGCTGACTACAAGGTAAGGAGTTCATGTGGTAGGGCATTCCATTTCCACACCAGCGCGGTAAACAAGTGCTGGACGGTCGTTGGTGCATGTGAACATGCTGTCATACGTCTCTCCAACGCATCGCACACGTGCTCGGCGGGATGTAAGTTGGCGGGACGGGCTCTCCAGTCCATTCGCCAAATATCCTCTCACGCCAAGAGTTCCAACATCTACTATGTACGATGCGGTCGTGCGTAGTATCCATAAAAATGAAGTCAGGGCCGAATGCACCCAGAAAAGACGCACATACAGAAGGAGAACAGTGTCACAATAACTTTGGCTGATGAGTGTATCGTGTCCAAAAATTTGGAGGTCATTAAGCTCATGTAACTTATACCTCCCCACACCATAACATCCGGATCAAACCGAACATATTTGAGAGCAATGGACGTAACCTCATACGGTGAGAGGCGCGATAACGTAATAAACATGATCATTTTGATGCTCCGAGTATTATGGCGCGGAGAGGCATAATTTTGCATGGACGTAGTGACCTCCAAATCTTTGAACACGACACACTCGCCGGTCAATGTTACTGTGACGCTGTACTCTTTCCCCACGTCCGTCTTTGGTTGTATTCAGCCCTACTTCGCTTTTATCCATGACAATGTGCGACCGCATCGAACAACGCAGGAGACTGGTTGGTCGATTTGGGGGAAGAGGACCAAACACCGGCCGGCAGGAGTGGCCGAGCAGTTCTAGGCGCTACAGTCTGGAACCGCGCGACTGCTACGGTCGCAGCTTCGAATCCTGCCTCGGGCATGGATGTGTGTGATGTCCTTAGGTTAGTTAGGTCTAAGTAGTTCTAAGTTCTAGGGGACTGATGACCTCAGAAGTTAAGTCCCATAGTGCTCAGAACCATTTTTGAACCAAACAGCGAGGTCATCGGTACCATCGGATTAAAGAAGGACGGGGTAGGAAGTCAACCGTGCCCTTTCAAAAGAACCGTCCCGGCATTTGCCCGAAGCGATTTAGGGAAATAACGGAAAACCTAATTTAGGATGGCCGGATACGGGTTTGAACCTTCGTCCTCTTTCAGTTACCTTTTGTACTACACTGTAGCAATTCTTTCTATGTGTGGTCTAAGTTTCATCGAGCTGTGTTACTTGGCAGTGACACATCATGCGAAAGTTACTTTCGTCTTTAATTTTTGTAGACCAGTGTAGATTTACGCCACATTTTGTGGAAATGCGGTAACTTGGAAGGAATGAATGAAATCTAGCGCCACACGAGACCTAAGAAGAAACTATTATCGATATTAATAAGAACTATTAAATACCAAATACTGACATTTGGTCAAACCGCTATGTGTTTTGATGATAACACCTAATATTCCGTTCCAGCAAATTAAATATATCTTGAATCTACCTCCGAGGATCATCATCACAATTACAAAAAAATGGCTCTGAGCACTATGGGACTCAACTGCTGAGGTCATTAGTCCCCTAGAACTTAGAACTAGTTAAACCTAACTAACCTAAGGACATCACAAACATCCATGCCCGAGGCAGGATTCGAACCTGCGACCGTAGCGGTCTTGCGGTTCCAGACTGCAGCGCCTTTAACCGCACGGCCACTTCGGCCGGCTCACAATTACACTGTGTGTCCGAAAGTCTCCTGACTGAGTCCTCTTGTTATGTCGTCAGGCTATGCAGTTGCAACGCGCCAACATCCAAAAACATTTTTCTGTCAGGGACTAAATGGAGTGAACTGACAGGGTCGACGCGGGGTACAATTTTAGAGGGCAACAAGTTTGTACATTGGTCAGAGATTTTACAACTGTTAAAGCTACGTGTGCCCAAGTCTACTCTTACGGATGTCAGAAGCTCACTGGAAATGTCAGGGAAGTATTAGAGGTACTCGTGACCTGAAAGGCGACAGAAATCAACTGGTATTGGCTGCAGAATGATCCAAAGATCGCACTTCATTGTCATAGCAATGCCACTGTAATTCAAGTAAAGTGATCGGAAACAGAACGATCTGTCGTTAGAGTATACTCTTATGACTCAGTTTTCATCGTTATGAAGCAATTCGGAAGCTACTGACAGCAAGAACATGAGCACAAAATCGCTTAGATTGGTGGGAGCTACGCTGTCTTTGGCATGTGCAGTGTGGTGGACAAAGATTTTATAGAATAATAGCGGACGGTAAGTAATGCGACCCTCAGATGTGGGTGTCAGTTGGCGGATGCCTGGTGAAAGGTAAGCGCGTTTTGTAATTGGCGACAGTGGATTTAGGTAGGTAAAGTTTTAGAGATCAAACTCTTGTTGATGGCGTGGTCGGTAGAGAAGGAACATTCCGTTGGAGAAACACCAAGGAAGTACTCGGACGTGATCTTATCGAAGGAGGCATTTCAGCATCTACCTGAAGTCATCCAGGGAAACCACGGTGAACAGAAATTAGGATGTTGGGACGAACCTACTACAGAACCTCCTCATGAAGCTTTCTGCGCCGCACGGTACCCCAAGATGCCACCCATCTGACGACTGCACCACCAGCAGGCTATAGTTGAGATATGGGCGTGGTTCAATTGACATTTTCTTTCTTTAATAAACAGCAGCCTAGTGGTCCTGAAGCTGTAGTTACAAATGTTATATCGGGGGACAGCACAGCGATTGGCTACCATGCATTTTGACACATCCTTCAACCCTTCTTCTCACTGGATCACGTACTCTTTCAAAACTGGCTCCATTTGGATTGCGTCACATGCAATGATCTGGGGCGAACGATGTATATGAGCCCTTCGGCCAACATCACAGCACGTGACACTATAGGTCTTAAGAGTTGCAGCGACCGTCTCCAGCAGGGAGCGAATTACTATTTGAGACCACTTTCATAATTCGTAGTTGCTCGTTTAAACAGACTCACGCTCTCGAAAACATACGACAAAGTTAAGGACGTCATTGGGCACCTTTTCATTGACATGCTAATATCCCACCTGGCTCCGGACGTAGCCGAGCGTTCGCGATGTATGTCGGGCAAGACAGTGTGACGTCACAAGTTCGTTGCGGGGCCCGTATTTCCCGTGGGCCCCGCAATGGTCACACCCTCCTGTAACGTCTGCGTATTGACGAAGGGTTTTCCACACTCCAATGCATTTAAATGTCCCCATGTCCAGAAATTCTGCAGATTCAGGTATGGTGAACGGGAAGCCATGCTACAAAACCTCCTCGACCAATCCCATCGCTCATGAAATATTGTGGTAAGGTAATGTATGACCCATAGAAAATGAGGTGATGCCCAGTTTCTCATAAGCCACAATCGTTGTCTTTCTAGAAGGGTAACGTTCTCCAATAGCGCTGGTAATTTGTCGCGCAGAAATCGGTGTTATTCAGCGCCTGTTAATCTGTTTCGTAAAGTGTATGGCTCAATGAGTCTGTCACTGACAATTCCTGCCCATGCATTGATACTAAAGCAAATCCGATACTTCACCTCCATGATTGCTCGAGGATTTGCACCTGCCCACACGTGCGTATTGTGGTAATTTACTATGACATCTCTTGTGAATACTGCCTCAACTGTAAATAAAATGCAGGCTGCGAACAGATAATCTTCAAAGGCCCATATCTCATCAGGTGTTGGTTTCCAGGCATACCATTATACGAACTTTTCCTCTAAGATTGGCCAAGATTATCTCCCCTAGGAATATTTAGCACTTTTTTGAAAACACAATATATATCAGCTTTCTCAGAGCAAATTTTCACTGCTGTAATGAGCGAAAAGTGGTACGCCCGATTCACCTCGCATATGTGCCATCCTCATGAAGTCTTAAAGGAAACGGCAATCTAGGGATCCTGAAGCTGTAGTCAGAAATATTATGTATTAGCCAAAACAGGGGATCGCAGGGGCTACGCCAGCGATAACCAAAGTAATAATAGTTCCAGACGACAACAGCAACAGGAGCGTGTTGTCAAGGGCAGCTCTGGACGCCACTCCTGCGACGATAGGCGCTCGCGTCGCCAATAGGCGGTAGCCACATCGTCTCTAGGAGGCCCATCCAACGTTCATGCACAGGGTGTCTCAAATGTTTTAGGTCAAATTGAAACAGTTGGTAGTGGGTCCACAAACGATTATATTGAGATAGGGAACCAATGGTCGGAGATGCATATTTATTGTGTCAGGGACATACACAGCGTATACCACATAACAACAACGTAGCTCATAATAATTGTTAACACTGACGACTGTCAGTCTCAATGCATACAAGACAGCCGGCCGGTGTGGCCGAGCGGTTCTAGGCGCTTCAGTCTGGAACCGCGCGACCGCTACGGTCGCAGGTTCGAATCCTGCCTCGGTCATGGATGTGTGTGATGTCCGTAGGTTAGTTAGGTTTAAGTAGTTCTAAGTTCTAGGGGACTGATGACCTAAGATGTTAAGTCCCATAGTGCTCAGAGCCATTTGAAGCATTTTTGCATGCAAGACAACAACGCATGAAATTCTGCTGCACTCTCTTAAAGATCCCTGGGGTCTGTTGTACCAGGAGACAGCCAGCTCGGACCCTGACAAGCAGGTCTTCATCCGTTTCTACGTGGGGTTTCATACACCAAAGTCTTGACGTAAACTCAGAAGAAAAAGTCCAGAAGTGTAAGATCCAGTGATAGGGCTGGCTATGGGACAGAACATCTCCATTCAATCCAACGATGAGAGTACGTGTTGTTCAGGTGCTCGCAGACATTAACATCCAAGTGTTGAAACGACATCCTTTCGCGAACAGCAAGGCGTAGTCTCTCGTGAGCGATCCCGTCTGCTGTAAGTTAGTATTCACGGAGATAATCTCCTTCCAGTTAGGATGGCTCCTATCGGGAAAGTGTTCTATGTACATTCGTGCTGCTTTACGGGGGCTACATCCTGCGCATCGTACATTAAATGCATATCTGCCAATTCTCGTGACAAGTAACGTTCCATCTTGACTACGCGTCACGCACTGTACACAGTAACACACCTCAAAATGGTTCAAATGGCTCTAAGCACTATGGGACTTAACATCTGAGGTCATCAGTCCCCTAGACTTAGGACTACTTAAACCTAACACACACCTATTTGCCCGAGGGAGGATTCGAACCTGCGACTGTAGCAGCAGCGCGGTTCCGCATTGAAGCGCCTAGAACAGCTCGGCCACAGCGGCCGGCAACACACCTCACCATGGACATATCAAAAGCTGTCTGATGCAATGGACAACTGACACCAGAGATGCGTGCGCCACAAATTAGTGCGTCGGTGCGATGCGTGCGGTCGTCACATGACACACGTGCTATGAGCTAAGTGAACAGTATGTCAGTTTGGTGATCATGGGTGCACGCTGTTTTATCCCCCGCTGCCTGTTAAAGTGTACAGCAGACACCCAGGATCTTTGCGAGACTGGCAGTCATCGCTTTGAACAATTACGGTGAGCTACGATGTTATGCAGTATACGGTGTGTACGTCCATAACACAATAAATATGCATTTCCGACCACTGGCTCCCTATCTCAGTATAACTGGCTGTGGATCCACTATCACCTATTTCAATTTGACCCAAAAAGTTTCAGACACCCTGTATATGCTTCCACCCTAACATGCGTTCGCAAATAGACCGCCACATACTCTTCCACTGGCACTGTATTTAAAACGCAGCACGGCCAATGCCCGGCAGTCGAAGCCAACGCACCAACCTGACGACCGCCACCTAACGGAGCCGACCTCGAGCTGCAAGCCGACCACCGTGACGCAACGCTGCGTCTCTGATCTCACAGAGCTCTCGCCCAGGACTTCGGTATTCACTACCTTCTTATTCATTTCCTGAACTTCAGTCAACTTGTTTAGTTACGGACAGCTAATTCAAACATTTCACAGGCCACTTACAAGTAAACAATAGATAGTTTATCGTGCCGATAAGAGTTGTTGTGACCTTTCCTGGTGACTGAATTACACTCCTGGAAATTGAAATAAGAACACCGTGAATTCATTGTCCCAGGAAGGGGAAACTTTATTGACACATTCCTGGGGTCAGATACATCACATGATCACACTGACAGAACCACAGGCACATAGACACAGGCAACAGAGCATGCACAATGTCGGCACTAGTACAGTGTATACCCACCTTTCGCAGCAATGCAGGCTGCTATTCTCCCATGGAGACGATCGTAGAGATGCTGGATGTACTCCTGTGGAACGGCTTGCCATGCCATTTCCACCTGGCGCCTCAGTTGGACCAGCGTTCGTGCTGGACGTGCAGACCGCGTGAGACGACGCTTCATCCAGTCCCAAACATGCTCAATGGGGGACAGATCCGGAGATCTTGCTGGCCAGGGTAGTTGACTTACACCTTCTAGAGCACGTTGGGTGGCACGGGATACATGCGGACGTGCATTGTCCTGTTGGAACAGCAAGTTCCCTTGCCGGTCTAGGAATGGTAGAACGATGGGTTCGATGACGGTTTGGATGTACCGTGCACTATTCAGTGTCCCCTCGACGATCACCAGTGGTGTACGGCCAGTGTAGGAGATCGCTCCCCACACCATGATGCCGGGTGTTGGCCCTGTGTGCCTCGGTCGTATGCAGTCCTGATTGTGGCGCTCACCTGCACGGCGCCAAACACGCATACGACCATCATTGGCACCAAGGCAGAAGCGACTCTCATCGCTGAAGACGACACGTCTCCATTCGTCCCTCCATTCACGCCTGTCGCGACACCACTGGAGGCGGGCTGCACGATGTTGGGGCGTGAGCGGAAGACGGCCTAACGGTGTGCGGGACCGTAGTCCAGCTTCATGGAGACGGTTGCGAATGGTCCTCGAAGATACCCCAGGAGCAACAGTGTCCCTAATTTGCTGGGAAGTGGCGGTGCGGTCCCCTACGGCACTGCGTAGGATCCTACGGTCTTGGCGTGCATCCGTGCGTCGCTGCGGTCCGGTCCCAGGTCGACGGGCACGTGCACCTTCCGCCGACCACTGGCGACAACATCGATGTACTGTGGAGACCTCACGCCCCACGTGTTGAGCAATTCGGCGGTACGTCCACCCGGCATCCCGCATGCCCACTATACGCCCTCGCTCAAAGTCCGTCAACTGCACATACGGTTCACGTCCACGCTGTCGCGGCATGCTACCAGTGTTAAAGACTGCGATGGAGCTCCGTATGCCACGGCAAACTGGCTGACACTGACGGCGGCGGTGCACAAATGCTGCGCAGCTAGCGCCATTCGACGGCCAACACCGCGGTTCCTGGTGTGTCCGCTGTGCCGTGCGTGTGATCATTGCTTGTACAGCCCTCTCGCAGTGTCCGGAGCAAGTATGGTGGGTCTGACACACCGGTGTCAATGTGTTCTTTTTTCCATTTCCAGGAGTGTATTTTCAACTCCTGGAGCACTGTGAAGTATTATTTCTCGTGGTAAATGGAAACGCCGTGTGGCTAGGGCCTCCCGTCGGTAGACCGTTCGCCTGGTGCAAGTCTTTCGAGTTGACGCCACTTGGGCGACTTGCGTGTCGATGGGGATGAAGTGATGATGATAAGGACAACACAACACCCAGTCCCTGAGCGGAGAAAATCTCCGACCCAGCCGGGAATCGAACCCGGGCCGTTAGGTATGACATTCCGTAGCGCTGACCTCTCAGCTACCAGGGGCAGACTATTTTTTTCGTTTTTAAAATAAATGTTTTCTTGTGTCTTGTCTACCTGGGGGCAAGTTCTTGCTTACCGAAACCTAGTCCGGACACTTCAAGAAATGCTTCCCACATTCTATGAATAACATATGGACGAACATTACACAACGTCATAGTTTCAGTTTTCTTCTGATGTGTTCAGTAAAAGATGCCTACGCTCTGTTTGTCGTCGGAGAATCATAAGCAAATCCTGAATGATTTGTACAAAATTCATACTTGGTGTAAAGGTGGCAGCTCTTCTTAAATGATAATAAATGCAAGATAACATACACAGGAAACAGAAACACCCCTACCGTAGCCGATTGGAAAATTAATGACGAAAATCTGGAGTAGGTCACATCGTGGAACTACAGGCTAGTTATGAGCAAACTTTCGCTACTTGAGCCCCCCCCCCCCCATGGAAAACGAGAGATAGCAGTACAATGAAACTATGTGGAAAAATTTGTAAGGACATTCGGTAGAGCAATAACGAATAAACCGTTGAAAGAAACTCAAAAAAATGGTTCAAATGACTCTGAGCACTATGGGCCTTAACATCGGAGGTCATCAGTCCCCTAGAACTTAGAACTACTTAAACCTAACTAACCTAAGGACATCACACACATCCATGCCCGAGCCAGGATTCGCACGTGCGACCGTAGCGGTCGCGCAGTTCCAGACTAAAGCGCCTAGAACCGCTCGGCCACACAGGCCGGCAAAAGAAACTCAATTTAGTTTCAACATGAGAGGGTAAAATTTGTTAATTGCATAACATGTTTACGTTCCAGGTTACAAACGTTGTTCATTGTGACGACCATCTGCATCTACGACAGCCTGGATACCATTTCACATTTTGTTGCGACACTTTTCGAACGGTGAACCGTGGAACGTCCAGCTGCCATGATACAGCTCGTGCACTGTTTGAAGGTCATTCACTGCGTCCAACATTTTCAGCCATGACACGAGAACTTCTTTAAAAATTTGTGACGCTAGTGGTCGTTGGCCTCTCCTGGGAAAAATATCCAATTCGCCAGTTAATTCTAACTTCCGAGTCATGTTCTTCAACCCCGATGCGGAAAGAGTACCTCTTCGTATTCCTTTAATGCACCGATATTCGCGAAGAGCAGCAGCGCTATTGCTGTTCTTTTGATAAAACCGTTTCACGAGAAAAACCCCGCTCACCTTGTCCAGACCCGTGTTGAGTGTCTGCAACTGTAACTGATGCTTATTTTTCAACACTACGTCGCCGTGCCAGTACCGGCGCCTGGCGGCAAGTCATGACACTAACACTACTAACAACGCAAATTCTACAGCGCACAGTCTGAGCATCATCCATAAAAAGGTGGGTACTCATATCGTAAATAGTTCTCCGTCTACATTATCTCGAAAAGCCATAGTTTAATTATAAGCGTCCTTTATGTAAGGGTAATACTAAGAAGTGATATGAAATGGGACGGGGACGTAAGATCACTTCTAGGGAAGAGTTAGATTTATTTAATGGATTCTGGAATAGTGTGGTGCATCTGTAAAAGGAATCGCTTGTAATATCCAAGTATGATCAATTCTAGATGCTGTTCTAGCTTTTAGAGTCTTTATCAAGTAGACATGACCGCAGAAATCTAGCGAATTCAGATGAGCGGTACTAGTACCGTGACAGGTCGGTGCAGCTCATAGGAAAGAGTAGCACCGGTGCTCGGGGAACTTAAATGGGAATCTCTGGAAGAAAGGCAACGTGTTCCTTACGAAATCTTCTTGGCTAAATTTAGAGCGGAAAACTGTGCGACACTTGTGGTGCGTCCATGATTTTATATATCCTACAGTTGCAGGTTAACTTTATCGTTTACCTAAGTTTCAACGTAAGTAATAACGTCTTCTTCAGAACATAAAATATTATTTAAATGTTTGCCTAAAACAAGCTATGTCCTAAGTCAACTTTATACAACTTGATGCATAACCATAAGGTTTTGTCACTTCTATTAAACAATCTGTATTGAAATTCACTTTAAGCCCGTTGTACGGGCCTCACACGACGATATAAACAATATCAGTTGCTGACGCTGCATAAAAATGTTATCGCTTAGGGAAACAATATGCAACACCCTCAAGGACTGCGTTCAGTGTCACCAGAGTACGTGCATACTGAGGTTCAAATGGTTCAAATGGCTCTGAGCACTATGGGACTCAACTTCTGAGGTCATCAGTCCCCAATAACTTAGAACTACGCAAACCAAACTACCCTAAGGACAGCACACACATCCATTCCCAAGGCAGGATTCGAACCTGCGACCGTAGCGGTCGCGCGGTTCCAGACTGTAGCGCCTAGAACCGCTCGGCCACCATGGACGGCCCATACTGAGGAGTTGCAGTGTTAGTGGTTCACCTGTCACGGTCATCAGCGATCAGATAGTGACAGGAGGCATGTTTGTGCACCCTCTGTTTTGACTCTGCAGGCAGTATCAGTGTTTGCAACATTCATTCTAGAATACAACCATGCCCCACCGGCAAGTATGTACTCATGCTCAACAGCTTCATCCATTTGAACGGGTTCGCATTGTGGCCCTGTGGGAATCAGGACGAATGCGGCATATGTTGAGCACAATGTACTGGTGGTGATTCTCACACCTGTAGACCAGGTTATGGGCGGTCGTGTAGTACAGTCGGACGTCACGATCGACGCATTATGCGAACAACGGTGCCAGAGACGAAGTCCCGGCACACGTTGCACCTGCTGTGTCTTCAGGTAGCATTGGGAACCATCTGCTTGCAGTAGGATTAACATCACGCGTGTCTGTGGCTGACTGCCACTAACATCACGGCGCTGGCAAGTTGTGAAAGAGTTGACTGAAGAGATGAACGGCGCTCTGTTGTCTTCAGTGATGAGAGTAGGTTCTGTCTGATGTTTGATGATGTTTGGCTTGTGGGGCGCTCAACTGCGAGGTTACCTGCACCTGTACAAAGTCCCAATTTTTCCACACTCCAATTTTTTCCACAGTCCAATCTAGTCACTGTCACGTATGATGATGATGATGAAATGAGGACAACACAAACACCCAGTCCCCAGGCAGAGAAAATCCCCAACCCAGTCGGGAATCGAACCCGGGACCCCATGATCCAGAGGCAGCAACGCTAGCCACTAGACCAGGTTCTGTCTGTATGTGAGCGATGGACGTACACTTGTGTGGCGTACATCTGGTGAGGTTCCCATTCCGGAGTGCATTCAACTACGGTAGCAGGTCCCATCGCAGGCTCTATGGTGAGGGGCAGCCATCAGTTACAACTAGCGGTTACATCTGGCGTTTCTACATGGTAAAGTAACCGTTGCCCGATACATTGCACAGACTGTTAACCACATGCTAGTGACATTTCTTCAAACAGGCAGGTGATGTGTTTTTCCAGCAGGACCGTGCTCGTCCACATACATCTGCTGCGACGAAACGCACACTTCGTGGTGTATTATTGCGAAATATGGGAGAGAGTGTCACAGAAATGATACAGGATTTGGGCTGGACATCATTAAAAGAAAGGCGTTTTTCGTTGCGACGGAATCTTCTCATGAAATTCCAATCATCAACTTTCTCCTCCGAATGCGAAAATATTTTGTTGACACCGACCTACATCGGGAGAAACGATCACCACGATAAAATAAGAGAAATCAGAGCTCGTACGGAAAGATATAGGTGTTCGTTGTTTCCGCGCTATACGAGATTGGAATAATAGAGAATTGTGAAGGTGGTTCGATGAACCCTCTGCCAGGCAATTAAATGTTATTTACAGACTATCCATATAGATGTATAGATGTAGATGTAGAACTACTGCCCTGACCAGAAATATCACGACCTTTTTCGTCAGTATGGTACATGGTAAAGTGGGAACTTACTCATTCTCCAGGACCTACAAGAACCATTGTCGAATTGCAACAAAAGGTGCAAGATGCTTGAGATAATCTATTCCAAAATGCCATTCGGTACCTTTATAACCGTTTTCATGCGAGAACACACGCTTGCATTCCTTTCAGAGGGGGGGGGGGGGGGGGGGCTACACTGAATACTGAGATGACCGTTAGGGCTCTCTTACTATGCCATGTGTGTTCCATTTGATCTGAACTTGTTACCGTATACTCCTACAACGATAAACTAACTGTCATCTCACTTGCCAATAAAATGACCTTCTCCTTGAAGGGTTGAATTTTTTCCGGCAGTGTATGTTCGAAGGGACTTCAGAAAGTAAGTTAACATATCGTCTCACGCTATGACCATTGCGCAAAGAGAGTGGTGCATTTTCAGAAGAGAGTAGCCTACATATCCAGGATTTTCTGCAGACAGAGTTCTGCTGCAGTACGGATAACAGGTGCGTCACAGTGGGTCTGCACAATGACTTGCGGATTATACAGAGTGTCTAAAAAATTGTTACATGTTCTTACAGGAGACAAAAAAAATGGTTCAAATGGCTCTGAGCACTATGGGACTCAACATCTTAGGTCATCAGTCCCCTAGAACTTAGAACTACTTAAACCTAACTAACCTAAGGACACCACACACATCCATGCCCGAGGCAGGATTCGAACCTGCCACCCTAGCGGCCGCGCGGTTCCAGAATGTAGCGCCTAGAAACGCATGACCACACCGGCCGGCTACAGGAGACAATATCGGTAAAAACTAGAAGAATAGTTGCTATAATGAGATGCGCAGATATCGATACCTGTTGAGATATGGGACAATCAGTCCTCTCATTCACATCTGCCTGTTACGTAGAAGCAGACACTATAGGCAGTGCTGCATGTGGTTACCACACATCTTGACATCCTTCAGCCCTTATTCGCAGTGAATCACGCATTCTTTGAAATACACCTGACACTATTCGGAATGGATCACCTGCATTGGTCGCACGCTCATGTAACATCTGCGTATTGTCGTTGGGTAGTTGCTGTGTATAACCGACTTTTGCTCTATGAATTACCAGTATTATTGGAGGACGTTACCCCAGCGGAAATACAACGACTGCGTCTTGTGCACTACGGGGCACCACCACATTTTCTGAGGATCGTGCGACATTACTCACAGCAGTGTTTCATGGGCGATGGCTTGGTCGAGGAGGTCCGGAAGTTTGGTCTCCCCGTTCAAAGGACCAAAATCCGTTGGATTTCTGGCTAAGAGGTTATTATAATAATGGCGTGTGACGAGGGCCTCCCGTCGGGTAGACCGCTCGCCTGGTGCAAGTCTTTCGATTTGACGCCATTTCGACGACTTTCGCGTGGATGCGGATGAAATGATGATGATTAGGACAACACAACACCCAGTCCCTGAGCGGAGAAAATCTCCGACCCAGCCGGGAATCGAACCCGGGCCCTTACGATTGATAGTCTGACGCGCTGACCACTCATCTACCGGGGGCGGACTATGAGGTTATTTAAATACACTGGTGTACACCCAACTCATCGACAATGTGCAAACGTTAGAGGAGCGTATGACCGTGCATGTGGACAGTTCGAATGGACTCAGGTGTATTTGAAAGAGTACGCGATTCACTGCGTTGAAGAGCTGAAGTATGTGTCAAGGTGCGTAGTAACCACATGCAGCAATGCCTATAGTGTCTATTTCTATGTAACAGATAGATTGCAATGAGGATTCAGAGGTACTTGTTTCCGGACATATCATTATAGGAACTTTTCTTCCAGTTTTCACCAATACTACCTCCTGTAGGAATATGTGACACTTTTTTAAACACCCTGTGAAGCTAGATGAGGATGTACACTGATGAGCCGAAACATTATGACCACTGTCCAACGCGACGTTGGATGCCGCCTTGCGCCGTTGCGGACAGGTGACAAGGTAACGTAAGTATGTAAGCGAAGCAGACACGGACGGGGATCACCCTAGTGAAGATATGGGCTGTAAATGGGAAAATCCATTGATTTAAGCGACTCTGACAAAGAGCAGATTATTACTGTGCAGATCATGTGGACGAGTATCTCGAAAACGGCGAAGCTGTTCGAATATTCGAGTGCTACTGTCGTGAGCATCTACGGAAAGAGGTAGCACTAGGCGCTAAATGGTTGGACGTCCACGACTCTTCACAGAACGTTTGGATCAGAGGCGTGTCCGCTCGGTAAAGTAGGATAGATTGTGATTTGTGGCAGCTCTGTCGAAAGAGCAAAATGGTGGTGATCGTACAAGTGTTTCGGAGCACACCGTCATCGTACATTGTTGAACATGGAGCTCCGCAGCAGACCACCCATACGTGTTCATACTGTATGTTGACCCAACGACATCGTCAATTACGGTTGCAGTGGGCACGGGACCATCGGGATTCGATCGTCGATTAATGGAAACGAGTCGGCTCTTCGAGTGAATTACATTTTTGCTACACTAGGTTGATAGTCGTCTCAAAAAAATGGTTCAAATGGCTCTGAGCACTATGGGACTCAACTGCTGTGGTCATAAGTCCCCTAGAACTTAGAACTACTTAAACCTAACTAACCTAAGGACAGCACACAACACCCAGCCATCACGAGGCAGAGAAAATCCCTGACCCCGCCGGGAATCGAACCCGGGAACCCGGGCGTGGGAAGCGAGAACGCTACCGCACGACCACGAGATGCGGGCGATAGTCGTCTCCACAAACGCTGTCATCGAGGTGAACGGCGGCTCGAAACGTGCAGCGCGCCACGGTCGTAGGCTGGTGGGAGCAGTATTATGCTATGGGAGACATTCTCCCCTGCTTGCGTGGGACCTGTGGTAGTAATAGAAGACACACTGACAGCTGAGAACCACGCGCATCCCTTCATGCTTGATTTCTCCCCCGACGAAGATGTCATCTTTCAGCAGTGTAATTGTCTGTGTATCGGAACCAGAGCCATGCTACAGTGGCTTGAGGAGCATTATAGTGAGCTCACGTTGGTCACTCGACGACAAAATTCGCCTGATGTAAATCCTATGGAACCCATCTCGGTCGCTATTTGACGTCATTACCGCGTACGCAAATCAGCGGCCCATTATTTACGCGATTACTTGACCTGTGCGTAGACATCTAATGCCACATACCTCCACAAACCCACCAACAAACTGTCGGAGCCCTGATACGCAGCA
Source organism: Schistocerca nitens (assembly GCF_023898315.1). Taxonomy (NCBI): domain Eukaryota; kingdom Metazoa; phylum Arthropoda; class Insecta; order Orthoptera; family Acrididae; genus Schistocerca; species Schistocerca nitens. Next base: position 865,649,553 of record NC_064616.1, on the reverse strand, counting down.
TCGGTGATGTGTTTCGTTCCAAAGACGGACAAACAAGCTATTAAGCAAGTGGTCATAATGTTTTAGCTCGTCACTGTATACTATTTCGTGGTGGTGGTGGTGGTGGTGGTTAGTGTTTAACGTCCCGTCGACAACGAGGTCATTAGAGACGGAGCGCAGGCTCGGGGTAGGGAAGGATTGGGAAGGAAATCGGCCGTGCCCTTTGAAAGGAACCATCCCGGCATTTGCCTGAAACGATTTTAGGGAAATCACGGAAAACCTAAATCAGGATGGCCGGAGACGGGATTGAACCGTCGTCCTCCCGAATGCGAGTCCAGTGTACTATTTCGTCTCCCTTCTCTGTTACAGTACTGCCTTCAGCCCTACACCCAAATCAGTAGCTGTCAGATATACAGGGTGAGTCACCTAACATTATCGCTGGATATATTTCGTAAACCACATCAAATACTGACGAATCGATTCCACAGACCGAACGTGAGGAGAGGGGCTAGTCTAATTGGTTAATACAAACCATAAAAAAATGCACGGAAGTATGTTTTTTAACACAAACTTACGTTTTTTTAAATGGAACCCCGTTAGCATTGTTAGCACATCTGAACATATAAACAAATACGAAATCAGTGCCGTTTGTTGCATTGTAAAATTTTAATTACATCCGGAGATATTGTAAACTAAAGTTGGCGCTTGAGTACCACTCCTCCGCTGTTCGATCGTGTGTGTAGGAGAGCACCGAATTACGTAGGGATCCAAAGGGAACGGTGATGTACCTTAGGTACAGAAGAGACTGGAACAGCACATTACGTCCACATGCTAACACCTTTTATTGGTCTTTTTCACTGACGCACATGTACATTACCATGAGCGGTGAGGTACACGTACACACGTTTTCAATTACGGAGTGGAATAGAGTGTGTCCCGACATGTCAGGCCAATAGATGTTCAATGTGGTGGCCATCATTTGCTGCACACAATTGCAATCTCTGGCGTAATGAATGTCGTACACGCCGCAGTACATCTGGTGTAATGTCGCCGCAGGCTGCCACAATATGTTGTTTCATATCCTCTGGGGTTGTAGGCACATCACGGTACACATTCTTCTTTAACGTACCCCACAGAAAGAAGTCCAGTGGTGTAAGATCAGGAGAACGGGCTGGCCAATTTATGCGTCCTCCACGTCCTATGAAACGCCCGTCGAACATCCTGTCAAGGGTCAGCCTAGTGTTAATTGCGGAATGTGCAGGTGCACCATCATGCTGATACCACATACGTCGACGCGTTTCCAGTGGGACATTTTCGAGCAACGTTGGCAGATCATTCTGTAGAAACGCGATGTATGTTGCAGCTGTTTGGGCCCCTGCAATGAAGTGAGGACCAATGAGGTGGTCGCCAATGATTCCGCACCATACATTTACAGTCCACGGTCGCTGTCGCTCTACCTGTCTGAGCCAGCGAGGACTGTCCACGGACCAGTAATGCATGTTCCGTAGATTCACTGCCCCGTGGTTTGTGAAACCCGCTTCATCGGTAAACAGGTAGACCTGCAACGCATTCTCTGTTAATGCCCATTGACAGAATTGCACTCGATGATTAAAGTCATCACCATGTAATTGCTGATGTAGCGACACATGAAACGGGTGAAAGCGGTGACGATGCAGTATGCGCATGACACTACTTTGACTCAGTCCACCGGCTCTCGCAATGTCCCGTGTACTCATGTGTGGGTTCATGGCAACAGCAGCTAACACACCAACTGCACCCGCTTCTCCTGTGACGGGCCTGTTACGGACACGTTTGCGTGCTACGACCATACCTGTTGCATACAGTTGGCGGTAGATGTTTTGCAATGTGCGGCACGTTGGATGCTCTCTGTCCGGGTACCGTTCTGCATACACCCTGCAGGTTTCAGCTGCATTTCGTCGACACTCGCCATAGATGAGTATCATCTCCGCCTTTTCAGAGGTCGAATACACCATGGTCACAGTTCCTACAACACTACACTATCACAGACGTCTGGTAACACGGTGTACTACAGTTGGTCTGCGTGCGGAGACGAATGCAGAATAACAATAGCAGCAAGCGCTACATGCGGACACTGCGACAGCTAGACCAAACCACAACAGTGCACTACAGCCACACTCGTAAACACGGTCTTCATCGTAAACATGTCCCTGCAGATGCTGCTCGCCGACCGTGGCCCGTGTTTGTTACAACACGCAACTGAACGTCGGAGGTTTCGAGCGTCAACTTTAGGTTACAATATCTCCGGATGTAATTAACATTTTACAATGCAACAAACGGCACTTATTACGTATTTGTTTATATGTTCAGATGTGCTAACAAAACTAACGTGGTTCCATTTAAAAAAACGTAGGTTTGTGTTAAAAAACATACTTCCGTGCATTTTTGTATGGTTTGTATTAAACAATTACACTAATTACACTAGCCCCTCTCCTCACGTTCGGTCTGTGGAATCGGTTCGTCAGTATTTGATGTGGTTTACGAAATATCCAGCGGTAACGTTAGGTGACTCACCCTGTATACTGTACATATCACGAGGTAGCAATACAATGACAGTGCTCATTTTGTCCATTACTACACTGGTAACAACGTACTCAAATTTCGTTTGAACTGATACAAGATTTTATTCGGTTGTACAGTTTTATGTTTCCCTCAATTATTACTAGTTTGGGTTATGTTAAGCCAGAGAAAACTGTATAGAGGTACTAGTACAATGAAGAAGGCAAGACTTACGTTAGCAGAACAACGTACTCGATGTTCTGACGTGTTTGCCTGCAGCTTGAACAGCGCCTACAGAAGGAGCGCTTCTGGTAGGGAGCAGAGCGCTCGTCTGCAACACGTGTGGACGCAGTTGCGTAACTTGGACAGGGGCTCAGTTACCTGTCGACCACCCAGCTTCAGGTTCCAGCAGGTCTTCTGGAGCCCCCCTCCCATGGTGCCGATCAGTAGCTCACTGCCAGCTTATAACTACACTACTGGCCATTAAAACTGCTACACCACGTAGATGACGTGCTACAGACGCGAAATTTAAGTGGCGGGAAGAAGATGCTGCGATATGCAAATGAATAGCTTTTCAGAGCATTCACACAAGGTTGGCGCCGGTGGCGACACCTACAACGTGCTGACATAAGGAAAGTTTCCAACCGATTTCTCACACACAAACAGCAGTTGACCGGCGTTGCCTGGTGAAACGTTGTTGTGATGCCTCGTATAAGGAGGAGACATGCGTACCATCACGTTTCCGACTTTGATAAAATTTGGATTGTAGCCTATTGCGATTGCGGTTTATCGTATCGCTATATTGGTCGAGATCCAATGACTGTTAGCAGATTATGGAATCTGTGGGTTCAGGAGGGTAATACGGAACGCCGTGCTGGATCCCAACGTCCTCGTATCACTAGCAGTCGAGATGACAGGCATCTTAGCCGCATGGCTGTAACGGATTGTGCAGCCACGTCTCGATCCCTGCATGCCAACAACCATCTGCACGAACAGTTCGACGACGTTTGCTGCAGCATCGACTATCAGCTCGGAGACCATGGCTGCGGTTACACTTGACGCTGCATCACAGACAGGAGCGGCTGCGATGGTGTACACAACGACGAACCTGGGTGCACGAATGGCAAAACGTCATTTTTTAGGATGAATCCAGGTTCTGTTTACAGCATCATGATGGTCGCAACCGTGTTTGGCGACATCTCGGTGAACGCACATTGGAAGCGTGTATTCGTCATCGCCATACTGGCGTATCACTCGGCGTGATGGTATGGGGTGCCTTTGGTTACATGTCTCGGTCACCTCTCGTTCGCGTTGACGGTACGTTGAACAGTGGAAGTTACATTTCATATATGTTACGACCCGTGGCTCTACCCTTCATTCGATCTCTGCGAAACACTACATTTCAGCAGGATAATGCACCACCGCATGTTGCAGGTCCTGTAGGGGCTTTTCTGGATACAGAAAATGTTCGACTGCTGCCCTGGCCAGCACATTCTCCAGATTTCTCACCAATTGAAAACGTCTGGTCAATGGTGGCCCAGCAACTGGCTCTTCACAACACGCTAGTCACTACTCTTGGTGAACTGTGGTATCGTGTTGAAGCTGCATGGGCAGCTGTACCTGTACACGCCATCCAAACTCTATTTGACTCAATGCCCAGGAGTATCAAGGCCGCTATTAAGGCCAGAGGTGGTTGTTCTGGGTACTGATTTCTCAGGATCTATGCACCCAAATTGCGTGAAAATGTAATCACATGTCAGTTCTAGTATAATATATTTGTCCAGTCAATACCCGCTTATCATCTGCATTTCTTCTTGGTGTAGCAATTTTAATGGCCAGTGTATAATCAATCTGAAACCTCCCTCCCGATGCCTCCAGGTCTCTTCTACGTATAAAGTCTTCTTTCATGAATTTTAAACTATGTGTTAGCCATGATTAAGTTATACTCTGTGCCAACTTCTACCAAACGGCGGCGTCCTTCATTTCTTACCCCTAGTCCATATTCTCCTACTATATTTCCTTCTCTGCCGCTTCCTGCTACCGAATTCCAGTCACTCATCACAATTAATTTTTCCTTCGCCTTAACTGTCTGAATAATTTTTTTTTTATCTCATCGCGCATTCTTTCAGTCTCTTCAATACCCGTGGAGCTAGTTGACATATTAGCTTTTCTGAGTACTACTGTGGTTGGTGTTGGTTTTGTGTCTATCACAGCTACAATAATGTATTCGCAATAGTGTTCATTGTAGCTTAGCCGCATCCTTATTTTCTTATTCATCATTAGATATACTTCTGCATTACCTTTATTTGATTTTTTATTTATAACCCTGTACTCACCTGGCCAAAAGTTCTATTAAACCTGCCACTGCACTTCACTACGCCTCGCTATCTCTAACTTCATACCACCCACTTCCTTTTTCAAATTTTCAAACCTACCTACGCCATTGATGGATCTAACATTCTACGCTCCGGTCCGCAGAATGCCAGTTTTGTTCCTCTTGAGTAGTTCCCGCGCGAAGATCCGAATCGGGGACTATTTCACCTCCGGAATATTTTACCCAAGAGGATGGTTCAAATGGTTCAAATGGTTCTGAGCACTATGGGACTTAACATATGTGGTCATCAGTCCCCTAGAACTTAGAACTACCTAAACCTAACTAACCTAAGGACATCACACACATCCATGCCCGAGGCAGGATTCGAACCTGCGACCGTAGCAGTCGCGCGGTTCCGGACTGCGCGCCTAGAACCGCTAGACCACCGCGGCCGGCCCCAAGAGGATGCCATGACATCATAATTTATCCATACAGTAATGCTGCATGTCCTCGGGAAAACTAACGGTTGTTGTTTCCTTTGCTTTCAGCCGCTCTCAGTACCAGAACAGCAAGATTCAAAAATGGCTCTGAGCACTATGGGACTTAACATCTATGGTCATCAGTCCCCTAGAACTTGAACTACTTAAACCTAACTAACCTAAGGACATCACACAACACCCAGCCATCAGGAGGCAGAGAAAATCCCTGACCCCGCCGGGAATCAGAACAGCAAGGCCATGTTGGCTGATGTTAAGAGACCAGATCAGTCAATCATTTGACTGTTATCCCTGAAACTACTGAAAAGGTTGCTGCCTTCTTCAGGAATCACGCGTTTGTCTGGACTCCCAACAAATACCCCTCCGTTATTGTCGCACGTATGGTACGGCTAAGGTATCGCTGAAGCACGCTAGTCACCCCACCTCGGCAATGTCTGTGGTCCACGGGTAGCGCAGAAATGTACAAACGGTTTTGTTCCCACGTTTCATCAGCCAATGTAACAAGGAAAACCCCCTTATTATATAAAAAAATCCTCCGCCCACACTTCGCAGTGCCTAGCAGAGTATAAGTGTAGATGTAAATGAGGCAATACCCTTGTCGTGGGTTGTCTATTTTTAGGTACACGCTCAAACCTCCATCTCTTCACGTGGACCATGATTATGCAGGTCCGCGGAGGTGGTGTCCCTAATGTGTCTTTATGCCAGGGCTTCATCCCAGAAGACAATGCTTGAGACTACGAGGCTCATAACGTGGAAGAATATTTTGAGCAGCAGTCCATTCGGTGCTTATAGTGGCCAACTGTAATCTGCCTTCCTGATTCCTATACATAATGTTTGAGATGCAGTCCTTACCTGCAAACACGTACCTCACCAACAGCAGTTTTTCAAGAAGACTGGCCAAGAACTTCCAATACAAATAATAAACATCGTAACAGTTTCACGTTTATTTATTATGGCACCAGAATGCGAGTACCAAGGTATGTAGGGCTAATAGACAGGATATCAGCTAAAGTTGGGTTGATTCAAGGGTTTGCGTTGAGCTCATATATTTTGTATCTGGTCATAGATGTATTATCAGCAAACGTTAGAGAGTAAGCACCTTAGTGTATGATGTTCGCAGGCGACAGCGTTTTGTGGCACCAACAAGGATGAGCTGCAAATGAAACTGGATAGTTTGAGAAACGCTTTGAAAGACAGAGGAATGAAAATCAGCAGGAAGAAAACGGAGTATGTATGCCTAGGAGGACAATGGGAAGAAATAATCCAGTTGGATAGCCCACGACCAGCTAAAAACTACCTAATCAAAAACAGCCTACAAGATGAAAACCAGTCACGTTTCCGTAAACATCGCAGCACAACATCTGGCTTAACAAAGATAACAGATGACCTGAAGCTTGCCAGTGACGTACAAGAGGCGACTCTCATGAGCTTCTTAGACTTCAGCACAGCCTTTGACAATGTCGACTTCGACATTTTACTTGCTAAATTTGGCAACCTAAATTTCTCGGGAAGTGCTGTGCAATGGTTTCGCTGATACCTGACGTCTTACCAGCAAAGCGTCATGTCCGGCATCACAAAGTCCCATGGCAGTATCAGGCGTCCCCCAGATTTCAGAATTAGGTCCTATACTCTTTTCATTGTATGCCACTGTAGTGTCATCAGTTTTATCCTACAGCAAAGACCACCGCTACGCTGATGACCTCCATTTGCATCTAAGTGCAAAACCAATAAACCTCAAGACAGCTACTGAGAATCTCAATACCGACCTGTGTGCACTATCAAAATGGTCTAAGAATATAGGGTTCAAGCTCAGCCCATCCAAACCCAAGCGGTTCTGGTTGGTCATTCTAGGTTCATTAGCATGAAATATCGCGAATCCCTACCATCTTTATTCCTAAATGGGACAAATATCAACTTCTCCTCATTATCAAAGAAGTCCCAAGGGATTTTTATTTGATCATTAACTTTAATAATATACAGGGCTATTACAAATGTTTGAAGCGATTTCATAAATTCACTGTAGCTCCATTCATTGACATATGGTCACGACACACTACAGATACGTAGAAAAACTCATAAAGTTTTGTTCGGCTGAAGCTGCACTTCAGGTTTCTACCACCAGACCGCTCGAGAGCGCAGTGAGACAAAATGGCGACAGGAGCCGAGAAAGCGTATGTCGTGCTTGAAAAGCACTCACATCAGTCAGTCATAACAGTGCAACGACACTTCAGGACGAAGTTCAACAAAGATCCACCAACCGCTAACTCCATTCGGCGATGGTATGCGCAGTTTAAAGCTTCTGGATGCCTCTGTAAGGGGAAATCAACGGGTCGGTCTGCAGTGACCGAAGAAACGGTTGAACGCGTGCGTGTAAGTTTCACGCGTAGCCCGCGGACATGCTGGAAAATTGGCTCATGCCACAACTGGAGACCGACAGCGCCGACTTCATCTTTCAACAGGATGGTGCTCCACCGCACTTCCATCATGATGTTCGGCATTTCTTAAACAGGAGATTGGAAAACCGATGGATCGGTAATGGTGGAGATCATGATCAGCAATTCATGTCATGGCCTCCACGCTCTCCCGACTTAACCCCATGCGATTTCTTTCTGTGGGGTTATGTGAAAGATTCAGTGTTTAAACCTCCTCTACCAAGAAACGTGCCAGAACTGCGAGCTCGCATCAACGATGCTTTCGAACTCATTGATGGGGACATGCTGCGCCGAGTGTGGGAGCAACTTGATTATCGGCTTGATGTCTGCCGAATCACTAAAGGGGCACATATCGAACGTTTGTGAATGCCTAAAAAAACTTTTTGAGTTTTTGTATGTGTGTGCAAAGCATTGTGAAAATATCTCAAATAATAAAGTTATTGTAGAGCTGTGAAATCGCTTCAATCATTTGTAATAACCCTGTATATAAGTGACCTAGTCCTAATACACAGTGTCGGAAGTTTCACGAGACATTTTGTGGAGGACGCTGTTGTATACAGAGAATTCTCAGCGCTAGAAAACTGTAGCGGCGCGGGCAGATCTGCAGAGGATCGGCACTTTGTGCAGATAGTGGCAATTGACCCACAACATAAACAAGTGTAACATATTGCGTATACATAGACAAAAAGACCCGTTATTCTATGATTACACGATTGCAAAACACTCACTGGAAGCAATTAAAACCACTCCGTCTACAGGCCACAAGTGGCCCATCGGGACCATCCGACCGCCGTGTCATCCTCTGGGGAGGATGCGGATAGGAGGGGCATGGGGTCAGCAGACCGCTCTCCCGGTCGTCATGATGGTATTCTTGACCGAAGCCGCTACTATTCGGTCGAATAGCTCCTCAATTGGCATCACGAGGCTGAGTGCACCCCGAAAAATGGCAACAGCGCATGGCGGCCTGGATGACACCCATCCAAGTGCCGACCACGCCCGACAGCGCTTAACTTCGGTGATCTCCCGGGAACCGGTGCATCCACTGCGCCAAGGACGCTGAATAAGAAGCAATAGAAGAAAGTAATTTATTCGAATGTGTGTTGACTCAAACTGTTTCTAGCTCTAGGTCAAGTTTACATCGCAGGAGTGAAACATGGCGGGGGTTCACTAATAATTTGGGCAGACATATTGAGTTAATATATGGCCCCCATGGTTACTCTGCAAGGTCGCATTACTACCAACAACTAAGCGACCATTTTGGCTGACCAGGTCCATCCCGTGGTACGATGTTTGCTCCCCAGTGGTGATGCAGTGTTCCAAGACGACAAAGCTCGCACCGTCCAGGACTGGTTTAGTGAGTACGAGGATGAATTGACGCATCTCCCCTGGTTAGCACAGTCATCAGAACTCACTATTATGGAACCTTTCTGGTCTACTTTGGTGCGGATGGTGCGTGATCGCTATCCACCTACATCATCGTTAGCTGTTGTTGCCACTATTTTGCAAAAAAAATGGCTCTGAGCACTATGGGACTCAACATCTTAGGTCATAAGTCCCCTAGAACTTAGAACTACTGAAACCTAACTAACCTAAGGACATCACACACACCCATGCCCGAGGCAGGATTCGAACCTGCGACCGTAGCGGTCTCGCGGTTCCGGACTGCAGCGCCAGAACCGCACGGCCACCGCGGCCGGCTACTATTTTGCAAGAAGAGTATTATAAGATATGCTTGAAATCCATGCAGGAACTGTTTTTATCCATTCCGAGACAACTTAAAGCTGTACCGAACGCCAGCAAATCTCCTACACCGTATTAGGCATGGTAATGGGTTGTGTTTTGGTGTTTCCATATTTGTGTCCATCCCGGTAGATATAGTGTCATCGAGACGTTGAGGATAATACTGGAAAACTGAATAACAGTTTGCCACAACAACGCTCAAGTAAGCGTTCCAACCTTTGCCAGCCCTGTGTTACTGAAAGGTTCGTAATGGCTCTGCGTACCCTTCACTTGCCTGACCGATATTACTACGGATTGTGAAGGAGCGGGATTCACATCTCCGTCTGGCCACCCAATTTAGATTTTTCGTGGTTCCCAAAATCAGTTCAGGCGAATCCCGGAGCAACTCCTGCATCCACTGCGGCAAGGCCGTTGCACTGGAAGCAATTACTCCCATAAAATATCTAGGAATATGCGTACGGAGCGATCTGAAGCTGAACGACCACATAAAATTAATCGTGGATGAGGCAGATGCCACACTAAGAACAGAAGAATCCTCACAAAGTGTAGTCCATGAACGAAGGAATTAGCTTACAAAACACTCGTTCGACGAATACTACAATATTCGTCGTAAATCTTGGATCCGTACCAGATAGGATTGATAGAGGAAATAGAGACGATCCAAAGAAGAGCAGCACGTTTGTTAAAGGTTCAATTAGTGAACGCAAAAGTGTCACGAAGAAGTTCAGCAAACTTCAATGACAGACGCTCCAAGAGGGGCGGGAGCGTACGTTCCTAGAATAGTCAACCAATATATAGCTTCTACCAACGTATGTCTTGTGAAAAGACTACAAAGATAAAAATGGAGACATTCAAGTCCACACACAGACTTATCACCAATCGTTTTCACTGAGAACCAATCACGACTAGAATAGGAAAGGCGGAAACTGACACTGGTACACGAAGTACCCTCCACTATACACCGCAAAGTGGATTACGGAGTAGAGATGTAGATGTAAAAGTAACTGTCTGACAGAGTTATTCCTACACTATTGGCCATTAAAACTGCTACACCAAGAAGAAATGCAGATGATAAACGGGTATTCATTGGGCAAATATATTATACTAGAACTGACATCTGATTACATGTTCACGCAATTTCAGTGCATAGATCCTGAGAAATCAGTACCCAGAACAACCACCTCTGGCCGTAATAACGGCCTTGATACGCCTGGGCATTGAGTCAAACAGAGCTTGGATGGTGTATACAGGTACAGCTGCCCATGCAGCTTCATCACGATACCACAGTTCATCAAAAGTAGTGACTGGCGTATTGTGACGAGCCAGTTGCTCGGCCACCATTTACCAGATTGGTGAGAGATCTGGAGAATGTGCTCGCCAGGGCAGCAGTCGAACATTTTCTGTATCCAGAAAGGCCCCTACAGGACCTGCAACATGCGGTCGAGCATTATCCTGCCGAAATGTAGGGTTTCGCAAGGATCGAATGAAGGGTAGAACCACGGGTCGTAACACATCTGAAATGTAACGTCCACTGTTCAAAGTTCCGTCAATGCGAACAAGAGGTGACCGAGACTTGTAACCATTGGCACCCCATACCATCGCGCCGGGTGATACGCCAGTATGGCGATGACGAATACACGCTTCCGATGTGCGTTCACCGCGATATCGCCAAACACGGATGCGACCACCATGATGCTGCAAACAGAACCTGGATTCATCCGAAAAAATGACGTTTTGCCATTCGTGCACCCAGGTTCGTCGTTGACTACACCATCGCAGGCGCTCCTGTCTGTGATACAGCGTCAAGGGTAACCAAAGCCACGGTCTCCGAGCTGATAGTCCATGCTGCAGCAAACGTCGTCGAACTGTTCGTACAGATGGTTGTTGTCTTCAAACGTCCCCATCTGTTGACTCAGGTATCGAGACGTGGCTGCACGATCCGTTACAGCCATGCGGATAAGATACCTGTCATCTCGAGTGCTAGTGATACAAGGCCGTTGGGTTCCAGCACGGTATTCCGTATTACCCACCTGAACCCCCCTATTCCATATTCTGCTAACAGTCATTGGATCTCGACCAACGGGAGCAGCAATGTCGCGATACGATAAACCGCAATCGCGATAGGCTACAATCCGACCTTTATCAAAGTCGGAAACGTGATGGTAAGCATTTCTCCTCCTTGCACGAGGCATCACAACAACGTTTCACCAGGCAACGCCGGTCAACTGCTGTTTGTGTATGAGAAATCGGTTGGAAACTTTCCTCACGTCAGCACGTTGTAGGTGTCGCCACCGGCGCCAACCTTGTGTAAATGCTCTGAAAAGCTAATCATTTGCATATCACAGCATCTTCTTCCTGACGGTTAAATTTCGGGTTGTAGCACGTCATCTTCGTGGTGTAGCAATTTTAATGGCCAGTAGTGTATATATTACACATTTCGTGTCAGGAATTGCATTCTTTGACTAAGTTTTATCACAATCGACGGGCAGATGTTGAGTCGTCGCCGTTTCTGTGAGTTTCGTAGAAGGGCAGCAAAGTACTCGACGTGGTGGAGCTAGGGATGCGGCTGGGTTTGAGGCGGGCAGCGGGCAGCGGGTAACGGTCTGGCGGCTCCTCGTCCAGCGCGCTGCAACTTCCGACACTGAGGTCCGCGGCGCCGAACCGGTTCCAGCCAGCCGCGCCGGGCTGCACTCGCCGTCTTTCCAATTACTGCGTCCGGCAAAGCACTCGCCATTGAGACGTCACGACCGCTGCCGATCGGACGAATTTCAAATTGACGGACTCTGGCAAAAAATGCGAAAACACACACGGCAGTGGTACGGAACAAGAAGTTACAATTAATAAACAGTTCGGAGCCGTGAATAATACATAAGCACACCCGGAGAGAGAGAGAGAGAGAGAGAGAGAGAGAGAGAGAGAGAGAGAGAGAGTGTGTGTGTGTGTGTGTGTGTGTGTGTGTGTCTGTGCGTGTGTGTGTGTGTGTCAGTGGCACGTCAAAGCTTTTATGAGTCGGGGCTATAGTGTGCGCTTACATAAATTATTGCGCTACATGAGCAATAACAAGATACTGACACTTGTTCTTAAGCTTTTCAGGAGTAGACCAGAATCCTAATAATCATTTCCTTCCGTACAGCAACTTGCAGAGATCAAACAAATTACAGACGTAGATGCACCTCTTGTCCGACAATATCAACCGTTGCGCCCGTCACATTAATTGGAAATGTGTTGTAACTTCTCTATTTATAAGTTTGGAAAATGAAACTGAAGTAAACTGAACTGTTATTCCTTGTAAATCGTCAATTTGTGTTCTTGTGCTGTATCATATAAGTGGTGTAATTACGGAAACGCTACCTGACAAAATGAGTCGCCAAAACTGAGACTGTATAACAGTATTTTTAACTTTACCAAAGTGATTAGAAAGCTTAACTGTATATTAAATAATCTGTTCTGTGAAATACATAAATAGATAAATTTACTTTTTGAATGTGACTTTGACAGCTGCCTGTGAAATTTTACCCTTGAACGATTCTGCTAACAACAGATACCACAACCGGAAACAATGATAGACGCAGAATGTTCTAAAGCTCTCGCCGAAAGACTGCTTTCTGTCAATATGATTAAAATAAATCCGACATACATTAATGTTATAGATATGAAGAAGAAAGAGGCTCAGGTAAAAATAAAGAATCACACGCAACGTAAAAAAGGAAAGCTGGATTAAATTTCTTCCGAAATGGAATCGGATATTTCAGTACAAACACTCTGGATAAGAAAAACTTTTTTAAAAAAAATCAGCCATCCGTAGTAATATCGGTCAGGCAAGTAAAGGGTACGCAGAGCCATTACGAACCTTTCAAAAAAATGGTTCAAATGGCTCTGAGCACTATGGGACTTAACATCTATGGTCATCAGTCCCCTAGAACTTAGAACTACTTAAACCTAACTAACCTAAGGACAGCACACAACACCCAGTCATCACGAGGCAGAGAAAAATCCCTGACCCCGCCGGGAATCGAACCCGGGAACCCGGGACGAACCTTTCAGTAACAGCCTATGTGCCACGAAGTACCCTTAAGATGTCGACTTTATAGCAAGGATATACACCTAACCACACATCACTTTTAGTTTAAATGAGTTGCAGCACTGTCTGAGGAAGAAAGACACGGCGCTAGGATCAGACAAAATTTTGCACACTATGATTTTTAAACTCTCCTAGGAAATAAAGGTCATCCTCCTGGAGGCTGCCAACTATTTATTTAAAAATACCTATGACCTTGAGCAATTGGGGCTAATCATAATGATACCAGTTCCTGACCCAGGGAAATATCCAGCCTCAGATCATTCTTTACGCCCGATATCCTTAAGCTCGTGTATCAGCAGAATTATGAATAAGATGATCAAGAATAGGTTATAGTGGATTGTAGAGCGTAACAAAGTACTTTCCAATAGCATATTTGGTTTCCGCAAAAATGATAGTACAATTGATTCATTAAGTACCATTCTTACAGATGTGGAACTGAACTTCAACAATCTGTATACGCTCGCAACTTTCCAGACATAAAGGATGCATACGGCAAAGTCGATATTTCTATATAACGAAAAACCATATGTGATCTGGATATACTATCGAGAATAGTCAACTGGTGCTCTCTTTTAGCGCACCGCAGGTTTAAGATCAAGTACGGAGGACGGGTAACTGATTTCCTGAATCGTCTATAAAGATTTGCCAGAAGGGGATTCCTTAAGTACGTTTCTTTAACATATATACTAGGGAGTAGGTAAAATATTCCGTTATCCTGTCACCTCTCTACGGTTTGCGTGACTTTGTGATATACAGCAAGCACAAGTACCAAAACCGTGCCTTTAACTACCTGGAACAAAGTGTCAACATTGCGCTAACTGGGTTAATCGTGACAGGAATTAATGTAGTGCCTGAAAAATGCCATCTGGCTCTAATTACTAGACGCAGGGCAGACAGAGAATCAGTTTCCTTGCTAATTATTGAGCATACTGTTTTGGTATTTACTCGTTTTAAATTTCTGTGGAAGTTGCTCGACATTCGACTGTCATGACAATGGCACATAAACTAACTCCAGCTTCGTACATAAAAGAAATAGCACTCTGAAAGCTTTATCTTGGACTGACTGGTGGGCCGATCATAGGACCCTCTTACACCTGTACAAACAGTAATTAGAAGCAAGATGAAATATTACTACGCGTTATATGACTCCGTTCCCACAACACGACTGCAGGTTCTAGAGCGAGTAAAATCACGTAATTGAGGGGACTGTAGTAAGATGATACCCATATCTGCCTTCTAAGAGAAAGTGGTACTTCCCCACTTGTCATGAGACGAAATCTCTTATGTGGCTGATACCTGTTGGGAGTGAGATCCACTCTCAGTTATTCATTACATTGGAAATTACCTCGATTACTAAATCTGTTACAGACTAATTAACACACGAAGAAGAAACCCAAACCTGTACTGCTAATATCGGACAGTATGGTGAAATACTGGAACATCCAACAGCACAAGGAAAAGCTGTAAATCACTTGGCACGCGACATACTGAGAACAGACAAAGGAGCCGTGTCAGCTGATCCATCTATAGTGGATGCTGGGACAGGTCCATATCAGACGAAATGAACGTGCAGACCAACTGGTGAAAATGGTGCAGCATCTACTTCCTACCAACATACCTCTACCCTACAGTGATTTCCGACAAAGTGAAAACGGAATGGACAATGTTATTAAACATGGACCATAATATCAAAGGCATATGTTACTGGAGGACTCAGGAACAAAAATCTACGCCACCCTTGGTTTCTCCGCCGGCCGCGGTGGTCTAGCGGTTCTAGGCGCTCAGTCCGGAACCGCGCGACTGCTACGGTCGCAGGTTCGAATCCTGCTTCGGGCATGGATGTGTGTGATGTCCTTAGTTAGGTTTAAGTAGTTCTAAGTTCTAGGGGACTGATGACCACAGATGTTAAGTCCCATAGTGCTCAGAGCCATTTGAACCATTTGAACCTTGGTTTCTCAACATGGCGCTCGCGAGAAAAGAAATTGTTGCTATAGCCGGCCGTTGTGGTCGAGCGGTTCTAGGCGCTTCAGTCTGGAACCGCGCGACCGCTACGGTCGCAGGTTCGAATCCTGCCTCGGGCATGGATATGTGTGATGTCCTCAGGTTAGTTAGGTTTAAGTAGTTCTAAGTTCTAGGGGACTGATGACCTCAGATGTTAAGTCCCATAGTGCTCAGAGCCAAATGAACAATTTTTGTTGCTATAAAAAGACGACGAGCAGATCACATAAATACTAATAAAACGAGGTGTTAGTTACAATTAATACTCTCTAGAAGATGTGATTCCGGCCTCATTGGCTAGGAAATTTTACATATAATAATAGAATGTGAGAAATAGAATCAACCCTGAACAATAACACTGTCCAATATTTTAATATTTCTCTTTCTCTTAGAGTAACTCTTAGTTCCATGAATACATCTGCTGTCAAATGTATTTGCGATGTCATCCGTGTTACGGAAGAGGAACTTCAAAATTTGAGGAGCTTTCATTATGTTTCATTAAGTATATAAAGAGTGTTCCAAAGTCTTTGCATCGAACGTCTAGGGGTGATAGATCACGTAATGCGGAACAACTTTTGTTAGACACAAAATGTTCGTTGACGCTTCCCGGTGATGCTGGAGCCTTTTCGTATTGATTATGCAGGCAGCATGGCGTAGGCACTATGCAGCCTGCGTATGGCTTGCATGTTGCCTATAAGACAGTCATTTTCTCCGTGTGAAAGGGGGTAGACCCAGCAAAATGAATGTTCCTGATTTGCTTATAAAATATCTTTCTCCTCTTAGAGACACTTACTCGTAAGGTTTTCTTGTTGAAAATCACTGTCTCAGTTTACTGGGGTAGGTAGTATGAAGCACACCTGGTCAGCAGACCCTGCTTTTCGGTGAAATCTCGCCGTCGCAGGGCCGGCAAGGACTAAATGGACGTCCAGCGTCGCCGGGAAGCGACAGTGAAAAATTCGTCTCTAATAAAAGTTGTTCCCTATGGCGTTTGATTCAAAGTCTTTGAAAAACGATGTATAGACGAGGCCGCGCTGGAAAGTAGGAACTCAAAGTTTTTTAAACAATACATGCGTTTTCAACATTTTACATATTTATTCTTCATGTCTACATGTTTGCAGTCCCCTGCCGCTAGAGGGCGTGTAGCACGGCTATTTGTAACGTAACTATGTCGATGACTGTAAAACAGAGTGCTGTAATCGAGTCTCTAACCGCAGTAAACTTCGTCCACACATGGAGCACCTTCTCTTTCAACAGGACAGTGTCAGACCACACACGAGAGCTGCGACATCTGCAACAATCCGGCTCATTGTCACCGATCATCCTCCACACAGTCAGGTCTTGGCTCCATCTGATTTTCTTCTGTTTCCAGAACTTAAAGAACACCTTCGAGGACTTCACTTTGATAGTGGTGAAGTGTTGCAGGCAGTGTTGAGATTGTGGCTCCGTCAACAGAGTGAAACATTCTACTGTGGCGGTAAGGACAAACTAGTCTCTCGCTGGCAGAAATGTGTTCGTCGGCAGGGTACCAATGATGAGAAGTAACTATGTAAACGTGCAGAATAAAGATACAAAATAAAGATTATTTTATTTAAAAAGGTTTATAAGTTTCTGCATAAAAATTTCTAAAGCATTACTTTTCAGCACGCCCTCGTATATTTGGATTTTATACTAAATTTGCTATTTTTTTGTGATAGTGCTGTCAGACTAATGTACTTCGTCGTCCGCCCTGATAGCTGAATGGTTACCCGTCACGGTAGCTCAGCGTGTTCGATCAGAGGGTTAGCTGCCCTCTGTAATAAAAAACTGAGTTAATCGATCAACAACGAACTTAAACGGGTGTCTTACGATGTCCGCCCAGAGCAGATGCAACGAACGAAAGCGAACAAAACAATGAGATTAAAAAAAAAGGTCAGCGTGACGGACTGCCATCGTAAGGGGCCCGGGTTCGATTCCCGGCTAGTTCGGGATTTTCTCCGCTCAGGGACTGGGTGTTGTGTTGTCTTCATCATCATTTCATCCCCATCCGGCGCGCAGGTCGCCCAATGTGGCGTCGAATGTAATAAGACCTGCCCATTTCCATTTTTTTCAGTGTACTTCGTCGACTAATTATCCCGTACTATTGTAATTTATATTTTGTAACGAAGTCAAACAAGTATCTTGTTCGCATCAGTTATGTAACATACACTGAGATGAAAGTCATGAAATACCTCCTAATAACTTGCCGGACCTCCTTTTGCCCGGCAGTGCAGCAACTCGACATGGCATGGACTCAACAAGTTGTTGGAAGTCTGCTGCAGAAATATTGAGCCATGCTGCCCATAAAACCACCCATAATTGCGAAATTGTTGCCGGTGCAGTATTTTGTGCACGCAATGAGCTCTCGATTACGTCCCATGAATGTTCGATGAGGTTCATGTCGGGCGATCTGGGTGACCAGATCATTCGCTAGAATTGTCCAGAATGTTCTTCAAATAAATCACGAACAATTGTGGCCCGATGGCATGGCACATTGTCATCCATAAGAATTCCGTCGTTGTTTGGGAACACGAAGTCCATGAATGGCTGAAAATGGTCTCCAAGAAGCCTAACATACACACTTCTAGTCAATGATCGGTTCAGTTGGACCAGTCGTTCCAGTCCATTCCATGTAAACCCAGCCCACAACATTATGGAGGCGCCACCAGCTTGTATAGCGCCTTGTTGATAACTTGGTTCCATAGCGTCGTGGGGTCTGCGCCACACTCAAACGCTACCACCAGCTCTTACCAACTGAAATTGGTACTCATCTGACCAGGCCAGGGTTTCCCAGTCGTCTAGGATCCAACCGCTATGGTCACAAGCCCAGGAGAGGTGCTGCAGGCGATGTCTTGCTGTTAGCAAAGGTCATCTGCTGCCATAGCGCACTAACGCCAAATTTCGCCAACTGTCCTCACGAATACGTTCGTCGTACGTCCCATATTTTCTGCTGTTATTCCATACAGTGTTGCTTGTCTGTTAGCACTGACAACACTATGGAAATATCGCTGCTCTCGATCGTTAAGTGAAGGACATCGACCACTGCGTTATCCGTGGGAGAGGTAATGTCTGAAATTTGGTATTCTCGACACACTGTTGACACTGTGGATCTAGGAATATTGAATTTCCTAACGATTTCCGAAGTGGAATGTCCCATGCGTCTACCATTTCGCGATCAAAGTCTGTTACTTCCTGTCGTGGGTCAATAGTCATGTCGGAAACCTTTTCGCATGAATCACCTGAGTGCAAATGACAGTTCCGCCGATGCACTCTCCTTTTATACGTTGTGTACGTGATACTACCGCCATCTGTATACCTGCATATCGCTATCCCATGTCTTTTGTCACCAGTGAAATCGTATCTGGTGAAATGGATTTTCCATGAAACAAAGAAAATAAAATAAAAAAAAAAAGAAACACGCTGGTTGGTGGCATTAAAGGGACCAGACTGAAACACGTTGGGGAAGCACTGTCTGATGAGGTGGGATCCACTCCTCGAAAGTCAATTGGCGGTCCATTCCCCATATTCTGCAGAACGAATTTTATCCATTTGAGCTGCAACGTTAACATCTCATCGTAAATATGTAACCGAGCGAGGTAGCGCAGTGTTTAGCACACTGGACTCGCATTCGGGGGGACAATGGTTCAAACCCATGTCTGGCCATCCAGATTTAGGTTTTCCACGATTTCTGTCAATCGCTCCAGGCAAATGCCAGGAAAGGGCACCCTCCATTTTCTTCCCTACCCATGACACAATCCGAGCTTGTGCTCCGTCTTTAATGACCTCGATGTCGACGGGACGATGTACTCAATCTTCCTTCCATCCGTAAATGTGTACTTGGTTCCTTCGGAAGAGGGCTACTATATTACTATCGAGTGTAATGTTTCCGGCGAGGCAAATATTTACACCAACAGTCAACGTATAAAGGTGGGGCGACTTTGGTGGGAATAAGAAGGGAGATTAGGGATTAACTATGAAGAGGTTGACAAGCTCGAATTTGAAAGGAATTCGACTGTGTACTTAAAAGGAACTCTCCCGACACTTGCCTCAAGCGATTTAAAAGAAGGAAGGAAGATTGGGTTTAACGTCCCGTCGACATCGAGGTCATTAGAGACGGAGCACAAACTCGGAATATGTCAAGGATAAGGAAGGAAATCGGCCGTGCCCTTTCAGAGAAACCATCCCGGCAATTTGCCTGGAGCGACTTAGCGAAATCACGGGAAATCTAAATTTGGATGGCCGGACGGGAGTTTGAACCGTCGTCCTCCCGAATGCTAATCACTGCGCCACCTCTGAAGCGATTTTAGGGAACTACGTTAAATCTAAATCTGGATTTGGGGATTGGGACCTGAACCGATGTCCTTCCGAATGCGAGTCCAGTATCTTAACGACTGTGCTACCTCTGTCAGACCTGCTCCAGCAAGAGAGTGTTGTACGTAATACACCATTTAGTAGCCACACCCTGCCATTTCTGTTTGTCTAGTGCGTTTCCAAGTTTACGTTGAAAATTTTGCGTCAGTTTCTACGCTAGTGTCCGTGTTTTGACACATATCTGGTTATCGCAATGTTCGTTATGGGTGAGAGAAAGAGAGCAAGCCAAGTGTTACACAAACAAGCGAGAGCGATAGTGCCCAATCTCTATAAAACTTTCAAGAGCGAGTCGGAAACAGAAACTGTCTCCGCGTGGTGAATGCGTCATCATTGCCAATACCTAGTCAAGAAAGTGTGAAGATACTATGTAAAACCAGCAAGAGAGATGGTAATGTCGAACTGTGGATTGTCGTTTTGTTGATCGCCAGCCATCTTCGTTGGTGGAAGCTACTGAGATACACGGTTAAATTCCAGTGGTGACTTATGAGGGTATAAAATGAGACCATTCGCTTTTTTTTAAATTTCCAAACGATTTATTTTTTGAGTCATTAATTAATTTACAAGCCAGTACACCACCGGATGAAGGTTCTACAGGAACATTATCTGCACCGCGTGCAGCTAGGTGCCATGGTAGCGGTGCTGGAGAAATAACGGAAATTTAGTTAATGGTAGCGAAAAGTTTATGAAAAAGAGGAGCTTTTTATGTTTTAAAATACTTACACTGCACTGCCTCGTGGAGGACGTCGGTACGAATCCTAATCTGGGTATCCAGATTTTAAGTTTCGCGTGTTTTTCGTAAATTGTTTAAAGCAATTGTCGTGCGTTTGAAAAGAATGCGCTCGACAGCCGTCCCCATACATGCCCATGCCGAGGGTGTGTGCGCCCCGTCTCCAATAATCCCGTCGTCAGCATGACATTTAACATTAATCTTTTTTCATCCTAATCTTCCATTATATATTTTTTTACTTAAATTTACGTTAATTGTCATCATACTTCTCTTATTCAGGAAAACTTTTTCTGTTACTCTCGGTCTACGTTTTATATCGTCCTTACTTCTGCCTTCGTCAGTTATCTTGCTACCCAAATAGCAAACGTCGTCTACTACTCTCCGTATCCCAATTCGTAATTTAAGATCCTCAGCATCACCTGACTTAATTCGTTTACACTTCACTATCATTATTCTACTTCTTATGCTCAGCTTAGAATCTGTTTTCGAGACGCTACCCATGCTGATCAACTGGTCTTACAACTGCTCTACCGTCGCTGAGAGAAGTACAATGTCGTCGCCAGATCTTTATACTATGAAGAGCCAAAGAAACTGGTACACCTGCCTAATATCATGTAGGCCCCGCGAGCACGCAGAAGTGCCGCAATACGACGTGGCGTGGACTCGACTAACGTCTGAAGTAGTGCTGGAGGGAACTGACACCAGGAATCCTGCAGGGCTGTACGTAAATCCGTAAGAGTACCAGGGGGTGGAGATCTCCTATGAACAGCACGTTGCAAGACATCCCAGATATACTCAATAACGTTCATGTCTGGGAAGTTTGGTGGATCCAGAAGTATTTAAACTCAGAAGAGTGTTCTTGGAGCCACTTTGAAGCAATTCTGGACATGTGGGGTGACGCACTGTCCTGCTGGAAATGCCCAGGTCTGTCGAAATGCACAATGGATATGAATGGATGCAGGTGATCAGATAGGATGTTTACTCACGTGTCACCTGTCAGAGTGTGTCTAGACGTATCTGGGGTCCCATATCACCCCAACAGCACACGTCCCACACCATTACAGAGCCTCCACCAACTTGAACAGTCCCCTGCTGACATGCACGGTCCATGGATTCATGAGGTTGTCTCCATACCCGTACACGCCCATCCGCTCGACACAATTTGAAACGAGACTCGTCTGACCTAGTAACATGTTTCCAGTCGTCAACAGTCCAACGTCGGTGCTGACGGGCTCATGCGAGATGTAAAGTTTTGCGTCGTGCAGTCATCAAGGGTACACGAGTGAGCCTTCGGCTCCGAAAGCGCATATCGATGATGTTTCGTTGAATGGTTCGCACGCTGACGCTTGTTGGTGGCCCAGCATTGAACCCTGCAGCAATTTGCGCAAGGGTTGCACGTTGAACGATTCTCTTCAGTTGTCGATGGCCCCGTTCTTGCGGGATGTTTTTCCGGCCGGAGTGATGTCGAAGATTTGATGTTTTACCGGATTCCTGATATTCACGGTACACTCGTGAAATGGTCGTACGGGCAAATGATTCAAATGGCTCAGAGCACTATGGGACTTAACATCTGTGGTCATCAGTCCCCTAGAACTTAGAACTACTTAAACCTAACTAACCTAAGGACATCACAAACATCCATGCCCGAGGCAGGATTCGAACCTGCGACCGTAGCAGTCGCGCGGTTCCGGACTGAGCGTCTAGAACCGCTAGACCACCGCGGCCGGCGGTCGTACGGGCAAATCCCCTCTTCATCGCTATCTCGGAGATGTATCCCATCGCTCGTGCGCCGACTATAACAATGCGTTCAAACTCAAATCTTGATAACCTGTCATTGTAGCAGCAGTAGTCGATCTAACAACTGCGCCAGTCACTTGCCTTATATAGGCGTTGTCGACCGCAGCGCTGTATTCTGCCTGTTTACATATTTCTGTATTTGAAAATGCATGCCTTGCCAGATTCTTTGCACTTCAGTTTACTTTTTCTGGGCTGTGACCTACAAAAAGGAAGGAAGACGTAATGTTAATGAGACGCGTGGCTATCGCGATGACTGGGCAGCGGCGCCTGCGGCAGAGGCTGCAGGCGGCACCTGCACAGCTGGTGCGGTCGTTCAACTCCGGCCCCGCCGGCAGCCCACAGCCCACAGCCCGAGCCGGGCCGGCCGGGCGCGCTGTCTGCGCCTCACGAGTTCACCACCGCCTTGTCAACAATGCACACTTCTTGTTATGCTCGTCAGTCCGAAGACCGGTCTGATGCTGCTCTTCACACTATGTACTAGACCCTCCAGCTCTACATAACTAATGCAGCCTACAGCCACTTTGACATGCTTACTGTGTTCGAGCCTTGGCTTACTTCTAAATTTTTTTTCCTCCCGCGCACTTTCCTGAATTACCAAATTATCTATTCCTCCATCCAGTATTTAAATCTGCCTACACGTTCGTATTACGGTAATTCTCTTTCAGATTATAAAATACAATAAGTGGAAATGTGTCTCACCGAAACCACTACGTCACAAAAAATATAAACTGGAGGGTCCTCACGCCGAAACAGTATACTACACATAAAGGAGTGTGGTCATTACGCAAACGTGTATGATAAACTTCATCTCTAATACTCATTTTACTAAGGTTTGAAGCTCCTCTAGATGTTCTTCTGTGTTTGCAATTTAAAACTGGTTTGTTTTGAAATCAGCCTTATGTAAACATAAGTAGTTTTTTTTTTTTTTTTACCAAGACATGTTTCGACAACAATGTGTCATTTTCTGTGGGTCAAATTTTTATTTCTGTAAAGTACAATATCAAATTTATAACAATGTAACTGTTGTTGGCATAAGAATTACAATATGTGCAATTTGCTTTGTTTTGTTTAGACGCTCACCTTAAAATTACATCGCTAAATGAACTGCATTATTAAACACCGGTTTTTGTGTTCTTTTTCGTCGCTTTTTTTGACAGCATGTCATCTGCAAACTAGCCATAAAGAAAATCAATGCGTATGTGTGAAGAAAAGATGCACCATAAAAAACCATCGTCATGCCACCAAAGTCAAGAGCTGATCTTGCGTGGCCCCTGAGTAATCTTCCATGCACTCAATGTTAAGTTTGAGTAAAAAACAAAAAATCTAGCTGTGTGTGTGTATGTGTTTTAAATATTAAGTTTCGGTAGGTTTCAGATGCTACGAAAATCTGGCTTCCCTGGCTCCCACGTAGGACAATCATGGGGTCATACCTGTATTTAAAGGGACTGCACATGTCTTTCTAACCAACATTTCGGTAATAGCTACTTTGCTTCATATGCGTTTGCTATACATTAACTGGCGACGAGAAACGTATGACACGGTCGTCGTTGTATTTTAGTTATATCTTCAAATAGCGTAATTTTAGTATTGTTCAAATTCAAATGGCTCTGAGCACTATGGGACTCAACTTCTGAGGTCATTAGTCCCCTAGAACTTAGAACTAGTTAAACCTAACTAACCTAAGGACATCACAAACATCCATGCCCGAGGAAGGATTCGAACCTGCGACCGTAGCGGTCCTGCGGTTCCAGACTGCAGCGCCTTTAACCGCACGGCCACTTCGGCCGGCCTTTAGTGTTGTCGTAGACGAGTATTTTAATGAGGTTGATGCATGAACGTTGCCTCTTTCTACCGGAAAATGGCAAGTTGACCACAGAACGTATCGTTCTTCATCGACGAATACATCAGCTCCTTAATCTCCATCTGTAATTGACGAATCACTGAGCACTCAATGAAGGAAACTAATTTTCGTTGTAAATTTTTCAGATAAACTATTCTCCTACATGTGACTTCGTAGGCTACATGTTTTTAAATGTGCTGCAAGCCAACTAAATTTCTAAATGAGTAGCAAGCAGGTGACTAAACGATAGTCTTAGAAACTCAACTGATATTTCATTCCCGACATTTATGACCTAAGTTATCACCATAAAGGCGGTGTTGTTCTTAAAGCTTAGCCATTTGACACTGTTTACCATTTTTGTAACAGTCTTACGTGATTAATTTGTCGATGATTTTCATATCCAATGTAGGGTGTTACGTAATTGTATAAGTTTAGGAGAATGAAGTAACAGCCGACCGCGGTGGTCGTGCGGTTCTAGGCGCCCCAGTTCGGAGCCGCGCTGCTGCTACGGTCGCAGGTTCGAATCCTGCCTCTGGCATGGGTGTGTGTGATGTCCTTAGGTTAGTTAGATTTAAGTAGTTCTAAGTTCCAGGGGACTGATGACCACAGCAGTTGAGTCCCATAGTGCTCAGAGCCAATGAAGTAACAGCTCCACTTGCACAATGAATCTGCATCTCATACATCATTCTCCTGTTCTTACGAGAGTTGAAGATTCCCTTGACTTGCCGTGCCTCCTCAGTATGCAATGTCTGTGCCTTTATTCGGATCAGTCACACTCATTTACGTTCCAGGACAAATTGAATGAGAAAAACTAAACTTAGTGGCACACACACAAGCGAAATAAAAATATAATTGTGACAAAAGTGGCACCTAAGTGTAACATGTGTCTAACGAAAACAGTATCAATGAGAACAATGTGCCTGGAATTATACAAATGAAATATTAACTGAAGAGCAGAATTTGAAAACGTTGTAAGTGCCAGATGTCGCGTTTGTCAGGAGAATTAAAAAACAATGTATCTCTTTTTGTACGTAACTTATTTGTACTCAGAAAACGAGAAGGTTTTCTAATACCACAGGTTATGCAGCCCACCTCGTCACTGAAAAAATAATGAGGCAAATTAGAAAATAAATAATTTATTAAGAACGTTGAAATCGCCACGCCAAGAAGCTGACTGGTTCTCAGTTCCTGTAAGAAATTTTTCTCCAAAATTCCAGCAACACAGAGGCACTACCTTTCATTTGTAATAACACAAGTTCAGAAATACAGCAGTAATATTTAAGTAGCAGAACTATAGTCAACAAAAAATATTTCTCATTTCTTTTACATTTATGCATGAGAGTAACAAAATGAATTTCATGAAAAAATCTCTCAGTATTGGCTTTTGTTTCTTACATTGTTCCATTCTTGGGATCAGATGTTGCGAAATTTGCTGTATAACTGACTGTGCTGCTTTGGAACAAATGGCAACATTGTCAACAGGTGTTTCTATTTTGCAACTGCTGAACAAGGCTTATCTTTCAGGAGAAGTACACCATGGCATACATCAGCCATCTTCTTTCCTCTTTTGAATACATTGACACTTTTACATTCTCCTGTTTTGGAGTAAGAATTTTTTTTACAGCTATTTGAAATGGGTAAGTATGAGAAACTTCGATCATACTGCATTTGGAGATATTACACGCCTGTATTCAAAACAATGTTTTAGCAGCATCTTTAAAATCAAAGAAGTCAGTAGTGCGCATTGGAATTACATAGAATGGGCTCATAGGTTTCGCTGACGGAACTCTGAGGTAATAACTGCTTGGCACAAATACCATGCAAGTCAAGGCATATGCAACAGAGTAGCGAGAAACAATTTCACAAAAAACGTGTTTTTTGAGAAAAAAAGCACTTACAACGTTTTCCATTCCCACTACTTAACTGATGAGATGCTTTCTCTCGTTAGTGATGTGAAAGCAAAGAATAGGACTCGGCGATGGAAGGAGCTCAAAACCTGGATTACCGGCCAATCGAAACATGTTAAGTGACGTGAAAAAACCACTTGAAGGAGAAGACTAGAGTAGGCATGCATTTCATATTGCCTTTTTCAACATTTTGGGTAGAGATGTTCACCGAACTTCGCAGGCACTGGTCTGAACAGGGGATCACATCATTAAAGATAATGGTTTTACTTACACTGTTGGAAGCGCCCAACATTGATTTGGTAAATATGATGTCTGCACCGGATTCGAATGTTGACGCGTAGTCCCAAGCGATTGGAAAAAGCGCAGGTGACTCCTGCATATAAGAGGGGTACAAGAACGGGCCTGCAAAATTAGAGGCTAATATTCTTAACGTCGGCTTGCAGCAGAATTCTTGAGCACTTTCTAAGATCGAATATAATAAAATCCCTTGATACAGGAAAGGTTCTGTCCACAAATCAGCAAGGATTTAGAAAGCATCGCTTGTGGGAAGCTCAGCTTGCGAACTATAGGTGGAGGACATCACGAAGGTACCGTACGCCTGTATTTCCTGAAAGTGTTTGACACGGTGACCCACTGCAGACTGTTAACGAAGATCCGAGCATATGGAATACGTTCCCCTATGTGAGTGTCTCGAAGCCTTCTTAAACCTAGCGAGGTGGTGCTGTGCTTAGCAGACTGGACTCGCACTCGGGATGACGACAGTTCGAACCCGCGCCCAGCCATTTAGATTTTCCGTGATTCCCCTTAATCGCTTCAGGAAAATCCCGGTATGGTTCCTTTGAAAGGGCACGGCCGGTTTCCTTCCCCAATCCTAGTTTGTGCTCAATCTCTAATGACGTCGTTGTCGACGGGACGCTAAACACTAATCTCCTCCTACTCGAAGCCTTTTCAAATAATACACTCCTGGAAATGGAAAAAAGAACACATTGACACCGGTGTGTCAGACCCACCATACTTGCTCCGGACACTGCGAGAGGGCTGTACAAGCAATGATCACACGCACGGCACAGCGGACACACCAGGAACCGCGGTGTTGGCCGTCGAATGGCGCTAGCTGCGCAGCATTTGTGCACCGCCGCCGTCAGTGTCAGCCAGTTTGCCGTGGCATACGGAGCTCCATCGCAGTATTTAACACTGGTAGCATGCCGCGACAGCGTGGACGTGAACCGTATGTGCAGTTGACGGACTGAGCGAGGGCGTATAGTGGGCATGCGGCAGGCCGGGTGGACGTACCGCCGAATTGCTCAACACGTGGGGCGTGAGGTCTCCACAGTACATCGATGTTGTCGCCAGTGGTCGGCGGAAGGTGCACGTGCCCGTCGACCTGGGACCGGACCGCAGCGACGCACGGATGCACGCCAAGACCGTAGGATCCTACGCAGTGCCGTAGGGGACCGCACCGCCACTTCCCAGCAAATTAGGGACACTGTTGCTCCTGGGGTATCGGCGAGGACCATTCGCAACCGTATCCATGAAGCTGGGATACGGTCCCGCACACCGTTAGGCCGTCTTCCGCTCACGCCCCAACATCGTGCAGTCCGCCTCCAGTGGTGTCGCGACAGGCGTGAATGGAGGGACGAATGGAGACGTGTCGTCTTCAGCGATGAGAGTCGCTTCTGCCGTGGTGCCAATGATGGTCGTATGCGTGTTTGGCGCCGTGCAGGTGAGCGCCACAATCAGCACTGCATACGACCGAGGCACACAGGGCCAACACCCGGCATCATGGTGTGGGGAGCGATCTCCTACACTGGCCGTACACCACTGGTGATCGTCGAGGGGACACTGAATAGTGCACGGTACATCCAAACCGTCATCGAACCCATCGTTCTACCATTCCTAGACCGGCAAGGGAACTTGTTGTTCCAACAGGACAATGCACGTCCGCATGTATCCCGTGCCACCCAACGTGCTCTAGAAGGTGTAAGTCAACTACCCTGGCCAGCAAGATCTCCGGATCTGTCCCCCATTGAGCATGTTTGGGACTGGATGAAGCGTCGTCTCACGCGGTCTGCACGTCCAGCACGAACGCTGGTCCAACTGAGGCGCCAGGTGGAAATGGCATGGCAAGCCGATCCACAGGACTACATCCAGCATCTCTACGATCGTCTCCATGGGAGAATAGCAGCCTGCATTGCTGCGAAAGGTGGATATACACTGTACTAGTGCCGACATTGTGCATGCTCTGTTGCCTGTGTCTATGTGCCTGTGGTTCTGTCAGTGTGATCATGTGATGTATCTGACCCCAGGAATGTGTCAATAAAGTTTCCCCTTCCTGGGACAATGAATTCACGGTGTTCTTTTTTCAATTTCCAGGAGTGTAGAAGTCAGTACGTTGTCCTCGGAGGCGAGTGCTCATTAGACAAGGCTACCGCCGGGTGGATAGCAAACTGCGAATAATTGCTGATGACGTTGTAGTATACGAAAAAATGTCGGATGAATTAGGCAGTATTTATATGTAGTGTGATAAATAACCGATAGCTCTAACTTTAGGAAAATGTAAGTTAATGCAGATGAGTCTGAAAACAATCCTGTATTGTTCGAATATAGCACCAGAGGTGTTCAAAAATGGTTCAAATGGCTCTAAGCACTATGGGACTTAACATCTGGCCAGCCAGTGTGGCCGAGCGGTTCTAGGCGCTACAGTTTGGAACCGCGCGACCGCTACGGTCGCAGGTTCGAATCCTGCCTCGGGCATGGATGTGTGTGATGTCCTTAGGTTAGTTAGGTTTAAGTAGTTCTAAGTTCTAGGGGACTGATGACCACAGATGTTAAGTCCCATAGTGCTCAGAGCCATTTGAACCATTTGAACTTAACATCTGATGTCATCAGTCCCCTGGTTCAAAATTGGGTCAAATGGCTCTGAGCACTATGGGACTTAACATCAGTGGTCATCAGTCCCCTGGACTTAGAACTACTGAAACCTAACTAACCTGAAGACATCACACACATCCATGCCCGAGGCAGGATTGGAACCTGCGACCGTAGCAGCAGTGCGGTTCCGGACTGAAACGCCTGGAACCGCTTGGCCACAGCATCCGAGAGCAGAGATGTGTCCAATCGATTAAATATATAGGCGTAAAGCTCCGAGGCCATATGTAATGGAACAAACACATAAAGAACGGTAGCAGGGAAGGATAATGGTCAATTTCAGTTTAATGGGAGAATTTTAGGAAAGCTCAGCTCAACTGTAAAGGAGACCGCGTACGGAACACTAGTGCGACCCATTCTCGAGTACTGCTGGCATGTCAGATTAAAGGAAGACATTGAAGCAATTCAGCGGCGTGCTGCTAGATTTGTAACCGGTAGGTTCGATCAACACGTTAGTATTATGCAGATGCCTCGTGAAATCAAATGGGAATCCCTGGAGGGAAGACGACGTTTTCTTCGCGAAACACTGTTGAGAAAATTCAGGGAATCTGCATTTGCAGCTGAGTGCAGAATGATTCATACGGTAGATTGATAATTTTTACTTATGGACGGTCTGACAGCAACTGAATAAAACACAATTTGAGTGTCATACGCGTTTCGCCTTTATTTTCTGCAAGGCATCATCAGTGGCCTGGAATATGTACATATGTTTGCTATTTAATTTACATTTTGGTCACTGTACCTATAGGTTATAAACAATTCTGGTGACTGGTATTTCCTATTAAGTAGTAATGTTTTGAACTGTACTTACAGGTTGCTTGGACGATTTCCTACAAATTACGCTCCTGTTGCATTTTTTGTGTTGTTCTTCTTCTTATGATTGCCAATTTGCTGTTTTTTCCCACATTCCACAGCACTATGAACTGAACACTTGTTTCGATGCAATGTTTCGGTTTCTGTTGCCGACTGTCAAATGTTTTTGCCAAAGATCTAATGTTATTGCCAAACCTTCGAGTGTAATTATTAAAGTATCTGTGATCTGTTCGTGTATGCATTTGTGTGTGCGTTTGTGTCTGTGTGTGTTTTGGTGTGATATAACTTTTTTGTGCTGTGTGTGTATGCTTTGGTATATATATATATATATATATATATATATATATATATATATATATATATATATTTGGCGTTCATAATAAGAAGAACAACACCAAAAATGCAACACAACAGGAGCGTAATATGTAGGAAATCGCCCACGGAACCTGTAAGTACAGTTCAAAACATTACTACTTAATAGGAAATACCAACCACCAGAACTGTTTAAACCTATAGGTACAGTAACCAAAATTTAAATTAAATAGCAAACATATGTACATATTCCAGGCAACTGATGATGCCTTGCAGAAAATAAAGATGAGACGCGTATGGCTCTAAAATTATGTTTTATTCAGTTGCTGTCAGACGGTCCATAAGTAAAAACTATCAGTATACCGTAATATTACACGCAACTGAGGAAGAAAGGACTACAAAGGTTGAAGAATGATTCTTTTACCACCAACGTACATTAAGCGAAAGGACAGCGAAGGCAAGATAAATAGGAATTAGGGCCCGTACGGAGGCGTACAGAGAATCGTTTTTCCCTCGTTCGATTTGGCAGTGGAACAGGTAAGTGAAGACTAGCAGTGGTACAAGGTACCCTCAGCTATGTACCGTATTTTGGCTGGCTGAGCGTGCATGTAGATATACAGGGATTGTACAAAAATATGGAGACACCGCGAGAAATTCATGCTTGAACATAAATGCAGATGCTACCCAAACCTGGGGGTTGCACTTTTGTATTTGACCACGAACGGCGCTTGTGCATCTACTTCTACATCCAAACTCCGCAAGCCACCTGACGGTGTGTGGCGGAGGGTACCTTGAGTACCTCTATCGGTTCTCCCTTCCATTCCAGTCTCATATTGTTCGTGGAAAGAAAGATTGTCGGTATGCCTCTGTGTGGGCTCTAATGTCTCTGATTTTATCCTCATGGTCTCTTCGCGACATATACGTAGCAGGGAGCAATATACTGCTTGGCTCCTCGGTGAAGGTATGTTCTCGAAACTTCAACAAAAGCCCGTACCGAACTACTGAGCGTCTTTCTTGCAGAGTCTTCCACTGTAGTTTATTTATCATCTCCGTAACGCTTTCGCGATTACTAAATGATCCTGTAACGAAGCGCGCTGCTCTCCGTTGGATCTTCTCTATCTCTTCTATCAACACCATCTGGTACGGATCCCACACCGGTTAGAAGTATTCAAGCAGTGGGCGAACAAGTGTACTGTAACCTACTTCGTTTGTTCTAGGATTGCATTTCCTTAGGATTTTTCCAATGAATCTCAGTCTGGCATCTGCTTTATCGACGATTAACTTCATATGGTCTTTCCATTTTAAATCACTCCTAATGCTTGCTCCCAGATAATTTATGGAATTAACTGCTTCCACTTGCTGACCTGCTATATTGTAGCTAAATGATATGGGATCTTTCTTTCCATGTATTCGCAGCACATTACACTTGTCTACATTGAGATTCAATTGCCACTCCCTGCACCATGTGTCAATTCGTTGCAGATCCTCCTGCATCTCAGTACAATTTTCCATTGCTACAACCTCACGATAAACTACAGCATCATCCGCAAAAAGCCTCAGTGAACTTCCGATGTTATCCACAAGGTCATTTATGTATATTGTGAATAGCAACGGTCCTACGACACTCCCCTGCGGCACACTTGAAATCACTCTTACTTCGGAAGATTTCTCTCCATTGAGAATGACATGCTGCGTTCTGTTATCTAGGAGATCTTCAATCCAATCACACAATTTGTCTGATAGTCCATATGCTCTTACTCTGTTCATTAAACGACTGTGGGGAACTGTATCAAACGCCTTGCGGAAGTCAAGAAACACGGCATCTACCTGGGAACCCGTGTCTATGGCCCCCTGAGTCTTGTGGACGAATAGCGCGAGCTGGGTTTCACACGATCGTCCTTTTCGATACCAATGCTGATTCCTAACGAGTAGATTTCTAGTCTCCAAAAAAGCCATTATACTCGAACATGTCTTCAATGCGTAGGAAGTGTCAGTCGTGGTCACAGCAGTGTTCTGTGTGGTTGTGAGTGCATCATGTCGGAGCTAAGCGAATTTTAAAATGGGCAAATTGTTGGTAATCGTATGGTGGGTGCTTTCATAACCGAGGGAGCCGAAGTGTTTCTTGTTTTAAGAGGCACAGTAGCGAAGATTTGTACAGCATACACGAAACCGGAAAAAAAATCATCCGCTGAGTCGCAACGCCGACGAAATTGTGTTGGGTGATCGTAACATACGGTCACTGAACAGGACTGTGACGTTAAATAAGAGGACGACAGCTGCAAAAGTCACTGCCGAACTCAATGTCGCACTCGCGAAACCTGTCAGCCTCAAAACTACACAAAAGGAGCCCCATAAGCAAGTAACTGCAACGTGAGTTGAAATTCCAAAACCACTCATCAATGATGCAAATACCTGTAACTGGGGAACGTGCTGCCGAAGCCATAAAACCTGTAATAAGGAGCAATAAAATAACCCACTCCGTCTTCAGGCCACGAGTGGCCTACAGGTACCATCCGACCGCCGTGTCATCCTTAGTGGAGGATGCGGATAGGAGGTGCGTGGTGTCAGCACACCGCTCTCCCGGTCGTCATGATGGTATTCTTGACCGAAGCCGCTACTATTCGGTCGAGTAGCTCCTCAATTGGCATCACGAGGCTGAGTGCACCCCGAAAAATGGCAACAGCGCATGGCGGCCTGGATGGTCACCCATCCAAGTGCCGACCACGCCCGACAGCGCTTAACTTCGGTGTTCTCACGGGAACCGGTGTATCCACTGCGGCAAGGAGCAACAGAAGAAAGTAAAATATTCTAATGTGTGTTGACTCAAACTGTTTCTAGCTCTAGGTCAAGTTTACATCGCAGGAGTGAAACATGGCGGGGGTTCACTAATAATTTGGGCAGTCATATTGAGGTAATATATGGCCCCCATGGTTACTCTGCAAGGTCGCATTACTACCAACAATTAAGCGACCATTTTGGCTGACCAGGTCCATCCCGTGGTACGATGTTTGCTCCCCAGTGGTGATGCAGTGTTCCAAGACGACAAAGCTCGCACCGTCCAGGATTGGTTTAGTGAGTACGAGGATGAATTGACGCATCTCCCCTGGTTAGCACAGTCATCAGAACTCACTATTATGGAACCTTTCTGGTCTACTTTGGTGAGGATGGTGCGTGATCGCTATCCACCTACATCATCGTTAGCTGTTGTTGCCACTATTTTGCAAGAAGAGTATTATAAGATACGCTTGAAAGCCACGCAGGAACTGTTTTTATCCATTCCGAGACAACTTAAAGCTGTACCGAACGCCAGCAAATCTCCTACAACGTATTAGGCATGGTAATGGGTTGTGTTTCCATAATTATGTCCATCCCGGTAGATATAGTGTCATCGAGACATTGAGGATAATACTGGAAAACTGAATAACAGCTTGCTCCAACAACGCTCAAGCAAGCGTTCCAACCTTTGCCAGCCCTGTGTAAAGGCGCAGTGTTTAAGACACTGGATTCGCATTGTGAAGGTGCGGGATTCACATCCCATTCTGGCCACCCAATTTAGGTTTTTCGCGGTTCCCAAAACCAGTTCAGGCGAATCCCGGGGCAACTCCTGAACCTTAGTATCTGTATTTGTCTGTCAATGTACTATCATTGTTTTATAAGGCTTCAGTGTGAGTCTCTGTACACTCGTGTGGGCAGATACTACTGTCGCACCAGTTTCATGTACTAAACGGTGCAACCATTTACTCCGGCTTCTTTCCAAGATCTCTTCTAAATTCGACGTAGCAGTGCCTGTATTATTATGAACTACGATGCAATTTCGTATTTATTCCCCTATACCAAGTCCTCGGTTCTCAATAAGTATGGCCTTCCTGGACGGGACACATGGACGACGACATATGGATGTTCGGATGTGGCCCTGATTCGTGCACGGATAGCCGAAGCGGTTAAGGTGACCGCTTGCGCAAAGCGGGAAATCCGGGTTAGAATCGCGGTCCCGCCACGAAGTTTCACGGTCGTCATTCCAATATAAACCGATGGTGGTTCATATTCACAATTGCGAAGAAATTTCCTGCCCTTCTAAATTGTCTACTTTGTAATCAGGTACACCAATACTCCACCTGCGGCAAGGTCCGGGCAACTGGCTGCAGCGTCATCAGATGTTCGGGGCCTGCCTATTGCTGCTTCTCGTTCAACATCGGAGATAGCGCTTGCGTCGTACGCAAACACCCAGTATTATCGTTAGCGTAAATTACAAGCCGACGTGTGTTATTTCAATCTCTTACTGTTTCGCTGCTGCCAATTACTCGCACCGCGTAACACAGATGTTGAGTCGTAAGGACACTGTTAGTCTTTGCTGTGTTAATGATCAGTTAATACCACGCAGCAAATATTCGACCTAAGGCGGCATCAGTTTCGTAATCTCCTTTCGGTTTGATAAGTAGTTGTCCTTCCCATGAGTTTCATTAACCTTTCTGAATAAACAAGCGTCGTAATTGGCTACAATAACTGTGAAGAT
The DNA here is from genome assembly GCF_023898315.1 of Schistocerca nitens. Lineage (NCBI taxonomy): Eukaryota > Metazoa > Arthropoda > Insecta > Orthoptera > Acrididae > Schistocerca > Schistocerca nitens. The sequence goes on along the minus strand of NC_064616.1, from coordinate 865,614,751 downwards.
TATTACTCACACACTGTACGCCTCGGTAACTGCACGGTCAGCGCAATGGACTGTTATGCGAAAAGAGCCCGAGTTTGATTCCCGGCCAGGTCGGAGATTTTCACCGGGGACTGGGTGTTGTGTTGTCCTTACGCTCGTATAGTCGTAATTGAATTTACAGTCCTGAGATGGCTGAATGGACCTGACCCCAAAGCCAGTTTAAAGAAAAGTTATTAAATGAGTCAGAAATTTTTGACACTGTTGAGAACTCTTGTTCAAGATACAAGGGGAAGGTTGTGTCATTCTTTCTAAGTGTACGGATGAAACATGAGTGTCGAAGAAGACAATGCCACTTACCTCGCCAGTCTTCAGAAACGGTGTTGCCAGCAGAGTTGGATATTTTAACTTTTATCGTTTTCGCACTGGAATAACCTATAACTAGTAGTGAAATATGCCATCCAGATACATCAACGAAAGGCGAAATTACCATTGCGGTATGCTGTACCAAGAAATCGAACAACAGCAATTAAAGGATACAATAAAAATAAATTCAATAAAAATAACGTAGCGGACTTTATAAAAACGAAGTGTGCTCTAGAGGCTTAGATCACGCAACAGGGCAGCAACAAATCGCTTAAAACTTTTGTGTTCCCTGACTTTTTTGTCTTCATTTTCTTACAAAGCAATGTTTCTCATAAAATTCATTGTAACATTTTGCTAGCCAAGTTTGTCGCTACATAACAATTATGTTCAAATAAAATTCCAGGAATAATGAAGAACCTTGTTTTAAAAATCTCGTGCGAAGTTTTTGTTATGTAGTACACTTTTACCTAGGATTCCAAGAGCCTTCTTCATCTATTAAAGAAAGGTGGCTTTATCAGGCGTTTTGTTAAAATTTTGTATCACCAACCATATTTTATATCTCTTGGAGTAGCCTTGTCAAGTACTAATTTTATTTTATTTTCCTGGTTTTGTTTATTAATATAAACTGTTATGTCAGCATGCTTTTCAAGTTTCGTGTTAAATTTTTTTTACTGTTTACTTCCTTTATAATTATCTATTGTTCAACTATTTACTTTTTTCATTGCATTACCATCGCACTATCAAATATGTCATTTACTGTGCGTTTGTGCTTCAGTCTAGATGTGTAACTTCTTTCCCACTGTAGTTTACAGACACTGTAACTTTCTTGGCGACAATAGTCAATAAACGTCTGATGATGGCTTTGTAAGCCGAAAACAGGTTAAGCAATAAATTAACACTAGCGCTTTTCGTTTATTATAATGTTGTTCTACCAAGAACCAACGGCATATTCAGTTAACACGAAATTGTTTTGGTGCAAAGATATTCATAGCACACTGGTACATTAAGTTTATTTCGCAGCACGATGTTTTTTTGGTTGGTACACTTCGACAACGAATTGTGTATGCTTCATATAAATGCACGTCTAGACACAAATTTACCAATTTGAGCTATTATAAAGCTTCCACGGGACATTTTCGTTCACAAGACTTAAACTGCAAACATAATGACGGTTCAGGAAAGAAACAGCATCAAATATGCAGCGTGGGCCGGCCAGAGTGGCCGAGCGGTTCTAGGCGCTTCAGTCTGGAACCGCGCGACCGCTACGGTCGCAGGTTCGAATCCTGCCTCGGGCATGGATGTGTGTGATGTCCTTAGGTTAGTTAGGTTTAAGTAGTTCTAAGTTCTAGGGGACTGATGACCTCAGATGTTAAGTCCCATAGTGCTCAGAGCCATTTGAACCTTTTTTATGGCATAATGTTATGGAATATCCACACATTTGGATAGAACGGGTAGCACCCAGTATGTACGGCCGGACGACTTGACTGGAGTAGCGTTAATAGATTGTGTACACAAACCTTCCTCATCAAATAGCCTGTCTACTATTGAATACCCTATCAAAACTACTACAGCAGTTCCTGAGATAAGGTTCCACAATCGGACAGAAAAACTTTGCGGGAACCTTAACATCGTTCCGACAATTTGCACGAAATATTTATTAACAATAGGCACAAAACCTCTTCGTGAATCAGTCTACCAGTGAAACCTGCATCGAAATCCCTACAGTAGTTCCTGTGATTAGCCTTCACATACAAACAGAGAAACACGGTGAGAGACTTTATTATTAGTCATATGTATAGATGTAAAATACTTCAGGAGACGGTTCTAATTTTTCAGGTTTACTGTCTGCGATAAAAACACTTAAAACCATGACACGCGTATTTACAAACGCCGAATATAAGTTTTGCAATACTGTGCGTAATTTTATCTAGGATTTGCCATTTTTGAGTGGATTTACTAAAGATATTTCTTTATTTAAATTAAGCAAACTCGTAAAACATAGCCGCCAAAAAAATAAAAAAAAATAAAAACGCGACTGACCTTCTGCGACGATTTAGAGCTGGTGAATTTCTGACAGATGAGACTAGTTTTAACTATTACTCACTCTCCCATCACAAGACATTAACACCGAACAAGAACTAACACTAAACTTGTAAATGCATCGCAAAATTAAAGGTGCTGTGGATGACAACCTAAGTTGTGACATCTCTGGATGTCGGGTCGCACGGCGGGCGACAGTAAAGCTAGTATCTCACCGCTGTCCGGGGCGTGTCCACACACGTCTTTGGCCTGGAGTGTCATTGACTGGAGTAGAATTGTCTTCAGTGGAGAGTGCCGCTTCGAACTGAGACCCGATGACCACCGAAGACACGTCTGGAGACGCCTCGGACAGAGGGTCTTGTAAAACGCGTGCCAAACGTCGATAGAACAAGAGCGTTGTTTTTATTCTTTTCTTTGAGTCAGCTTGGATTTTCAGCTGACGATTAGTGCCAGTTGCGTAGATTGACTTGGCCATGGTTTGTAAACGATGTTTCTCCCTTAAATAAAATTTTGCACAGCTATGCCGCGTCACTTTGAACTTTTCGTAGATAACATTCGGAGACCTATAACCAATTCTATAAGCCACTGCCATGAAGTTGCAGATGCAGCGAAATTTGAAGAGTATGAAATGAGATGGAATGTAGTGTTCTCAGAAAATTCTACATCTACATTGATACTCCGTAAGCCACCTAACGGTGTGTGTAGGAGGGCACTTTACGTGCCACTGTCATTACCTCCCTTTCCTGTTCCAGTCGCGTATGGTGCGCGGGAAGAACGACTGCCGGAAAGTATCCGTGCGCGCTCGAATCTCTCTAATTTTACATTCGTGATCTCCTCGAGAGGTATAAGTAGGGGGAAGCTATATATTCGATACCTCATCCAAAAACGTACCCTCTCGAAACCTGGACAGCAAGCTACAACGCGATGCAGAGCGCCTCTCTTGCCGAGTCTGCCACTTGAGTTTGCTGAACATCACCGTAACGCTGTCACGCTTACCAAATAACCCTGTGACGAAACGCGCCGCTCGTCTTTGGATCTTCTCTATCTCCTCCGTCAACCCGACCTGGTACGGGTCCCACACTGATGAGCAATACTCAAGTATAGGTCGAACGAGTCTTTTGTAAGCCACCTCCTTTGTTGATCGACTACATTTTCTAAGGACTCTGCCAATGAATCTCAACCTGGCACCCGCCTTACCAACAATTAATTTTATACGATCATTCCACTTCGAATCGTTCCGTACGCATACTCCCAGATATTTTACAGAAGTAACTGATACCAGTGTTTGTTCCGCTATCATATAATCATACAATAAAGGATCCTTCTTTCTATATATTCTTAATACATTACATTTGTCTATGTTAAGGGTAAGTTGCCACTCCCTGCACCAAGTGCCTATCCACTGCAGATCTTCCTGCATTTCGCTGCAATTTTCTAATGCTGCAACTTCTCTGTATACTACATCATCACCCGCGAAAAGCCGCATGGAACTTCCGACATTATTTACTAGGTCATTTATGTATATTGTGAACAGAAATGGTCCCATAACACTCCCCTGTGGCACGCCAGAGGTTACTTTAACGTCTGTAGACGCCACTCCATTGAGAACAACATGCTGTGTTCTGTTTGCTAAAAACTCTTCAATCCAGCCACACAGCTGGTCTGATATTCCGTAGACTCTTACTTTGTTTATCAGGCGACAGTGCAAAACTGTCGTTTGGTTTATCCCTCTCGTACTTCCTACGTGCCTCGTAGTGACATTTGCACTACGTGTTAGGGCAGACGTTTGTGGAACCTCATCTCCTGACGAAGGGGCAGCGGCGCTACTATCTTGATACTATTTGATCAAGTCCCATACATGTTATGTCTTTGAACTTCTGTCAGAAGCTTCTTTCACATACCACAGAAAAAGTACATAGTTCTGCCAGAAAAAAAAAACAAAGTCGGTTCGTAATTCGGTGACTATAAACGATAAAAATTACTTGCGAGCGTCACAAAATTCGTTATATTGTCCCCTACAACCTGGCGAAAATCAGCGATCGATATATTTATTAATTCAGGGTGTATTTGGGGTGGTCTGTGTTAGTTGCTTCACCATGTGTACACAAAACATCCCGAGAGTCTATTAGTGAAAACCGTATCAAAATCCCTGCAGTAGTTCCTGACATTTAATGCAAGTCTGTAAAATACTGCAACAAGTAATGGTCCAACATCGGCAAGTCGTGAACTCTGAATCGTGGTAAATTCCAAATCACAGAAGATAGCGCGCCATTGTCAATGTGGCAGTAGTTGTCTTCCGTGATAAATAAGCTGTTTAAAAATACGCGTCTCGCACACATTGCTCAATCAAGATCCCTTGTCGCCTAACATATCAATTTTTGACCATTAGTTCCTTATTTCAAAATATTCAGTTTACGATCCTCTGTTGTCAGTATAGTACTGACTCTAAGGATTTGGTACACCCATACAGGATGGACAAAGATTCGTGCAACAGGACGCCGGAGCGCTATTTCTTGCATGCTAACGCTACAAAACTGTCTGCAACAGAATTTCGTCCCGTATATATTTTGGGTAGAAAATGGTCGCCAAAGAAATACTATTTTGAAACACTGTAGTCGCGTGTACGACAAATATCTTGGTTCTATTCTGCATAACTCTGTTGCTGAGTAAATGCACTGGGCAGAGTTTGCGTTAGAACATTCGAATTCGAGAGTTCCATTCCGGGTCTAAGTTAAATATTTTATATTTTCTAATTTTAGGCTGTGTGGCATGGCATCTCGACTCTTAATCGCTATTCAGTAATTACAGCTAGTCTTTCATAAACCATGTGTAATTATTCAGTATTAACAAAGAAATGAAATTACAACTGTTTCTATTACTCCACTTTTCAGGACGTATTTTGCCTTTAAATGTTCACTGCGTGTTCTTCCACACACTAGACCTCTGTATACCTTCCGCTCCATTCACAGCAACACTTTCTTTTTCTTCAGTTGTACTTCTTCTCCCAAAGTAAAAAATCCTTCTGTTCCTCCATTTTCCTGCGTTAATTCATTTCTTTTTATGTTATTGTGATTACCTATGTTCTCCACATGTTCTGTTGTTACAACTGCTAATTCTTTCTTTTACTTGGTTCCTGTATCAATTTCCATGTGTACCACATCAGAAGTAGCCTTGTCGAGTACTAATTTTATTTTACTGGGTTTGTATATTTAATGTAAACTGTTATGTAGCCACAGTTTTTCGAGTATAGTGTTAATGTTTTTCCTGGATGCAGAGTGAATTACCTAAAACTTGCACCGAAAAGATTGCAGAAATAGAAAGAGATATTGATGTGCGTTTTTCACGGAATGGATTAGTAGTAAGGGGTTTAGCCTGTCAACAGATTGTAATAATACTTAGAAAGCGTATTTTTTGCGCAAATATGTACGTTTTTAAAATGGAATAATGCCCATTGACATTAACAAACTAAAAATCGGGTAAATTAGAATGTCAGTGATGCTAGTTCCAGGATTCTAGAGCACGTCATTTACGAGATATCGTATTTTGAAAAGTACCCAACCAACACTTGTACAATACCTTTCGTAGCACACACTAAAGAACAACATAAGTGCACACACTATGTATATGGAGCCTGTCTAGTAACGAGACAACTGACCATCACAGGTTGTGTTCAAAATGACCACCGGCAGCAGCAATACATGCTTCCTGTCTGGTATGGAACGACTGCTGCACACATGCTAGCATTTCAGCGGAGATGTCCGAGCAGGCTGCAGCAATGCGTCGCTGCATATCATCGGATGTAGTTGATATGTCCTTGAAGACAGCGTCTTTCAGCTTTCCCCACAGAGAAGAGACTACAGGCGTCAAATCCGGCCAAGGTACAGGTCTTCTGCGTCCAATCCAATGATTTGGAAATAGTTTGTGAGGACATGTTGTAGCACTTCGTGCACTATGGGCTGGACAGCCATCATCTCGTACCACAGGTTCCTCCTAGTATGCAGAGGAACGTCTTCTAGTATCCGCGGAAGATGGTCTGTTAGGAGGTTGCGATACTTGGGCGCGTTCAGTGTTCCGCCTATGAAAAACAGTCCCTATGAGCTGATGGTCCACTATCCCACACACGTTTATACTCCATGGACGCTGACATTCCACCTGACGAAGCCAACGAGAACTCTCAACAGACCAATAGAGCGTGTCTCGGCGGTTTACCTGGCCATGGTCGGTAAATGTGGCTTCATCACCAAACAACATACATGATATATCTGGAGGATCCTCTCATAATGCCCATGTACAGAAGTTAACACGATTCTCATAATCATTTCCACGCAGCTCCTGAGAGATGAGACAGAGGTGCAACCTATGTCGTTGGAGAATGCGTGGAACACTTGCCTGGCTGGAGCTAACGTGCGGATCAACTGCAACAGCAGCAATAATGTTTATTTCCCCCTCTTCTGTCATCACTTGTTGCCTTCTGTACGTTGTCTAGGTGTTACACTATCACTTTCACGTAACTGGTTGAAGAGGCTGATAAATAATTGTCGAGATGGTTGACGTCTGTTGCGATATGTTGCCGCATACATCGTATAAGAGCGAACTGCATTCTTCCTATAATCTCCATACACCATCAGCATATCGGCTTTTTCTACATTGGTAAATCCCATCGTCCACTCACGACCCACTGCTTGGAATGTCACACATTGACTGACTCGCAATTCGCAGTGAACTCAAGGAACATACAAACACACTGTAAGCAAACATAACAACATCATACCTAGCAAGTATGCAGGTTGAATGGCGCAGACAAGTGTCGGTGTGGAAACTTTTCAAAATACGATATATCGTAAACTCCTCGCACTACAATCCTGCAAAAAACACCACTGCCATTCTAATTTACCCTTCTTTTAGTTTGTTAATGTCAATAGGCATCGTTCCATTCAAAAAAGTGTGTGTTTGCACAAAAAATACACATTATAAGTATTATTACAATTCGTTTATTGGCTAACAATACGAGCCGCTGACTACCAGTCCATCCCGGGAAAATCGCAGATCAATAGCACTGTCCATTTCCGCAATATCTGCGGTGCAATTTTTAGGTGAGTTACCCTGTATATATTTTTCAGTTTTTTACCTTCTAAACTGCCTTATTATTTCACTGTCAAAGACGACGTTTACTGCGTGTTTGTGCCTCTGTCTAGATGAGTAACATATTTTCCAATGTTGTTTACAAACATTGTAACTTCTTTAATGACGATAGTTAAAGTCTGATGATGGCCTTGTAAGCCGAAAACCGGTTAACATGAATAAATTAGTCCTATAGAACATACGCAGTATAGTGTTTTTCATTTATTATTATGTTGTTCTACCAAGAAGCGATGAAAGAATCAATTAACATAAAAAACTCTCCACCGCTCTCCTTTTTGGCCTATTCCTGTTTTCTTGTCCTAGGTAGTTCCCCTGCGACCACGCATATCGCATAACCACATCGTCTAAGTGTTTTGTTTCACACTACTTCATCAACTACATTCGGAGCCAGATTCCGGTATACTCTCCTAAAATTGGTGCCATCGATTAGTACCAACTATCTTGCTTACTGTTTTCATGTCCATGAAATTACTGTAGGACAGTACGTCATCAGTAGGCCTAACAATCCGCTTAACAGGTAATTACCAAACTATGTTATGTTTATTGTACTCTAATGAATGTGATAGAACTGGAAGTGTGCTTCAATGCTGATCTTGTAGCTGTGGGTGCAGCTATGCTGCAAAGGGCACAGAAAAGCACTATATGGCGTGTCGCTATATGTTGGGAGATGCGGGGAGATCGTTTTGAGCATGTTTTTTGAAGATTAAGTACGCTTTGTGAAAGTAATACTGTCACAGACATAGTATTCGAAACAGTGGAAGTGGACGCTCTTACTGAACGTAGTATTTATGTTTAACATCTCTTCATTGATAAATTTTGTGATTATTTATGTCCTATGAGAGGTAATTTTTTAACTTATTATAAATCTTCATGAATATTTCTGACATATCCAACCAAAAATTATTAAATTCAATCCAAATAAACGGCAGTCGTAAGGTGTGCCTCGTTTAAGAAACAGTGTATGCTACAGTCAGACCAGAATAAGAAAATAAAAAAATGCACCTAGGAGGGTGCATGTTTGCATGAAGTAATCGTATTCGAGGAATTCAACTGGAACTGCTGGAAAAGGTACGCCTATATTTTGAAGCGTTTTGTTGAGGGAAGGCCAGTTACTGTTAATGTTAGAAGAAACCTGGTCTTACAATTACGCATTGTTGACTTGTTATATTTGTATCTAACTAAATGTGTATCGGTGATCAGGTCCTACTAAGCAGATTAAATGTGGTACATACGAATTTTCAAATACAAGTTCAGATGGTTGAAATGGCTCTAATCACTATGGGACTCAACATCTGAGGTCATCAGTCCCCTAGACTTAGAAACTACTTAAACCTAACTAACCTAATGACATCACACACATCCATGCCCGAGGCAGGATTCGAACCTGTGACCGTAGCAGGCGCGCGGTTCCGGACTGAAGCGCCTAGACCTGCATAGGAAAGTCACTCTTTGTGTGTTAAGGAGGAGAATGATACCTCGTCGGAAAACAATGAGGACGCCTTTGTAGATATCGGCTCTTCGTTGGAGAATGAAGATGACGACGTCGAGTATTCGCCAGACGGATGTGGAAACGTAAGATATTAGTTACGCCAGTACCACGGTTTGGACCTCTGGCTAAACGGATAACACAGTTAATACCTTTAATGTTGTTTTTAATTATGGGCAGAATAAGTTTGATACTTATGCAGTTAATTTTCACAGGATTTCTCAGTACGATATTAAAGACGAATTGATGTTCTTTAAAAACATGTGTGATAAAGTTATTGTTAATAAGGTAAAGGTGTACGCATATAGGATTAATTTACGTAGTGAACGTATTACTAAAGAGAATGCCGCTCCTCAAATTATATACGAAGATCAAGGAACTATTGAAAACCCCCTAATACCTATCAGTAATAAGTTTGGTAAATTTTCTGTTCAGGGGTTTGATTCTACGGGTGTACCTTAGCGTGTGCATAATGTTAGCTATGCTTTTAATGTGTATTCTACACCGAAGAAGGCTGTAGACGTTAAGGATGGATCTAATTGGAATGATTTGGAGGGACTACGTGAAGCTCAGAATAAGATATTTCAAGACAGCAGTCCATCCTACTGTGATGTTTGGTATTGGGTTTAGAATCCAGGAAGGATGATAAGGAAGTTACTAAAGTAACGTATTTGTCATTTATATTGCGAACAGAGGTGCATATGACATTTCGTAATAAAAGGTCTCAGATGACATTTTAAGTAAACTGTTTTGTATTCCAGTAAATGTTTGCATTGGCAGTTTTTATCGAAATTGGAACCACCTACGTTACTTCCTGGATTCAGTTAAGAGAGCGTTCCTGCATCCTAACGACGAACGCATGCAAGAAGTTTCTTAAATACTGTGCAAGAGCAGTGGTATTATAAACCTAATTTTGACTAACTGTTGGAACCCTTTAGAGAGCCCTACAGATATTTTCTCCATATGCCAAACGGCGTTAGATGCCGTCATAAGAATTTTGACATTAGAACTCGTTTGATAATACCTCTCCGGTATACGTGTTAACAGTTCAATAGTGGTGAAGAAGTACTCCTCAGACACATCCCGGAGGCATCCTATAAATGGCCTCTCGAGCAGAGAGGTCTCTTTAATCAGGGAAGAAAATGTAGGGTCTCATTCGACCTGCAAAGAAATCTCGAAGTCGAATATTCTAACGCAAAACTGTAGTACCTAAGCATTGAAGCTAAAAACGGTTGATTATAGGTACGTAGCATATATATGATTATAGTACAGCCAAATTGTCGCTCTTTGACGTCCATTTTCTTCCGTAAATATGCAAGGGGCGAAATTTTGCTACGGACATTTTTGTACTGTTGACATGCACGGAATGGCGCTGTGGCGCGAATTTTGGTTCACCTTGGATGTAATGTTAATTCGAGATTCGTAAGTAGTAAACATACGTGAAATAAATACATAATTTCGGACCCTATATCATTTGTTCCCCGTAACTACTGCAAAACAGTAAAATAGTGTACAGTGTAGCATCCAAATATTTCTTCCACAGCATGAACACACAATTAAAGGTGACAGTTGAGAACCATGTTGAGTCGCAGACGGTCTGACGTTTTTACACAAAACTTACTTAGGAATGAGTCCGACCGTAATATAGGTTGATGGAGGCCACACATATTTGTTTAGATTTTTAAATAGAGAAGATAATAATAGTGTACTAAACACCGTATCTTCAAAATAGTGTCACAACTGTAAACTTGAAATTGTAGTAATGCATCTATAATAAATTTTTCTGTCCATATTCTGTAAGATGAGTTCCACTGATGTAAATGTTATTAGTCTAACGTTCGATTTCATTCGTTGTACTAGATGAAATCTCAAATATCTGTACTTCTTCGTAAGGGTAAATTCGAATAAAAAAACATTAATCCAGAATTTTTATTACCTGACTAAGAATCCAAAAGGAAAAGGAACTTAATCTCGCAAAACAAAACAAAAAGTTAAAGTAGGTAAAAATCGAAAGTTTTCTTTCCTATTTTGCCAGACTTCGGTGAGTCTAGCGTGAGATTTTCTATATACAACACTGACCTTCGAACGCATCGTCCGAAGTTCCCGATCGGTTCTTGAAGTCAGCCATATAATATTGGCAAAAATTAACCATTCAGTCTGATCACGAAAGTTATAGATTACGAATGCGTAAGTAGAGACACGGTCTAGATTTTTCCCCATTTCGCTGTACGCTTTCTTTTAGATGATATCTGTTGTGCAGAATTATGTATATTATGTACATAATATTCATGACGATAAGAGACTATAATATTTACAGTATGAACAAAGACATCCATTGATTTAGTCTGCATCACTTTTTTCCGATACCTTTCTCATTAGAGATTTTTTAACTCTCCGGCACCAAATTTATGCGACATCTGAAATGAAGAACTTCGAAATATTTTGCATCTATATCGTTATCAGTATCTGAAGTCCTATCGTGAGGAAAAATGTAGTAAAATTTTTTTGCCTTAGCAAAGTAGCCACGAAAGCTGCCGTTAATTCCGATCGACTCTTACAGCGTCCTACAGCTTTCTTTTCTTAGATACATAAGTCACATTTAGCAAAGTCAAAAAGAAACTCTTTACAGTTCTACGGACTGCTTCCTTTGCTTAAATGACAGCTACACACCGATAAACAACGGTTGACACGAATTTTGTAGGTAACTGACGGTGTGTATCGGCAGTTAGGAGAGGCGTGTGGATTTTATGTAATGTTAACCAAATTGATTGATTGAAGAAAAAAGAATTACAAAAAGTTTCCTCTAGTCATTTCAGACAATTCGCATATCAGTTTCGGAAATGTAAAGAGACATACAATGCCAATGTGGTGACGTCAACATTGTACCTTTCTGTGTTATATTCGTATGAAGTGCCTCAGATTGAAGATGAATCTACGTCTGCATCTGTAGTCCGCATGCCACGGAAGAGTACGTAGTGAGCTTTTTTTATTCTACCCTCATTTCGCGAATGCAAAGAGAATGTTACGGTCTGTACGGCTCCGCGTAATTTCGATTTCATTATGTTACAGTCACGAACATTACACGTTATACGAGGGCGTACTGAAAAGTAATGCCTCCGAATTTTTATGTGAAAACTCTTAAAGTTTATTAAATAAAACAATCGTTTCTTTTTACATTGTACAGCCGGCCGGTGTGGCCGAGCGGTTCTAGGCGCTTCAGTCTGGAACCGCGCGACCGCTACGGTCGAAGGTTCGAATCCTGCCTCGGGCATGGATGTGTGTGATATCCTTAGGTTAGTTAGGTTAAAGTAATTCTAAGTTCTAGGGGACTGATGACCTCAGATGTTAAGTCCCATAGTGCTCAGAGCCATTTGAGCCATTTTTTACATTGTACATCTTCATTCTTCATGACTACATATTTGCAGCCCTCTTCTGCTAGAGCGCTCCGAATTGTAGCGTGTAACATGGCAACGTAATTGTGTCGATGCGTGAGAGTCAGCATGCTATAGTCGAGTTTTCGAATTCAAAGAGTTCGTACACGCATGGAGCATCCTCTTTTTCAGCATGACAATACCAGACCACACACGAGCTCTGCGACATCTGTAACAATCCGTCGCCTTGCGTTCACTGTTATCGATCACCCTCCATACAGTTTTGCCCCATCCGATGTTCATGTGTTTCCAAAACATTAAGAACACCTTCGAGGACCTCACTTAATAGTGATGAAGCGGTGCAAAAAGAGTTAAGGTTGTGGCCTCGCCAAAAAAGTTAAACATTCTACAATGACGGTATCAACAAATTGGTTTCTCGTTTGAAGAAATGTGTTTGCCGCCAGGGTGACTATGCTGAGAAAGAAATATGTAGACATCAAGAAGAAATACGTAGAGTGTTAATAATGTCTGTTTTATTTAAAAAGCTTTAAAGATTTCCACTCCCTCGTATATGTGGAAGGGAATACCATTTCTCGCCTAGTCTTGGAATACATACCCTCGAAATGTTAAAAGTAAGCCCTTCCGTCCAACTTTTTGCATGAATCAGACATGGAAAGGGTCTCAGACTGATGATCAATGCTCAAGAATCGGCTGGATAAGAGCATAGTGACCTACTTCTCGCTGAGATGCACTCTCTCAGGATTCTTCGGCTATACTCAGTCTGGCACTTGCCTTCACCCAAACAGATTTATGTGATCGTCCCACCTCCAATCGATCCGGGTGGAAATCACTAGATATTTGACGGACGTCACTAATTCCAACGATTACTCTAAGATAACGTAAACAAACAATATGGTGTCTTTTTGTCTATTTACACGCACTGCATTTACCTGTTCCAGCATCAAACAGACGTCCATCGGAAGTTTTTGGCGTTACTATTGGACGCAACCCCTATCAAGTTTTAGCTTCCACACGAAGTTAGAGCGCTGCTGAAGTAAGAGCGACAACAATCGACCACTTTCTTGATATTCTTCTTTCTCTTCCGATAATGCGCTATTTTTGAACGAATTATTGGAATAATTATGTGGCTGTGACAGCCAACACGTTCGCTAGACATTACTTCTCCAAATTTATTCTTTCTCTTCTTCGTGCTATATGAAACCGCGTGTACACAATGTCGACGATATTATGGCTATAGGGAAAGAATAAAAGAAGCTATTCTGTCTCACGCGTCTAATATCATTTTTCAAATAATCTATGAGTGAATAAACAACTAACTAACCAACTAATTAAGTTTCACCTCGTGTTCGTCGTATGTGGCAAGAGCTGGAGTATCGGTTAATGCGTGTACGGCAAAAAATGAAAGCCACATCGAACTGCGCAACATACAAGAAAATTTTGACCGAGTATCTTCCCTAACATGCAGCTAAAAAGTCCAATGTTTAGAGTTATACAGTACTTTCGAGTGGTCATAACGTCTTCAGCGCGGATAGGGGTACAGTTTCATAGTTGTGTTCTTTACGTGTTATACGAAACACTTTCTAGGTGCCTCTTTGTTTAACCACATTAAATAGAAAAGAACATTTGAGACACACGTAGGCGCAGATAAATGTAATGGAATACAGCATATATGCATCTACAAAATTATTTACGAGGTCGAATTAGAGGAACATTCAACCTAAACTTCTTGGAATTTTCGGAACAAGGATGATTGGATTACGTATGCAATCCGGCAAAATTAGACAATGTCTCATTTGCAACATATTGTTCCAAATGAGCTGCAAAATAATCATCATACTTTATTTATTTTTTTCTTTTGTATTTAATGCCCCTCCGACACTGACATTATGTGAAACGAAACACTAATTACGTTATTTTTGAGGATGTGAAAAGAAGCGATTTTCGTGCAGAAAGCAGCAGCAAACAAGCAAGTATCTCCGGAAAGCCGTTCCCTGCATCCAAGAGACGGACGCCTTCTGCTAGTTCCTCATCACTGTCACAAAACGACCACGAAGTAACACCGCGTTGCCGCCCACGCAAAGAGAAGAGACTGCGATGACGATGCCATTCTATGACTCGCAGAAGGAACCTGTATTTTTTTCTTATTTGCGTCAGTGGTAGTATTGACCCTGTAATAGCATTTAAAACACTCATAATTGTTCTCGAAACCTGCTTGTAACGTAGCACCAAATAAACCTTGGTGGAAACAACAATACTTGGACATTAAACTACTACTGTTCTGCCGAGAATTTAACGGGTCTGTAATTATAAAGACGATGTTTGGAACTCGGAAAAATTCTATAATGATATCATTCGCTAAAAGGACTGCCTGCCACATCCCTGCAAATCTTTCGGGTTAGGCAGCCCAATATCAAGATCATAGAGCTTAGACAAATTTGATAACCAGCAGGTATAAAAGACGAAAAATCCTCGTTCCTAGTTACTTTTGCACATATCATGAAGATCATCAAATAAGGAAGAGTTATAATCATTTGAATAAGTACTTCAGAGCTATTCGGTTGTTATACGATAATGCAATTTTTATTTAGTCTGGGCAGAAGAAGAAGGAAAAGAAGAAAGAAAATAAGGGTAGAAAGGACAGATTGATGTTTTTGATCACGTTCTTCTAAAGGTAAGGAAGACAGAACGGTTGGAGTTATGTGTTGCGCGTTTTCGTGATTTCGCACTGACCCACACGATAGCGCCTCATCTGCCCTGACCCTGGCGATACCCTCGTTTCACTACGGCGCCGGACTCAGGGAAAGGCTCTCTTCCATTATTCTTTCCTTGACGTCCAATTCCTCCTACAATCTCGCATATATTTTGTAACAGCAAAGACATTCAACCTACGATCTCTTTACAGGCACTAAAAATGTCGGTTAATCGTTAAACTCCGAATCAGACACTCGTGTGGAAATAACTCTAAAAATCACGAAGTATGATTTGCGTAAGTCCCCATCTGATTAGTACAAAGAACCAATTTTATAACTGCCAGTGCCATACGTTTTGCTTCATTTAGAATCAGCTACAGTGATTTTTTTTTTTTTCTGTGCGTATTCGTTGAGGAACTGTTAATAGAATCTGCAAGTAGACGTAGGTATCTTCATTTTATATGAGTACGGAACACTTGCAAGCTTCTAAAGTTTACGGCAGAAGATCACGTTTTTAAGGAATTGCAATAAGTGAAAACGTGAAAATTCATTAAATTTTGATGCTTTTGCAAAGTAATTATTCAACTGTCATAATCTGTAATCGAGAGTACAGCTCTCGTACAGTAACACATGTGCTGTAACACTTGATAAACTACAATTATAAAAATAATACTGCTGAAAGATCACACACAATTAATACCCGCGATGATACTTCGATTATCAGACTCAACGCACCAGACACTACAGGAGCTGTGGCCTGAATCTGAATAAAAACGTAAAACTCATGAGGTAAGAGTAACCACCGCAACTTTTCATTGCAGACGAATTACAGCTTGACACACTACTATTGCTGTTGTTTCACTTCAGTTATCCTGTATGTGCTTCCGTTTCAGCGGCAAATGTAGGGAATTTACTGCGCCATTACAAAACTTTGTTCCTGTATGCACGACGTTTCATTGTATTGAACGATACAAACCAAGTTTCTGATTCTCCGAAGCACGGAGAATACCAGTGGTAGCCCACTGACATTGTTAGCGTTTGACTTCCAGAACGACGCGCTTTGCTACTCACTAAAACGTCGATGCACACAACGGATATAGGCAAACTTTATTTCAGTAGTACTACAGTGTTCCGCGCTAAGAAACAATTGCCTTCTGAGCAAATAAATACATTTTGCAGTCTTATTTCACGCACCTTATTTTCAACAATTGAGCGCTTCGTCGCTACGCCTCAGACGCTTGTTCTTTCCGACGTCGTTCAATAAATGTCGCATTGTAGTTTAAACGACATTTGAGTTTTTACACACTGCCAGGTGCAGCACAAATACAGAAGAATCTCTACTGTAGCTTTTCCGACCTCCTTTTCGAAACGTCACTCGTACATATGGTCTGTTGTTCAGATTAAATTAAGCGACACTGGAGCAGACAGCAGTGCTGCTGTCTTTCACGTCTCGGGAGAAAGCGAGAAAATGATCTGGAGCGCACTTACCTGATGTTATTCGGCGTAAATCGGAGGTGCGGTCTGATTCACACGTTGCAGCGCTACACATTCACGCACCCTGACGATTGAACAAGCAAAAGGCTCCAGAATAAACAGAGGAACGGGTTTTGAGCGGCTGTACCCAAAGACCTTCAATTGCGAAGAAACTCTACTTCTTGCGCAACCAGTACTTGAGGTAGGCAGCCGCCGCGGCAGCGAGGATTTAATTTCTTTCCCCTTTCCAACGAGTTCATCACTCTTTGGGCTAACGTTAGATGCGATGCTCATTAGATGTGTGCTTTTCTGTGTCTTAAGTTAGAAGCGCAAAAGTTACAGTTCCAAGAAACAGCAGGTATAAGTTTTAAATGAAGTAACAGCGTGCGTACATCGTAAACAATTTCACACGATATCAGCTGCGACTCTGCTTGGCGCTAATACACGGTGAGAAGTCCAAACAAAATCTCTGTTATGTCAAAACTGGTATCTATTTCAGTTAATATACGACTAACGCGCCATAAATTAGATCCACAAAACCGTAAATAGATTACTTCTTAGCAGACAGACATATTTCCATTGCTGCAAATGTAATTTGTCAATTAACGACAGGTATCATACAATTATCTGTAAACTCGTTTTGACGCTCATGTTTTCTGTGTTGCTGGTGTACGTCTGAGAAACTCAGTGACATCTGCTACATTTCCGACTGTATTTTGTTTACTGGAATATGCATCTTGTATAACAGACACGCATTTCAGTTCACAAGCAAGATATTTATATCTTGCCTTTGTTACCCACACTTTTCTTTCAATACTCTCTTAATATAAAAACAGCATGCTTCGCGATTAATCGTAATGAGAACAATAATGATGCCATTTATCCCATGGCTCTTCGAGTTCTCTACATTTCTTTTATAATCAATGTGCAGAAGTACGAACGGAACGCAAGAAACGATAGTTTTGTTAGAAATTGCTATCTGAAATTTCGTAGCGTATTAAGAGACATGGAATGAATATCGAAAACAGTAGCAGCGTCTGCAAGAGATCGCTTAAAGTGGACGTTCCCACGCCCGGGTTCCCGGGTTCGATTCCCGGCGGGGTCAGGGATTTTCTCTGCCTCGTGATGGCTGGGTGTTGTGTGCTGTCCTTAGGTTAGTTAGGTTTAAGTAGTTCTAAGTTCTAGGGGACTGATGACCATAGATGTTAAGTCCCATAGTGCTCAGAGCCATTTGAACCATTTGAACCAAAGTGGACGTCAAATGAATAGTAGTTCTAGAATACCTGGCAAAATTTATATATCCCGGCACATCCCTAACTTATTTACAGGCAAGTTTAACCATATCAATTTAAAATACAGTACCAACTTCGTGTGTCAAAAGAGTCATCATCGTCCCAGTTCACAACAAAAGACAAAATCCTCTGAACCATAGATAAAACAATTCTTACCTCAACACCATTCACGATTCTGTAATACGGATGTCGGTACAATACAAAATCAAAATATTCTACAAATTTACGTACGCCTTTCAAAAAACGCACGCAGTAATGAAACATAATTCATGAGGAGCAAAACTCGCAACATTAAAAGGAGAGACGCCGTGATCCAGTAGTTTTCAGATGTTTTACAGTAAACATAAATATTTTTTCAATGAAATACTAAAAATGTATCACTGAGAGAAAGTTTCGAATCCTATGTTCTTTCCAGGAATTGAAAAAGAGCCAGAAAAAATAATCTTACCAGCGAAACTGAAAGTAAAAATTCAAGTTCATGCAGTAAACTTCCAAGAAGTAGAAATTACGACAAACAACAAATCGCTATGGCAGTAAAGTATTCCATTATCATCTTTTGGTTATTACAGACACAGGTTTTATCTTCTCGCGGAATATGTGTACTTATGTTATAAATATTATGGTCTAGATAATTTTGTAGTTTAAAGACATGAGTGTATTACTATGAGTTCTTCAGTAAAGCCATTATTACTTATTTTTCTTGGGTATCCTTTGAGTCTGAAATGTAAAGTTAGCAATCAGTATGTACTAACAATTTCGAGGTATGGTAGTCAGATGTAGACTTTCAACAGAGTAACTTTTCAAAATCTGAGGTCGTTCAGCGAGCAATCGAGAGGTGCATGTCGGGAATTAGTAGGAGAAATAAGGAATCCTGTAAACATATCAGGGAATAGACTGAGCGGGAGATGTACTTCCTCTATCAACCCCATGTGGCACGAATTTTGGGCTTACGAGCAGTATCCAAGTTTTTGTCGATCGAGGGTTTTGTAAGCTACTTCCTTTGTTGATGGGCTACATTCCATGAGGATTCTTCTAATGAAACTCAGTCTGGCAACTGCCTTACCTGCGATTTGTTTTAAGTCGACGCTCCACCTCGAATCACTGTAATTGTGTAATCATACAATAACGGATCTTTCTGCATATTTATGCACAGTACGTTACATTTGTTTGTGGTGAGGATTAACTGCCACTCCTTGCACCACGTGTCTCTGCAGGTCTTCCTGCATTTCGCTAAAATTTTCTAGTGTTGAGACTTGTTTGTATACAACAGAATTATCCGCGACAAGTCTCATGCAACTTCCGACGTTATACACTAAGTTATTCACATATTTTTTGAAAAGTAATAGTCCTATCAGACTCCACTGGGGTACTCACGAAGTTATTTTTACCTTTGAAGATACCTCTCCATAAGAATGACATGCTGTGTCCTGTTTCCTAAAAACTCTTCAATCAAATCACACAGCTCGCCTGATGTTCCACAAGTTCGTAATTTTCTCATAAACCGGCAGTGCAAAACTGTCGAACGGCTTCCAGGAGTCAAGAAATACGGCATCCGCTTAGGCCCCAATATCTACTACTTTCTTGCTAGGTATTTATGGAGGAACAGAGCGAGCTGCATTTCACACTGTTGTTGTTTTCAGAACTCATGTTGGTTCCTACAGAGAAGATTTTTCGGTCTCCAGAAGTGTCATAATACGTGAGAATGAAACATATCCCAAAATTCTGTACATGTGATGTCGTCAGACAGAATCATTAACTCTGCAGCGGAGTGTGCAGCGTTTCGAACTTCCTGACAGATCAAAACTGTGTGCTCCTCTTTTTGAACACTAGTGCGACCCATTCTTTTGCTCAAGTGCGTGGGATCCCCATCAGGTCGTATTAAAGGAAGACATTGAAGAAACTCAGAGGCAGGCTGCCAGATTTGCTCCCGGTAGGTTCGATCAACACTCGAGTATCACTGACGTGCTTCGTGAACCCAAAAGGGAATCCCTGGAGGGAAGACGAAATTTTTTCGCGGAGCACTGCTCACAAAATAGTCCTAACAACGGCGCTCAGATTGTGCTGTGTTCCTTGACTTCAGGAAGGCATATGACGCCGTCCGGCACAGCCACCTAGTGAAAAAAAAAAAAAAAAAAAAAGGAAAATGAGCTTACCGAGTATGGGACCAGCTTTGCGACTGTATACAGGACTTCGTTGCAGGTGGAACTCAATACGTCGCTCTTAACGGAACGATATCGACAGAGTCCGCAGCTCGTGGTCGTGCGGTAGCGTTCTCGCTTCCCGCGCCCGGGTTCCCGGGTTCGATTCCCGGCGGGGTCAGGGATTTTCTCTGCCTCGTGATGACTGGGTGTTGTGTGATGTCCTTAGGTTAGTTAGGTTTAAGTAGTTCTAAGTTCTAGGGGACTGATGACCATAGATGTTAAGTCCAATAGTGCTCAGAGCCATTGATATCGACAGATGTAAAGGTAATTTCCGGAGTACCCCAAGCAAAGGTGATAGGACCGTTACTGTTTATATAAATGATCTAGCAGAAAGCGTCGGAAGTTCTTTAAGACTGTTCGCAGATGATGCGGTTGTCTATAAGAAAGTAGCAACGCCAGAAAACACCATCGAGTTGCGGAAATGACCTACAGAAGACTGATGAATGGTGCAGTCTCCGGCAGTTCACCCTGACCGTAAATAAATGTAACATAATGCGCATACATTACTGATCACAAATTTCTAGAAACACTATATACGGTAAGATATCTAGAAGTAAATATCCAGAGCGATCTTAAGAGGAATGACTACATAAAACAAATAATAGGAAAAGCAGACGCCAGATTGAGATTCATGGGAAGAATGTTAAGGAAATGTAGCTCATCCACAAAAGAAGTGGCTTAGAGCTGCTTGTTCGACCGATTCTTGTGTATCGCTCATCAGTCTGGCAGCTTTACCAGGTAGAACTGATACGGGGTGTTCAAAAACTCTCTCCGCAGTGCCATATGATTGTTAGCCGCTCGTGCCGCATGCCGCAGTGAATATACCGAAATGAAACTCAGTGAAATACAAGTTATTAATTTATTGAATATTCATTTTTACTTACAAATTTTCCCATTAAATGTTGGAAGTGCCCCAACTGTTGTTGAATACACAATTCTATTCGTCTAATCATGTTTCCAAACACAAGCTGTGACATTTCTTCTGTAACAGAAGCAGTGAAAGTGGATATTGTAGCTTTCAGTTCATCGATGGATTTTGGACGGTTCCCATGGACAGTTGCTTTCGCTGCACCCCGGAAGAAAAGCCAGGTGGTGTTAGGTCAGGCGATCGTGGAGGCCAAAGTCCCTGTGAAATTATGCGATCACCAAAAACATTAGCAGGCAGTGACATTGAAACTCGAGCTGTATGCGCGGTTGCACCACCTTGTTGAAAATAACCGTTCAGTATTTCACTTAACACGAGTTCTATGAATAGGTACAGAATATCACTGCAGTATCGTTGTGTGTTTATTGTTTCGTTGAAAAATTTGGACCCACAATCTGACGTCTAGAAATTGCAATCCAAACTCCTGTTTTCACAGAATGAAGTGGTTCGTCATGAATACACAATGGATTTGCAGTACTCTACGTAAGAGAATTTTGCGAGTTCGTGTACCCGGATAAATGAAACCACGCGTCATCGGTGAAAAAGTTTCATCAAGAATATCCCTTCCATTTTTGTTGAACGAAATATTTGAACCATTGACAATAATTCAGTCTCTTGCCATGAGCAGTATTTTCGAGTTCTTGCATGACTGTCACTTTGTATGGGAAAAGTTCTAATTTTTTCCTTACAGCTGTGTTCGCCGTTCCGACACTAAAATCGATTTCCTGGGCGAGTTTTCTTACTTGTTTGTTCGGACTCATGGACATTTTATCGGAAATATCGAGTAGTTTATCCTCAGACCAAACGATAGGACGACCACTTCTCGGTGCATCTGTCACTGAACCCGTACTTAGAAATTTGTTAACCAAATCTCGCACAGTATCGCGCTGTGGGAGTGTTGTCTCTGGGAAAACTGAATTAAATGTTTGACGATCTAAAACTGTGTATTTACCGCCAGCTTTGAACACTTGTTCGACTAAAAACACACGTTCTTCAATGGTTAGCATTTTAACAGTGCCACGAAACAAACCAACAAAGGAACTAAACTTAAACGTTCACGTCAACACGTAACGACTCACACCAACGATACTACTAACGCTGGCTGAGATAAACGAAACAGTGAAATGTTGGGAGAGTCCACTTGAAGGGAAGTAACCCAGGCAGGCGAACAACCATACGGTACGCGCGGCTGACAATCATACGGCACTACGGAGAGACTTTTTGAACACCCCGTAGAATATCCAACGAAGAGCGCCGCGTTTCGTCACAGAATCGTTTAGTCGGCGCGAGAGCGTTACAGAGATGTTCGACAAACTGCCGTGGTGCACGCTATATCTTGCTTAGTGACCACATGGAAAAATTGGAGAAATTAGATTTAATACAGAGACTTACCAAAAATCATTCTTCCCACGCGCCATTCGCGAGTGCTACAGGAAATGGGGGATCAGTTAGTGATACCAGAAGTAGCCTCCGCCACACATCATTAGGAGGCTTGAGGAGTGGTGATGCAGATGTACGAGGGTAAGTCAATTATTATCCTCAAAGTAGTTATAAAATTTTATTGTAATCAAATAGGAAACTTACAAGAGTATCATTTTTTGACATAGTTTCCTTGCGTTTCTGCGCACTTGGTCCATCGTTGTACAAGTTTCCTAATGCCCTCACAAAAGTAGATTCTTGGTTGAGCTGCGAGCCAAGAATGCACCGCTTCTTTCACTGCTTCGTCCGAGGCAAATCGACGGGCCCTTAATGCCTGTTTAAGTGGACCAAACAAGTGATAGAAGGGGCAAGATCGGGACTATACGAAGGATGATCCAGTACCTCAAATTTGAGTTTCTGGAGCGATTCAGCAGTGTGGGCAGTAGTATGCGGACGGGCATTGTCGTGCAACGATACAACACTTTTGGCAGCAATCCTCGGCGTTTGCTTCCAATTGCAGGCTTTAGCCTGGCAGTAAGCATCTCACTACAACGGACATTGATTATTGCTGTGCCCCTTTCCCCATAATGTAAGAGTACTAGGCCTTGTGCGTTCCAAAAAACCGTAAACATCAGTTTTCCTGCAGACGGTTGTGTCTTGAACTTTTTCTTGCACGGCGAATTTGGATGTTTCCACCCCACACTCTGACGTTTGCTCTCCGGCTCGTAATGATGGATCCATGATTTGTCAAATGGTTCAAATGTTTCAAATGGCTCTGAGCACTATCGGACTTAACATCTGAGGTCATCAGTCCCCTAGAACATAGAACTACTTAAACTTAACTAACCTAAGGACATCACACACATCTATGCCCGAGGCAGGATTCGAACCTGCGACCGTAGCAGTCGCGCGGTTCCAGACTGTAGCGCCTAGAACCGCTCGGCCACTCCGGCCGGCAATGTTTTGTCACCAGTAATGATCCTGTCTAAGAAGTTTCCCCCTTCGTTGCCATAGCGATCCGTATCTTTTTTTTGCAGATGTCCTAGCGCGTTTGTTTATGCAACTGTTTGAGTTGTTTTGGGAGTCATCTTGCACTAACTTTATGAAACCCAAGTCTGTTGTGGATGATTTCGTAGGCAGAACCGTGACCAATTTGCAGACGAGTGCCACTTCGTCAATAACTAATCGTCTGTCTAAGAGAATCATTTCACGTGAACGCTCGATGGTTTTTTCATTTGTGGCGGTAATCCGTCGACCGGCTCCTTCATCGTGCGTAACACTTGCGCGACCATTTAGGAATTTTCAATCCATTCGTAAACACTCCGTTGTGGCAAAAGACTGTTCCCGTACTGTATCGAAAGTCTTCGATGGATTTCGGCCTCTGATACGCCTTCCGACCACAAAAAACGGCTCACTGAACGTTGCTCTTCTTTGGTGCAAATAGACAGCGGAGCAGTCATCATCAACAGCACGGCAGCGATAACGAAACTAACCTAGCAGCTTGAAAATTGCAAAGATATAACAACAAATAAACAAAGCATGCGTCATCAATGTAAAACGACAGTACTACCAAAATAAACAAAAATATATCTAAATTGCGGATAATAATTGACTTACCCGCGTGTATACAGAAAGTGGAGAGCCGTCATTTGATGTTGACTGCAGAAGGATTCTACTGCCACCAACGTACATTTCGCCTAAGTACCATGAAGACAAGACAAGGAAATAGGGCTCGTGTGCAGGCATATAGACAGTCGTTTTCCCCTCGCTCTATTTTCGAGTGGAACGGGAAAGAAAATGACTAGTAGTGGTAGAGGCACTCTCCGCCATGCACCGTATAGTGGATTACGGAGTATGACTGTACATGTTGACGTAAGTTTACGGTTTGGGTTACTCAGGCACGACTGACGATTTGCCTTCACATCCCTGCCTCTACCAGTACTTCCCAAACTTTGCAGAAGCTCCCCTCATACCTAGCGGGCAAAAAGAAGGCTGTGAGGGCGGGTCGTGAGTCGCGCCTATCGCTCAGTCAGTAGGCAAGGTTCCGGTTCGAGTCCCGGTCTGGCACACAATTTTAATCTGCCACGTCAGTAAGTTTCATCCTACGTCATGTCAGACATATAACATAACAAAAGGGCCAGAACATAATTGTTACATGTGAAGTATGTCAGCACTTAAGTAAGAGATATCGATTCAGTGGAGAGGTATGTAGTTTCATCCTCGCAGAGGAAAGCCTAGTGTACCACTTCAGCCTCCAAGGAGATGCTACACAAGAGGCTAAGTATCTTGGGACATACATATGTACACGCAAATTTCTCTGCTACGTCCCACTAGGATACAGGTGACGTCACTGTTGTTTGAAATCGGGCGCTCTGGCATCTTAGCGTTTCTGACTCCAAGTAATATGCTATACATACCATGCAACTCTGGTACTTTTGAGAACACAAAATATTTTGAAATTAAGAACAGGAAGATAACTATTGGAATAATTTTGATTATTCTGTGAACACACGAGAAGCAGGTTACTTGCCTATCTGCAATGCCGTATTCTTCTAAAATGCGAGAAGTAGAGATCCTAATGAACGAACTACATAGCATGGAAAAATAATAAGAACACCATGGTAAAACTGTATCGTTTCAGGGAATTATATTCTTGCGTATGTGTTGCACACTGACGTTGCCTTTTGATTTTTCCTTATGCTGTAACAATGGTGGAAGTGTTATAATTGAAGTATTGTGCTGAGTTCTGTTCTTAAATACGTCTAACGGAGGAATATTGTCGACCTTCATTTAGATGATTCATCAGCGAGAACAGTCACAAACCTTCTAAACGTATCTGTTGCTTTCGTTTCTTGACAATCACAGAGTTCACGGAGAAAGAAACTAAACTTCCTGATCGAGACTCGACAGAAAAGAAAGTATATTATTATGTCTAATAAGAATACGACTGCCACATCTAAAATGGCTCTAAGCACTATGGGACTTAACATCTGAGGTCATCAGTCCCCTAGAACTTAGAACTACTTAAACTTAACTAACCTAAGGACATCACACACATCCATGCCCGAGGCAGGATTCGAACCTGCGACCGTAGCAGTCGCGTGGTTCTGGACTCAAGCGCCTAGAACCGCTCGGTCACACCGGCCGGCGACTGCCACAACTGTTGAACTTAATACACGCCTAGCAAACTCATTAAAAATGAAAATCATGTGACGGAAAATGGTGAAACACAGCTGCTCTTGTAACCTTGGCGAATGCAAAGAAGAGGCAGTTCGCGTAGTGGTACAAAGAACACAATACCAGACTTACTGATTAATATGAAATTTTTAGTGTATTTAGACAAGTCTATTTTTCACTGTTCTTCCCCATGGGACTTATTTACCTTTGGGGAGCACCAGAGAAGGGCACGGCTCAGACTGCTTTATTTCATTTGTGAAGCATGGTGGATGTTTGATATCTAATCCAAGCTTCCACGGCGTCTGTGGTCACACAAGAAGGAGAGTGAACTAGTAACTTCTACGAAACCATTTTAGGCGACAACGTTTACTAAATTACATGGGGATCGTTCCTGGTAGGGATCTATGTTCTCCAAGATGATAATACATATAGTCTCTCGGCTGGAAATGACCAATATTGTTTTAATCAAACTGAGACTGAATTCATAGTTTCCAAAACCGTAATATTTGAATACCGTCGAGCCACTGTGGTCTGTACTGAAAAAAATCGTTTAGGATTTGTTATCGTGTTGGACACAGATGAGCCGGTGGTTTAAAATAGTTCAATAAGACTGTTTTAAAACTAAAATCTAATACCAAACCAGTTAACAACAGGTTTAAGTAGTACATCTGGGTGGACTGTGGAAAGTATAACGTCATGCAAGAAAGATTATTTCTGCAGTTTATAATCTACATTTCAAGCTCAGTATTGACATTTATAATTTAAAGAACGTAGTTTAATCGCGAAATTATTATTTATGGCCGCGCGGGAATAGCCGACCGGTCTGTGCGCTGCAGTCATGGACTGTGTGGCTGGTCCCGGCGGAGGTTCGAGTCCTCCCTCGGGCATGGGTTAAGTAGTGTCTAAGCTTAGGGACTGATGACCTTAGCAGTTAAGTCCCATAAGATTTCACACACATTTGAACATTTTTTATTATTTATGAGAATTGATTCCTTTATTCCAGGCAACAGTTTTACTCTTGAACAAGAAGATATAACTGCTCAAATAAAAGATAATAGTGCTTCCTCACAGACTGATCAGAAAAATCATTTGACCTTTCAAGCAAATATACAAATTTATTGATGCTGTTTACGGTATACATACAGCCATTGGATGAAATCCTTGTCCGACAAAAGAAAGGTGTTTTATGTTGGATATTTTATATTTGCTCGATTACAATTTCAACTGCGTTTCCATTGTATTGCCGCCAATTTTCGTCTCCTCAATCTGTTTCCTACTCCCTCTTAAATCACGCAATGGGCGGTCCAGTTGCATTCTGTAGCCAGTGATGATGGCGATGGTTTTATAGTCTTGGGAACCAAAGTTTACAGTGGTTTCTTAGTGCACAGTCCTTTCCACCAGCTCCAAGGAGCTACGTAACTAACAGCAATCCACAGATAATTTTATGAAAAAAATCAACGTCAATGCGAAATTCTACCACATTAGTGACAATAATTCCGGAAACAAGTTGAACCAACTTACTTGGCGTTGGATGTAGCCCATCTCTTGGATTTCATCACTTACACTAACAACTACTGTATTTTACCATGGACCAAGATGGTACGCTCCAGCACGAATCCTTTTGCACGTAAATTCCTTCAGCCGTTATAGCCTAATGGTCTTCTAAGGAAAATAATTTTCTTATCTTTAGCGCTGCCTCGAGGCGAAACCGCAGTAAAAAGTCCAAGTGCGACAAATATGGTATCATCTGCCTCTAATTTCGGTATAGCGTCAGACACAGGCTTCAGTAAGCGGAAAGCCCCCTTCAGTTTCTGTTACGTGCTAGCAATGTGGTGTCACGGTCTGCCTAACTACATATTCTATATTCTGACATGGAGGAACGTATGAGGTTCAACTACATGTTATTTTTATGGTAAAAAAGCCGTACCGTATCTCTCTCTTCTCTTCGCATCCAATACTGCATTGGGAATAGCGCTACTCTGCAGGGGCCGGCCGGAGTGACCGAGCGGTTCTAGGCTCTACAGTCTGGAACCGCGCGACCGCTACGGTCGCAGGTTCGAATCCTGCCTCGGGCATGGATGTGTGTGATGTCCTTAGGTTAGTTAGGTTTAAGTAGTTCTAAGTTTTAAGGGACTGATGACCTCAGAAGTTAAATCCCGTTGTGCTCAGAGCCATTTGAACCATTTTTTACTCTGCAGGGATTTAATTATTTTACTGGCTACACGGTTAAGATCGTGAAGTACTAGAGCCATAATGCCTGTTATCAGTAAGTCGATGCTGTGGCTGCATAACCTGTGTAAGCGAAGTGCGGACACAGTTGATCTAAAACGTTCCTGCCGGCCGGAGTGGCCGTGAGGTTCTAGGCGCTACAGTCTGGAACCGAGCGACCGCTACGGTCGCAGGTTCGAATCTTGCCTCGGGCATGGATGTGTGTGATGTCCTTAGGTTATTTAGGTTTGATTAGTTCTAAGTTCTGGGCGACTGATGACCTCAGAAGTTAAGTCGCATAGTGCTCAGAGCCATTTGAACCACTTTTTTTTAAAAAACGTTCCTACTGACAGCATATTTACGTTATATCAGGGAAGAACTTTTCATTTCCTGTCACCTCGGTAACGTTGGCAATATTTACGATATTTGACAGACTCCCTTCGTTCTAGAGAACGGGTACTTCAGTAAAATACAGGATTAAGCGTGTCGTACTGTGAGATTAACCACACACTAGCTCGCAATACTCGTCCGACGGTCAACAGTTTATTCAAGCGAATGTGATTTCTGGATTTTCCCGTTTGAATCCAGGGTCCAGAACGCCTTCTCCTACTAAATGAAACATAGTGGCTCATAATGAGGACGTACTGTCTGGAAGTCATCTCGGCAGTTTTTGCATTCTAACAGTGAAAGCGGTACACCCGTTGCATTCACTATCCTGGCGTTGCAATCAATGATGATTCTACTTTTCGACTGTCTCTGTTTCTTTCTTGTCGTAAGCTGGTACATTAATTGAGATGCTGCCGCAGTTGCGACGCCAAGGCATTATAATGCAAATGGTTAAAATGGCTCTGAGCACAATGGGACTTAACATTTGAGGTCATCAGTCCCCTAGACTTAGAACTACTTAAACCTAACTAACCTAAGGACATCACATACATCCATGCCCGAGGCAGGATTCGAGCCTGCAACCGTATCAGCAACGCGGTTCCGGACTGAAGCTCCTAGAACCGCATTGTAATGCATTGTGGTCGAAATTTACATCTGAGTTCTGTTGTTCCATCCGCAGTTCGTGTTTCATACTGGTTCCATAAACTGCCACGAGACCGCATCGTTATTGAAGCCTTGATAGCTATGGTGGCGACAGATGATGCGACGAATTTGTATAAATCAGCTATAATTGTGGTGTCACCGCTAGACACCACACTTGCTAGGTGGTAACTTAAATCGGCCGCGGTCCTGTAGTACATGTCGGACCCGCGTGTCGCCACTGTGGGATCGCAAACCTAGCGCCACCACAAGGCAGGTCTCGAGAGACTGAGGAGACCTCGCCCCCAGTTGTACGGACAACATAGCTAGCGATTGGACGTGCTAAGCCTTGCTCTCAATTGCCGAGAGATAGACAGTAGAATAGCCCTCTGCTAAGTTAAATGGCGACCACCTAGCAAGGCGCCATTTGTATCAGTGCCAATAGCTTACGAGTATGCAGGAGAGATGTATTCCAACAAGAGAATAAAGTTAAGTATTAAAAAAGCTACGTATTTTTCTTTAGTGCATTTATAAGTCTCATGTTCCAGACTTCACGCCCGTCTGCGTTAGCCTTGCGTGCCCTATCGGCTACAGCATTGTGTCTGGGCTGTATGGTCTAGACACAACAATAATCAAATCAGATCGTCAGTTGATTAAATTTTCTACTTCCAGGCCCGTCTTAGCTCATGTACCGTACAAGGGGTGTTCAATAAATAATGCAACACCTGAATGAAATTTTTCATTCTGCAGCGGAGTGTGCGCTGATATGAAACTTCCTGGCAGATTAAAACTGTGTGCCGGACCGAGACTCGTACTTTGCCTTTCTCGGGCAAGTGCTCTACCATCTGATCTACCCAAGCACGACCCGCCCTCATAACTTTACTTCCACCAGTACTTCATCTCCTACCTTCCAAACTTCACAGAAGCTGTCCGGCGAAACTTGCAGAACTACCACTCCTGGAAGAAAAGATGAGATTCTGGAAACATCCCCAAGGCTGTGGCAAAGCCATGTCTCCGCAATATCCTTTCTTCCAGGAGTGCTACTTCTGCAAGTTTCGCAGGAGAGCTTCTGTAAGGTTTGGAAGGTAGGAGACGAGGTACTGGCGGAAGTACAGCTGTTAGGGCGGGTCATGGGTGGTGCTTCGGTAGCTGAAATGGACAGTCAGCTTTCAGCCGTGTTACCGTGCGGACGGGCTCGGCGCGCCGGGCAGTGCTCCGCAGGTGTTGTTGTTTACCCGCTAGCGCGCGGTCGCGTCGTTGTCTTGCCGTATAGTACTTGTACCGACCCGACATGGCGTTCTCATATCGAAAAGCTACAATCAAACTAACGTTCAACGCATCGTACACAAGACCGAAGGCCCATGAAATTGAACGGTTTCTACGAGACATCATGCACATCGAACCACAAGAACTGATAGGAATTCATCTGTTTATTGTAACCAGCACAGTGTACCTCAAACTGATCGACGAAGCGGCCTGCGACAGATTACTCCAACCATCTGCAAACGGCTTTCGCTTGTCACGCAGACGGTAACGTGAGCGTGGTAGGAGTTGACCATGCTGGTCTGGGGGTGCGTACCGTGCGCATCTTTGAACTACCGTTCGAAGTTCCTGCCAACCTAGTCGTTGAGGCGCTGCGGCCATACGGCACAGTTCTGAGCCACACAGAGGAGAAATGGAACACATTCGAAACGTATCCTGTCCTTAACGGGGTACGACAAGTGCGCATAGAACTTAAGAAGCACGTTCCATCATATGTTTTCGTTGGGACAACCGAGGACCTGCTCAGGCTGCGGCCAGGAGGGCCATGTTAGAACTGAGTGTCTGCAGCGCCGCCTCGTTCAGGTGCCCCGCAGTGAACTTCCCCAACGATCCACTATGACCTCTCTCCCGCTAACATATGTGGAGGCGGCACGACATGATGTGATGGATGATCAAAACCTGCTACCTCCTCAAGCCGCTGCCAGCTCCGTTCGAGAGTCAGCGCCGTCGACGACGCCGCAGCCCAACGGTGCAGAGGTTCCTACAGCCTCTGCCCACCGCAGCGTCCTGGGCACCCAGCCACCGTCACTGTCGGGATCAGACACAGGGGTTCCTAGCGACCGAGACTGTGTCGAGCCCAGCCCTCCAGTGGATGTCGAATCTCGGACCCGAAAGCAAAAATCACCCAAGCGACACAAGAAGAGGCGATTGTCAGCTGAAGAACAGGACAGGGATGTGAAGCAGGCGGAAGACACCGAATTTGTTGACTCGCCCACAATTGCAACGGACTCCAGTGGCATCATTCACCAGAAGGTGCCTGAAGACAAGGAACAAATGGTTCAAATGGCTCTGAGCACTATGGGACTCAACTGCTGAGGTTATTAGTCCCCTAGAACTTAGAACTAGTTAAACCTAACTAACCTAAGGACATTACAAACATCCATGCCCGAGGCAGGATTCGAACCTGCGACCGTAGCGGTCTTGCGGTTCCAGACTGCAGCGCCTTTAACCGCACGGCCACTTCGGCCGGCTGACAAGGAACACTCTCCTAAATCTGGTGGCCCAGAAAACGAGGCGCACTGCGTCGACTCCCAAAATGAGGGCTCCTGTGAAAGCGACCAGCCCCCAATGACAGCACAATCGTCTCTTGGTGATTGGGCAGACGATATGGAGGCAGATGATGCACAGCAAACATCGATATCTCCACCAGAGCCCATGGCTGACATTGTGCCCGGAGGGCTCTGCCAGTCAGGGACTCCTACGGCACAGTAATGCATAGCATGCAGATGGATGGCTGTGTGGTGTGTGGTGTGTGAGATCACTGTGGGATTGCACCGGCACACTGCCTCCGCCACTTGATATGTCTCAGTCATACCGTGTGGGAACAGTCAATGTAAATGGTGTCCACTCCACTGTCAAGACCCGCATGTTACACAACATGATCAGAGCGGCAGACTTGGACATTGCCCTTCTCCAGGAGGTCCGTCCCGAGCTGTGTTTAGACCTATATGGCTACACCACGTACAGCCTACCCGTAGGTGATGGCGCAGGAGGAACGGCCATCCTTCTCCGAGATGGCATAGACGCGACGGACGCGACGTACTTGCCGAACGGGCGAGGCATCGCACTCACACTTCGCGCAGTGCGCCTCATTAACGTCTACGCTCCCTCCGGTAATTCGCACCGTGGTGACAGGAATGTCTTCTATTCGGAGGAGGTAGCCCCACTTTTGCAAGGAAATATGGACCATTACATAGTGGGCGGCGATTTTAACAGTGTTCTGCGGCCCGAGGACCAGATACCGCATTACGTCCCATGCCCGGCTCTACAAGCATTGATACGTGACCTCGCGCCCCACGACACATGGCTCTTACATCATGGGACCCAGAGTGGATATACGCATTTTACCACCCATTCTGCCAGTCGTCTGGACCGGATATACGTCTCACGTGGCCTCCGCACAGCAACCTGTGATGCAGAACTCTGGCCGACGGCCTTCACGGACCATCTCGCGTACATCTGCACTGTCACCTTACCCCGACAACTCACAAGACGCAGCAAGGGCCCGTGGACGCTGAACGTCTCCCTCCTTCGCGAGGAAGCGTGTCGGCGAGCAGTCACTGACACATGGCGTCGATGTATCAGGCGCCTGCCTATGTATGCTTCCACGTTGCTGTGGTGGCTGGGATGTGTCAAACCTGCCCTCCGAAAGACCTTGATGGCCTACGGGCGTGACTGATCGAACTGGCAAAGGGCAACATCGGAATTTTACTATACAGCGTTACGTGAGCTGGCGACGCAACCGCCGTCTCCCGAACGTCAGATGTCCGTACAACGCATCAAAGCTCGTCTACTTCGCATCAGGACAGAGCAGCTAGACGGTGTCCGCATCCGTGCGCGAGTGCAAGACTGTATCCCCAACGAAACAGCGTCAGTGTATCACATTGTGCGCGAGAGGCGCCACCGCAAACGTCAGCTCATTACGGCGGTAAACACGGAGGACGGCGGGCGCGCAGTGACACAAACGGCCATCGCGCACACGTTCGCCAGACACTATGGGACCTTGTACATGGAAGATCCGCGAAATGTACGTGATTATGACGAGCTGTTGCACGATTTTCCCGCCCCTCGGGACGTGGCACCCGATGATAGTCTGCTGTTGCCCATTACACCCGACGAGCTGACATCGGCCTTGGCACGTGGAGCACCGAACAAGTCGCCTGGACCGGACGGTTTACCCCTGGAATTCTACCGCACTTTTTACCACCTTATGGGTGACAAGTGGCTCCAAATGTTTCAAGACCTGATCCGCCCTGATTTCACTGTCCCCACAGAATTCACAGAAGGCATCTTGATCCCAGTTCCGAAACCGAATGGTGGTTGTAGGTGGCAGGATTTTCGCCCACTCACACTCCTCAACAACGACTACAAGATCTTCGCCCGTATCCTCCGCGCGCGTCTCCACACCGCTATCGGGAAAGCCATCCACACCGATCAGACATGTTTAGGTGGTGTCAGGAGCATACCGCGACGTAATTGCTTTGACGGCGGCCTGCAAAATACGAGGCGCCCTTGTCGCCGTAGATTTTGACCACGCATTCGACCGCGTCGACCACGGCTTCTTACGCGCAGTTTTGCAACACATGGGCCTCTCTCCGGAGTCTGCACAGGTGGTCCTTCGACTGGTCCACGGAGCGCGCTCCCGCATGATGGTCAACGGTTATCAGTCTGGTCACATTGTTGTTGGACGGTCAGTGCGACAAGGGTGCCCCCTGTCGTGTATATTATTTGCTGCAGCGCTTGAACCAGCTTTGCATGGTCTACGGCAGCGATTAACTGGTATCTCCTTGCGGGACGTGACCTTTTGTTTTGGTGCATTCGCCGATGACGTGGTGTTCCTGGCCAGATCAGAGGATGAAATGCATATGGCGCTACAGTGGCTACGCCAGTACGGGGCGGTCGCTGGGAGCGTCATCAACGTGAAGAAGACAAAATACATGGATGTCGGAGGGGGGATTTCCCACACAACGGCGGTGCCCTTTGACAAGGTGCCCGTACTCAAGTGTTTAGGAGTGCAATTCTATAGCAATGTCCGCCGCACGGCGGCGGCTACGTACCGCCGGCTCCTACACCAGACACGTGCTCTGCTGCAGGACAACAAACTGCGTCGCTTGGATATGCTCCTCAGAACACGTTATGTCAACACCTATCTTGTCTCAAAACTGAACTATTTTGCGCATATCCTTCCCTTGACAGCTACGATGGCCGACAGATTTCAAGCTGCATATGGACATTTCGTAAGCACCGGTCTGGTTTTTAAAGTCCGATACGCCGCCCTGACACTGCCGCAGCGGGCGGGCGGTATCGGTTTAATTCACGTATATAACCGTTCGCGATCGCTTTATCTCAACACTATGCGTCGTACGTGGACCTCTGCCCACGCCACTCTGACGGGCACCCTGATAGCGGAAGTGGCACCACACTCACTGCATCCCCCGGTTTCTGTAGGACACATTTCACCGGCACTCACCCACATCAGAGAGTTCTTTATTGACTTCAGCTACTTACGGTCAGAACTTCCGACGACACGGAAGCCCAGCACAAATGACTATTATCGCCTCTATCAACAGCGGCAACCTGTAAATACGGTCACCCACAGACATCCTGAAGTTGCCTGGAACACGGTGTGGCGAGCGGTACACACGCCTTTTCTACCTACGACGGTGCGTTCATTGTGGTACGTGGTTGTGAATGGGAAGTTCGCTACTCGTCAGAGGTTACATTCCATACATCTGACGGACGACCCCTTGTGTCCGACATGCTCAGTCGCTGACTCGGATGCACACCGTCTGACGTGTGCCGCGACCAGCGAGTGCTGGCTACTGACGCAGCGCATGCTGGCATTACTCTTGCGGCGATTGCCGGAGTCTATCTCTCCTGATGACGTATTGCGCCCCGACGGCGTATACTTTCCATCAACCAGAACGAACGCCGTTAACTGGCTAAAAGGCATGGCCGTTTACTACATATTTTGCGATGCTCCCAAAGGCACACTCGACTTTTGGTCCCTATTGATGACACATGCAGCTTTCAGCCGCCACCCGAAGTACAGAACTCGTTTCGCAAATTATCTAGGTTCATTATTTGCGGATCCTCCTGCTCACTGGGGCGTTCCGGGTACGAGACGCTGAAAATGAAGACGAATCCTGGAGCATATTGATTCTCTACGGACGGAATAGGGGGGAACCCCTCCCAACAGACGAGAAGACGACTCGGACGCTCGGCTACGGCAGTTGTAGGATCTTTCTTTGTAATGAAACAAAAATAAATCTATAATACAAAAAAATGTTATAAAAATTAAAGAAATAAATAAATAAAACAACATCGACAAACCCACTACATCCTCTTCCTGATCCTTCGATCCTCGAACTCGAACACGTTGCTTGGGCGTGGCTGCGGGATGGCCAGGCTTCGGGTGTCGACCCCTGCCCTACCCGTCGTCCTGCTCCTGCAGCGGTTCATTAGATTTATATATAAAAAAAAAAAAAAGATGGTAGAGCACTTGCCCGCGAAAGGCAAAGGTCCCGAGTTCGAGTCTCGGTCCGGCACACAATTTGAATCTACCAGGAAGTTTCAACGCAACATCTTTTTATCTCGGCCAGTTTCGGTTAAAAATGCGGAATTTGTTTTTGGAAATCGTAGACTATTCTCCCTTCAGCCCTAACTAACCTAAGGACTTCACACACATCCATGTCCGACGCAGGATTCGAACCTGCGACCGTAGCGGTCGCGTAGTTCCAGACTGCGAAAACAATGCTTCGAATGCGAAACGTTGCGAGTGAGCGCGCCAAGTTTCCGTCACTTCCGACAGATAACGTAGCTGCAGGACAGTTTCAAAATGGCGTCAGTAGGTGACGTACGTTACAAGCAACTTGCCGCCATTGAATTTCAAAATGGCGTCTGTAATAGAGGTGTGCTGAGCAGAAACATGTCATTGAGTTTCTTGTGGTATGGCACCGCAGATATTCATAAGCGCTTGCAGAATGTCTACGGAGACCTGCTAGTGAACAAAAGGGTGGCGAGTCGTTAGAAGAGGCGTCTGTCATCATCGCAACAAGGTCGCGTCTACCGCACACTCCTGCAGCGTGTGCAACGTGCGGAAACTTTCATTCGAGGTGTTCGACGGGTCACAATCAATCATGTCGCTCCACAACTGGACATCTCTGTTGGCAGTTCGGACACACTCGTCCACCAGTTGGGGTTCTCAAAGGTATGAGCCCCCTGGGTTCCTCCCCGCCTAACAGAAGACCGTAAAGAGTAACGACGGACCACCTTTGCGGAATTGCTTGCGCGTTACAAGGCTCATCGTGAAATTTTTTTTGTCGAACATCGTCACAGGTGATGAAGCATGGGTTCGTCACTTCGAACAGGAAACAAAACAGCAATCCATGGAGTGGCGCGATATCACCTCTCCTCTGAAGGAAATTTCAAAGCTGCACCCTCAGAAACGGTCTTCTGGGACTATGGAAGAGTTATTATATTTGATGTCCTTCCCCATGGTGCAACGATCAACTCTGAAGTGTATTGTGCTACCCTAACGAAACTGAAGAAACGACTTCAGCGTGTTCGTCGTCACAAAATTACAAATGAACTCCTTCTCCATGACAACGCAAGGTCTTACACACTCGAGAAGAGCTCACAAGACTTCATTGGACTGTTCTTCCACGTCCACCGTGCAGCCCGGATCTCGCTCCTTCCGACTTCCATACGTTTGTCTCAATGAAGGATGCACTCTGCGGGAAGCAGAAGGGGGATGATGAGGAGTTATTGATGCAGCGAAAAGTTGGCTCCGACTTCGACCAGTACGTTGGTACCACGTGGGCATACAGGCTCTCCCAGCAAGTTGGCGTAAGGCACTCGCCTTGAACAGAGATTATGTTGAAAAACAGGGTTTTGTAGCCAAAAGAGTGGGGAATATTATGATGTAATGCAATTCTGAATAAAAACCAGACTCCTTTCAGAAGAAAACGTGTTGAATTACTTACTGAACACCCCTTGTAAGAAAGTTGCCCAGAAAGTAATGCACCGCATATTTTTTTCTCAGCCGAAAACAATGGCTCAAATAGCTCTGACAAGGGAACCTCCCGATCGCACCTCCCTCAGATTTAGTTATAAGTTGGCACTGTGGATAGGCCTTGAAAAACTGAACACAGATCAATCGAGAAAACAAGAAGAAGTTGTGTGGAACTATGAAAAAAGTAAGCAAAATATACAAAGTTAGTAGTCCATGTGCATCATGGACTATTTGAGCTTAAGAGCGCCGTGGTCCCATGGTCAGCGTGATCCGCTGTGGAGCTAGAAGTCCTTGGTTCAAGTCTTCCCTCGAGTGAAAATTTTACTTTCTTTATTTTCGCAAAGTTATGATCTGTCCGTTCGTTCACTGACGTCTCTGTTCACTGCCATAAGTTTAGCGCCTGTGTTTTGCGACCGCACCGCAAAACCGTGCGATTGTTATTGAAGGCCCGAGCTATATTTGCTGGATTCATATTGCCCACGGAATACATCTCGCGTATTTAATGCACTCTCGTCCAAAGTAGTGAACAGTCAGCTGCCAGCCAGGGAGCCTCGTTAGCGGGAATACTCTCTCTTCCGTGCGCTGTAGTCGACAGACGTCGTGTGTTTCGATGTTTGTTTAGGTGTGGCGTCCCCATACTACGGCCGGACTGACGGACAGATAATAATTGTCTGAAAATAAAAAAATAAACTTTTCAGCCGATGGACGACTTGAACCAAGGACACCACGGCGCTCTTGTGATCTTATTCTCCTTGATGTTGCATATGTTGCCCATTGACTACTCAGTTTGTATATTTTGCTTATTTTTTCATAGTTCCACACAACTTCTTCCTGTTTTCTCGATTGATCTGGATCCAGTTTTTCAAGGCCTATCCACTGTGCCAACTTATAACTAAATCTGAGGGGGGTGGGAAGGGGAGGTTCCCCTGTGAGCACTACGGGACTTAACAGCTGAGATCATCAGTCCCATAGAACTTAGAACTACTTAAACCTAACTAACCTAAGGACATCACACACATCCATGCCCAAGGCAGGATCCGAACCTGCGACCGTAGCGGTCGCGCAGTTCCAGACTGCGAAAACAAATCTAATAATGAGAAACGTTGCGTATGTATTACTTGAAGTCTCCTGAGTGAGCGCGCCAAGTTTCCGTCACTTCCAACAGATAGCGTAGCTGCAGAACAGTTTCAAAATGGCGTCAGTAAGTGACGTACGTTACAAGCAACGAGTTAAAATTTCATATAGTGGCTGAGATACTAGTTACAGCGCTCCTAGCGGCAACCAACGCTAACTCGGCCGCCATGTTCTCCTTAGTCAAAACATTAGGAAAGCGTTACTGTTGTTTGTGTTGGAAGTGTGTCAGCTGTTGTGATATTACTGCAATATTTAACTTTTCTAGTTGACTTTTTTGTTACAAAATATAAAGTCAACATGCCTGCAGTGTGTTCAGCGTTCAACTGCACAAATCGCAGCGATAAAACAACAAATATTTCATATAATAAGTAAGTATATTAGTACCGAAATACGACACACGTTTTTTAATGTTTCTTAAAGAGTCATTTGCATTGGAACTGTAATTATGCTTAAGACAAATGCAGGAAAGTAATTTATTTATCGTTGATTACAGATTTCCTTTAAAAGATAAGGAAATTACAAAAAGATGGGTTATAAATATGAAGCGAGAAAACTGGTTTCCTACTACAGCCAGTTACCTCTGTTCAGCTCATTTTGAAGAGAAATATACACTCCTGGAAATGGGAAAAAGAACACATTGACACCGGTGTGTCAGACCCACCATACTTGCTCCGGACACTGCGAGAGGGCTGTACAAGCAATGATCACACGCACGGCACAGCGGACACACCAGGAACCGCGGTGTTGGCCGTCGAATGGCGCTAGCTGCGCAGCATTTGTGCACCGCCGCCGTCAGTGTCAGCCAGTTTGCCGTGGCATACGGAGCTCCATCGCAGTCTTTAACACTGGTAGCATGCCGCGACAGCGTGGACGTGAACCGTATGTGCAGTTGACGGACTTTGAGCGAGGGCGTATAGTGGGCATGCGGGAGGCCGGGTGGACGTACCGCCGAATTGCTCAACACGTGGGGCGTGAGGTCTCCACAGTACATCGATGTTGTCGCCAGTGGTCGGCGGAAGGTGCACGTGCCCGTCGACCTGGGACCGGACCGCAGCGACGCACGGATGCACGCCAAGACCGTAGGATCCTACGCAGTGCCGTAGGGTTCAAATGGCTCTGAGCACTATGGGACTCAACTGCTGTGGTCATAAGTCCCCTAGAACTTAGAACTACTTAAACCTAACTAACCTAAGGACAGCACACAACACCCAGCCATCACGAGGCAGAGAAAATCCCTGACCCCGCCGGGAATCGAACCCGGGAACCCGGGCGTGGGAAGCGAGAACGCTACCGCACGACCACGAGATGCGGGCGAGTGCCGTAGGGGACCGCACCGCCACTTCCCAGCAAATTAGGGACACTGTTGCTCCTGGGGTATCGGCGAGGACCATTCGCAACCGTCTCCATGAAGCTGGGCTACGGTCCCGCACACCGTTAGGCCGTCTTCCGCTCACGCCCCAACATCGTGCAGCCCGCCTCCAGTGGTGTCGCGACAGGCGTGAATGGAGGGACGAATGGAGACGTGTCGTCTTCAGCGATGAGAGTCGCTTCTGCCTTGGTGCCAATGATGGTCGTATGCGTGTTTGGCGCCGTGCAGGTGAGCGCCACAATCAGGACTGCATACGACCGAGGCACACAGGGCCAACACCCGGCATCATGGTGTGGGGAGCGATCTCCTACACTGGCCGTACACCACTGGTGATCGTCGAGGGGACACTGAATAGTGCACGGTACATCCAAACCGTCATCGAACCCATCGTTCTACCATTCCTAGACCGGCAACGGAACTTGCTGTTCCAACAGGACAATGCACGTCCGCATGTATCCCGTGCCACCCAACGTGCTCTAGAAGGTGTAAGTCAACTACCCTGGCCAGCAAGATCTCCGGATCTGTCCCCCATTGAGCATGTTTGGGACTGGATGAAGCGTCGTCTCACGCGGTCTGCACGTCCAGCACGAACGCTGGTCCAACTGAGGCGCCAGGTGGAAATGGCATGGCAAGCCGTTCCACAGGACT
The DNA here is from genome assembly GCF_023898315.1 of Schistocerca nitens. Classification (NCBI taxonomy): domain Eukaryota; kingdom Metazoa; phylum Arthropoda; class Insecta; order Orthoptera; family Acrididae; genus Schistocerca; species Schistocerca nitens. The sequence goes on along the minus strand of NC_064616.1, from coordinate 865,574,731 downwards.
ACATCCAGCATCTCTACGATCGTCTCCATGGGAGAATAGCAGCCTGCATTGCTACGAAAGGTGGATATACACTGTACTAGTGCCGACATTGTGCATGCTCTGTTGCCTGTGTCTATGTGCCTGTGGTTCTGTCAGTGTGATCATGTGATGTATCTGACCCCACGAATGTGTCAATAAAGTTTCCCCTTCCTGGGACAATGAATTCACGGTGTTCTTATTTCAATTTCCAGGAGTGTATGTACCACACAAATGTCCAGAGGCGCCTTTTGTCAAAAGCAGTACCTACTATCGTTAACTTTCCACCACATTTACAAAAGCAAGATAAAGTATTACGACCACAACCCAGAAAGCGATCTTTCGACAATTTGCAAGATAGTGCTGTTACAGTGACATCATTAGCACAAAGTAAGTCAATAATGTAATTTTACTCCGTGTTCTTATTACTTTGAATTACATACTTTCTATTATAATCTTATGGTGTAACTCTGTTATAAACTTATGATGTAACTGCATTCTTTCAGTGCCTGTCGGACCCATATCTGTTTCTGCTGACCACAATTACTGTCTCCCAAGCCCTAAGAAGTTGAAAACACAATATAACAGAGTACAAGCAGAGAATGTGCGACTAAAGAAGCAGATAAAGCAAATGAAGCAACTTAGTGTACGACACAAAAGAAGAATAGTGCAGTTACAGACTTTAGTTGCTGGTTTGAGAAGAAGGCTATGTAGTTCAGTTTCTTATATGTTAAACAGTAAACATGTAGTTGGTTTGTTGAAGGAGCTATTGGAACTTCAGTGCAGTGCTAAAGTATGCCATTATTCTCAGCAAATAAGGAAATTTTTCCCTGACCCTACACTTTTATTTTGCCAAGGCATACAGCTACTTACGAAAATTTGTGAAATTACCCCACCCAAGAACGCTTCGCCGTTGGGCAATGTAACACATATTTCAAATAAATTCTCGTTCACAGTGTACTGGTTTTTGAGGCTTTGACTGTTTACTTTGAAATAGCGACAAAAATGTCGCATTTCTGCGCCCGTTGCTGTTTCTAATAGTTAACCACAGCATGTTTAGAAGTTTCACCGTAATATTCTGGTGGTACCTGCTCTAATTGCATTAATTTATGGGCAACAAGTAACGTTATAGTGGATGGACAGACTTATTTGAGTTGTCTTGTAGTGTTATCTACATCGAAAAGTTTAGCCATATTTCGACAAAAACATCCCTTTTTGCTGTCAGTGTACACTGAAATCACTGCTGTCTATTGCTTGTTTTAGAAAAAATAAAGCTAGTATGGGCTATTTCAAGTAAGTCAAACGCAGTTACAAGGGGGCGGGACACAGCAGACGAATGACTTGACTAAAGAAAACATGGCGGACAGAACTTCAATTTGCTTCAAACATGGCGGACCTATAGCCACTCTATGAAATTTTAACTCGTTGGTTACAAGCAACTTGCCGTTATTGACTTTCTCATTTTCCAGCTCGATAGCTGAGTGGCCAGCGGGATGGATTGCCGTCCTGCGGGCCCGGCTTCGATTGCCAACTGGGTCGGGGATTTTCTCCGCTCAGGGACTGGGTGTTGTGTTGTTCTTCATCATTTAATCCCCATCCGGCGCGCAGGGCGCCCAAAGTAGCGTCGAATGTAATAAGACCTGCACCAAGGCGACCGGACCTGCCCCGTAAGGGGCCTCCCGGCCAATGACGCCAAACGTTCATTTCCATTTTCCATTGAATTTCTCACTGCTGAAGAGGAAACTACGGTGAATATTCACAAACGCTTGTGCAAAGTGTATGGAGCATCTGCTGTCGACAGAGGTACAGTTAGTCGCTGGGCACGGAGAGTGAAATTATCAGAAGGCAGTTTGGTGGAGCACCACCATCTGCAGCGGTCAGGGAGCACATCCATGGCCATCAGCCTACAGCCCTGACCTAGCCCCTTGGACTCCCACCTCTTTGGGCCATTAAAGGATGCCATTCGTGGAAGAAATTTTGAGGACGATCAGGAGGTGATTCACACAATGAAGCGCTGGCTCCGCCACCAGAGCAAGGATTGATACCGACAGGGCATACACACCCTTGTTTCGCGCTGGAGGAAGGCCATAGAAAGGGATGAAGATTGCGTGAAAAAATGGGGTGTGTGGATAAAACACCATTCTTTCGTGTTTGTTAGTCTCATTACGTTCAATAAAGAATTGTTGAAGAAACAAATGTGGTACATTGCTTACTGGACAACCCTATATACTACTGGCCATTAAAACTGCTACACCACGAAGATGACGTCCTACAGACGCGAAATTTAGCCGACATGAAGACGATGCTATGATATACACATGATTAGCTTTTCAGAGCATTCACACGAGGTTGGCGCCGGAGGTGACACCTACAACGTGCTAACATGAGGAAAGTTTCCAACCGATTTCTCATACACAAACAGCAGTTGACCGGCGTTGCCTGGTGAAACGTTGTTGTGATGCCTCGTGTTAGGAGGAGAAATGCGTACCATCACGTTTCCGACTTTGATAAAGGTCGAATTGTAGCCCATCGAGATTGCGGTTTATCGTATCTCGACATTGCTGCTCGCGTTGGTCGAGATCCAATGACTGTAAGCAGAATATGTAATCCGTGGGTTCAGAAGGGTAATACGGAACGCCGTGCTGGATCCCAAAGGCCTCGTATCCCTAGCAGTCGAGATGACAGGCATCTTATCCTCATGGCTGTAACGGATCGTGCAGCCACGTCTCGATCCCTGAGTCAACAGATGGGGACGTTTGCAAGACAACAACCATCTACATGAACAATTCGACGATGTTTGCAGCAGCATGGACTAACAGCTCAAAGACCATGGCTGCGGTTACCTTTGACGTTGCATCACAGACAGGAGCGCCTGCGATGGTGTACTCGATGAACCTGGGTGCACGAATGGCAAAACGACATTTTTTCGGATGAGTCCAGGTACTGTTTACAGCATCATGATGGTCGTATCCGTGTTTGGCGACACCGCGGAGAACGCAAATTGGAAGCGTGTATTTCATCATCGCCATACTGGCGTATCACCCGTCGTGACGGTATGGGGTGCCATTGGTTACACGTCTCGGTCATCTCTTGTTCGCACTAACGGTAGTTTGAACAGTGGACGTTACATTTCAGATGTGTTACGACCTGTGGCTCTACCCTTCATTCGATCCCTGCGATACCCCACATTTCGGCAGGATAATGCACGACCGCATGTTACAGGTCCTGTACGGCCCTACTGGATACAGAAAATGTTCGACTGCTGCCCTGGCCAGCACATTCTCCAGATCTCTCACCAATTGAAAACGTCTGGTCAATGGTGGCCGAGCAAATGGCTCGTCACAATACGCCAGTCATTACTCTTGATGAACTGTGGTATCGTGTTGAAGCTGCATGGACAGCTGAACTTGTACACGCCATCCAAGCTCTGTTTGACTCAATACCCAGGCGTATCAAGGCCGTTATTACGGACAGACGTGGTTGTTCTGGGTACTGATTTCTCAGGATCTATGCACCCAAATTGCGTGAAAATGTACTCACATGTCAGTTCTAGTATAATATATTTGTCGAATGAATACCCGTTTATCATCTGCATTTCTTCTTGGTGTAGCAATTTTAATGGCCAGTAGTGCATTTCCATCAACGAGCGCATCCGCCTATCGGGTTGTTTCGCTACTCACACGACACATTGGTCTTGCGGGTTGCTGCAGTTTAATCAACCCAATAAATCCGATTAATACCAGTCCTACCACAGTTAAACATTTTAATGGTTTTTTTTTTACATCGCTAGTCTTCCAGCATCTTTATGGAGCTGCATAAAGTGGGAAAGTGAAGCTGTGACTCACGTCTGGACAGAATCGTCGGTAAGAGCATTCCTCGTCAAAGCGTGGTTTCCGGCTCGAGTCCCAGCTTAAATCTGCCAGGAACCTACACTACATAAGTATCGAAGACGACATTATAACTGTGGCAGACACTCCCAAAGATATGAATAGCAACGGAAATTTTGCTCAACACTCGAAGAACGCAAACTAGAAATTAAATTTCGAACTGTATAAAAAGAAAAGAAAAAAATCAGTGAATCCGCAGCTTACTATAATGTGTTTGTTAAAACATTTACCTCTAGAACGTTTACACAGAGCGCTGAACAACAAATGAGGCTGCGAAAAAAACATGCAAAAATACCTTGGGTAGATGTGAAAAATAACGGAATGGTGTTGAAAGAAGTCAACGAAGGGGGAACCATATTTGAGAATCCGAACAAATGTAGAGTTTTGAACCTTGGCCAGAATTATAATGTTGTTGTTGTTGTTGTGGTCTTCAGTCCAGAGACTGGTTTGATGCAGCTCTCCATGCTACTCTATCCTGTGCAAGCTTCTTCATCTCCCAGTACCACAAACTTCTCTTCTCCCCAATTCTATTCAATACCTCCTCATTAGTTATGTGATCTACCCATATAATCTTCAGCATTCTTCTGTAGCACCACATTTCGAAAGCTTCTATTCTCTTCTTGTCCAAACTATTTATCGTCCACGTTTCACTTCCATACATGGCTACACTCCATACAAATACTTTCAGAAACGACTTCCTAACACTTAAATCTAGACTTGATGTTAACGAATTTCTCGTCTTCAGAAATGCTTTCCTTGCCATTGCCATTCTACATTCTATATCCTCTCTACTTCGACCATCATTAGTTAGTTTTGCTCCCCAAATAGCAAAACTCCTTTACTACTTCAAGTGTCTCATTTCCTAATCTAATTCCCTCAGCATCACCCGATTTATTCGACTGAATTCCATTATCCTCATTTGCTTTTGTAGTTCATCTTATATCCTCCTTTCAAGACACTGTCCATTCCGTTCAGCTGCTCTTCCAGGTCCTTTGCGTCTCTGACAGAATTGCAATTTCATCTGCGAACCTTAAAGTTTTTATTTCTACTCCATGGATTTTAATACCTACTCCGAAATTATCTTTTGTTTCCTTTACTGCTTGCTCAATATACAGATTGAATAACATCGGGGAAAGGCTACAACCCTGTCTCACTCCCTTCCCAACCACTGCTTCGCTTTCATGCCCCTCGACTCTTATAACTGCCATCTGGTTTCTGTACAAATTGTAAATAGCCTTGCGCTCCATGTATTTTACCCTGCCACCTTCAGAATTTGAAAGAGAGTATTCCAGTTAACATTGTCAAAAGCTTTCTCTAAGACTACATATGCTAGAAACGTAGGTTTGCCTTTCATTAATTTATTTTCTAAGATAAGTTGTAGGGTCAGTATTGCCTCCCGTGTTCCAAAATTTCTACGGAATCCAAACTGATCTTCCCCGAGGTCGGCTTCTACCAGTTTGTCCATTCGTCTGTAAAGAATTCGCGTTAGTATTTTTCAGCCGTGACTTATTAAACTGATAGTTCGGTAATTTTCGCATCTGTCAACACCTGTTTTTTTTTTTGGGATTGGGATTATTATATTCTTCTTGACTTCTGAGGGTATGTCGCCTGTCTCATACATCTTGCTCACCAGATGGTAGAGTTTTTTCAGGGCTGATTCTCCCAAGGCTATCAGTAGTTCTAATGTAATGTTGTCTACTACCGGAGCCTTGTTTCGACTTAGGTCTTTCATTGCTCTGTCAAACTCCTCACGCAGTATCATATCTCCCATTTCATCTTCATCTACATCCTCTTCCATTTCCGTAATATTGTCCTCAAGAACATCGCCCTTGTATAGACCCTCTATATACTCCTTCCACCTTTCTGCTTTCCCTTCTTTGCTTAGAACTGGGTTTCCATCTGAGCTCTTGATATTCATGCAAGTGGTTATCTTTTCTCCAAAGGTCTCTTTAATTTTCCTGTAGGCAGTATCTATCTTACAGGTCGGCGTTCGGAAAAATCGCCCGCAGCTAGTGGTCGTGCGGTAGCGTTCTCGCTTCCCACGCCCGGGTTCCCGGGTTCGATTCCCGGCGGGGTCAGGGATTTTCTCTGCCTCGTGATGGCTGGGTGTTGTGTGATGTCCTTAGGTTAGTTAGGTTTACGTAGTTCTAAGTTCTAGGGGACTGATGACCATAGATGTTAAGTCCCATAGTGCTCAGAGCCATTTGAACCATTCGGAAAAATCTGTAGAGAGGGAGAATATTCCGTGGTTTCGAGAATATCATTCGCCCTCTGCAGTTACGATGGAGGGGAACCGAGCTTTTCTGGGAACACAGGTGTGGAGAGAAAGAGGTCTTCTGTTTTGAGCGCCCGTGTTTGACGGTTCTCGGTATCAGCTTTGTTGCTACAGACGGGCTTGCTGTCTTTGCTCTCAGGATATCTTATAGTTAGAACGGTTAGGCACTGTACTGTTGCGAACTTATACGATTCTGGACTTCGCCTCCGGGTAGGTAGTCGTTGTTGAGTATGCAACGTTCAGTGATTAAGAGCACTACTTCTACCTATACCCATGTGGAGACGTTATCGGAACTCCGTCCTTGTGTCTGGGAGTTCGCGTTTCTCGTTTGTAGAACACAGAGAGGAGAAGACAGTATTAGATTATACTAGTCAGAGGACCGTCTTCCGCTGTCCTAACTAGTCAGAGGACCGTCTTCCGCTGTCCTAGTGTTTGAATGAGGGTTTTTTCTTGATTTTGTGGCTAGAGTTCTTCCGTCGTCGCAGGCGTGTATGAGAATCATCACTCCACCGCACTGGGCGCAGTACATACGGTGATATTGCTAATTGCTTCGGCTTATTAGGGCTATAAAGCTAAACAGCTGTGATCACGTAAATTTTATTTCCACTGAGGTTACACACCACTGTAGATCTTTGAAAGTAGTGTCTTCTAGTGTTTGGTATGTCGATGATGTCAGTCATCTCGTGTTATTTATATTAGATTGCGTAGTCATAAAAAAGGCGTAGATTTGGGCAACTGATCAATCATACTAGTTACGAAATTCATTTGTACCTCCTTATGTCCATTTTACATTGATATATAAGCATTTGTAATATAATAAGGGGTTTTAATCTATGAGAAACGAATAAGCAGAAACAGCATTTATCATCTGTAGTTACTAGTTCCCCTTAATCATTATTTATGTTTATGTTGTAATTTATATGTTAAAGAGCAAGACGGAGGAGATAATATGACCATGAAGAGATCCTGCTTCAGGGGGTAGTCAGACAGGGCCAGATCTTCATTTTCGCGTTAAGTATTTTCCGTTGCCCACATTCATTTTTACACCCGCCTGGAGTAGCATCATGGAGTATCAGTAGACATTAATAAGGAGTGTGATCACAATTAGTCTTTACAATGGGTTGAACTCTGCTGGGAACATTTTCAATGAGATGTCTGATTGTGGGGGGATGGCAGCCCATTCTGCCTCAAGAGTCGAAGATAGACAAGGTAGTGATGTTGGACGCTGGGATCTAAAGTGGAGTCGACACTCTAGCTCATCTCGAAGGTCTTCTGCTAGGTTCAGGTCGGGACTCTAGGAAGGTCAGTCCATTTCAGGAATCATTGCCTCACAGATGCTACTTTATGACAGGTTGTACTGTCATGCTGATACAATCATCGTCTCTGAACTGCTCCTCTCCTGTTCTCAGTATGCAATGCTGTAAAATATGTTCACCTCCGTAGACATTTAGCGTTTTAATAAATCAAAAATGATAGTTTGCTTCTGTTCTACAGTATTAATTTTATTGTGTTAACCAGTTTTTGGCTTGCAAGGCCATCTTCAGACATTTACTGCCCATTGTCGCCAAAGAAGTTACAATGTTTGTAAACGACATTGGAAAATAAGTTACACATCCAGATTGAAGCAGAAACGTACAGTAAATAACATCTTTGACAGTGTGGTCGCAATAAAATGTAAAAAGTAAAACGTTGAACAGTATATAAATATAAAGGGAACATAAAAGAAAAAATTTAAGACAAAACTGGAACAGAAGGCCTATTAACAGTTCATATTAATAAACAAAACCAATGAAATCAAATAAAATTAGTACTTGATTAGGCTACTTTAGGAGGTATAAAACATGGAGAGTGATACACAAATCCAGATGTGTAACTTCTTTACCATTGTCGTTTACAAACATTATAACTTCTCTGGCGACAATTGTCAGTAAATGTCTGAAGATGACCTTGTAAGCTGAGAACCGGTTAACACAATAAAAGTAATACCGTCGAACAAAAGCAAACTAGCGCTTTTCATTTATTTTAATGCTGTTCTACCAAGAAGCGACGCAAGATTCAGTTAACATTTAGCGTTTTTTTAAGGCCATCATGGGAACCACCCTCTAGCCATGAAAAGCATCTGTATACAGTAATACCATCCCCTCAGTATTTCACTGTTGGCACTACATTCTCCAGGTATTCGCTCGGAGTGCCTCAGGATATAACGTGATTGTCGCTCCTCATCACTCGTTCCCAATCATCCACTGTACAGTGACGTCACTCTTTACACCACCTGAAGCGCCGCTTTGCACTGACTACAGGATCTGGTCCACCAATCTACCCCATTTTCTTTAGCGCCCTACGCACAGTGATTGTGTTAGCTGGACTGCTGGTAGAATTTTGGAACTCACACGTGATAGAGTCCTTTGATTTCATGTGGCCGGCCGCTGTGGCCGAGCGGTTCTAGGAGCTTCAGTCCGGAACCGCGCTGCTGCTGCGGTCGCAGGTTCGAATCCTGCCACGGGCATGGATGTATGTGATGTCCTTAGGTTAGTTAGGTTTAAGTAGTTCTAAGTCTAGGGGAGTGATGACCTCAGATGTTAAGTCCCATACTGCTTAGAGCCATTTGAACCATTTGATTTCATGTGATTTTTAACAACCGTCCTCCTCAAAGCTTGACCTTTCCGTCAGTACATGAGTTGCTGACATGTTGTATTTTCTTTAGAGGAGCCACATCCATCTACACTAGCGTTTGCAGAATAACCAACTTCGTACATTCTTCACTGATTCCTTTTACTCGAAAATTTCCCGTCAGATTTCTAAGCAAATCTTTAGCGTTAAAATATCTTTTTTGTCCGTATCATTGAAGTCGAATGTCATTTACTGGCGCGTCTGACTGGCTGAGCACATAACTATAGCTACTGCTAATTTTGGTCAAGACAATTAACTGCTGCTGTTTTTTCTCGTTTATCTTATATCGTTCACTATTAGTTTGCGCAGAAGCTTGGTCAACACGAACAACGTTGTCTGCAGTTTTATTCTGGATATCACTCAAACTTTTCACGTTCGAGTTTACTTTCTTCACAATTGCTGAGATATGCTCAACCTCTGATCTCCGGTAGCCTTTCCTTAGGCCAGTCTCCAGTTCCGTGCCATCGCTACCTCTCGACATTATTTTCCGTATTTCAGCTACTTTCTCTGTGAAATTATTATGTATATTTTCTATCATTTATTACATCGCTTTCCTCTTAGTCAAGATCATTCAGTAATTTCTTCATGGAATTTTCATTTCTTTCAAAACCTATGGGACCAAACTGCTGCGGTCATCCATCCCTAGCCTTACACACTACTTAAACTAACTTATGCTAAGAACAACACACACACCCATGCCCGAGGGAGGACCCGAACCTCCGGCGTGAGGGGCTGCTCAATCAGTGACATGGCGCCTCTAACCGCGCGGCCACTCCACGCGGCTTCATGTCTTTGATAAGAGCTTTTTTCATCTGTGATAACCGTAATTCGGGCAATTTAACTTTTCATTTAATATCACCAGTACCTGAACTATTACGTTGGTTTCTATTGTAGAGCTTGTTTTGCTTCAAGCGGCAAATTCGTATCTCTATTCTTGAATTTCTGTCAGATCTTCAGTTTCGCAGCATCCCCCGTCGGAGGTTCGAGTTCTCCCACGGACATGGGTGTGTGTGTGTGTTGTCCTTAGTGTAAGTTAGATTAAGTAGTGTGTAAGCTTAGGGACCGATGACCTCAGCAGTTTGGTCCCCTAAGAACTTACCACAAATATCCAGTTTTTTCTTCAGTTTCTAAATTCCGATTCTGAATACGTACCTGCTCTTAAGGGGCTCCGGAACGCCCTATACTTGCAATGTTAAAATAACGCTTATAAATTACATCTTTCCTCACAAAGTATTTGAGGTAGGAAGTTGAACTTTTTACAGATTATTTATTGGAATATGGGCTACAACTTAACACAGGGATTTTACAAAATTTTAGTTCAGTTATTAAAGATGATTTTTTTTCAATTGTAATGAAAATTCACAACATTTTTTTGCAATTTTTTATTTATATATTCAAAAATATACAGTTTTTTGGAAAAAGGCTGTGTTAAATTATGCAGAAGGTACTGTGTAACATTTACTGAAATTTTGAAACAAATATGTTTGGAAGATCCTTAGGAAACATGTAATTAGTATGAGAAAATAAAAGTTTTGGGAATCGAGCGACAAAGATTGGATTAACTTTTTAGTGCATTCCAGGTCCATAGGATGGATTATCTTCATCCTCTGCAAACTCCTCCTCCAGCTTCCTCTTGTTCCTCCTCCTGTTTACTCTTGCTTGTATTTCTAGACTCTTTACAGCCCTGTCTGCAGCCCGAAGGCGTTCCTTGTCTAAAGCAAGCATCGCTCGTACCATGTTAGAACCTATCTTCATTCCCATATTTCTAAATACCTTGCACCTTACAATGTTGCCATCATTGAAAGTCGCAACAGCATCATACACACCAAAGTGAAGTGTTTCTATTCCAACAAATACAGTCTTGGGAATTCTCGACCATATAACACTATTTACACTTTCATTGGGGTTTTGAGTTTTTCCGTGAATACACTTTTTCAACAGTTCAGGTGCTGCAAAGTCTCTGAAAATAGGTTTTATCACCTCCATTATTGCATGAGGCAGACTATGCTTATGAGTGTACACTTCACTAGTTAGCAATCCTTTGTTATATTTACACCAACTGTCTTCTTCTTTGGGACACAATCTATGTTGGAGATTTTCATCGTCTTTATTGTTTACAGTAATAACACATACCTTTGGCTTTCCAACATTTCTTCTTTTCTTAAAAGCCTTCAGAGGATTTCTAATAATTTTACTTTTACTCATTATTATACATCAACAAAACAGAGACTCAAGAAACAGAATTAATTACGAATATTTTCGAGATAACGACAGAGTAAATAAACATGAAACAATCGACAATCACACCAGCGATATATATTGAACCATCACAGGTTAGCCACAACACATACTTTATCTCACATCACTAAAATGTACCTGATGAACACGGACGTTAATAATAACACCATTTGACAGCAGTTTAACAGCGCCACAGTGGGTCACGCCCATGTAGAACACATTTCAAAAAAAATTTAAAAATAGTTGTCTTCGGAATTGAATAAATTATATATCTATTAAAAGGTAATAGTCTGCAGATTCAGAAACGCAAAAAAGTAAAAATTGAACTTTTCATGATTTTGAGCCTTTCCGGAGCCCCTTAACTGGTCTTAGCTCGTTTAACCATTTGTCCCTCGTCTTAAAACTATAAATCCACCTTCGATTCTTATATTCAAGATCCCCTGTTTTCAACAAAACTAAACGACACGGACTTCAAATGGGTCTAAGCACTATGGGACTTAACATTGGAGGTCATGCGATCAAATGCATCGATAACACGGATGACGCTTATTCGGAACAAGTATGACTTGGCTGCTGTCCCTGACATTTGTTATTCCTTTATCAGGTTCTATGGGACGATGCGAGCCAAGGCTACTCGTCATGGAACGAGTCAGCACATAGTTTACAGAATGTTGATTAGAAAATTTACAAACCAAATAATTAAAGAATTAGTAAAACACGAAAACACTGTGACAGAGCATACGAATAGATAACAAAGTACAGAGAAAAGCTCTCAACTACAGCGAGGTACTCGTGTACGGAATAAAAGGAGTTTGCCTCGAGGAACCTTTCAACTTGATTTTAAAGACTGGGGGTTTATCACTCAACTTTTTTTTTCAATTCTGCCGGGAGCCTGTTCAAAATGAAACCTGCTGAAAAGTGCACACCTTTCTGTACAATGCCTAAGGAAGTGTTATCCAATTTCAAAATGGTTCAAATGGCTCTAAGCACTATGGAACTTAACATCTGAGGTCATCAGTCCCCTAGACTTAGAACTACTTAAACCTACCTAACCTAAGGATATCACACACGTCCATGCCCGAGGCAGGATTCGAACCTGCGACCGCAGCAGCAGCGCGTTTCCGGACAGAAGCTCCTAGAATCGCTCGGCCACAGTGGCCGGCGACAAGGACTTCAATCAGAGCGCTGGTGCAAGACGAATTGTATACCTGATAGATACATAGAAAGCAGTTGCAATATTCAAGCACAGCCACACAACAAACGATATACGACCACACACCTCAGCTGTAAGTTCACTGATAAAAACAGCACATACTCTACAGAGTTAAATTTCTGATAGCAAAGTCATATGCCATTGTTCCCCTTGACGTTGAAGCTTGGACGATTTTTATAAAATTTATGTCAATCGCGCTGTTTACATCAGTGGTATCTCACGCAAACAACAACAGGCTATTTGAGAAAATATTGGCAACTCTAAACAATCATGCCCAGTATCATACTACGAGGGCAGTTCAATAAGTAATGCAACACATTTTTTTTCTGAAACAGGGGTTGTTTTATTCAGCATTGAAATACACCAGGTTATTCCCCAATATTTTAGCTACACAACACTATTTTTCAACGTAATCTCCATTCAATGCTACGGCCTTACGCCACCTTGAAATGAGGGCCTGTATGCCTGCACGGTACCATTCCACTGGTCGATGTCGGAGCCAACGTCGTACTGCATCAATAACTTCTTCATCATCCGCGTAGTGCCTCCCACGGATTGCGTCCTTCATTGGGCCAAACATATGGAAATCCGACGGTGCGAGATCGGGGCTGTAGGGTGCATGAGGAAGAACAGTCCACTGAAGTTTTCTGAGCTCCTCTCGGGTGCGAAGACTTGTGTGAGGTCTTGCGTTGTCATGAAGAAGGAGAAGTTCGTTCAGATTTTTGTGCCTACGAACACGCTGAAGTCGTTTCTTCAATTTCTGAAGAGTAGCATAATACACTTCAGAGTTGATCGTTTGACCATGGGGAAGGACATCGAACAGAATAACCCCTTCAGCGTCCCAGAAGACTGTAACCATGACTTTACCGGCTGAGGGTATGGCTTTAAACTTTTTCTTGGTAGGGGAGTGGGTGTGGCGCCACTCCATTGATTGCCGTTTTGTTTCAGGTTCGAAGTGATGAACCCATGTTTCATCGCCTGTAACAATCTTTGACAAGAAATTGTCACCATCAGCCACATGACAAGCAAGCAATTCCGCACAGATGGTTCTCCTTTGCTCTTTATGGTGTTCGGTTAGACAACGAGGGACCCAGCGGGAACAAACCTTTGAATATCCCAACTGGTGAACAATTGTGACAGCACTACCAACAGAGATGTCAAGTTGAGCACTGAGTTGTTTGACGGTGATCCGTCGATCATCTCGAACGAGTGTGTTCGCACGCTCCGCCATTGCAGGAGTCACAGCTGTGCACGGCCGGCCCGCACGCGGGAGATCAGACAGTCTTGCTTGACCTTGCGGCGATGATGACACACGCTTTGCCCAACGACTCACCGTGCTTTTGTCCACTGCCAGATCACCGTAGACATTCTGCAAGCGCCTATGAATATCTGAGATGCCCTGGTTTTCCGCCAAAAGAAACTCGATCGCTGCCCGTTGTTTGCAATGCACATCCGTTACAGACGCCATTTTAACAGCTCCGTACAGCGGTGCCACCTGTCGGAAGTCAATGAAACTATACGAGACGAAGCGGGAATGTTTGAAAATATTCCACAAGAAATTTCCGGTTTTTTCAACCAAAATTGGCCGAGAAAAAAATGTGTTGCATTACTTATTGAACTGCCCTCGTATGTAGACATTTAATGAAAACTCTTGCCTCAAAGTGTGTTCAAAAACGTTTTATACATTTTCAAATGGTTGTTAATTACAATGTACGTGGACATGCAGCAACGGCAATTAAATAAAAAAATGGTATTAAGTGCGCTAATTGCAAGTACTGGTAAGGAGCATATATTCAGAAGCATCTGACAAGGGGACGTCACGACGTTCGAATCACGGATTTACTTCACATTATGTACACATTTAGTAGCAATGTGGAAGTAATGAGGCGTACTACTCATGCAGTTTCGACAAAATCGCAAGAGAAGTCTTACGCGTCCGTAGCGTACCGTTGCGTTGCAACGACGAGCGGTAACTGGCGGCGGCCATGTGGTTAGCGTTCAACCTCCGCAATGGGGGATCGCTGGATAAGAGTCCCGCTGGTACATTTATTAAAATATTTTTTCAGCACTCGTCATATTATTTCATACATATTACATTTGAAAGGTAATATGACGAAAAGACACATGTATTTGCATGAACGTTTATTGAATTTCGAATGCTATTTGGTTTTCCGCTAATTTTTATTATCACAAAAAATATTTTGACTGTAACTATCAACAAGTAAATGACCAAATGCATAAAGTTTTCCTGGAAATGTGTGCCTATCGTGATTTCGGAAATCCCTTATACTTGCAATCAGGTAAGGTACAGAGAACTGCTTTGAACCAGGACATTTCAATCTGCAGACACAGGTTTCAAGGACGAGGGACAGTCTTGGAAAGCCCAAGTCAAACATCGATGAATAAATGTGTAAATAACTTTATTCAATAACACAATGAGTTACAATATTCCAGAATATGAGAGTAATGTACGATTAATTTTAGACCTGGTGTCAGACTTACGTGGCTATCGGTGTTGAACACAATTGGGGTCAGCATACAGCCACATTCCGAGCGAAGTCTAGATACGATCCAGAAAGTAAAACTTGTGAATGATTTCGTATTGTCGAAAGTACAGTACACAGCGTCCATTTTGCCTGTACCAGCGCCCGTAGCCAAAATTCTACTATCAGCGACTGGATATTTCGTATACCATGGAAATGTTTTCAAGGTTAAAGATAGCACATTACCATTTCGTTTGAAGAAGGTGGGATCGAATTAATAGATACTGACGCAAAATGCAAAGCATTACTAATACACAGTATCCTTAAAAGATCAAAACTCAGCCCTACAATTCTGACAGGTCTACTTCTGAAAGCAGTTCAGCCAGACAGCCAAATAGCACCCGTCAATATTGGGAAAATACATTCAAAGCTCAACTTTCTCAGAACCTCTATAGTCGAGAACAGCTGCGTAAGTCAGGAACACAAAATATGCAATACGAAGAGATGGTACCATCATATCAAGAAACGTTCAGTTCCCAACAGAATACAGACTAAATACCCTCATGTCCATTGGCCTGGGGTGTGGAAGAACATTCACAACAACCAGCTTACGTCAGATGTTAAGACCGAGATGTATGAAGTTGTCAGTGAAAGGATTCCAGTGCGCACAAAGTTATACTCTATCCATCTTGCGGATTCACCGAACTGTGATAGGTGTAATGAACAGGATACTTTTATACACCTGTCTACGTGCAACCACGCGCACGAAATCTGGGAATGGACTCAACATAAACTTGCATCACTACTGCGGACGGCACCGCTGTATGCCAAAATACAAGAAGTTTTGGCACCAGACCAAAAGCGATACCCCGGCCAGAAAAAAATGGTAATCTAACTATCGGGTCATTTCGTATGCTACGTGATAACATCGAAATCACCGAGTTTAGTGGCATTTAAGTTTGAGGTGACAACCTTACGCTGTATATTGCAGAACAAACGAAATTATCAAAACAACTTTGCCAACAACGCAAGAACATGGTATCCTTGCATCTGATATATTAAGACCAGTGTATAGATTGCTGATTACTCTCCTTTTTAATTTATAATTAATATTAATTTTTTTATTCATGATGTTACTTGTATTTCAAATGCACTTTACGATCTTGAAGTAACATACATGTTGTCCAAAGAAAACATGCTATAACGAAGGAGAAGCAATTTATTTCTCTAATTTTCCTGCCAAAGAAAGAACTTAAGATTCTATTGGTTTTGGATAAAATATCAGATTGATTTGCATTTATAAAGAAACATACATTTCATTTTTAGAAGGAAGAAAGACGAAGGATTTCAGAAAAGGAAAAATTACTTTACATTTTAAGCTGAAAGAATATTCAACCATCGAAAGGGACTTTACTGCATTATCAATTTTTTTTTTTCAGTTCCACGAAGTGGAATATTTACCTCATCATTTAATTCACAATTAAGAAGAAATTTAAATAACGAAAGATAAAAAAGTTACCACATTAAACGAAATATTTACGTTAGTTAATTTTTTCCGTTTTTCAGGAGAATTATTATGTTTTAACAAACAAGATAAAAGGCACAGAAACCTGGCCGAAAGGTCAACTTAAGGTGGGCGAATGGATGGGCTTTAAGGGGAGCGAAGGATACCTAAGAGAAAAAGTACCGCTGGTATATCTATTGCAATATTTTTTCAACACTAGTCAAATTATTTCATACACATTACATCTGAAAGTTAATGTGGCGAAAAGACACGCGAATTTCCATGAACTTTTATTGAATTTCCAGCGTTATTTGGCTTTTTGCTAATTTTTATTATCACAAAAAAATGATTATAACTATTAACAAGTAAACGACCAAATGCATAAAGTTTTCGTGAAAATGTATGTCTGTCGTGTTTTGGAAATCCTGAAATCCCTTATACCTTCAATCGCGTGAGGTACAGAGCTGCTTTGCATCTGGACACTTCTGTCTGCAGACATAGGTATCAAGGACTGGGGCCAGTCTTGGAAAGCCCCAGTCAAACATCGGTAAAAAAAGGTGTAAATAACTTTATTCAATAATACAATGAGTTACAACATGACAAAATATGAGGGTAATGTACGATTAATCGTCGGATGTGCTTTCGACATTACAAGTTGTGGGAAATAAATTAAAACTGCACCTATTACATTGAATGAATGCAATTTTCCCGCATCCACAAGGAACCCTCAGAGTTTCTAAGGAAAAACTAAGTTCGTTGACATTTTGATAAATTTCTCTTTCGTCCGACAATCTGGATGCAAACCATGCGTAACGCAACATTTTCGTAAATATCGGTGACGAAAACTTGCGGTGTAGATTGAATGTATTTTAATAGCATCATTACAAGGAGCAATTTCTTTTTCGTTGTCAATCAAACAGGAACAAGTTTGAAGGTGTTTTCTGAAGTTTTTAGCTTCGCTATGAAATAAAAGTAGCATAATACACTACTGGCCATTTAAATTGCTACACCACGAAGATGACGTGCTACAGACGCGTAATTTAACCAACAGGAAGATGATGCTGTGATATGCAAATGATTAGCTTTTCAGAGCATTCACACAAGTTTGGCGCCGGTGGTGACACCTACAACGTGCTGACATGAGGAAAGCTTCCAACCGATTTCTCATACACAAACAGCAGTTGACCGGCGTTGCCTGGTGAAAAGTTGTTGTGATGCCTCGTGTAAGGAGGAGAAATGCGCACCATCACGTTTCCGACTTTGATAAAGGTCGGATTGTAGCCTATCGCGATTGCGGTTTATCGTATCGCGACATTGCTGCTCGCGTTGGTCGAGATCCAATGACTGTTAGCAGAATATGTCATCGGTGGGTTCAGGAGGGTAATACGGAACGCCGTGCTGGATCCCAACGGCCTCGTATCACTAGCAGTCGAGATGACAGGCATCTTATCCTCATGGCTGTAACGGATCGTGCAGCCACATCTCGATCCCTGAGTCAACAGATGGGGACATTTGCAAGACAACAACCATCTGCAAGAACAGTTCGACGACGTTTGCAGCAGCATTCGATCCCTGCGAAACCCTACATTTCAGCAGGATAATGCACGACCGCATGTTGTAAGTCGTGTACGGGCCTTCCTGGATACAGAAAATGTTCGACTGCTGCCCTGGCCAGCACATTCTTCAGATCTCTCACCAATTGAAAACGTCTGGTCAATGGTGGCCGAGCAAATGGCTCGTCACAATACGCCAGTCACTACCCTTGATGAGCTGTGGTATCGTGTTGAAGCTGCATGGGCAGCTGTACCTGTACACGCCATCCAAGCTCTGTTTGACTCAATGTCCAGGCGTATCAAGGCCGTTATTACGGCCAGAGGTGGTTGTTCTGGGTACTGATTTCTCAGGATCTATGTACCCAAACATCGTGAAAATGTAATCACATGTCAGTTCTTGTATAATATATTTGTGCAATGAATACTCGTTTATCATCTGCATTTCTTCTTGGTGTAGCAATTTTAATGGCCAGTAGTGTATTTGTTGTAATTTTAAAAATTACTAAACAACCAAATAACAATGGAAATTCAATAAATGCTCATGCAAATACACGTGTCTGCTCATCATAATACCCTTCAGGTGTAATATGTTCGAAATAATGTGACAAGTGATCAAACAAATATAAATAAAAAAGATGAGCGGGTCTCGATTCAGCGATCCACCGATTACGGAGCTGCAACGCTAACCGCATGACGGCCGCCATCTAGTGCTCAGCGTCGCAGTGCACCTGTACATCATTGGAGCGTACAACTTCTCTTACAATCTTGAAATCGCCTAAGTACTACTCCTTACTATTTGCACATTATGCTGTCCTAATGGACTGTTAAAAATTTGAAGTAACTCCGTGATATGAACGTCGTGGTTTCTCATTGCGAATTAAATATACAAGGTGTTTTGGGAATAGAGTGCCCCTTTACCACGACTAATGGAGCAGTTTGACGTGTCACGTAAGTGTGACGTCATGAGAAGCAGCAACGAAGATTAAGGTTTAACGCTCTATCGCCAATGAGGTCATTAGATACGGGAACAAACTCGGGTTGGGGGAAGGAAGGAAAGGGATATCGACCATGCGCTTGCAAAGGAACCAGCCCTTTAATCCTCTTAAGAGATTTAGGGAAATCACGGTAAACTTAAATCTTCATGGTCAGAGTTAGATCTGAACCGCCATCATTCCGAATATAAGTCCAGTGATTTACCAGTGTGACGTAATTGTGGAGTGCAGGGTCGACCGTATCAGCGCATTCGACCGAGGCCAGACGTCATGCAAGTGCTGCACTTTTCACGTGCTACCGTGTCAAAGGTGCGCCGTCAGTAGTTTGATTCAGCTGCCAAAGTCAGTTGCTGTTGGCAACAGCGTGTTTATGACAGGGATCGCGGATTCTAACAGCGCAGTGTAGTAAATCACTCGCTAATTCAATGTCCAACAGCAACCTCATTCAAGGAGACATAGCATCTAGTACCGCCTCATCGCTATGCGATGCAGAAGCCAGCACCGCACACGTGCACTTCTGCTCACCACACATCAGGGAGCCCAGAGATTACTAAGAACACCGCCAGTTGACTTTCGACACATGAAAAAGAAGTTGCGTGGACTAATGAGTAGTAGTACGCATTGATACACTCCGATGGCAGGGATACTGATGAAGCGGTGATGCCGCGCTGGATTAGCCGAGCGGTCTAAGGCCCTGCAGCCATGGACTGTGCGGCTGACTCCGGCGGAGGTTCGAGTCCTCCCTCTGGCATGGGTGTGTGTGTTTGTCCTTAGGATAATTTAGATTAAGTAGTGTGTAAGCTTAGGGACTGATGACTTTAGCAGTTAAGTCCCATAAGATTTCATACACATTTGAACATTTATGAAGTGGTGATACCCCGTGCCAACCGTACATCATTCAGGCAGGTGGAGGAGATTTCTCGTGTGGAGGTTATCTACAGGGGATGAAATACGGCCACTGACGCATCTGCCATCATCTCACACCGGCAAACGATATGGAAACCTACTTTCCGATCATTTTTAGTCATTTCAACATCTACAGCACCACAGAGCTGACACCCACATTCAAATAAGTGCGTTGTGGGCATTGGCTAAGGTATTTTGAATCAGGGTGACTCCCTAACGCTTTTGGTGTCTCGTACAGTCCATGCCACAGCACGTCGGCGTAGGATTCATGCTACTAGGTAGGTGTCTCTAATCCAGTTGCTGGATTTAATCGACACATTGATAACGTGAATATGGACCGGCCGGCTGGTGTGGCCGAGCGGTTCTAGGCGCTTCAGTCTGGAACCGCGCGACCGCTACGGTCGCATGTTCGAATCCTGCCTCGGGCATGGACGTGTGTGTTGTCCTTAGGTTAGTTAGGTTTAAGTAGTTCTAAGTTCTAGGGGACTGATGACCTCAGAAGTTAAGTCCCCTAGTGCTCAGTGCCATTTGAACCATTTTGCTCAGAGCCATTTGAACCATTTTGAATATGGACCATGTTTCCCAGCCCAATTCACGACCCGCCCTCACAGCTCTACATTCACCAGTACCTTCCAAGCTCCACAGTTCTCCTGCATTCCCTATGGAACTGGAACTCCTGATTTTTTCGCTCTGCTTAACATACGCTGTCCATTATTATATACTTGTTTTTATTAGTTAAATATTTATCGACACAATCGTGTATTTGCGGGATACTCCTTACTATATCTTGGTATTAGTCCTGGAAGGACTGACAAAATGTTATCAACGAGCCCAGACAGAAATCGAATACATCGGCAGGTACTTTCGCAGTGAAGTACACGCTAATTTGGCTGGTTCCCCTTATTCTGCCTCAGTTACACCATGTCGGCGACTGATGCGCAAAAACTGTCTCGACGCACGCGTACACCATAATTACTTTACCACGCAAACATCTGGGGTACTCTCGTCTGGTATGAGATGTTCCCGGTGGGGTCCACTGGAAGCCGAACCGCACAATAACCCTGGGTTCGGTGTGAGCGGCGATGGGGTGGGTGGACTGCTGTGGCCTGTTGTGGAGTTGTGAACCACTGAGTGCTAAGGCGGGACGAAGCTTCTCCGTCGTTTCTAGGTCCCCAGTTCAATACATACAATACACACACACACACACAAATTTGAGATCCAGTCGATGTCGTTTACATCCGCAAGGTTATCGAACGGCTGTGATGGATTGTGCAGCGTGATTACCCCGAGTCAGCATCGAATATGTCACCTCTGAACTTAATACGATAAGGACAGACGGACTTGGTGGCATTCGCATTTTTTTCTTAAGCACATGTCGCCAGGCACCGTTGTGCAAATGGTAACACATTTAGCGATATGCTAAAGGTTGACAGCTGTTCTACCATGCGAAAACACGCACAGATAATGACAATTCTGTGGGATAATATGTATCTGCGATTGACGAAGACGTACAGACCCATCAGTATACTTCCGTATCTCTGGAAAATATTTGGGAGAATACATCCCATGAAGTAGCATCGAGCTCAGAAGCTACTATCTTAAAAGATACTTGGATTTATTCCACCGAGGTATAAACCTGACTGAATAAAGGTGACACCATCTCCTACATACACTATGTCATCAAAAGTATCCGGACACCTGGCTGAAAATGAATTACAAGTTCGTGGCGCCCTCCATCGGTAATACTGCAATTCAATACAGTGCTGGCCCACCATTAGCCTTGATGACAGCTTCCACTTTCGCAGACATACGTTCAGTCAGGTGCTGGGAGGTTTCTTGGGAAATTTCAGCCCATTCTTCACTGGTGCTGCACTGAGGAGAGGTGTCGATGTCGGTCGGCGAGGCCTGGCACGAAGTCGACGTTCCAAAACGTCCCAAAGGTGTTCTATAGGATTCAGGTCAGGGCTGTGTGCGGGCCAGTCGATTACAGGGGTGTTATTGTCGTGTAACCACCCCGCCACAGGCCGTGCATTATGAACAGGTGCTCGAGCGTGTTGAAAGATGCAATCGCCATCCCCGAATTGCTCTTCAACAGTGGGAAGCAAGAAGGTGCTTAAAACATCAATGTAGGCCTGTACTGTGATAGTGACACGTAAAACAACAAGGGTGCAAGCCCTCTCCATGAAAAACACAACCGCACCATAACACCACCTCCTCCGAATTTTACTGTTGGCACTACACACGCTGGCAGATGACGGTCACTGGGCATTCACCATACCCACACCTTGCCACCGAATCGCCACATTGTGCACCGCGATTCGTAACTCCACACAACGGTTTTCCACTGTTCAATCGTCCAATGTTTACGCTCCTTACATCAAGCGAGGCGTCGTTTGGCAATTACTGGCGTGATGTGTGGCTTATGAGCAGCCGCTAGACCATGAAATCCAAGTTTTCTCACCTCCTGCCTAACTGTCATAGTACTTTCAGTGGATCCTGATGCAGTTTGGAATTCCTGTGTGATGGTATGGATAGATGTCTGTCTGTTACACATTACGACCCTCTTCAACTGTCGGCGGTCTCTGTCAGTCAACAGACGAGGTCGGCCTGTACGCTTTTGTCCTGTACGTGTCCCTTCATGTTTCCACTTCACTTCACATCGGAAACAGTGGACCTAGGGATGTTTGGGAGAGTGGAAATCTCGCGTACTGACTTATGACACAAGTGACACCCAATCACCTGACCACGTTCGAAGTCCGTGAGTTCCGCGGAGCAGTAGGTGGCAGCACAATGCACCTAACATGAAAAACGAATGTTTTTGTGGGTGTCCGCATACTTTTGACCACATAGTGTATTACTTAACGTAAACTTAAAGAAATTTGATGGAGAATTTATCAGAACTGGCCCTAAAATAATTCAACTGCGGGATGTAAACGTTACTAGACTCCCCCACGACGATAATGTAAAATTAATATGCAATTTAAGAATGCAGTAATAAGTATGATGAAAAACTAGAACAAAATTATTGTGAAAGTAGATTTACGTGTTAATGCGGTGAAGATAAAATAATTGGTTATTAGTGGTGAAAACATAATTAATATCTCTCTAGTTGCAAACAGGTTGATCCTCAAGACATTAAAGTGAACTGAGCGGATGGCATTGTTCGGCCGCCGAGTGCAAGTCTTATTTCAGTCGACTTGCGTGGTGGTGATGAGGATAAAATGATGATAACACAACACCCAGTGTATGAGCAAGTAAATCTCCATCATGGTCGGGATCGAACCCGGGCTCGCTGCGTGGGAGGCACGCACGTTACTACCTTTTATCTCTCATTTTGTTCGATATAGTTCGTTGCGCTACCGTGCTGGCTCACTCAGCTAAGCAGTCGGGCACCTTCAAGATAGTTGACCGTTTAAGGTCTTTTGGCAGCGTTTCAGCAAGGAAAACAGAAACATATACGTAAATAGATGCAAACAGATCACTTTACAGCTGCGCCAAAATCCTTAGGAAAAAAACGACCAACACTTCAAAATTCTCTTAAATACATGCGTGAAGCGTTAACGTATTTAATTTTCTATATACCACACATACATCTATCAAATTGGTGCCGAAAACATCGATCCGGACTCGGAAATGAAGTGCTTTAATGCTATTTTGATCTCTAAGAAGTAACATGCTGAACAGAAGTTGAAAATCACAAGTTAGGCCTAAATGTTCGATGTCGTAAAAATAACCTCACCAGGCTCATAACTGAAAAGAAACCATGTTGACTAAAATACTAGCCAGACACTAAAATAAAAAGGCATTCTGAATTACTCGAGGAATGTAATTAATTAGGTATATTCTTGATGTAAATTATAATACATCCTCAAAATAAATGTAACTTATTTTGCGATGCTTGTCAAGTATTGCAATTTTATCTCCATGTCTAAAATATATAAAGGGTGCTGTGAATTCAAACTGAGGAAATTTGTAGAAGATACTCACATCACCTAACGTTATCCAGTAATGTTTCACTGCCAGTTTAAGGGAGAAGAAGATAACATATCACCAGAAAAATATAATCGATGGTACTGAATGGCAATTATTGACTTTCATTATAAATGATTGGGTATAGTCAAGGTTAGGTACAAAACGAACTGCGTAATATTTACCAAAAGGAACTACAGTACCAAGTCTAATGGGAGTCACCATCTATTACGCAGTATGCCATTTCATTGAAGTCTCATGTAGTTTCTACTGTGTGACGAGTTAGCTTTATCAGTAGAAAATGACAAACGTTTTGCACTGCAAGATAAAGTTAATGCCCTATCATGAAGTCACTATAATGTTTGTTGACTTTAAAGGATTAGCAACCCCCACTTCTTACCTATAAGAATGTGTATAACTACTGTTCAGTATGCTATTCCATCGAAGTATCATGTAGTTTCCACTGGCTGGGATTGGGGTTGGAGAGGTGGGAAGGGGGCTTGCTACAAAATGATGATGATGATGATATTGAAAAAAGGGGTATGGCTTCATCACAAATGTAGCAAAGTGAGGCAGGACATACATCATAAACTATATTATCTAGATAATACATAGGCAGAACTACTGAATCTGCTTAAAAGTTGCTCATGTGAGACATCCTAGAATATTGCTTAAGTGTTTGGGACCCCTAACAGATAAAACTAACAAGGGATACTGAACATACACGTAGAAGACCAGCACAAATGGTCACAGGTTTGTTTGACCTATGGGAGAGCGTGGAGGGAATGCTGGAGAAGCTGAACTGGCAGGTGCCTAAATATAGACGCAAACTATTCCGTGAAAGACTATTTACAAAGTTTCAAGAACCAATGTTAA
This sequence comes from Schistocerca nitens, assembly GCF_023898315.1. Lineage (NCBI taxonomy): Eukaryota > Metazoa > Arthropoda > Insecta > Orthoptera > Acrididae > Schistocerca > Schistocerca nitens. The sequence goes on along the minus strand of NC_064616.1, from coordinate 865,550,150 downwards.
GTGCTAAATCCAGTAATTTACGGTATCCTTTCCATAGTGATCACGAAGACAAGATTAGGCTAATTACAGTGGGCACGGAGGAATTTAAACAACGACTCGATCAGCGTTCCATGCGTGAATGGAACTGAAAGAAGCCCCAATAACTTTTACAGTGGGGAATGCATACTGCAATGTGCTTTACAGTGGTTTGGCTCTGAGCACTATGGGACTCAACTTCTGAGGTCATCAGGCCCCTAGAACTTAGAACTACTTAAACCTAACTAACCTAAGGACATCACACACATCCATGCCCGAGGCAGGATTCGAACCTGCGACCGTAGCGGTCGCGCTGCTCCAGACTGTAGCGCCTAGAACCGCTCGGCCACTCCGGCCGGCTAAGTGGTTTGCAGAGTATGGAAGAAGATGTAGGTTGGAGAATCAAAAACAGTTAAGAACTATGGGATTTTTATAAACACAGCAACGTCATCCCAGTGCTTGAGAATAGGACGTTGGATTGGGCTGGTCATAGAGTTATAACGTTGGAGGATAGATTACATAATATAGCGTTCTCCACAATAATAGCTGGGATGAGTGTGTGGAAGTCTTATATTGGAAAGACATGTAGCACTGCAAGAATGTTGTGTTGAACACCATCCAACATACATGACCGGACAAACCTGACGAATCAGCAGTAGTGGAGGACTATCTAAACACGGAGCCTCACATGTTTTATAAAATGATTGAAATGTTATTCTCAACATCATCGTTCTGTGTTTGTATTATTGAGGAAGTCATACATGCGCTATAGAGAATCTCTTCAACTTTTATGCAGGATATCAGCTAAGCGCTACCTGGAATCCACCGCTGACTGCTATCAAATTAAAACAGAAGAAATAAGAACTTCCGATTACAGACCTTACGAAAGACATTGCCGAGCTTTAATTTAGCTTTTAACCACAGCAACGCCCGGCAGCGCTGACACTGCCCACGGCACATGCGTGAAAGGTTTCTCTTCGATGGTGGGACAGCATCAGGAATGACGTAGCGCAGAAGAATATCAGTACCATATGAACAGCCAACGAATTACAAAAAAGCGACGGATGAGGCTTGCAGAGCAGGTGGGTAATCAACACGGCTTTGCCTAATGGGAGAACAGTGACACCTCTGACAGTTGTAGGAGACTTTAGGGGCCATTAGATGTGCTACTAGACGCCCACCGAACTCGATTACTGAATTCAACCCGTTTTCGACAGTTCTGGGTTTCATATTCCTTCCGTCCATCAAGATGTGTGTTTCCATGATCTTCCTATATCATTTCAGCTGAATGGTGGAATGGTTCACTAGGCAGACCACTGGGGCTTCTGTTTCTCCAGTTGAGATTGTATTACGTTTGTGCATGAGGTCGTAGCGTTTTTGTTTTCAATATTTGTTTTCCGGTTCCGACGGGTTTGTTTATCGATTGTCATTTTTTATTTCTAGTTCACTGTTGCTATTTGAGTTTACGCATGGCCATTTTGTCATTTGGAGATAGTCTCTTTAGCTGTGGATACTAGGAAATGGTGTGCCAAATGGAGAAGTCGGAACATTTCCGACATATTCTTCCGCTTGAGTACAACAGAGAGGTGAGAGTAGCGGAGGCAGCCACAAACACTTGCACTGTGTATGAGGATAATGCCACTGAACAGAGCACGGCAATAAAATGGTTTTCTTGCTTTAAGGTGAATGGTTTTGAAATTAGTGACTCTCGACGTTCAGGAAGACCTTCGGGGTTTGACGAAAATAGTTTAAACTCATTAGTCTACAATGACCCACCTCAGTGTTCTCTAGAACTGGCAGATGTGATAAACTACAATCATTCCATCATTGCGCGATATTTGCATGCAGTGGAGAAGGTTCAAAATCGCGTGTATGGACTTACAAAAAACAGTATACAGGAGTTGGGTTGGGGGTCATTCCACACCAGCCTTATTCATCTGATCTTGCGCCCTCAGATTTTCACCCTTTAAGCTGTCTGTTAACAACATTTAAGGAACTTCCTTTCCCAATGAAAATGCGCTCCGAACAGGACTCGATGAGTTCTTCGCCTCTAAACTACGTGATTTCTACAGTCGTGGAATCGAAAAGCTACCTCAGCGTTGCAGACTATTGCAAATAGTGAAGGAGGTTACATTATTGATGTCTAAAGTCTCTCTCTCTCTCTCTCTCTCTCTCTCTCTATATATATATATATATATATATATATATATATATATATATATATATATATATCTGTGTGTGTGTGTGTGTGCATGTATGTACGTATGTATGTATAACTTATGAAAAAACGCTACGAACTTACGCACCAACACAATATTTTGTCTCTAATGATGCCGATGTTGACATCGACTAGATGTTAAACTATAACCTTCCTTCCTCCATTTCTTCCTCGATGTCTCTAACAAACGTATATCTTCTGTGAAAGTTCCTTACTGAATAATTGTCAACGTTACACGTGATGCGCTACCGTTCTAGATCCGGTTGGAATTTCTTCGTGGGTATTACATCATGCATCAAACCATATGACTAGTTGCAAAGGCTTTCGACGCCATGAAGTGCCATGGGTACTTCGAGAAATGTCTTCTCGTACCATCCAAAACGAAACTGCCTAGTGGAACTGAAGAAGAGATACGGCAGGTCACCTGCTGCCTTTTAATATAGATTCATACTAAAAAGCTTAATATTACTTCATCAGAAAGGAATGCTGTGACCCCTGTCTCTTACACGAGGCATGGTTCAATAAACTCTTCTGAGTTACGTTGAAGTGACGTGGCTTGTAGACCGAGGTTTTATTGAAGAAAGGAAGGCTCTTCTAGGTTTTAGAGGAGACAAGGCTCTCACCATTTCGGCTGCCAACAAAAGGAACGTCACCCTCCTTTTCTCACGAATTCAGTTTATAGCAAGACAGATACAGCGCTCCATGACTCTGCATATCACAAGCTAAAACATGATCCGACTGCAGGATTCAGAGAAAAAATTTAGACTCCTCAAGGAAGGTTGTATTCCGGTTAACGTATCTAGGGTCTGTATCAGAAGCTGCAATGCCCCTGAGATTCTATAACATACCTACGATGAACAAGAGTGCGTCTCTTCTTTGCCCATTGTAAGTAACGTTGGCGTGCCCAGCTACTTTTTGACAAAAAGTGACAAATGTGTGGGAAATCTTATGGGACTTAACTGCTAAGGTCATCAGTCCCTAAGCTTACACACTACTTAGCCTAAATTATCCTAAGGACAAACACACACACCCATGCCCGAGGGAGGACTCGAACCTCCACCCGGACCAGCCGCACAATCCATGACCTACTTTTTGGCTAAATATCTTAAGTAGCTTTTGAGACTTCTCATAAGAAAATGTGGCCACCATGTTCGGAATTCGGAGCATTTCATAGCTCTCCCATGGACGTTTGCACTACAGCCATCGAATCTTTTCGTTAGATTTGATGTAGTACCCCGTCAGTCGAAAAAGATTCGACACTGGTTTCATAAAACTTATAGAAAAGTTAAGATGGTTGTTATAATGCTTCAGATGTTCTACTTACTCTCCCTTCTCTTAGGTGCAGTGCACAGATCGTTCATACAACCATATGAAACTCTCAGAAAAGTTCTTCCTTCCGATGGTGTTCAACTCACGCGTCGTATTGGCTTGAACGTCGCTTACGTCGTCAAGACGTGGGGCTTCATATGAATTTCTGCGCTTTTTGGTTTCCTGGTAATTTCGTACTGATAACACCGAGACTCGTCACCCACGACGATTTTTCCAGAGAAGTGTCCACGTTTCGCATTTCAGTCACCTCGCGAGAGGTTTCCATACGTCGTTGTTTTTGTTCGGCAGTCAAGGAGTGCAGAACTAGCTTTGGACACACTTCTGTCTTCCTCAAAACCTTCTGGATAATGTCTCTAACACTTCATTCGGAAATGTTGCTTCACAGCGATTTTTGACACGTTGATTCACTACGGACACAGATCCACTATTTAATACTGCCTGCTCACAATTGTCTGTTCAGAATGTCAATGCTAAGGCCCCGGTTTCGATTACCGGTTGGGTCGGAGATTTTCTCCGCTCAGGGACTGGTCGTCGTGTTGCCCTTATCATCATCATTTCACCCCTATCGAAGCGCTAGTCGCCGAAGTGGCGTCAAATCGACGGTGTATCCTTATTTATGAAAGCGTCTTTACAGGACTCTTTAGACATCGTTAGTAGCAAATTTGAGGAAAACATTGTAGAACTGTTCCAATGTATGCTTACCTCAACCGACTTCTTATTTAATAACCAGTATTTTGAAAAAATGGCGCTGAGCGCTATGGAACTTAACATCTGAGGTCATCAATCAGTCCCCTAGTACTTAGAACTACTTAAACCTACCTAACCTAAGGACATCACACACATCCATGCCCGAGGCAGGATTCGAACCTGCGACCGTACCGGTCGCGCGGTTCCAAACTGAAGCGCCTAGAACCGCTCGGCCATAACGGCCGGCCAGTATTTTGAATAGGTGGAAGGTACCACCATGGGAAATCTTTTGCTTCCCATGTTGGCCAACTATTTTATGGAAAACTTGGAGGAAAAGAACACTACAGTCGGCAAGTCTCAAACCTCCCTGCCTCTGGGAGTATTTTGGCGATATGTTTGTCGTGAGACCCACGGAATAGAAACACTGCCTACGTTTCTCCAGAATTTGAACTCGCTCTACAAGAATATTCTGTTCACGATGAAAGGGGAAAAATATGTCACCTTACTATTTTTGGATTAGAAGAATAACTAACAGAACGCTGAGACACAGCGTCTACAGCAAATCAACCCACACAGAATTATATTTGCAGGCCAAAAACTCTCATCATCGTGCACAATGCGGCAGTGTCTTATGCTCCTGGATCATAGAGAACATGTATGAAAAGTCGTCAGGTGTCCTGCCTTATCTCTTCTGTAGTACCACTGGCAAGTTTCGTTTTGGTTGGTACGAGAAGCCATTTCTCGAAGTACCCATGACACTTCATGGCGTCGAAAGCCTTTACAATTATTCATGTGGACTGACTAACATTTCTCCACTTCCGGCAGCCTCCTAAGTGAGCTGCAACATCTAAGAACTGTGTTCCAACAGAACGGTTATTCTGAGAAACAGATACATAACGCATTTCGTTCAAAGCGAATTCTGTCTAAGGAGTTACATCAAGATACGATGAAAGCCTCAGTAACGGCTTTGTCCCGTATTTTGGCCTCATATCTTTAAGAATAGCAGGGTTCCTCAAGGGATAAGACATTAAGTGCACTTTTAGTTCATCTGTAAAATCTGTTATGTCCAACCGAAAACGATGTTGGCCTTTGGAAACGAGGCATATTCCATACCAATATTGGAAATCTTACTCTGGGTATAAATGTCGCAATGTGCAACTAAACCATGAAAATTTACTTTATTCACTAGCGATTCATCAAGAACATTAACACACTATGTGAGCGTGGAAGTAGTTGCCAAGGAATAACTGATGGAAACAAATTAAATTTCAACCAACGGAAATTTTATTCATAAAAGCCTTTTCAAAAACAAATTTAAAATTTATAAGCAGAAAAGTACATTCGAAATATCAAGTTACAATTTAACAAATGTGAATTTTATTCCTAAAAGCTTTTTCAAACAGTTTTAATATTATGAGCAGAAAACCACCCTCGAAATATCAAGTTACAATTATTCAGAGGCAGAATAAAAATTTTTTTTGTTATAGTAGGGGCCTTCGGGCTGAGAAGCTTCCACTCCCTTTCAACACGGCCGTAGTCACGACCGCTCACAACGACCTCTGAAAACTACACTGGTGCAAATCTGCAGCACACCAGATTACTTTAAACTAAAATTTTTATCAACTCACACAAACACATTAACTATGCACCCCGTAAGAGCGATGGAAATGGCACAAACACTCACACTAAGAACTTATTTTTCACCAAAAGTGCAATTTGTTTCCAAAAGGGCTCTTACGGTGGAAGGGTGGCAACTTTATAAAAATGACTATTTAAATAAAACCCATGAAATTCAGACTTACAAAAAGTGTACAACATGATCTACATTACACACATATACCGCCTCGCAAGATGATAGGCAAGATAAAAACATATTTCAGGAATTCGGCCCTTGTCCTAATTCTATAAATCGTTAACACCGAATCCGACAAACATGACAGAGGCAGCTATTAAAGTACGGCAGACCGACAGACAGACAGACCGACACTAACTGCCTAACAAATGCGGACGAGAGACAAACGAGCAAGCTGGGGACGAGAGACTGACCAACAACACAAGTAGAATTTAACCCCTGTTGCTCTCGTGTCGGCCGCGAAGCCACTACGCCTCGCTATACGGCGCGGCCACTGGATTCACGTGGCGACCTCACATGCGCCGACGCTCCCGGCGGATAAGTTATCTTGTGTCCCAGTGCGCGACCGACCAACCGATCGATCCAACCGCCAATGCCCATTGCCTGAGCAAACTCGAGGAGACTGGCGGCCTAACACATACTAGCACTCATGACGACAGACACTAACCGCCTCACCAATGCGGACGAGAGACAGACCCACACCAACTGACCAGACTCGCCCAGACTGACAGACTGCCTTCGCTGACCAACTACCTCCGACTGACCCCCTGTCGAGCTCATAGTGCCCCTTAAATGCATGTGAACACCAAAGCTGAGATTACCACAGCGGCGCTACCGCCAGAAACGGAAGGTGACAACTTTACGCTACGCGCTACGGCGCGCTCTTCAAAACAGCAAATTTTACCACGGCTCAGCAATAATGCTGTGGTGATCACCACCGAAATACAGGGCTGGACCAAAATGTCAAATCAGCAGCAGCAGAGTATTGTCTAAACACAGGATACCGCATGTTTTATGAATAGACTGGAAAGTTATCCTAAGTATCAACTTTATGGGACCGTGTTATTGTAGAAGTCATACATATCGACCAGCAGTTATACCTCATCAACACGGACCAGACATTTCAACTAAGAGGTATGTCTCGCACTGTTTGGGGTGCAACGAGGACACAGGCCAGATAACTCTTATTTGGAGAACAGTTAATCCTTACAATAGTTTGTGGAAGTTCATGATTAGCACTAAATTTTCACAAGTCTGAACTAGTCTGAATGCCTTAATGATGAAGCTGTGAAAGTCTGATATTCCCTTGGTCGCAGAACAAGGTACAGCTTAAGGTTCACATGTTAGAAGAATGGTGTACAAAGATAAGGTTGATGACTGATACCCAAGTTCCGGTCTTTCCTGATGCAGAGACCAAACACTTGTGATGGTGGTGACAGACACTTGTGGCTCCCTCATTTGGCGGTGACTGGTGAACGGCATGGTATCGTCCGTAGCGAAGATTCTGAACGACATTCTGACTGAAGAACGGTGGATTCAGTCGGATCCTGGCCCACAGCTCGACAGAAGATTGGCTTGGAGCGCCGTTGTGCTGCCCTAAATAGCCGTGCCACGTAGAGATACTAGAGGAAATATTTGCGATCATGTGGCCTATAGAAGCAAACAGGTCCGCAGGGCCAGCGACCTCTAGCAGCGCTGCATTGCCACATGCTGACGTAGTCAGTGTGCATGATTGACGTCTTGTCATCTGCTAACGTAACCCCCTCCGTGTTCAGCTACTTGGCTACCACAAGTATAAGAGAAGTTGCAATTCTGTCAGGTGAGTGGCCCAGGCACGACATCCCTCCACCTGCGAAAGATGAGAGGATGGCCGACGTCAATCGGCGTGGGAACCAGGAGCAAAGACAGGCTGACATCTGTGGAAGCCCAGGGCCACAGTCCTTTTGAGGCAATGGCACACTAGTTTTGCCACTGGCACTGGGGTGAAGAAAGTGCAAATTTGGAACAAAAAGAACATGAAAATCCTCTGGTAAGGAAGCGTCAAGGTTTGCTGGGGGCACACCAGATTGATCCAGTTGGAGGCTTAGGAATCTGGCGTGCTGTGTCACTTCCCCCATTGCCAGATCTAGGAGCAGGCTGACCACAGCTGGTATTCAGTGCTGGCAGTGTCTAGGAACTGAGGTGTCCGAGATGTCCAAGGATCGTGTCCCTACAATGGGATTCTGGCGCCGCCACAAGGATGGCATGCGTGGACCTGGGGCAGTTGGAAAGACTGGCAGCAACTGAGAAGTGAGCTGTCTGGAACGAGTCGTTAAGTAGATGTGGGTGTGATATCACTTTTCATATAAAATCTTAGTGTTTGGAGGGCAGAAGTGTGTGCCAGAAAAGCAGAGGTGGGAGCAACAGCATTTAAAATTGACGATTATTGTGCCCAGAAGGCATAAATGCGTGTGAGTACCCTTGGGAGGGAAAATAATCGTGCATGGAGGACATAATTGGCTGTGAATGCACCAGAAAAGTAGGGAAACAAGTGCGATGATCATGCCTTGAAAAGAAAGTCAAAAAATTTACTGAGGTTAGACACAGCAGAATGGATCAGACATTTCAGGTATGAATGACAATGGTATGGGCCAGGTGGGAGGGAATCGGCACAACTATGCAGGTGTGCTGGTAAGAGATGTTGGAAGGAGCATGCATGAGAGTTGATGTGAATGCAGGTTCAGATGCTCTAAAAGGAGGAATCTGCTGTGGTGCTGGCCATCGATGATTGACCATGGAGGAGTGTTGAGGGCAGCAGCTTGGGTCGCCCAGAGTCGTGATGACGTTGGCTAAGGGTTCTGGTGCCCTGACGGAATCAGGAAGCTGTGGCGGACGTGTCTGGAGATGGCTGACCCTGGAGAAGCGTCTGGGTTGGTGGCTGGGCATCTCTGACAGTGTGGAGATGCCGTTCAGCTGTTCCATAAAGAGTCTGTGTATCTGCTGTATGTTGGAGAGCAACAGACTGGACTTGAGGCGTCTTTTCCACGTTAAGGATTAACAATTGGATACAAGACGTGTCGGTGCAGGAAGCTACTGTCAGAGTCTTCACGATGTTGGAGTCACACACACACACACACACACACACACACACACACACACACACACACACACACACACATTATTATTTAATAGATCTGTTGACAGAAAGTTTTCACATTATCAAATGCATTTAATTTTATTTTATAAAACCAATGCTGTAACACAGCTGAAAACCAGATATCAAATGAAATAAGCAACTATCTAAAGCGAAGCATAAAAATATCATTCAATAGTCATGTGGCATTTCCTAAGTTAGTAGAAATTCTCTCAACTCTCGTAGAAAGACACTTGTCGTAATCAGGTGTGCAGATGTAAGAATATTTCCCATCAGTTCATAAGCATTTCAGCAAGTGGCACAAAGTACAATATGTTTCCAAGTAATGAGAGTGTCGTATTTGCGATGCTTTCTACAAAGGAATGTCAATAGCGAGGATAATGACCTCTTTCTTTTTCTCCACCTGTGCCTCTGAAAGACACACACTAATGGCTTTTTTCCAGGCGACTGTCATGCAGCTGGGTGCTTACAGTACATTACGTCAAGCTGATCTACCTTCCTTACCGAAATATTTACATCAGTTTCCGGTACAGTGACAGTTTGATACAAATAAGATTTCACAGGTCGAAATATTTGCGTTACAAATCTGTAGAAACAAAATCTTATAAATATAACAGTGTCCACAAAATTTTCGCCGGCATTGTGTTACATTCACGCATTTACATACATTTCATAACTCTTAAAGTACGATTCTTGGTTTCCAACATCCTTTTTCACGAGTCAGAGTCCCTAACCACTACTCATTATTCCTTACCTTATTACACATATACATATTCGTCGACACTTCTTCAATATTTCATCATAGCGAGGATAATGACCTCTTTCTTTTTCTCCACCTGTGCCTCTGAAAGACACACACTAATGGCTTTTTTCCAGGCGACTGTCATGCAGCTGGGTGCTTACAGTACATTACGTCAAGCTGATCTACCTTCCTTACCGAAATATTTACATCAGTTTCCGGTACAGTGACAGTTTGATACAAATAAGATTTCACAGGTCGAAATATTTGCGTTACAAATCTGTAGAAACAAAATCTTATAAATATAACAGTGTCCACAAAATTTTCGCCGGCATTGTGTTACATTCACGCATTTACATACATTTCATAACTCTTAAAGTACGATTCTTGGTTTCCAACATCCTTTTTCACGAGTCAGAGTCCCTAACCACTACTCATTATTCCTTACCTTATTACACATATACATATTCGTCGACACTTCTTCAATATTTCATCATAATAAATACATAACATAATCAAATTCCTCATATAGCATCAGCTTATTGATCATAAACATACCTCAACAGCATAATACACATTGTCATCATCATAATAACATCATAAAAACTCAGCCAAATCTCAAAAACGTCGTAGCTTTCTGCAATAATTTCAAAACCTAAAGAAAATTCTCTGCTCATTTCAATAGTGTCATCTACCTCCAACGTACTTTAAAAATCGTGATCCCATACCAAATATATCATTCAAGGCTCTCATAGTATCACAATGGTTCCGAAAAAAATATGAACTGTTCACAAAGTAGAGACAAAATACAATTTCATAAGTGTGAAGTTATCCAGCTGTGTAATTACGTAAACATCGGTCACTGATGTAGTAAAATAAATGTTTGTCTCTCTCAGTTAAATGATCACACAGCTGTGTAATTTATGTGTTAGAGAAATATGGTACCGATGTGTAAAGTTGTATAAGCAAATACCATATTAGTTAGGGCTCCTTGTGCTTGCCAGACACATAGTACACAATGTAGGCGTGTACCCCCTGAGGATTGATGTAATTATACCCTCAGGTGTTACAGATTACAGCAATGGAATGAAATGTATCATGGAAAACTTTCTTTGTAATTCAAAAATCTTTAAAAATAAATGTTTTAAGTACAAAATTAATCACTCAAATGCGTGTCCTGTAGCGCTAAATGTGCGTCTTGCTGTAAGATAATTCTGTGGTAGTGTCGTAGTTATCGTCCTCTGTAAGCAAAGTTCTGCCGAAGTCAATGTACTCACCTCATCATAAACAAAAGTGAAATGCTTTGCGTACAGATATTGTTGCATTAAAATCTCATTAGCAGTATATGTTCTAAGTATGTAAGCCTTATAGTCGTTACGTAATCGTGCAATTAAGAAGCAAGAATGTACACACACAATAACACCGTGTCCTCTGTTCACTATAACAATGCATTCGTAATTTCTGTTTAAATAAGTTCTCTAGGTTCTTGACTGGATATTTAACTTCAAACATGGTTGCATGTTAACAGATTCTAAGTCTGACAAAGCATACTAGTATTGTAAAGTGAAAAATTTTATACCGAACACCAAGTTAAAAAAACAGATTATCTCTCAATAAACGGTTTTACATGTGAAATGTAATGCAATCCTTTACTCTTTCTAGTACGCAGAGTTTCAACTTCAAAGCAATTATCATGTGGTATACGTCGGATTCTGTAAGGCCCATTGTAAATCAGAAAGAATTTGTGACTAAAGTGTTGCTTTTTATGTGACAATGAATGAGCTTTAATGAGAACTTTCTGACCAATATATAATTTCTTTGCATTTGCTTTACCGTGTAGTTTTCTCCTTTTGTCTGCTACAGATTTTATATTTTTAATAGCCAAATCAATTATGTCTTTGTGTCGAAGTTTACGTGTATTCGGAAAAGGTACAAGCTCTCTGATTCTGTTTGGAGGTTCTTCATTCTTCAGTACAAGAATAGGTAGTAAAGCAGTGGAGTCATGAGGCATTTCATTCAGCACCTTTTGAAATAAGTGTAAATATCTGTCCCTATGCTGATGCTTTCTGTGACAATAAAGTCTGCAAAGCTTATTGAATTCTTTCATAATCCGTTCGGAGGGGTTACAATGTGGTGAGTACAATGAAATAAAAAAAGGTTTGATTTTATGATTCTAAAGCATGCGTGACCAAACAGCAGATCTGAATTGCGCCCCGTTATCTGAAATGACTTTAGCAATGTGGCCAACTTCACGTAAGAAATTTTTAACAAAGGCGTTGGATACAGACCGTCCAGTGGCTTTACGTAACGGAGTGAAAGAAACAAATTTTGAAGTAAGTTCAACAGCGACTAGAACGTACGAAAATCCATTCGATGTTCTGACGGGGGGTCCCAAGAGGAGGACGATGTGAGATAGTAGATGGTTTCGCCTTTTGACAAAGTTTACAAATAGACAAGACTCTTCGAATTCTCTTTTCCATATTGTTAAAATAACAAGTCTGTCGAAGAATATGATAACATTTTCGTGGAGCAAAATGTGCGTAGCTGAAATGAATGTACCAAATGAGCTTATTAACGAAATCGTCTGGAATGCAAAGTACCCATAGCTTGCCATCAACAGTGCAGGGTTTGAAGAGTATGTTGTTTCTAACCAGATAATAATGCCGAATCTGAGTGTGTGTCTTTTCATGCCATTTACTTTTGATGTCTTTCCAAATCGGATCTTTATCTTGTTCATGAGCAATGTCCTTTAAAGATGTGGAGATGAAGTTTTCAAAGGCGACTATCTGAATGTAAAGAATACTGAAATTTTTCTCGAGGTTGCTTTCTGTGTTACATTTCTTAAGCCCAGCTGGTGCGCGTGACAGTGCGTCCGCAACAATTATGAAACGTCCCCTTAGAAAAATTAGTGAATTACTGTGCTGATAAACCTCTTACATTATTTGATTTTCAAACAGCTGAGCAAAACTGAACGTACTCAGACATTTCGCTCTTTACCTATTCTGATCAACACTAAACTGACACACAATACTTTTAGCGCAACGCAATCTGACTTTCAATAATCCCTACAAAAGAATGGCACTGACTAATATTAACCTATACGTTTCACAAATCACTTACCTCACAAAAATCTTCGTTACTCGAACTACTGCAATACAGCGAGCGCCACTACTGCCAGCTAAATAAAAGATTCAAACTACTGAAGGCACTAACTACTGATAGGCATAGTTAGCAAATGAAAGATTTTGATAGAGAACAAACAATGTATTTACCTTAATACTGTTCAAAAGTCATAATATATATGTCAGTTCATGATATCCAGTCTTACAAATTTACTGTCTCTGTCCAGATCATCCGCTCTCAAAACTCCGCCATCTCGTTCCCCACATCCACCACTGCAGGCGGCTCACATCCAACTGTGCAATGCTACGCACTGTTAACAGCCAACTGCCCAACACTGCAATAGCCGACAACAATGCAAACCAGCCACAGACTGCACACAGCACAGCCAGTGATTTTCATACAGAGCGCTACGTAGCGTTACCAATATAAAAATCTAAACAGCCTACTTACATAGCCCCCATGCTCCCCACAAAAAATTTTACAAATTGTTTTGGGCAGTGGCCAGTACAGATTTGAAAAAATTTTTCATAATTACAATAACAATGAAATTAAATGCACACACTTATCGATACAATGTTAGTCAAAAGCTAAAATTTTCTCACAGTTCATAAAGACAGTCCAGATCGTTCATCACAGTAAAATTTTAGTGTTTTTCTCAAAGTCTGAGCAGTAAAAGAAAATGCACACAGAAGTAGTGGATTTCCATGCAGTCTTGAAGAAGTAGTGTTGTCCTTCCAACGGAAACAGTGCTAACTCTTGACATGCAGACAGGTAATGGGCCACAACAAAGCAAACCCACAGCAGAGTCATTCGAAGTTTTGAAGAATATTGGTAGGTAGGTCATCACAGAGCAGACCCACTATTGGGCCACCAGAGGTGCAGACCCACTGCAGTCCTTGTAGAAATAATGATATTGGTGGATCATCAAAGGTGCAGACCCACTTCAGTCCTTGTAGAGACGGCCAGCAGCCATCTGTTGCGACTCTGCAGGTGCACAATCACCATCGAAGTGTCTTGTACTATATAACAAGTCCATAAACCACCACTTGTGCACTCACAAAGTTTTTGGAATTATCCTTAGAACCAGCAATGCTGTTAATCAGTCCCTTGCTGATTTATTAACACACGTCTAAACACTAACAGTCCCTACTTCTCACATATTGTCCATATGCTATGACCAACAGAAACGTGTGCAGTAAAATGTAACTTACAAGTTACTTAATTTGATGAACTCGTGTCAATTACAATTTTATAACATAAGAATACAATAACAAAGGTACAAAATACATCATTAAAGAATATAGCAATACAGATAACATTTGTAATAATAGGGGCGTTACAAAAGAATAGAAATAAACATCTACATCAGTGTTACAGGAATTATGACATAAGTAAATACACAAAAGGACTGAATAACTTTCAAAACATCAACTTCACATGTTGTTGTTGTTGTGGTCTTCAGTCCTGAGACTGGTTTGATGCAGCTCTCCATGCTACTCTATCCTGTGCAAGCTTCTTCATCTCCCAGTACCTACTGCAACCTACATCCTTCTGAATCTGCTTAGTGTATTGATCTCTTGGTCTCCCTCTACGATTTTTACCCTCCACGCTGCCCTCCAATGCTAAATTTGTGATCCCTTGATGCCTCAAAACATGTCCTACCAACCGATCCCTTCTGCTAGTCAAGTTGTGCCACAAACTTCTCTTCTATCCAATCCTATTCAATACCTCCTCATTAGTTACGTGATCTACCCACCTTATCTTCAGCATTCTTCTGTAGCACCACATTTCGAAAGCTTCTATTCTCTTCTTGTCCAAACTAGTTATCGTCCATGTCTCACTTCCATACATGGCTACACTCAATACAAATACTTTCAGAAACGACTTCCTGACACCTAAATCTATACTCGATGTTAACAAATTTCTCTTCTTGAGAAACGCTTTCCTTGCCATTGCCAGTCTACATTTTATATCCTCTCTACTTCGACCATCATCGGTTATTTTACTCCCTAAATAGCAAAACTCCTTTACTACTTTAAGTGTCTCATTTCCTAATCTAATTCCCTCAGCATCACCCGACTTAATTTGACTACATTCCATTATCCTCGTTTTGCTTTTGTTGATGTTCATCTTATATCCTCCTTTCAAGACACTGTCCATTCCGTTCAACTGCTCTTCCAAGTCCTTTGCTGTCTCTGACAGAATTACAATGTCATCGGCGAACCTCAAAGTTTTTACTTCTTCTCCATGAATTTTAATACCTACTCCGAATTTTTCTTTTGTTTCCTTTACTGCTTGCTCAATATACAGATTGAATAACATCGGGGAGAGGCTACAACCCTGTCTCACTCCTTTCCCAACCACTGCTTCCCTTTCATGTCCCTCGACTCTTATAACTGCCATCTGGTTTCTGTACAAATTGTAAATAGCCTTTCGCTCCCTGTATTTTACCCCTGCCACCTTCAGAATTTGAAAGAGAGTATTCCAGTCAACATTGTCAAAAGCTTTCTCTAAGTCTACAAATGCTAGAAACGTAGGTTTGCCTTTTCTTAATCTTTCTTCCAAGATAAGTCGTAAGGTCAGTATTGCCTCACGTGTTCCAACATTCCTACGGAATCCAAACTGATCTTCCCCGAGGTCAGCTTCTACCAGTTTTTCCATTCGTCTGTAAAGAATTCGCGTTAGTATTTTGCAGCTGTGACTTATTAAACTGATAGTTCGGTAATTTTCACATTTGTCAACACCTGCTTTCTTTGGGATTGGAATTATTATATTCTTCTTGAAGTCTGAGGGTATTTCGCCTGTCTCATACATCGTGCTCACCAGATGGTAGAGTTTTGTCATGACTGGCTCTCCCGAGGCCATCAGTAGTTCTAGTGGAATGTTGTCTACTCCCGGGGCCTTGTTTCGACTCAGGTCTTTCAGTGCTCTGTCAAACTCTTCACGCAGTACCTTATCTCCCATTTCGTCTTCATCTACATCCTCTTCCATTTCCATAATATTGTCCTCAAGTACATCTCCCTTGTATAAACCCTCTATATACTCCTTCCACCTTTCTACCTTCCCTTCTTTGCTTAGAACTGGGTTTCCATCTGAGCTCTTGATATTCATACAAGTCGTTCTCTTATCTCCAAAGGTCTCTTTAATTTTCCTGTAGGCAGTATCTATCTTACCCCTAGTGAGACAAGCCTCTACATCCTTACATTTGTCCTCTAGCCATCCCTGCTTAGCCATTTTGCACTTCCTGTCGATCTCATTTTTGAGACGTTTGTATTCCTTTTTGCCTGCTTCATTTACTGCATTTTTATATTTTCTCCTTTCATCAATTAAATTCAATATTTCTTCTGTTACCCAAGGATTTCTATTAGCCCTCGTCTTTTTACCTACTTGATCGTCTGCTGCCTTCACCACTTCATCCCTCAGAGCTACCCATTCTTCTTCTACTGTATTTCTTTCCCCCATTCCTGTCAATTGTTCCCTTATGCTCTCCCTGAAACTCTCTACAACCTCTGGTTCTTTCAGTTTATCCAGGTCCCATCTCCTTAAATTCCCACCTTTTTGCAGTTTCTTCAGTTTCAATCTGCAGTTCATAACCAATAGATTGTGGTCAGAATCCACATCTGCCCCAGGAAATGTCTTACAATTTAAAACCTGGTTCCTAAATCTCTGTCTTACCATTATATAATCTATCTGAAACCTGTCAGTATCTCCTGGCTTCTTCCATGTATACAGCCTCCTTTCATGATTCTTGATTCTTCACATATGAGCATTAAAACAGAACAGAATAAATAATGTCTAAACATCTTTACAAAGAAAATAACATATTATTAGAAAAATTCTACAACATAAATCGTATCAGCTAAACACATAAAGACAGGAAGAACACAAATACACAAGGTACACAGACACATAGTGGAATAACACAAATGACAGGTCAGGGTTTGTTTTCAGTGTGACATTTGGTACTGCAGTCCAACCCAAAACTTCATTTCATAGATGTTTCCTCTTATTTCCCTTTTAATACCTTGTCAATGCATTTCTTCCAATTCCTCACAACTCACTCTCTTATATAGTCTACCCCCTCTTAAGCTAACTTAAATCTACTGAGCTCAGATATATATACTAAGGGATGAGGCAATGGAGCAGCACAAAACAATTAACACAAACACCAATGACAAAAAATGCAAATTGGCACAGCTAGCAGCAGTAAATCTAAATTAGCAAAGCAAACGCAATATTACAACTAATATAAGGCAATGTGCAGCAAACAAGAAAAATAAATCAATACTAAAACTGGCTTAACAGAGTAATAGAAAGTGAAATTCAGTAGCACTATGCCTGGCAAACAGCAGCAGCAAATGCAACAACTAATATCTAAACACGACAAACCCACAAGCAGAAAAAATAGTACACTAAAAACAACAATGCAGATAAGGGAAATGTCTATTCACATCTTAATGTATATGTAATTAAAGTGGTGCACCACAAAAACTTATTCTACAAAAAATATTACCAAGTACATGAAAAGAAAATTATGTATGCAGTTTCTGTTATTAGTCCCTTCTTATTGTTCTTTCCTTTCCAAGTGCTCCTTTTTCGAAGAATGTGGATCATAAAATTATTATTTAATAGATCTGTTGACAGAAAGTGTTCACATTAGCAAATGCATTTAATTTTATTTTATATAACCAATGCTGCACCACAGCAGGAAACCAGATATCGAATGAAATATGCAGTTATGTACAAAGTAAAGCATAAAAATATCATTCAATAGTCATGTGGCATTTCATAAGTTAGTAGAAATTCTCTCAACTCTCGTAGAAAGACGCTTGTCATAATCAGGTGTGCAGATGTAAGTATCTTTCCAAGTAATGAGCGTGTCGTATTTGCGATGCTTTCCACAAAGGAATGTCAATAGCGAGGTTAATGACCTCTCCTTTCTTTTGTTGTGCCTCTGAAAGGCATGGCTTTTTTTTTTCCAGGCGACTGTCACATAGCTTGACGCCTACAGCGCATTACGTCAAGGTCACTTAGCTTACCGAAATATTTACATCAGTTTCCACTACAGTGACAGTTTGATACAAATAAGATTTCACAGGTCGAAATACTTGCGTTACAAATCTGTAGAAACAAAATCTTATAAATATAACAGTGTCCACAAAATTTTCGCCGGCATTGTGATACATTCACGCATTTGCACACATTTCATAACTCTTAAAGTACGATTCTTGGTTTCCAACATCCTTTTTCACATGTCAGAGTCCCTAACCACTACTCATTATTCCTTACCTTATTACACAGACACATATTCGTCGACACTTCTTCAATATTTCATCATAATAAATACATAGCATAATCAATTTCCTCATATAGCAGCTAAACTCCTGCAGAGTATCGACATTGTGTTACAGCACAGAATAGTAAGGGATAGAAATTAGAAAAAATATTTATCAAAACTCACTCACACCAGCAAAGGACACAAGTCTCACCGTTCAGGTAAAGACCTTCCGATTTCTACAAAGGAAGCGCCAGTACAAGTGGGTTCTTCTCTTTTCCTACAGCATTCCTCTGCAGCTCAGTAGCACAGCACATGTTCATGCTTAGACTACACCCACTTTAGCACAAGCCAATCACGAGTTGGAGCTCGGCATTCGAAGCTGGGAGACAGCTCCCCTGCTCTGTTGACCAACCAGGGACTTTAAAAATTAGTTGGGAGAAAAGTAAAAAAGATTCAGCTTCACGCCCACTTTCCCACGCGTTTACGCCGTGTCTTTGCTAAAAGCATGACTTGGTTGGAACCACAGCCCTTGTGGGGCGGCGAGTTGAAAAATAATGATTGCTGTATAAATGTTTGAAGAATGTAAAATCAGTTCCTGGCATTTAGAAATGTTATTTATGCTGTCTTTCGCCGTTCTCAACACTGGCTCTCTA
Source organism: Schistocerca nitens (assembly GCF_023898315.1). NCBI lineage: Eukaryota > Metazoa > Arthropoda > Insecta > Orthoptera > Acrididae > Schistocerca > Schistocerca nitens. The sequence goes on along the minus strand of NC_064616.1, from coordinate 865,531,342 downwards.
ATTACACCTTAGCAACCAGAAAGTGATTTAGCAAAACGTGAAGCCTGTAATTAGAATTCCTAGTGCCCACTTCATCTGAGAATACCATTATAGCTGCAGCTTATAGCTCTGAGGAATTAGGAGATTGTCCGGATTTTATAATCAAAAACGATTTTCTAAAATAGTTGAGTATATTCTGAAAGTCACAGATGAAACACACAAGTATCCATACAACCTAACTAACAGAGCAGTTCAGAGTCTAATGCGCTGATGCAACTATAAATGTCCGAATTAAATGTTAAAATGAATGCTCGCCATAATTTGATGAAAATATTTCATCAAACGCCACGCTAAATAATGGTAGAATGTCTGTCCCGCGACGGCACGTGAAAATACGACAATACGCAAACTGAATCTAGATAATGAAAATCATCCCAGAATTAACACTTCACTTGAAATGATTTCATGGTTACGCGTATCTCGAGTAACTTAATACGGCATCCGAGGCTGTTTGTAGCAGTGATACCGACGCGACGCGACTCCCGACACAGATGGCGTGTTATTCAGCGTCTGTAGAGAACTGGGGCCTTGCTTCCTCGCGCAGCGTTCTTATATATAAAGCCGCGGTGCGGACGGCTAAGGGAACGCCTGATCAAATCGGCTCTCCCGACTAGCCGCTGGGCTAGTAATGCACCACTTTAAGTTACATAATAAATCATAGCTTCTCTTGCTGATGGCCGATGAAGCTCTTAATTTAAATGTGCATTCAGCACGCAGGTAAGTATTGATAATAAAATTTTGACGTGGCTAAGTTAAATAGTTTGGGCGAGAGAATTAATTTAATTACATTGCACGCAGTAGATGAGCTCTGAACTGGCCCTTTGGAGATACGCTATCGCTATAATTTTGTAGGTATTCAAATGAAACTTTTCACATCTTCACAGTTATAGCGGATCTCCAACCTATTTAAATCTAAACATCCTAGCCTTATTTATTAGCCTACTTAATCTATCTTGCTTCCTTAAGTTTTGAGACGAAAACCAGAAAATCATGAATTTCCACTAAAATCTTAATTTGTGAAATCCAAAGTACTGTTTTTATTAAATTATTATGAAAGATGAATTCAAATATAAATTTTGAAGTCTCTAGCTCTTTTCTGTTGCGCCAATGATTTTTACAGAAAAACGTCCAAATTTCGAAAATGGCTAAAGTTATCGAACTGATATTTAACACATATTAATTTAGTATTATTCCTGACATGCTAGAAATGTTTTAGGTTATTTGCTTGATTTCTAAAGTATTGCGCAACATTTATGACGTCAGAGCTAGTTACAGCAGACTAGCTGGCACACAATGGAAAGACTGATGTGAATTTACTACAGCGTGAGTAGGCTGCTTCCCTACACCCTCCATAAAAAGATCGTTATCTCCCCTGTTGTGTCCATTTCGAACTTTCCAAAGAACGGCCATAGACTCGCTAAAAGCATCATGCTTTCACAAATATGTTTTGTAGCAGAGTCTGGATGCCTGGGCGCCACTGCCCTGTCACACAGAATTCGTAGAAACTCTCAGTCGTCTCATCCACTTTCTACCTAACAAGGGCACCGGCTGCTGTGGCCGAGCGGTTCTAGGTGATTCAGTCCGGAACCGCGCTGCTGCTACGGTCGCAGGTTCGAATCCTGCCTCGGGCATGGATGTGTATGATGTTCTTAGGTTAGTGAGGTTTAAGTCGTTCTAAGTCTAGGGGACTGATGATCTCAGATGTTAAGTCCCATAGTGCTTAGAGCCATTTGAACCTAACAAAGGCCCATACCCTGCTTTATTGCCAGCCATCGGCCCTACTCAACCTACCTGGGTGCGACCACCGATCGACCGGCGCCACCCAAAGTGTCTGCACAATGAGACCGGGGACTTGGCTGTCAGCAAGCATTTTCACCCAAGTTCCGCAGAGGAAAAGCTTCCCTCAGCTCTCAGCCACCGTACGCTTTTACTGCAGTCAATTAACTCGGCACCCTCTTCTTTCAAACGCAGGTAAAGCCTACCGCTATGCCTTCACTAGATCACACAAGCAAGAGCATTAACTACTGCCAACCATTTCATGATATGAATGGTCAGATCATATCAGATATAGCAACCAAGTAATAAAGATCATCATCCCTAAGAACATTAAGCAGCATGACACCATATCAAAAGTGAGAGAGCGCTGTAATTTCTCAGCATCACTGCTCGCTTTTAGTGCTGGGGCTGAAAGGTTTAAGGTGCATATGTAGGTGTTGCCACACGTTAGTGAGGGGTACTATGCAATTCTCGGACTCGATTTTCACGGTGTATGATAGAACTTGGTGGAAATTTGTTTTTTGCTAAGGGAGAGAGCTGCCAGTGAAACAATGTTACGTAGTGCACCTGTCATGAAGGTGATAACATCTATACTGTGTACACCCACAGTAAAGTTTACTTCATGGGATAATGTAACATCAGACACAGGAAAATTGATCTAGGTTAGTGTAGGCACAAATGTACTGAAAGAGTTATTGTGCATGGTAGAACCACTGCCACGCAACGAGGAGTTAGCTAAGTCAAAGTGTGTGGTGCACACAAGTGTAGGCAGCACTACAGATGTAGATGGAGAGTGTATGGTTCCCATGTGTTCGGACAATTTTAGTGTTGACGAGGTTAGTCTGCAAAGGGCATAATGATTGCTAATTTGAGTTTCTTGAGAAGACAATATTAATAGGTCGAGTGACCATCACAGCCACAAGCATATGGATATCACTACGTGATCAAGTCAAACACTTACAAGGAATAGATAGGGAAGACACAGGAGCTTCGTTGTTTAGATTCACAGATTTGTTCAGTCGAGTGGGTCCATTACCAGTAATGTCTATAACATAGCATAGGATACCAACAGGAAGCAACAGTCCAGAATATAAGAAACCATACAGGGGACCAAAGCAACTGCAACCTTTGATGGGGAATTCATTGACCAGCAACTGGCCGATGGAGTTATTGAGGATGGTGATAGTACATGGAGTTAAAACGTTGTCATTGTGCCCAAAAAGTCATCAGATGGACAAAGAAACACAGGTTCTGTTGCTGTTATCTCTTCTTAAACACAAAGACTGTCACCAATGTGTATCCCATCCTGAAAATTTCAGACACCTTGATAATCTGAGTCAGTGTGTAGAGTTCTCGATCATGGATTTGAACTGTGGCTATCACCTGCTTGAACTAGTTTCATAGTTTTGTATCCCGCCTGGAAGGCGGCGCGTGGGTCTGCTCCTGAAATCTGACAAAGAGGCTGAATGAAGGAAGCGACTAGGTGCAGGTTAGGTAAAGCACATCGGTACTGCAAGTAAAGTAAAAGAGGTTTTTACTGGTGTATGAACATATATAAATGAATATGTACAGTATCTTTGGTACAGGTGAGCACTTAGGTGCGAAGCCGTGGTCCAGATAGAAAGTCTCAATAGCGAGTTAAGCTAAAGCGATGGTTCTCGGACGTCTGCTCTTCATGAACTGAGCGAAAGTGGAGCGACGCTCGCAGAGCTGCACAGCGTCGGCTAGAGGGCGCTGTCGTCGGTGTCGATCGTCCGCTCTCGTAGTGCCTACCTATGCTGTGGGATCGGAACTGTCGATACCACACAAAGACTGGCCAAAGACAGCTTTCTCTACACTATAGAGTCATTACCAGTATCATCAAATGCTGTTTGGACTGAAGAATGCACCAGCTGCATTTCAGAGACTCTTAGATGGAGTGCTTCAGAGAGCAAAACCTAGAAAATGTGTGGCATATCTTGATGACTTAAATGTATTTGCAAAGGATGTGGAAGATCATGTGAAATGATTGCAAGAAGTTTTTAAACGACTACAGGTAGTACACCTAACACTCAATGCTGATAAGTGCCATTTTGCTCAAACAGGAGAAAACTATCTGGGGCCATGCGAGTAGCCGCACTGTTTGTCATGGTTCGCACAGCTCCTCCCATTTGAGGTTTGAGTCCTCCCTCGGGCATGGGTGTGTGTGTTGTCCTTAGCATAAGTTAGTTTGAGTTAGATTAAGTAATGTTTAAGCCTAGGGACCGATGACCTCAGCAGTTTGGTCCCACAGGAACTTACCACAAATTTCCAAACTATCTAGGACGTGTAATTAGCTAGGAAGGAGTAAGAACTGATCCATGGCTGATATCAGCACTTCATGATTTTGTACCATCACAGACTACAAAGCAATTATAGTCGTATTTAGGCCTCTGTAATTATTGTAGGAAATTCGTGGGGGATTTTGCACAAATTGCCAAACCTTTGAATCTAAGCATTGGAGTGAAATTCAAGTGATCAACAGAGTGTCAAGCTGCATTCGGGATATTGAAACATGCTTTAGTATCAAGTCCTGTGTAGGCATTTCATGATTCTGTATAAATGTTCATCCTGGCCTACGACGCTACCAATTCGGCAACTGGTTGTGTTTTGAACCAAATTGTGAACAATAAGGAAAATCCATTAGCTTATGCTTTGAGACAGTTGAGGACGATGGAACACAATTATTCAACAATGGAAAAATAAATGCTAGCTGTTATTTACGGTGTTACTTACTTTCGCTGTTACTTGTGGGACAAATATTTAAGATAGTCACTGATCATGCTTCTCTTAAGTATCTATTGGGAGTGAAAGGCCCTTTCAGTTGATTAACATGGTGGACACTGAAGCTAGGCGAGTTTAATTATGAAGTGATGCATAAACCTAAGAAGACACACACTAATACAGACATGCTAAGCATGAAAATTGGAGCTTTGCGAGCACTAGGCAAAAACTTGTCCGAGTAGCAGAAGGCACAAGCAGCTGACATAAACTGTCACACTTTTAGGTCATAAATGAAGTAATAGAACAGGCACATGGTCACCTGCTGGCCAGTCATGGTGGATGTAGAACAACACACAGACGAGTAGCCCCAAAGGTTTGGTGTAAACCCCAAAAGTAAGATGCTGAAAAGTGTGTAAAAGACTGTGTGCCATGTGCTTGAAGAGCAGACCTTAGGCACTGGTGTATGCTGTTACAAAGATTGCCAGAAGTGACAAAACCTTTTGCAATGCCTTGGCTGGATATTCTTGGACCTTTTAATAGTGCAGCAGCTGGAAATGATTATATTCTAATGATAATAGAACATTTCTCACAGTTTGTAGCAACAACAGCGATTCTGGACCAAAAAACGAGCATAGTCACAGATGCGATGGTTAGTAATTGCATTCTAACATTCAGCAGCAGGCCGGTGTGACCGTGCGGTTCTAGGCGCTTCAGTCTGGAACCGCGTGACCGCTGCGGTCGCAGGTTCGAATCTTGCCTCGGGCATGGATGTGTGTGATGTCTTTAGGTTAGTTAGGTTTAAGTAGTTCTAAGTTCTAGGGGACTGATGACCATAGATGTTAAGTCCCATAGTGCTCAGAGCCATTTAGCATTCCTTATACTATAATTACAGATTAGGATACAAATTTTGTGTCAGACCTCTTGAAGCAGTTGTGTCGCCCACTTCAAATCTCGAAACTTCGCACTAGTCCTTCATACCCACAAGAAAATCATCATACCGAAAGAGTTCATCACATAATTTCTAAAATTTTAAGTCATTATATGAATAGTCAGCATTATAAATGGGACATGCACCTGCAGTGTATTCTAAAGTACACTCTAGTACAGGTATCTCATCGTACAAGATGGTATTTGGTAGAAAGATGCCATCTTATTTCGAGGTTCTGAAATCTAAGTTGGATGCTAATGTGGAACTGGTAAACAAATTTCATGAAGCGACTGAGAGAAGTTTGGCAGAGGATCAAACGAGCAAATAAAAAGGAACTCAAGCAGGGAAAGATATGGTAACGTATGGGGAAACTGCCGCAATATAGAGTTGGTCAGTGGGTTTTGGTAACAAACCTGTATACACCAAAAGGAAGGGAAAAAAGTTTTTAGCTAGGTAACAGGGTCAGCATCAAGTGATAGAGATGACATTGCCAGTAAATGTGAATGTGCAGGTTATTCGTATAAGTCGAATCAAACCCTTAAGTGCAGTGCCATAGATACCGACTCCACAGGTAGTGTAGAATAAATCTCTAAGAAGGTGAAGAGGCCAGTAGCCCAAAATGTTCAGGATTCATTTAACATACCATACGTCTTATAACCACATCCTTAGTTTCCCTTTGTTTGTTGTGTATATGTTGACAATATTTCTGAACCATTGAAGTTGGTATTGATTTGTCTTTTGTTTTATACTAAGTAGGTTAATGGCTCCACATTATGGTGGTGTTTTGTAATATTTTTTTATGCACCAACACTTCACAAGGAGGGGGAGGAAGTGATAAAAAATTCCTTTCTCTCAGTCAACGTGCCAATACTCACAGTAGGGAAATGGGTACAATTATGCACTAATGAATGCTAATAATTGTAGAAAACAGGAAAACTTACGCACTGATGCGCTAGAAAGAGTTAAGGGGTAGTCAACAGGAGAGTATCATGGTCTGTCCAACCTGAGTAGTCCGGACTGACATACTGGCACATGAGGTACAATTTTTCTGGGGAAACCTGAAGCAGCCGAGTGTCTTAGGGAAGTATTAACCCTTTATCTGTATTTTGGAAGAATGGGCACACACTGGATATATTCAGTATACAGTCCAGAGATTAAAATCTTGAGTTGTTACAAAAAAGGAAAGCCACAGGGCATGACTAACACGCAGTTAAAAGATAGAGCAAGACTAATAAATGGAATGGTTTATGACATAGCCAGAACAACATTTCGCCTAATAGCTGCAACCAGGGTCTGACAATGATCGTGTAAATACATCGTTTGCTGTTTGGGCAAACAAGCTGTTCGAGATACTGCCAGTCCAAAGTCTAACATTTTTAAACAATACTTTAAACCTGGATGCCCTTCACTCATAGACCATCTTATAGCGTAACACGGGACGGATTTACAATGCACAGATGTTACAATACATCTAACAGTACTGCGAGAAACAGCATAACCAGGTTATGAACATAAGCATTTCAGCTAGTAATACTGTAGCGATTCTAGTTGCCATTTGTCTAATTTACGTTTGCTACAATAGAAGAATGGTACAACTCCTGAAGTATCTGTGCATTAGTTACCTGTTGCTTGACTTAGCAATATGACAGGAAATGCTACGGAGTAATTAAAGTCGAATTATAGGTCTAAGCACTAATAAGTAAGAGTAGTGAACTGATTAGGAACCAAGTGACAACTTAAAAGGATTATAGCTTATGAAATTAACTTGAAATCAATAGCAAAGGTAGTTCATGGAAGGATAAAATTAACAGAAGATGTAGTGAAGGGTAAAAATTTGGGATGAATTTTATGAAGGATGGGGGAATGTTACACAGCAAAATAGTAGTTAAGTCTAGAAATAAAAATTTTTTATAGCTGGCAGGGATACAGTGGAATATATCAGCTAGCTATGCAACGGTTGCGTAACTAATGTCAACACTGGGGTGTGCCAAAGTACAAACAGACAGAGAGCTTGTTGCCCCATAGTGAGCAAAAGAGAGCGTTGGAAATGCCTGATTCAGCACCTAGACGACAGTACGGAAAACACACAATCCCATCTCTAAGGAGGCCACATGTGGTAACTTCACCTAAGGATGTCATGAGAACGCCTTTCAGGATGCAAACTGTGCATAAAGGAACGCTCTGAAGTTAAACATCAGAACGGCCAAGAGCACTGACAGTCTCAGAAAATGGGAACACATTCAGTCACCCATATGGTGGAACCACATTACTGACTGCTGTATAAGACCTGCCTTCTGTTCAATCATTCTCAGAGTTAGGCCACTGACACTGATGGAAGGTCAGCTCTACTAGCTGCAGGATACTCTGGTGACTACAATGAAGTGCCTACTGCTGCCACCACCTCCAAGTCCACTGTTACGAGTCCACTGTCATGGGTGTGGAGTAAACTTCAACTCCGTGGGCTACACTCCTGCCAGACACAACGGTGACTGACTGAAGATGGCCGGCCCGGGTGGCCGAGCGGTTCTAGGCGCTACAGTCTGGAACCACGCGACCGCTACGGTCTCTGGTTCGAATCCTGCCTCGGGCATGGATGTGTGTGATGTCCTTAGATTAGTTAGGTTTAAGTAGTTCTAAGTTCTAGGGGACTGATGACCTCAGAAGTTAAGTCCCATAGTGCTCAGAGGCATTTGAACCATTTGACTGAAGATAAGGGCTGGGCCTATCTTCCGTAGATGGAGATCTGATCTGCCTCTCTGCGAGCTGTTCAACTTGGGAGCAGGACGCCTGTGGCACCGCTCCTGGGCAGTGTAAGTAACATCTTACTGGCTGCATGCTGACTCCACCTATTTGGGCTGTCCTTGATGTCACTGCTCAGTCTTCCGCCTACATACTATCTTGACAACCCTCAACAGGAGCATGCGGATTACTGGGGCCAAGTGTAAGCCCAACTTCACTCATCAAGAGCACTGAGGCTCCAACAGCTTTCCACAGCCATGTGAGCTGTAGTGACACACCAACCGCCTCATACTCCTGCAACGGAGCCTCAGCAACACCCTCAACAGTGCCTGAGCCTGCGGATTCCTCACTGAGCTCTGACATCCCACCCTGCACTTTCGTACTGTGTGGTCTCAGCACGGCTGCTCTAAGGCAGCACTGGGAAAAAGACCAAGCCGTAGTAAAACTCTCGTTAATAAATGGTTGTTAATTCAATTATGTCTTATTAGTGCCCCACGGCTTTTTCGCTTAGTATTTATTTTATACCTGACATGTTAAGTACTCCTTCTTTTTGTACTATTAATCAGTTTTCAATCTTCAAAGTGTATTTCTAAGCTTTTACACAAACAAAAAGTTGCCATGTCTGCTGTTGTCAAATAAAACTTTGTCTGTTACTTCATGTAGTAAATGCTGTTCATCTTAATATTCAGCTGTCTATATTTTAAATGTTAAGTAGCCTACTTTTATTTGCGGCTACTAGATGGCATTCTTGGTGTAATGTTCACCTGCCCGCACTTGCTAATGCGGGCGCCTCAGTCTGTTGCTACCTGTGGCTTTATATTTATGAGCAGCCCATAGTGGCTCGCCTTCCATGTATTCTTTGATTCAAATGGGTCTAAGCGCTATGGGACTTAACGTCTGAGGTCATCAGTCCCCTAGACTTAGAACTACTTAAACCTAACTGACCTAAGGACGTAACACATCCACGCCCGAGGCAGGATTCGAACCTGCGACCGTAGCAGCAGCGCTGTTCCGGACGGAACCGCCTAGAACCGCTCGTCCACAACTGCCGGCTCCATGTATTCTTTTTAAATTTTTGTGACTAAAGCCTTTCTCGATTGATATTTATCTTATACGTGACATGTAAGTACTTTTTCTTTCTTGTACTGTTAGTCAGTACTTACACTTTTATATAAAAAAAATTTCCCATCAATTTGCACTTATGCTATAGGCCAATTTGAGTATTTAATTTCTCATGAAGGCACTCATAGAAGTGTTGAAACCTGGTCAAAAGACTTAAATTATGTGACTGAGGGCTGTCACTGCTTTAACTTTAATTACACAACTGCAGAAAAATCATTGGAAGCAGTCACATCCACAAAATGTCTAGGAGTATGCATACAGAGCGATTTAAAGTGAAACAATCACATAAAACTAATCACAAGCACTCTTGTGACTCTTGTGACATTATCCTGACTGCCTTGTCCGAGAATTACTTCGAGCAGATAGTTAGAGAACCAACTCGTGAAGCTAACGTTTTAGACCTCATAGCAACAAATAGACCGGAACTTTTCGACTCCGTGAATGTAGAAGAGGGTATCAGTGATCATAAGTCAGTGGTTGCATCAATGACTACAAGTGTAATAAGAAATGCCAAGAAAGGAAGGAAAATCTATTTGCTTAACAAGAGTGATAGGGCACAAATCGCAGAATATCTGAGTGACCACCATCAAACGTTCATTTCTGAGGAAGAGGATGTGGAACAAAAATGGAAAAAATTCAGAAACATCGTCCAGTACGCCTTAGATAAGTTCGTACCGACTAAGGTCCAAAGCGAGGGGAAAGATCCACCGTGGTATAACAATCATGTACGAAAGGTGCTACGGAAACAAAGAAAGCTTCACCATAGGTTTAAGAGTAGTCGAATCATAGCTGATAAGGAAAAGCTGAACGAAGCGAAAAAGAGCGTAAAGAGAGCAATGAGAGAAGCATTCAACGAATTCGAACATAAAACATTGGCAAACAATCTAAACAAGAACCCTAAAAAGTTTTGGTCATATGTAAAATCGGTAAGCGGATCTAAATCCCCTATTCAGTCACTCGTTGACCACGATGGCACCGAAACAGAGGACGACCGAAGAAAGGCAGAAATACTGAATTCAGTGTTCCGAAACTGTTTCACTGCGGAAAATCGTAACACGGTCCCTGACTTCAGCCGTCGCACGGACGCCAAAATGGAAAATATTGAAATAAACGATATCGGAATTGAAAAACAACTGCTATCACTTAGTAGCGGAAAAGCATCCGGACCAGACGAGATACCCGTAAGATTCTACAGTGATTATGCTAAAGAACTTGCCCCCTTTCTATCAGCAATTTATCGTAGATCTCTGGAAGAACGTAAAGTACCTAGCGACTGGAAGAAAGCACAGGTCGTTCCCATTTTCAAGAAGGGTCATAAATCAGATGCGAATAATTATAGGCCTATTTCACTTACGTCAATCTGTTGTAGAATAATGGAACATGTTTTGTGTTCTCGTATTATGACGTTCTTAGATAATACAAATCTCCTTCATCATAACCAACATGGATTCCGCAAACAGAGATCATGTGAAACCCAGCTCGCCCTATTTGCCCAAGAAATTCACAGTGCCGTAGACACTGGCGAGCAGATTGATGCCGTATTCCTGGACTTCAGGAAGGCATTTGATACGGTTCCGCACTTACGTTTAGTGAAAAAAATACGTGCTTACGGAATATCGGACCAGGTTTGTGATTGGATTCAGGATTTCCTAGAAGAAAGAACACAACATGTCATTCTTAACGGTTCAAAATCTGCAGATGTAGAGGTAATTTCGGGAGTACCGCAAGGAAGCGTGATAGGACCTTTATTGTTTACAATATACATAAATGACTTAGTTGACAACATCGGTAGCTCCGTGAGGCTATTTGCAGATGACACGGTTGTCTACAAGAAAGTAGCAACATCAGAAGACTCGTACGTACTCCAGGAAGACCTGCAGAGGATTAATGAATGGTGCGACAGCTGGCAGCTTTCCCTAAACGTAGATAAATGTAATATAATGCGCATACATAGGGGCAGAAATCCATTCCAGTACGATTATGCCATAGGTGGTAAATCATTGGAAGCGGTAACGACCGTAAAATACTTAGGAGTTACTATCCGGAGCGATCTGAAGTGGAATGATCACATAAAACAAATAGTGGGAAAAGCAGGCGCCAGGTTGAGATTCATAGGATGAATTCTAAGAAAATGTGACTCATCGACGAAAGAAGTAGCTTACAAAACGCTTGTTCGTCCGATTCTTGAGTATTGCTCATCAGTATGGGACCCTTACCAGGTTGGATTAATAGAAGAGATAGACATGATCCAGCGAAAAGCAGCGCGATTCGTCATGGGGACATTTAGTCAGCGCGAGAGCGTTACGGAGATGCTGAACAAGCTCCAGTGGCGGACACTTCAAGAAAGGCGTTACGCAATACGGAGAGGTTTATTATCGAAATTACGAGAGAGCACATTCCGGGAAGAGATGGGCAACATATTACTACCGCCCACATATATCTCGCGTAATGATCACAACGAAAAGATCCGAGAAATTAGAGCAAATACGGAGACTTACAAGCAGTCGTTCTTCCCACGCACAATTCGTGAATGGAACAGGGAAGGGGGGATCAGATAGTGGTACAATAAGTACCCTCCGCCACACACCGTAAGGTGGCTCGCGGAGTATAGATGTAGATGTAGATGTAGATGTAGATGTAGATGTCAGATGCCGGACTGAGATTCATTGGAAGAAACCTCAGGAAATTTAACTACTGGGGCTGAGTGGTTTCTGTATCAATAATCCAACTGTTTTTTCCTATGTAAACAAACCGGTCACTTTCATGGGACGTTTATGCAAACAAACCAGACACTTCTGCTCTTATGTTATATTTCTGTAAATCTAATCTATGACCTAGTCATCTTAATGGATACAAATTTATAAATCAAGAATGGTCACTATTCTCCTCCCCATCTCCTTTAGGCCAGTTAAGTGATTATAGGGTGATTCCGTGATGATACTACAGACTTTCAGGTGTGATGAAGAAGGGTAATGCCGGCCGAAGTGGCCGTGCGGTTAAAGGCGCTGCAGTCTGGAACCGCAAGACCGCTACGGTCGCAGGTTCGAATCCTGCCTCGGGCATGGATGTTTGTGATGTCCTTAGGTTAGTTAGGTTTCACTAGTTCTAAGTTCTAGGGGACTAATGACCTCAGCAGTTGAGTCCCATAGTGCTCAGAGCCATTTGAACGATTTTTTTGAAGAATGGTAAGTATAGCTGTCTGAGGTAAAGGACCGAGTCGAAATTTATAAATGAAAATCGTTCTGATCTACTAATGCAAGCTCTTTGCGTTCCATATTTGGGGGGGGGGGGGTAGTATGGACCAAAACAAGAAAAATCTCTAGTAAACGTAGGTTCTAAAGTGGTGCATACCTTACCAGCTATGACCACTTGTTCATCTTTACAACTGTGAAATACAGGTCTTCTACAAAACAAGTGCTCATAGCTCTTAAGGTATGGACTTCTCAGCTCATGTTTACTACATAATTTATTTTGTTTTGGTCCATAGATTCTCCTCCCAAAATATGGAAAGCAAAGAGCTTTCAGTAGAAGAGGTCCACTGTCAGAGATATCAGGACATTTTTGCTTGTAACTTTCGACTCAATCGTTCTCAGAGCAGGATCCCTTACCTCAGATAGATACATTTACACTTCTTCATCATCCCTGAAAATTTATATAATCGAAATCAACCTATATAAACAGCAGGGCATTATCTTATTGGGTTAAACGTCTTAATTACTGTAATTTAATGATTAAAAATGACGTCATGACTGTATTGCTATGGATTAATGAAAAGGGGTGTAAATTCAAAGGGGGGTTATCTTATTTGCTGCCACAGACAATTATCATTATTATTAGAATTTATGGCCAAAAATGACATTACAGTCAAACATACTGCCCAGACACTTTGACATTAGAGTGGATGTGTGAAAATGGTGGGAAAGTAAAAAAAACTGCAAGTGATGTGTAGCACCCCTCTGCCATAACAGACATCAGTACAGTGGTCATGCACACTCACAACTATTTTAAAAATGTAAGGAACCTGATCACGCACTAACATTGTATTAAAATACCTAATGTTGTACTTACTGACATATATAATATTTTAAAAACTGTGAGGAACGTGTTCTCACATTATCATTGTGTTAACGTACATTGCGCTGCTCAGAGATGCAGGGATCATGCGCCGCATGGGTGATAAGCACCGCAACGTTCACCATATGACTCCTGTATCTAGCGTGTCACAAAGAGGCACCCAGCCGAGTCAGAAAGCTCACAGTCCTGTGGCTCCGCTATGTTTACCCAGAGGGCGGTAGCTGTCAACACTCTGGGCAACAGGTTTCTGGGTGCGTACAGACAGTCGATTCATTCATTGTATGGCAACTAGCTACTTGTATATGCACAGCTGCCAGCACGTACTCCACAGGCGCTTCCGACTCATCACAATGCAGCTGCAGCAATGGGCAGACAGACATTTCATTGATACTTAGCACTGAGTCCCCACCACTGCAGCTGCTTGCTCGTAAGCCCCGCTATGCATCACAGACCAGCAACTGCAGCGTAATCTCATTTCATCAGAAAGGCTGCTCTTATCCTAAACACTAAGTCTGATTCTTTGCATATAAACTCCCAACACAGTCTAAATAATAGAAAGCAGATGCCTACCAGTTTTTCTGTCTCTGCCGCAAGTTGTATGGTTCCGGATAACCATTAATAGAGCCTGACAGAGACGTTGAATAATACATACTCGAAATTTATAGCCACTGGCAAACTTCTTGTGCATTATCAATCCTTCATACAGTGGTTGGATTCAGTGTGTTAATGCATCCTCACCCACAAGAGTGATACACCTGCACGAAACTCGACCGAGTGAGGTACCGCAGTGATTAGGACACTGGACTCGCATCGGGAGGACGATGGTTCAAACCCGCGTCCGGCCATCCTGGTATAGATTTTCAACGATTTCCCTAAATGTCTTAAGGCAAATGCCGGGATGGTTCCTTCGAAAGGCGAAAGGGCACGGCCGATTTCCTTCCCTCTTCTTCCCCAGTCCAAGTTTGTGCTCCGTCTCTAGTGACCTCGTTGTCGATGGGACTTTAAACACTAATCTTCTTCCTCCTCCTCCTGCATAAATCTCGAAATTTATAGCTCTGGTGAACCTCCTATGTGATATCACTCATCCATCCAGTTGATAGTGGCTAATAAGACAATAAAATTTCAATTAGACACAAGTGCAACTGTTTCTCTTATCAATGAAGACACCTATGATTTGTTCGATACCACATGGCTACAAAAGCCTACTTCTGTTTAGTCTGTTTATAATGGACGCGAAATACCAGTGCTTGGCTGTGCAGTTTCTCAACGGCTTTTCGTGGCAACAAAGTATGTTTCATTCCATGTACTACGTTCTAGAAATGGTGCAAACATTTTTGCTTTAGACTTGTTTGATTTGTCCAACCTTTCATACAAGACACTGTGTTACAAAACAGCGTCTCAGTGCCTCAAACTATTGTCTCTGACTTGTGCAATAAATGTAGTGCATTTTTGTACAAGGTTTAGGAAGGGCTAAATATTTTGAGGCTCACATTACTATTAAGGACCATCCACAGCCACGATTTTATCGTGCTAGGCCTGTCCCCCGTGCTACATACAAGCAGGTTGTTCAGGAAGTGTAACAATGCAAAGACAATGAGGCGATACAACCCGTTTATGCACGCCAGTGCAAATCCCTCTCGGTCATAATGATTGCAAAGCCACGGCATACCCACAAACTGTCATGGCTTTATTTCCTCTCCCATGGCCGGAGGAATTAATGGACAAATTGGGACAGGGCAGATTCTTTTTGAAGAATGATTTACGTGAGGTATACTTACAGTTATCAATGGACATGCAGTTTAAGCAATATTTTGTGATCAATATTCACCTAGGATTGTTTCGGCTCCAAAGACTACCATTTAGAAGTGCTTCAGCTTCTGCTACTTTTCAACATTTCCTGGAACAAATAACAGCGGAAGCTTCTTCATGTACAAACTATCTGGATGATATACTTGTCAGGGTCATACATCTGTTGAACATTTAGCAAATTTAGAGTATTGATTTGAGGTGTTTGCTGAGGCTGGCTTGAAGTGTAACAAGGAAAAGTGCTCTTCCTTCCACAAAGAACTTGAATATTTAGGACATGTCATAAATCCACAGGTTACTTATCCTGCTCATTCACACTTGTCTGCAATTAAAGATTTTCTGGTGCCCCATAACATCAAGGAGTTACAGGCTATCGTGCAGAAATTAAAATGTTACATTAAGTTTATTGCAAATGTTGTACAAATTGCTACTCCTCTGAACCAGCTGTGCTGGAAATGTGTTCCCAGGAAAGGTGTGGTCCCAGGAATGTCAGGACGCATTTCGGCCGTTAAAGGATTCTTGTTAAGTCGTCATTGTCTAATTCATTTTGATCCACGTAAATCTGTTACGTCAGCTCTGGATCCATCTTCTTACGGAATAGGAACTGCGCTCTCCCATAGAATTCGTTCATCTGATGGACCTATTGCTTCTGTCTCAAAAACCCTCAACAAAGCGTGGTACAATTACAAAATTATAACCAACATAAAAAAGGCGCTCGCCATTGTGTATGGTGTTACCAAGTTTCACCAATCGAAAGTTCTATTTGACTACATATCATCGGCCTTCAATGGCATTATTCAATCCTCCCAAGCCTGTCGCATCGAAATTGCAACGTTGAGCTGTGTTATTATCTATCAGTACAAGTTGTTGTACAAGCTGAGTGAACAACGTTTGAACACTGACTTGTTGCTTTGGTTACTGGGCGATTCTGACACAGCGTTTGATCTGTCTGAGGAACCTTGTTATCAAATTGATACTCCAGATCTTGAAATTCTCCGTTTCCCTATCAATTTTCGCCGTATTGCTGCAGCAACTTCTTCCAACCCAGCTCTTTGGGTAGTTTTGCAGTATTTGTGCCATAGATGGTCACATAGTTTGAAAGAAATTCCCCATCCAGTGGCGTGTCGCTATTTTTCGCATCATCTCATGCTATCCGCGCAGCCAGTTGTTCTTCTGCTACGTACAAAGAATAATGACGCATGTGTTGTAATTCACCATTCTCTCCAGCAGATCAATATGGCATTTTTCGCACAAAGCAACTCGCCTGATGTGATCGTACTTGGCAGGCCATGGACGCCCAAATTCAGCAAATGACCTCTCATTGCACAGTTTGTGCCGAGCATTAGTCTGCCCTAAAACAACACTATTTTCAGTGATCAAGTCCATCCGGACCATGGCAACGCATACACATTTATTTCATGGGTCCATTCTTGAACACATGATGGTTGTTGGTCGTATGGTTGTCGACAATGTCCAGTAAATTTCCATTTGTCATCCCCATATCCACCACTACTGCTAGTACTGTATCGATTTTGCCCTCTGTGTTTTGTCTCGAACTTCTTTCTGAAGTCCTTTTTTTTTTTTTTTTTTTTTTACCCGGCAGCGAGACAATATTATTAGTCAGAATTATGTACCAAAGTTTATAGTTAAATGTGACTGTCATCCAGTACTGTTCGAAGTAATAAACAGTTATTGTGTTCTGCGAGAGTTGGCCGTCGAATGGCGCTAGCTGCGCAGCATTTGTGCACCGCCGCCGTCAGTGTCAGCCAGTTTGCCGTGGCATACGGAGCTCCATCGCAGTCTTTAACACTGGTAGCATGCCGCGACAGCGTGGACGTGAACCGTATGTGCAGTTGACGGACTTTGAGCGAGGGCGTATAGTGGGCATGCGGGAGGCCGGGTGGACGTACCGCCGAATTGCTCAACACGTGGGGCGTGAGGTCTCCACAGTACATCGATGTTGTCGCTAGTGGTCGGCGGAAGGTGCACGTGCCCGTCGACCTGGGACCGGACCGCAGCGACGCACGGATGCACGCCAAGACTTAAACCTTGATAACCTGCCATTGTAGCAGCAGTAACCGATCTAAAAGCTGCGCCAGACACTTATTGTCTTATATAGGCGCTGCCGACTGCAGCGCCGTCTTCTATCTGTTTACATATCTCTGTATTTGAATACGCATGCCTATACCAGTTTCTTTGGCGCTTCAGTGTATATATCGTCATTCATGTGGACATGGATTGCATTCCAGTTAAGTATTCAATATTAAAGAGTTTTAATAATGTGAAATAAACTTCTTTACGTGTACTGGAGCTCCCTCTTAGCCACCTCCAGAAGTTAAACTATAATACTGTCATCTAGGCTTGCTATAACACACAACAGGATCAACACCCTCTTTTTCGAATGGTTGAATAAATGGCAGGAAGTTACCCCATTAGACAGATTTTACCCCCACCAAAACACAAGCTAGATGCGAGTTCATACGGTTTCCCTCCTCTGATCGGCTGTATCAAAGGTGTACTAAAAAGAAAAATGGCTCTGAGCACTATGCGACTTAACTTCTGAGGTAATAAGTCGCCTAGAACTTAGAACTAATTAAACCTGACTAACCTAAGGACATCACACATATCCATGCCCGAGGTAGGATTCGAACCTGCTACCGTAGCGGTCGCTCGGTTCCAGACTGTAGCGCCTAGAACCGCACGGCCACTCCGGCCGGCTAAAGGTGTACTGTTCAGCTTAAATACACTTGGGAGTTATCGTGACTGTCAGCAGCATGTGTGTGTGTGTGTGTGTGTGTGTGTGTGTGTGTGTGTTTACACTTGATACTTGCTTTATCTGATGTTTTCAAAAGATTTCTTAATAAACTCACCCTCATGGAAAAGCGTATGACTGACAAGGGAATGGTCCAATCCGACATTTCGAAACATGGCATGAAATTTTACATACAGAAAAAAGAAATCGAAAGAAAGACCCTGTCAAAATTTTAGCTGCCAAGAAGCACTACAATTACTTTTAAAAATGTTGAAAATTGCCAAATACGTAGTTCGCCAGGCGGCTTGAGAAATGAACACCCCTACAAGAGTTGTAGCGGATTGCACATGTGCAACATGGCAGGCGCATATAGTTGGCTGACGGCGCATTGGTGAACGGATAACACGGCTCGCCATGATCGTAATTTATAAAGAAAATTTCTGTTCTGTTGATAGTTTCTCTGAAACAATTGTCTGCAGTTACTGTTCACTCAAATTTGCAACTCATTTAATATCCATAATAAGTACCAATTGCTTTTGCGGTAATTAAGTGTTAACATTGGAGATAAAACTGAATGAATATTCATTGTGTCAACCAGCCTGGAAACCCGGTTTTCTTTTGTAAAATCTAAACGTGAGCTGTATAAATGGGAGAAAGATTTACACGAAGTAATAAATACATGTCAAAATGAAACTCGAAAAACTGTGGAAGAAAAACTTTCTCAAAGATTTACTGTGCAGGATGGCCACAGAGTCCCGTTACCCCCATTAATAACCAACATAAACCTCTAAACTTGAGTAAATAACATGAACAATGGTTCTTTAGAGGAGTTTTCTTGAGATATGAACTATGTAGAGCTGCTCATAAGAGGCACTGCACTGTTACCGATGGAGATCTACGAGACTGGGCTTTCCAAATTGCAATCGAGATGAGCATCAAAGTAAGTAATACGATCCTCTCTATCCATCTAAATCTGTGCATATATATATACACCTGATAATTATACTCCATCGTCTTTTGTTTTATTGAAATACCCCAGGTCACTGAGGAGTATTTCCTATTTCAATCTACACTCCTGGAAATGGAAATAAGAACACCGTGAATTCATTGTCCCAGGAAGGGGAAACTTTATTGACACATTCCTGGGGTCAGATACATCACATGATCACACTGACAGAACCACAGGCACATAGACACAGGCAACAGAGCATGCACAATGTCGGCACTAGTACAGTGTATATCCACCTTTCGCAGCAATGCAGGCTGCTATTCTCCCATGGAGACGATCGTAGAGATGCTGGATGTAGTCCTGTGGAACGGCTTGCCATGCCATTTCCACCTGGCGCCTCAGTTGGACCAGCGTTCGTGCTGGACGTGCAGACCGCGTGAGACGACGCTTCATCCAGTCCCAAACATGCTCAATGGGGGACAGATCCGGAGATCTTGCTGGCCAGGGTAGTTGACTTACACCTTCTAGAGCACGTTGGGTGGCACGGGATACATGCGGACGTGCATTGTCCTGTTGGAACAGCAAGTTCCCTTGCCGGTCTAGGAATGGTAGAACGATGGGTTCGATGACGGTTTGGATGTACCGTGCACTATTCAGTGTCCCCTCGACGATCACCAGTGATGTACGGCCAGTGTAGGAGATCGCTCCCCACACCATGATGCCGGGTGTTGGCCCTGTGTGCCTCGGTCGTATGCAGTCCTGATTGTGGCGCTCACCTGCACGGCGCCAAACACGCATACGACCATCATTGGCACCAAGGCAGAAGCGACTCTCATCGCTGAAGACGACACGTCTCCATTCGTCCCTCCATTCACGCCTGTCGCGACACCGCTGGAGGCGGGCTGCACGATGTTGGGGCGTGAGCGGAAGACGGCCTAACGGTGTGCGGGACCGTAGCCCAGCTTCATGGAGACGGTTGCGAATGGTCCTCGCCGATACCCCAGGAGCAACAGTGTCCCTAATTTGCTGGGAAGTGGCGGTGCGGTCCCCTACGGCACTGCGTAGGATCCTACGGTCTTGGCGTGCATCCGTGCGTCGCTGCGGTCCGGTCCCAGGTCGACGGGCACGTGCACCTTCCGCCGACCACTAGCGACAACATCGATGTACTGTGGAGACCTCACGCCCCACGTGTTGAGCAATTCGGCGGTACGTCCACCCGGCCTCCCGCATGCCCACTATACGCCCTCGCTCAAAGTCCGTCAACTGCACATACGGTTCACGTCCACGCTGTCGCGGCATGCTACCAGTGTTAAAGACTGCGATGGAGCTCCGTATGCCACGGCAAACTGGCTGACACTGACGGCGGCGGTGCACAAATGCTGCGCAGCTAGCGCCATTCGACGGCCAACACCGCGGTTCCTGGTGTGTCCGCTGTGCCGTGCGTGTGATCATTGCTTGTACAGCCCTCTCGCAGTGTCCGGAGCAAGTATGGTGGGTCTGACACACCGGTGTCAATGTGTTCTTTTTTCCATTTCCAGGAGTGTATGTCGCCATTTTCAGCCCTACGTTCTCAGGGCTGGGGTGCGATTGTGGATGAGCAGATACGTAAGCAGTAGTAATTCGTATTTCTACAATAATAATAATCTATACTTGCATACAGTACGTATCAGCGGTTTTATTTTGTTTCTAGAAGTTCTTGATGATGACTTGGCGATGAAGGGCATTGACCCCATGCTGAGCAGGAGAATATATCTAGAAGCACAAAACCTATTGATGATGAGTGATGAGATATGTACTGAGCAATACACGCAAGTATTCAGTTCCTAGTGCTGTGAAGTCTCAAAAGCAAAGTTTAAAATGGCAATTATAAGAACAGCGCTAAAATGGAACAAAACCACAACATGAAGAACAAAATTCGCAAAATCTGCCACTGAAGATGCCTTGCAAAGTATAAATGCGAAACGTGTATGTCTTTGTGTTTCGTTTAGTTGTAATTAGACTATCCAAACGTAAATATCGTCAAAATACCGTAATACGCAGCTGGGGATGACAGGTATTTGTATAAGTATTTGCACATCAAATAGCGTATTGTGGAAACTCGGTCCTAAAGAGTGCGACAGCGGCTGTAGCATACCCTGGTGGCCGGAATAGAATACTAACAGCCTCGTGTATGTGAACAAACAGACGAGAGCCTCGTTGAAAGAGAGTTTCAGTTGGTTTATGAACTGAAAACGGCTGGTAGAGGTGTCTTTTGTGCCACATATGGGTGCAATAATTACGGGCAATAAAGTGATCAGAAGTCATTCTACAGGTTCCTGAGGAATAAAGAAATGTAACTATGAATATAAATAAATTGGAGATTAGTGTCTGTCATTGAGTTAGTTTTACTTCATATAATTGAAAACGTTATTATTTGTAACTTAGTTTTTGTTCATTTTAGATGGAAAATGAGGATTATTTGCAGTAGAAGAGCAGATCTTGACGAATATATAGAAAATATAGACCGGAACGTTTAAATAGGAGTGATGTAGTATACTCCTGTATTTTTTGTAGAGAAGTATTTCAGAAATAAGAATTTACTAAGCCAGGGGTAAGTATTATTTGTAAAGCAACAAAATAGCTATATTTTAACGCTTGTTAAATGATTTGTTAAATTATGACTGTTACATACAACTTTTTTCTCCTCTTTTCAGTATTTGGGCTGGCTGTTCCTTCAGTTTTGCCCAGTAGAAAGGAAAGTAATTTCAGACCAAGCCGAAAGAAAAGAAAGAGAAAAGAAGAAGTGGAGCAACAAAACTCAGTCACCGAAGTTCAGACTGAAGTGGACGATAGTGAAAGCTCCAAAGTTGTAAAAAACTGTTAAAAATATTTGTCATTAATTGTAAAGTGTAGAGCATTACAGAAATGTGCTTTGAGTTGTATTATTTAAGACGCAGATAATGAAGAGCAATGGTGCCAAAATAAATGTTTGTCATGACTCTGCAGGCAAGTTATCAACCTACAGTAAATTATGAAATACGAGAAACAGGAGTTAAGGATAAAGTAGATGCTGCACAATGAAATTCAGATAACTGTGTTATTTATTGGGCCATATGCAAAACTGAACACAATGGGTGTAAAACTGATTTCATGTCCACTTGACAATGTTATCATGACTCCGATACCTTTCATAAATTCGTAAAATAATATGAAACAAGCAAAATGTTTTTTCCTCAATTAATATGTACAATTCTTAACTTCTACAATGTCTAACATTTCAGTAATTTTTTATTTGAAAGCATTCATGGAGTTCGAAACAAATTGATCCATACACTGATGAGCCAGTGTGCTGCTGTAAAGAGTACCTCCGAAAATTATTTCCTCTTATTTGTCAACAAATACTTTGCAGTGCTCATTAAACTGTATGTAAATAAACAACTCTTCTACATGCCTGTCATCAAAAAAGGAATGTCAGACTGCAGACAATTATGCACATGTGATTAAATAACTTGAGTAAGGTGTCAAGTGTAAATAGTGATATAGTCTATCACATCCAGTTCTCTGGCAAATAAAATTGCTTACTCCATAACTAAAACATTTCCTTTATGCTAAAATTCCCAAACTATGATTCAGTAAATGTCGTTTTACACTCATTACTTTATATATGAGAGCCAGATCCAAGGCATCTCATATTTCATTCATGCTTGCCGACCATAAAAATAATATCATTTCGAACTGCTAAATGTCTTGCACGCAGTTAGTGCATTCTTGCGAAAGTTTTTGTCCCTTTTTTATACGCTATTTGATGTCATGCAGTCACAATACTTTTTGACGGCCTTTGATGTAAACTATGCTGTCTATATGGCCATAGGTTCGAAACAATGTCACTATATTTTCATACGGTGCTCCCTTTTTGTCCCACCATTTTCCATGATGATAGAAAGTAAGCCATGCAATTGTTCGATGAGTCTTAACATCCTGTACTGCAATAATCGGTTTGGGTGGGGCAATGATGGAGGAATACTTGTGCAGCATTGGAGAATGCTGTAAATGCAATATCTATAAACACTGATTGTCCACACTCGTCATGAAACCCCCATATATCCACAATGATATCTGCATTCTGAGATCTTATTGTGGGGTATGATGCATGTGGTTGAATACCTTTACATATATACCACACATTGTACGACTCATGTAAGAGGTGAGTAATTTATGATATGGTCATGTAGCACTGACGCATACACGAACTTTTGCAACAACAAATTCAATACAAACGTCTACAGTTCCACTTTACATGGCTTCATTCTGCTTTGAGCAGTCACCACTGAATACGTTAATTCTTTAAATTCCTTAGGAGTGAGCATGCATCAAAATTCATCGCCCTCATAGTAAGAAGAGCAAAATTTTGCGTATGTATCGCACAGCAGACCGACATTGTTATTCTTCCACTCAAGTTGTAAGTTATCATATGGAAAATACTCTGGATTTAGGTACACTTTCGCATTTTTGGGAGATCCGGCGCAGCACAACATTTTCTTCAACACTACGGTGTGCCATTTTTTGGTCGCTACAATTCTCTTCAGTCCGGCAGAATGTGGTTTCGGTGCTGTTTACCCTTCACTATTTGTTTGTGGCATGAAGGACATTCACAGGTCCAGTGGCTGTTTTCACAAAAAGAAGCAGTCTTGCGATCTATCGTCAGAAGCTTTCAAAATGAATGGGAATGGCAAAAGAGTTATGAGCATTCTCAGTTTATATTATGCAGTCACATAAGTGGCGGGCACTGCAAATTTGCCATGAAACGACGTTACAATAACATGCAGAAAGAATTCAAAGATTTAATTGTCAATGAATGTGCATGAAATTAAAACCATCGACAGACGGGATTCGTAGTTCTGTACATCAAGAAGCACTTTGTGTTAAATTTGCAGGGATGCAGCAAGTGAAGGCATTGGTGGTACAAACTGTATAACTTCTGAAGTCACGAGTGTTATTCCACGGTCAGTTGCAATAGTTCCCGATGGAAATGAACGAAGAGTATTGAGACTTTACGTAGTACTGCGAAGTATGTTGGATAAGTAAACGAGTATGCCTTGAACGATTTTTCGATTCGCTATTGTTGAATTTATGAAGGAAAAAGGAATGCAGGAACGAAAGTTACAACATCCGAAATGGATTCCAGACCTCGCATTTTAAGTGGACTTGACGCCACACTACCCGCAGTAGGACACTGCAAGGTGAGAAATAACTTATTTGTGATTTGATGGAGAGACATTTAAAAATAAAATCATATTGTAGAAGGGAAACATTCTGACAAACACAGTTCAATCCCCTATGCTCACTGGCATTAAAGAAAATGCGAGGTTTGAAGATTCCATCGTGGCCTTGAAAGAAGTACAAGAATAGTTTCCTAATCTTACATCTGCTGTTTTCGAGACCGTTTTCCATTTCAGTTTAAACGCTCCTGTGCATGTGCTCCTGTGCATGATAGAATTTCCGTATCTCCGTAATGAAGTTGTAAAATTGCTACAAAATTTCGATCAACATGTGTGTGTGTGAAAGGCCATTTTTCCAATTATGGAACTAAATAAGTGACGATTATGTGGCAAACTTAGTGCTAAAAGGTGTGTAAGTTGTCTGTGTCTTTCTGTATGTCTACTAGATAAAAATTATATTATGTCTTCAGCGCGCCAAAAATAATTAAATAATACTGAAAATTTGCTTTGTTTGTGATCTATGTTATTGCAAAATGTTGTTGTTGTGGTCTTCAGTCCTGAGACTGGTTTGATGCAGCTCTCCATGCTACTCTATCCTGTGCAAGCTTCTTCATCTCCCAGTACCTACTGCAACCTACATCCTTCTGAATCTGCTTAGTGTATTGATCTCTTGGTCTCCCTCTACGATTTTTACCCTCCACGCTGCCCTCCAATGCTAAATTTGTGATCCCTTGATGCCTCAAAACATGTCCTACCAACCGATCCCTTCTTCTAGTCAAGTTGTGCCACAAACTTCTCTTCTCCCCAATCCTATTCAATACCTCCTCATTAGTTACGTGATCTACCCACCTTATCTTCAGCATTCTTCTGTAGCACCACATTTCGAAAGCTTCTATTCTCTTCTTGTCCAAACTATTTATCGTCCATGTTTCACTTCCATACATGGCTACACTCCATACAAATACAGTACTTTCAGAAACGACTTCCTGACACTTAAATCTATACTCGATGTTAACAAATTTCTCTTCTTCAGAAACGATTTCCTTGCCATTGCCAGTCTACATTTTATATCCTCTCTACTTCGACCATCATCAGTTATTTTACTCCCTAAATAGCAAAACTCCTTTACTACTTTAAGTGTCTCATTTCCTAATCTAATCCCCTCAGCATCACCTGATTTAATTTGACTACATTCCATTATCCTCGTTTTGCTTTTGTTGATGTTCATCTTATATCCTCCTTTCAAGACACTGTCCATTCCGTTCAACTGCTCTTCCAAGTCCTTTGCTGTCTCTGACAGAATTACAATGTCATCGGCGAACCTCAAAGTTTTTACTTCTTCTCCATGAATTTTAATACCTACTCCGAATTTTCTTTTGTTTCCTTTACTGGTTGCTCAATATACAGATTGAATAACATCGGGGAGAGGCTAAAATCCTGTCTCACTCCCTTCCCAACCACTGCTTCCCTTTCATGCCCCCTCGACTCTTACAACTGCCATCTGGTTTCTGTACAAATTGTAAATAGCCTTTCGCTCCCTGTATTTTACCCCTGCCACCTTCAGAATTTGAAAGAGAGTATTCCAGTTAACGTTGTCAAAAGCTTTCTCTAAGTCTACAAATGCTAGAAACGTAGGTTCGCCTTTTCTTAATCTTTCTTCTAAGATAAGTCGTAAGGTTAGTATTGCCTCACGTGTTCCAACATTTCTACGGAATCCAAACTGATCTTCCCCGAGGTCCGCTTCTACCAGTTTTTCCATTCGTCTGTAAAGAATTCGCGTTAGTATTTTGCAGCTGTGACTTATTAAACTGATAGTTCGGTAATTTTCACATCTGTCAATACCTGCTTTCTTTGGTAGTGAAACATAAAACCAAGTCATATACAGTGTGACTGCACTGCGATTTAAACGTGGTACGTTCGCAGTACTCAGACAGCGTGGCGTGGCAAAGAGCAAAGTGTGCAGTGAGGATGCGCACTACGGCACTCATGCCAGGGCACGGTTCGCGAACCAAATTGTTAGCCCCCCCCCCCTCCCCCTCGGTATAAGGTGAGTACCTATATAGCTCATCCTTGCTAACCCCAAACATGTTGCCTTACTCTCTGTCAAGATGATCGCTAATGTAATCGGTAATAGTGTGAGCGTCCACTTCTTCCTCTTCTGCTCTTCCACTCCATCCATAGTTTGCGAGAGCCTTTCCAGTTTTTTTGTTACTGGTTTAAACGTTTGTGACACAGACTGTTCTCCTTGCAGTTTTCCTAATTTAAGTAATCGTAATTTCCGTCGAATAGCTCTCTGTTCTTCAAGAACTTTACACTTTGTCGCCGACATTCTGTTGTATTCCAAGCCAGTTTTGTGGTGATATATGATGGTCTATGAGAGTACTCTTAGACTACTTCCACATATATCTGTTAGTTTTGTGTTGGCCTCTTCAGTTTTCTCATTGATGGATTGCTGGATTCTATCATTCAACTGCTCCAACGTCTCACCATTTCTAGCTACTGTCTCGATAAGACATTCCAGTTCCATTATTTTTTAGCTGATCTTCTTGATTTTTCTGTCAACATGTAGATGCATGTCCTTACACACTTGGAAATTTACCCAAAGTCTACAATATATTGAAACAGTTGCGTTGCGTATTGGTGCACTACCTTTTACGTAGGAACTCCTGGAAGTTCAGTTTCCTCCTTTTATATATCATCAGAAAGCTATACTATGTGCGATTCCAGCAGTCACCGCATATGCTAACAAATTCATTGAGCGTCATGTCGGTTGCTGCAAGTGCTTCATAAATATGTTTTAAATTCCTATTGTCCTGGTTGAATGCGATAATAAGGTTTGCATTATCCCTAACCGACTACTTTGGTAGGCTTTAGTATGTTTGTTACAAATAAAATACATCAGCTTTCATACGACGACCGAAACAAAAATATACTGACGGAAAAAATTTGCAACACAAAGAAGGAACTGTACGACAGAAAGGGAAGTTGGCAAGCGTGTTTCTACATCGTAAAGTTGATGTCTATTGAGATTTCGCGTACGAGTGGCGCTAGTAAATAGACGCTGTAACGGTCACGAGCGTTAGTTACCTTTGAGACTGGACGTGGTGCGTTGCTGTTGGTCAAGAATACCTTTAAAGCGACAAAAATGCCGTTATCAGAATCTCACTGAGTTTGACTGAGACCTTGTAATAGGGCTACGAGAAGCTAGATATTCCTTCTACGTTACTGCAGAAAAGCATGGCAGGAATGCAACCACTGTACATGGTTACTAGCAACGGCGGTCACGAGAATGTACAGTCGAAAGACGTGCACGCTCTGGACGGCCATGTAGCACTACCAGGAGGGAAAAGCATCGTTTTCGGTGTATGGCTCTGGCGCATGGTGCTGCATCTGCAGCAGCAATTTGACCAGCAGTTAGCTCCACAGTGACCCAACGACCTGTTACAAATTAGTTTCTTCAAGGACAGCTCCGAGCCATACGTCCCGTAACGTGCGTTCCACTGACACCAAACCACCACCATCTGCGACTTCAGTGGTGTCAAGTGAGAGCTCATTCGGGGTCAGGATGGAGGTGTCTTCTGTTTCCTGATGAAGGCTGGTTCTGTCTCTGTGCCAGCGATGGCTGTGTGGTCATCGCAGCCAGTTGACGGCCTGCAACCAACCTGTTTGTATGCTAGACACACTGGACCTGCGCATGGCTTTATTGTCTGGGGTGCAATTTCGTATGACAGCAGGAGCACTCTCCTGGTTATCCCACACACCACGACTGCAAACTTGTACGTCAGTCTGGTGATTCGACCTGTTGTGCTGCCATTCACGAATAGCATTCCAGAGGGTGTTTTCCAACGGGATAACGCTCGCTCACATACCACTGTCGTAATCCAGAATGCCCTACAGGGTTTCGAGCCGTTGCATTGGCCTCCTCGATCACCATATCTGTCTCCAATCGAGTATATATGGGACATCATCGAATGACAACTCCAGCGTCATCCACAAACAGCACTAATCATCCCTATATTGACGCACCAAACCCAACAGGCAAGGAACTCTATTCCATAAACTGACATCGGGCACCTGTACACCCTAATGAATGAACGTTTGCATACTTAAATTCAACATTCTGGCACTTACGCCGGTCATTAATGTACCAGCGTTTCACATTTACAATGTCTTATCTCGTGCTTATGTCAGTCTGTGAACTCGCAATGTTAATCACTTAAATATGTTACCTAGACAAAGCTATTCCTGAAATTTCACTGCTCTATATTAGTTACTTTTTGGGCCGGCGATATTTTTGTCTGTTTATTTGCGTATCGAATCCTGGTTTTCCACTACAAAATAATCAAAAATGAGTACACTGTTTGGTTTTACTTTCCCAGGTGGTGGAATATCACTGCCTTCATTGAATGTCTGGTAATTTACTCCATCAATGACATGCAAAATTTCCTGCGATAGTTGATATGTAGTTTGAAATGCGGTTTTTGACAATGTACACCACAGGAAGAAATATAGTATACCTGGGAAGACAACGTCGATTTTGATCCGATGGCGACATATGCCACCTGGGGGAATAGTAGATGTACTGATAATGGTTTCAGCGTCGACCAACACCAGTTAGCGTAGTGGTATAGCTACCAGAGCTCCGTCTGTGTCTACCCTTTAATAGGGAACGCTCAGAGCCAGGAGGTTAAGTGTTGTGCAAACGTGTGAAACAAGCAGACAACCACGTCACAGAGATGCATTCATGCTTCGTACAGCCAACTGAGCGGAAAGGGGCCAAATTGTGGCCTTCTGAGTAGTATGATGGTGCTTTCAGAAAACTGCTACACAAGTTGGGCGTGCCGTGTCAGTTATGCAACGATTCTGGTATCATTGGTCATGTGAATATTGTCACACACATTGGTGAGGTTCCGAATGTCCTTTAGCACAGATTCCCATCAGGATTGTCGCATTCTAAGGGCAGAAGTGGCTGATTGTACAGCTACCACAGTACAGATAAGAGGGCTTTTGAGCCAATATGTGCCAACACAAACAGTTGCTAACCGATTATTAGCATTGCGACTATGGGCAGGCACACCTCTACCCTGCCTTCCACTCACACCACAACACCGACGTGCACGGCTCGACTGGTGCAGTCAGAGGAAACCTCGGAAGACATAACAGCGCACCATGGTCTTCAGCGATGAAAGCAGATTCGGCTTGCACGCAAATGATAGTCGTTTGCACATACGACGTAGACTTGGTAAGCACTGTCTCATAAATGCATTCGTCTAAGGCACACTAGCCCCACTGCAGGTCTTATGGTCTGGAGTGTGATAAACTATAATTCTTGTTCACCTTTGTTGTTTCTAGAAGGGATGCTAAAGAGAGCTCAGTACATGCAGAATTTTGTTAGACCCATTCTTTTGCCATTCTTGCAACGGGAGGGTGACAACAGGACAATGCCCACCAACGGATTGCCAGTGAAACTCAACATGCTCTGCAAGATGTCCACAAACTCCCTTCGCCAGCACAATCTCCAGACTTGTCTCCAATCGAGCACGTGTGGGATATGATGGGGTGAGAAGTGACTTGTGCACCTCATAAACCAACAACTCTAACATAACTACATGAATTGGTCAGGCAGGCATGGCATGAAATACTCCACGACACTACTCGCCATCTGTATGATCGACTGGGTGCCAGAGTCAGCACCTGCATTGCCACACAAGGAGGCTACACCACATACTAATATGGGTGTTTCAGCATGGGAAACCACTTGTACCACTGATCAGTAAATGTAATCATTTCATGTCTTCCGTAAGTACTGTTGTAACAATAAATTCTGAGCGAAATTGAAACCTCTAAAAGGATGTACTAATTTTTCCAGCAGTGTATATACATGAAACTTCCTGGCAGATTAAAACTGTGTGCCCGACCGAGACTCGAACTCGGGACCTTTGCCTTTCGCGGGCAAGTGCTCTACCAACAGGTCCCGAGTTCGAGTCTCGGTCGGGCACACAGTTTTAATCTGCCAGGAAGTTTCATATCAGCGCACACTCCGCTGCAGAGTGAAAATCTCATTCTGGAAACCTCCTCCAGGCTGTGGCTAAGCCATGTCTCCGCTATATCCTTTCTTTCAGGAGTGCTAGTTCTGCAAGGTTCGCAGGAGAGCTTCTGTAAAGTTTGGAAGGTAGGAGACGAGATACTGGCAGAAGTAAAGCTGTAAGTACCGGGCGTGAGTCGTGCTTCGGTAGCTCAGTTGGTAGAGCACTTGCCCGCGAAAGGCAAAGGTCCCGAGTTCGAGTCTCGGTCGGGCAGACAGTTTTAATCTGCCAGGAAGTTGCATATCAGCGCACACTCCGCTGCAGAGTGAAAATATCTCATTCCAGTGTATATACATGCTCAAAGGGAATCCCTTCAGGAAGTAAGACTGATAAAATATGATTAGTCTTCCCACAATGAGGTGGTCTAACAACCGAAACACAATATTATCAGGAAGTTGTGAACCATTCCTCATACTCTGCCCATAGGTTCTGGTACCATTCCAAGACCAGGCGTTTACCACAAGAGCCTTGTGAGCAGGTTGTTTTATCCATTCAGTCTTCGTGGCAACTGTTTTGTTTATTTACCTCAGGATGTAGGGGTTTTAAAGCTAAATAAATACCACACTAATAGCTCTTAAACTCTTTTAATTTATAAACACTTATATACTCTGATCAGCCAGAACATTATGCCCACCAACCTACTGTCAATGTAAACTCATCCAGACCATAGCAACATCAGCTGGCAAGAAATGACTGCTAGTCACACACATGCATGGTGCAGTGAGCTTGCTGTCAGTGTGTAGACTGGGGAAGGTGTACGATCTATCTGCGTTTGACTTATGGCAGATTGTGATAGCCCTGAGGCTTGGCATGAGCGTTTCGGAAACTGCATGACTTGTTGGGTGTTTGAGAAGTTCTGTGGTGAGTGTCTTCAACATAAGGCGAAACCACATCCAGACGTTGTGGTGCTGGGAGGCCATCCTTTATTACTGATGTAAGATGTCGTAGGCTGGGCAGATTGGTAAAACAGGACAGCTGTGGTGTAACATCAGACTTTAATGCTGGGCAGAGTAAAATTGTGTCTCAAAACACATTGCACCAAACACTCCTAACGATGGGCCTCCGCAGCTGATGCCTCGTACATGTGCCAATGTTGACACCACGAAATCAGCAACTACGACTGAAATGGGCACGTGACCTTTGGCACTGGACGGTGGCACAGTGTCAGAGCATTTCATGGTCTAATGAGTACAATACCTTCTAAATCATGCCGATAGGAGGGTGCGAATCCATTGTCTTCCATGGGAACAGCTCCTTGACACCTGTGCTGCAGGATGGAGACAAGCTGGCGGTGGCTCCATTATGCTTTGGGGAATATTGATGCGGGCATCCATGGGTCCAGTGCAGCTCGTGCTAGGCACAATGATGACCAGGGAGTATCATACACTGGTTGCAGACCATGTACACCTTTTCATGACGATCATGTTTCCTGATGGCAGTGGCATTTTTCAGCAAAATAATGCGCCATGTCACAAGGCCAGAAGTGCAATGTAGCGCTTCAAGGAACACAGTGGCGAGTTACAATTGATGTGCTGGCCCCCAACTCGCCAGATCTGGACCTGAATGAACACGTGTGGGATATAATTGAACGTGGTGTCAGAGTTCATCAGCTCCCTTCCCGGAATTTACGGGAATTAGGTGACTTGTGAGTATGGATGTGGTGCCTGCTCCTTCAAGCAACCTACCAAGGGCTCACTGGTTTCATTCCATGATGTGTCGCCAATGTCATCCATGCCAAAGGTGGACATATTGGCTATAAGGTAGGTGGTCATAATGTTCTGACTGATCAGTGTATAGCTGGATATATAAACAAACTTGAATAATCTCCGAGCTCTACGCCCACATTTGGCAAAGTTAATTAATGTGTTTCCACCTCCATCAACGTGCAACATGAATCACAGAGTTGAGCTATGGTTTCTTCCAGTGGAGGGGGCGGGAGTAGTTTGGTAATCTTACTCCAGCAAATTACCCCACAGTGTCTCTCAGAATCGTTGAACATATGGCTGCCACCTTAGCTGACACTTTGTTTCATGCTGTATTGCACTGGAAGACAATAGATTCTTAACCGGCTCCTCCTGCAGATGTATGCACTCTCTGCCGTTAAATGTTCTAACTGTTGGCAAGAAGTCCCCTGAGAGATTGTATGATTACCCAGTATCACCAATGGAGAGTGAATATTTCCGTGGAACAAGTTTAGAATTTGCATTGACACATCACACAATCGAGACCATTCATCCATGGATAACATTACTTCGACGACATTAAATCAAGCATTTTAAAATACCACCACCAGGTAGAACTCCGAATTCGGTATCATACCAACACTGACAGTCTTACAGTCACCGGTGTTTAAACTGTAGCTTTAATTGAACAGCATTATTTCCACATCAGGTCGCTGGTGATGCAGACTTCAGCTCACCTGCAAGGAGAAAAAGAATTATTAGTTAAACATATTTTTCCACCTATATTCTTATTCATCACCATCAGTGCTTATATTTACACTGCCTTGTGGTTGAGGGTGTTGATATACATCTCACCACCCACACCCTTCGACATTTCTCTCAAAAGTGGGAAAACTATTTATTAGTCCCTGTAAATATACACAGAGTGAACATTTATAAAACCAACAAACTGCAGGGTGGGTTCCTGACTGAAAATGGAGGAAAAAAGGTACTATGAACATATGTCCAGAAATGCATCGTTGCCATGGTAGATGGCACTAACGAATATAAGTTCGTCTAACCATGTGTTGTGTGTTCCTTGTGTGTTGCAGGCTATGTGATTGACACAGCATACTGTGAGCAGCAGGATGGTCTGGTATTCAAGTTGTGAACAAATCAAGATGGTGTTTGTGTACAGCCAAGCAGACAGTAATGGTAGTGAGGCAGCATGGCTATTCCAAAATAAGTACCCACAGAGACACCAACCACATCACACAACATTTCAAGCCTTTTTTGAGAGTCTGTATGACCATGAGTGCTTTCAGACAAATGGACGTGCAGCAAGGCGGCGGACTGTGTGTGCACCAGACTTGGAGGACTGCATTATTTCTTGCAGATCCACAGGAAGTGGCCTTCCTGCAGGATGCGACGCCGATGTGACGACAGTGTGACGCCATTGTGACACCAGATACCAATGTGACGCCAGTGTGAAGCCGGTGTGACGCCATTATCACGCCATCGCAATGCCAATGTGAAACCACACCATCCCAGCTCGACGCCAGGTGCTGATGCGAAGGCGGTCTGACGCTTGTGTGACGCCGATGTGACACCATATTGATGACAATGCAGCGCTAGACGCTGATGCGACACCAGTGTGATGCCCCCATGATACCAATGCAACGCCACTGTGATGCCGACGTTATGCCATTAAATTGTTAAAATGCTCTTGGGCC
Organism: Schistocerca nitens; assembly: GCF_023898315.1. NCBI lineage: Eukaryota > Metazoa > Arthropoda > Insecta > Orthoptera > Acrididae > Schistocerca > Schistocerca nitens. Next base: position 865,497,737 of record NC_064616.1, on the reverse strand, counting down.
AGGCAGGAATTTCTGTATGTCCTCGTCTATAGCAATAACAAAGAAAAAAATCGAAGAATAAACGTTATTACTTTTATCACAGAGCATCTGTAAAATACTCATGCATGGAAGCGGAGTAATACTGGAGCGCTGTGATGTATATATTCAAAGTAACCAAATTGTTATAACAAAAAACATTGACAAATACTTACCGACAGCTGCTACTTGCGCAGTGGGAAACTGGACATACATGTTTTAGAAAGGGTATGCAATTCAGGCAATTGCAACACGCTGTGCTGGTGAACCCAGTCAGGTAATGCATCTTCTTACCATTCTGTTGCACTGGCATTATTTGTTGAACAATATTCCCCCTGTCCCAGTCATACACTCGTCCGTCATCATGCCGTTCCACTCTTGATGCAGAAAGCTATGAGCACATTTCTCTGATATATGTTTACAACAAATAGAGTTGCTTCTTTGCTCAATGTTAGCATCTCGTCATTTGAACACGAGACCTGGACGTATGTGAAGACAGCAAAGAAATGGCAGCACTCACGCAATTGAACTATGAAAATTAAAATTGTTCGAAGGGTGAGCGGTCGAGCTTTCATGCCATTGGCCACCCCACGTTTTCGCAAAATGCATACACCATTAGCTACAAAGGAAAGGGAGAGGGGTGAATTAGGGAAATAATGTCATAGCCCGAGAGCTAGATGCTGAAGTCAGCGATTCCGGTGAAAGAGCTGATGTTGATATTAGCAATTACAGGAATGCTGATTCTGATGTCAGCGATTGAAGCTTGTACATGCATTGCCCTCTGATCCTACCACACAATGAGAAAGTGCAGAAATTCACATGAAGGTTCAACGTTTTGACAACATAAGCGACATTCAGATCCATGTGATGCACGAGTTGAACAACATTCGACAGAAGGAGTTTGCTGACAGTTTTACTTGGTTGTACGAACTTTTTTGTGTTGAACAAAAGAGGGGGGGGGGGGGGGGAGACTGTGTAGAACACCTGAAGCATTAAAACTACCATCTTAACTTTTCTCTCTTTTTTTTAATTAATCCAGTCTCATAATTTTTTGGAATAACAGGGCCCTACTGGCCTGCTCAGACGGTTGCTTTCGGCTACTTTTCCTCTTTGTGTAGTTTTTAGTCTTGGAAACAAACGAATAAACCTCCTATATTTTGTATATTTCAACTCAATAATGTCTTATGGAATAATTTTGTGGGGTAACTCGTCAATTACAAAGAAAGTATTGAGTGCACGAACACGAGCAGTAATAATAATATGTGTTCACTTGCAGTCATCTTGTAAGAACTCCTTTAAGGAGTTAGACATTTTAACTACACCTTAACAACATATATATTCGCTATTGAAATTCATCATAAATAATCAGTCACCATTTGAGAAGAACAGTGACGTCCATACTTACAAAACTAAAGGAAAAACGCACCTTCATTACTCATTAGTAACGCTATCAGCTAACAAGGGAGTTCAATATGTATCAATAAAAGTTTTGGATCATTTTCCCAATAGCATAAAATGTCTGACAGGTAGTAAAACAAGTCTTAAATCAAACCTAAAATCGTTTCTTCTGGACAACTCCTTATATTCCGTAGACTAAGATTTATTTGAAAACTTGTAGCGCCCCCTCCAAAAAAATAATAATTTTAAGTATAGTTGCATGAGTAGAACTGAAAAATAATGCGTTCATTAATGTTAAATTTAGACCAATGTGTCATTTTGCAACCTCACAAGTTCACAACTTTACTATATCAGCATGTAGCATCCACTCAAACTAATCATGTATACACATCCTGTAAACTGACTCATTCCACACCTTTCGATTAAAAAAAATGTAAATGTTCAGTGGGACATATAAATGTCTAACTAATCAACTAACAAACATCCCACCCCCCTGCACCATTGAGCCGCTTAGTCATTATTATGCAAGTAACACTTCTATTAGTAGAATGTAACTTATTCATGGTCAATACTGTTTTGTTTATTGCTTTCTGTTTCGGGAAGGATCTTAGCGAGTTCACGGCCTTTTCAGAACGCATTAGCACCGCGAACTTCAACGCTAAGTCGGCAGTCACTGTGACAAACCTCGCTTGGTTTTCCGTTACACCATGAGATGATGTTCTCAAGCAGATAGTTCACTACGCACGAGACGGATAGTCGAAGCTTCTTCTGGCCACGACTGCAAATTCTGTCCTACCTTATTTCCTCTTACACCTCAGGCTTTCGGTAGATCACGGAGCACGTCTACTAATCACAGGGACGAGCAAATCATTGCTGCGATGCTCTGGGCAAGGCTGTTCAGACTTCCTCTCACGAGCCGCTGGGGTATGATTCTCACCCCGTACTATAGGGAAGAAACACAGAAATTTAGAAACATAGTTCAAATGGGTCTGAGCACATATGGGACTTAACATCTGAGGTCATCAGTCCCCTAGAACTTAGAACTACTTAAACCTAACTAACCTAAGGACATCGCACACATCCATGCCCGAGGCAGGATTCGAACCTGCGACCATTGCGGAAATTTAGAACATGGTATGCACATGTAAACAGTGTGTGGAGCAGAATCCCGAAATTTCGCATCATTTAAGCACTAACTCACCCCACGACAGCCGTGGAATAGCTTCTACTTAGGATTCAAAGGCCTCGTTTGAAGAACAATCTGATTAGCTGTGATGTGCCTACTCTTCAAACATTCGCTTGACGTCAACATGTAGTACATAGCAAAAGAAGATACTACATGCGCGTTTTGCTAGAAACTTTGCTATAGAAGTTTTTCCACGTACAGTTATCGCCGATTATCGACCACGGTTTAGCTCCACGCTGTTTCAAGACACTTGCTTCCGCGACAGCGAACAGCATTTAACAAGATCACTTTTTCAACCTCATCTAATCAGAGCAGTTATTAGACATGCCCAAATCGCGAATGAAAAGGAGCGTAGCGGAGGCGTCCGTAGAAGCCACAGTAACTGTCTAAGCAGTTACAGCATAAAGGTAATCGAGAGCAGAAATTCTGCAAGGATAATTCCGAAACCTACATCTACACTCCTTATGGCGTGTGATGGTAGGTACTCTGTTTACCTGCGTCACTTCCCCTTTCCCTGTTCCAGTCGCGAATAGTTCGGAATAAGAACGATTGCTGATAAGTCTCTGAGTGGGCTCGACCCTCTCTAATTTTATCTTCGTGATCTTTCCGCAAGATATACTCAGGGGGAAGCAATATATCGGCTAGCTCTTCTAGGAACGTACTCTCTCGGAACTTTTAACACTACAACACATTGTGATGTAGAATGCGTCTCTTGCAGTGTCTGCCACTGGCGTTCAATGAGCATCTCTGAGACGCTTTCGAGTTAAGTAAAGGACACTGTAACGAAACGTGCAGTCCTTCTTTGAATCTTCTCCATTTCTTTATCAATACGTCTGGTTCGGATTCCAGGCTGACGAGAAATATTCAAGTATTGGTTTTTGTTAGCTACTTCCTTTATTGGTGGACTACGTTTCCCAGGGATTTTTCCAATGAATCTCAGTCTGGCATCTGCCTTGCCTCCGATTAATATTATGCGGTCACTACACTTCAAATTGGTCCATATGCATACTCCTAGGCGCTTTAAGTGAATTGCAAGACCCTGTGGTGTGTGGATGTGAAATCGTACCGGAATGATGGAACTGTCCTCACACACCCCTTAACAACCGATGTTAAATTTTAATAGCCGAACGGAATCGCCATCTCAAAAATTACCCTAGCATGGAGCCTAAGGTGGGGAATTGCTATAAAATCCTACTGAATGACTACTTTTTCTCAGTCGACATATAATAATAATAATAATAATTCCCGTGGAGGCCCGGGAAAAGAATAGGCCTCCGGTATGTTCTGCCAGTCGTAAAAGACCACGAAAAGAACAAACCACTAATAGGGCTAACCCCCCTTTTAGTGTGATTAGTTGGTTCAGGACATAACTAAAGAAGCCCAGGACAAGCGCCGTCATGGTCGGGGACGACCCTTGAACCCTATGCCCGCCCACAATGGTAACGACACTGCTAGCCAACTGGAAAATGATTCAAATCCAAATAGAGGTGTTTTGCAGGATATGCTTCCTGCAACCACCTTAGAAGGAAAACAAAGACAGAGGATGAGATGGTCAGATGAAGTTAATCGACACCTCATGTTCTGTTATTACCAAGCAACAAACCTAGGAACCAACACAACTGGATACAGATCACAAGTATACACAACATTTATTACCAGATACCCAGAATTAAAATTTTTAACAGAACAGCGACTAGCTGATCAGATCCGTGTAATAATCAAAAATAACAGGATACCCCAGTCAGAATTAGAAAACATCAAACAACAAGTACAACAAATACTGGAACAAAATAATGTGCAATCAGAAGAAGATGAAAATACAGTAATGGACTCAAACATCCCAGAGCAATCAAACAAAAAACAACACGCATCAATTAAACAGTCAGAGGAAAACGAAATCTTAAGACAGCCACCAGAACAAGCACAAATAGAACACGAAGTGACACATATGTTAGATATAGAAGAAAAATTTCAGCTGACATATATAGAATACAAAGACACAAATACAGACATTAGACCATTCTTGCATAGACCGCCAAATAACCCACAAGTCGAAACAACAATAAAAACTATCAACACAATCATACACAACAAAATAAATGAAAACACAACTATGGAAGAGTTACAACTACTGGTTTATATAGGAGCACTCACTACACTAAATATACACACTAGGCAGAGATCAGAACCAACCAACACACAGAAGAAACCCACAAAACCAGCATGGCAACACAGGCTACAGATCAGAATAGAAAAACTGAGAAAAGACATCGGACAGCTAACACAATTTATAAGAAATGAAATGACAGAAAAAAAAACGAAAAATTTTAGGTAATATCTCACAACAAGAAGTGATAGAGCAATTAGATGAAAAGAAGCAGAAATTACAAGCATTGGCCAAACGACTTAGAAGATACAAAAAAAGTGAAAATAGAAGGAAACAAAACCAAACATTCAACACAAACCAAAAGAAATTTTATCAGACAATAGATAACACACACATTAAAATAGACAATCCACCAAACATAACAGACATGGAACACTTCTGGAGCAACATATGGTCAAACCCAGTACAACATAACAGGCATGCACGGTGGATACAAGCAGAAACAGATACATACAAGATGATACCACAAATGCCTGAAGTGATAATTTTGCAACATGAAGTCACCCAAGCAATTAATTCTACTCACAATCGGAAAGCCCCCGGAAAAGATAAAATAGCAAATTTCTGGCTCAAGAAATTCACCTCAACACATTCACATCTAACTAAATTATTTAACAGTTACATTGCAGACCCATACACATTCCCTGATACACTTACACATGGAATAACTTATCTGAAACCTAAAGATCAAGCAGACACAGCAAACCCAGCTAAATATCGCCCCATAACATGCCTACCAACAATATACAAAATATTATCTTCAGTCATTACACAGAAATTAATGACACATACAACACAGAACAAAATTATAAATGAAGAACAAAAAGACTGTTGCAAAGGAGCACGAGGGTGTAAAGAGCAACTGATAACAGATGCAGAGGTGACATATCAAGCTAAAACTAAACAAAGGTCGCTACACTATGCATACATTGATTACCAAAAAGCTTTTGATAGTGTACCCCACTCATGGTTACTACAAATATTGGAAATATACAATGTAGATCCTAAATTGATACAGTTCCTAAACATAGTAATGAAAAAGTGGAAAACCACACTTAATATCCAAACAAATTCAAATAATATCACATCACAGCCAATACAGATTAAGCGTGGAATATACCAAGGAGACTTATTAAGTCCTTTCTGGTTCTGCCTTGCTCTGAACCCACTATCCAACATGCTAAATAATACAAATTATGGATACAATATTACTGGAACATACCCACACAAAATCATACATCTGCTATACATGGATGATCTAAAACTACTGGCAGCAACAAATCAACAACTCAACCAATTACTAAAGATAACAGAAGTATTCAGCAATGATATAAATATGGATCTTGGAACAGACAAATGTAAGAAAAATAGCATAGTCAAGGGAAAACACACTAAACAAGAAGATTACATATTGGATAACCACAGCGACTGCATAGAAGCGATGGAAAAAACAGATGCCTATAAATATCTAGGATACAGACAAAAAATAGGAATAGATAATACAAATATTAAAGAAGAACTAAAACAAAAATATAGACAAAGACTAACAAAAATACTGAAAACAGAATTGACAGCAAGAAACAAGACAAAAGCTATAAATACTTATACTATACCAATATTGACCTACTCATTTGGAGTAGTGAAATGGAGTAACACAGACCTAGAAGCACTCAATACACTTACACGATCACAATGCCACAAATATAGAATACATCACATACATTCAGCAACTGAAAGATTCACATTAAGCAGAAAGGAAGAAGGAAGGGGATTTATCGACATAAAAAACCTACATTATGGACAGGTAGACAATTTAAGAAAATTCTTTATAGAACGAGCAGAAATTGGCAAAATACACAAAGCAATCACTCATATAAATACATTGGCTACACCACTGCAATTTCATAACCACTTCTACAATCCTTTAGATCACATAACATCAACACATACGAAGAAAGTAAATTGGAAAAAGAAAACACTACATGGCAAGCACCCGTATCATCTAACACAGCCACACATCGATCAAGACGCATCCAACACATGGCTAAGAAAAGGCAATATATACAGTGAGACGGAAGGATTCATGATTGCAGTACAGGATCAAACAATAAACACCAGATATTACAGCAAGCATATTATTAAAGATCCCAATACCACAACAGATAAATGCAGACTTCGCAAACAACAAATAGAAACAGTAGATCACATCACAAGCGAATGTACAATACTAGCAAATACAGAATACCCCAGAAGACATGACAATGTAGCAAAAATAATACATCAACAGCTTGCCTTACAACATAAACTTGTAAAACAACATGTTCCCACATACAAGTATGCACCACAAAATGTACTGGAGAACGATGAATACAAATTATACTGGAACAGAACCATTATAACAGATAAAACAACACCACATAACAAACCTGACATCATACTCACCAATAAAAAGAAGAAATTAACACAACTAATCGAAATATCCATACCCAATACAACAAATATACAGAAGAAAACAGGAGAAAAAATTGAAAAATACATCCAACTGGCTGAGGAAGTCAAGGACATGTGGCATCAGGATACAGTAGACATTATACCAATTATACTATCAACTACAGGAGTCATACCACACAATATCCACCAGTACATCAATGCAATACAACTACATCCAAACTTATATATACAACTACAGAAATCTGTAATTATTGACACTTGTTCAATTACCCAAAAGTTCCTAAATGCAATGTAACATATACCATACAGTTAAAAGGAAGTCACGCTTGATCAAGGTCCGCGTCACCTTCCATTTTTAACCAGACATAACGTCTGAGACAAGAAAGAAATAATAATAATAATAATAATGAACTTTAATATCATTCTTGAAAAAATTATCAGGACATGGGAAAAAGAAGTCAAAGGTATCCAAATTGGCATTAGAAAAGATAATAGATTCAATGTGAAGTGTTTAGCTTTTGCAGATGACCTTGCAATCCTCAGAAATAATACAAAAGAAGCCACTAACGCCATAGAGAAGTTACACGAAATTGCACAAATAACTGGCCTGCAAATTTCGTATGAGAAAACCCAATACATAGAAATAGTACCACAAAACAAATTGCCTATTGCGACAACCCATGGGATAATCGTACAAGTACCACATTTTAAGTACCTGGGAGAAATCATCCAGCCATCAGGGATCAACCTAAAGGCCAATGAGGAAAGAATAAAAACACTACAGAAAGCATATAAACTCACGTGGAACTATTATAACAAAAAGTGCATATCCATTAACGCAAAACTGAGGCACTACAACACGGTCGTACTTCCGGAGGCACTGTATGCATCTGAAACAACACAAATAGGTGGGCAAACTAAAATCAAAGAAATAGAGAAAAAATAAAGGAAAATTCTTAGGAAAATTTTTGGCCCGATACAAGAGCAAGGAATCTGGAAGAAGAGACCAACATCAGAATTATATAAATACACAGACAAGATTACGGACACAATAAGGAAAAGAAGAATGCAGTTCTACGGACATATCCACGGGATGAATGAAAACAGAATTTCAAAGCGAATTCTTAAAGTCATCAACTCAGATAGGGGAAAAACAAAATGGATAAAAGAAGTTGAAGAGGACCTCAGAGAAGCACACATAACAGTAAACGATGCAGAAAATAGAACTGAATTCAGGAACATCACCAAAAAACATAAATTTGACAACACAACACAGAAGAGACCAGGATGCAAATGGACAGCGGGGCGAAAGAAACAACACAGTGAACACATGAAGAAAATTTTGGCTCAGAAAAAACATAAACAATCATCATAAAGGAATTCAAGTTCAAACGCTCTCTTTAAATGGGAATAATCGAAAATAATAATAATAATAATAATGAACTGAAGGAAACTACAAATCACTTCAAATTAAATACAAATAAAATTGAATTGACGTTTTATTATATTAAAATCAATGACATAGCACGAGACGACAATGAAAGTATGAAGCTATTGGGGGGTGGACTACTGTATCTTAGCTGCATGTCCAGTCACTAATACGGATGCAGCCTACCAAGTGTTTTAATTACTCCACTGGTTGACTGAATAATAAATGAAAACTATACTATCACTCGAACTAACATTAACGGTATTCTGGCAAAGGTAGTCCCCTCTGCAAACATCAACGCCCAGATATCACCAGTGCTGCTGCATATTCTCACCAATTTGCTGTGGCGGTAAAGTCGGCCGTGTGTGGTCGCATGTGAAGAAGCAGAACCTCGCTCGTGAGGACCTGGACACCGCGAAGTCCCATTCACTGTCTGAACCCAGAGTTTTCGATGTCTAAAACCAGCGACCTTTCACCTTCCACATCAAAAAACAATAGTGTCTATCTTCACACGCCCCTGCTCCCGATTCTGTTGTTTGCGCCGTTCCGGCCGCAACCGCCAATCAGGAAAAAAAATTACTATTTTCCACCAATTGCGTAGAAACTGCCAGGTTTAATAAGTTCCCACCACTGAATGTCTCCAGAAGCGGGTCAGCCAGCGCACATCTCCCTCGACAGTTTTTTCTAGAAATTCCCGTCTAACGTCAGGAGGCGATGGGCGGGTCAGAGCGTTGTTTAATCAGTTCCAAATTTCCAGAAGCCTGACCAATTTAACGGAAACTCCACGAGGCTCCTCCTCCCACCATACAGGCCCAGACATTCCAAAACATTTGATTTCTTACAATGAATTATTAGGTAGCAGCCAGCACTTGAAACTACCACCCTCCGTCTTCCACAGAGCCGAACCCCTTCATAGCGTGATTGACGGAGGAGTTCCGTGAACCCTCTCAGGTGGCTTCTTGACACGCATAAGTCGGAAAAAAGCCTCTGAATGCCGCTTGGTCTCCCCTGTCGCTCTCAGAGTTCTGTGCAAACTGAGCGGTTCTCTCGCATTCTTAGAGTGGAACTACAAGCCTCGAGCGACAGCCATGCAGTTTTATAAGAGACATTCCTCAATATTAAATAACGTCATGAGACTTTTAGCGCGATGAAACTAAAGTGCTGTCGCCAGTCGTGACAAGGAGCTGATGAATTTAGCATATAAATGGAAGGAGGTAAGCCAGACAGCTTGTAACCTCTCAAAGTACCTGCATCCAGTGATTGTTCTGTAATTGTGTAATCATACAATAAAGGATCTTTTTGTCCATGTACACGCAATACATTACATTTGTTTGTATTGAGGGTCAATTGTCACTCGTTGTACCAAGCGTCGATCTTCTGCATTTCGCTACAATTTTGTAGCGTTGGAGCTTCCCTGTATGCAACACCATCATCCGCGAAAAGCCTCATGGAACTTCCTACGTTATCTACAGTCCAATGGGGCACGCCCAAAGTTAGTTTTACGTCTGAAGACTTCTCTTCATTGAGAATGACATGCTATGTTCTGTTTGCTAGAAACTCTTCGACCAAATTGTGGGGCGGCGGGTGGAATTATTTGTTATATAAATGTTTTGTTTTTCCCGGCCGATTAGCAACATATGTGGGGCGGCGGGTGGAATTATTTGTTGTTAATGTTCCTATTATTTATGCAGTCTTTTGCCGTTCTCAACACTGGCTCTCTAATTACAATATTGGCAACCAGAAAGTGATTAGCAAAACGTGAAGCCTGTAATTAGAATTCCTAGTGCCCACTTCATTTGAGAAATACATATATAGCTACAGCTTATAGCTCTGAGGAATTAGGAGATTGTCTGGGATTCATAATCAAAAACGATTCTCTCTAAAATGTACACTATATTCTGAAAGTCACAGACCAAAAAGAATCAACGCAATCCAACTAACAGAGCAGTTCAGAGTCTAATGCGCTGATGCAACTATGACTGTTCAAATTAACCGTTTAAGTGAATGCTCGCCATAATTTGATGATAATGTTCATCAAACGCCACGCTAAATAATGGTAGAATGTCTGTCCCGCGACGGCACGTGAAAATACGACATACGCAAACTGAAGATAGATCATTAAAGTCATCCCAGAATTAACACTTCACTCGAAAATGATTTCATGGTTACGCGTATCCCGAGTAACTTATTACGGCACCCGAGGCTGTTTATAGCAATGATACTGACGCGACGCGACTCCCGGCACAGGTGGTGTGCTATTCAGCGTCTGGAGAGAACTGGGGCCTTCTTCTCCCTTTTTTTTCCTTTATTGATTTTCAATTCCCCCCCCCCCCCCCTGAAGGGGGCGGGCTGGCAGCAGCTTAGTACGCTGCTCTACAGCCTACAGACTTTTATTCTAAAAAACGGAAGAAGAAAAGAAACAAGAAAAACAGGCGATAAAACGGTGACGTCAAGTGTAAAATGGCGGGAAAATGCGGAAAGTTAAAACAGAAAGCAAAAGGAGTTGGCAACGTTAATAAAAGACACAGGAATCAGACAAGTAACATAGTACACACACAATTAAAAAACACGGCGACAGTCTGGTTTCTGTTCGCAAGAGATAAAAGGCACACCCAGCGACAGTATGATGGCCGTTCGCAACACTTCCCAAAAAAAAAACACAACACGGAACACTCACTGTAGCCTTCTTCTCTCGCGCAGCGTTCTTATATATAAAGCCGTGGTGCGGACGGCTAAGGGAACGCCTGATCAAAATTGCTCTCCCGACTAGCCGCTGGGCTAGTAATGCACCACTTTAAGTTATCGAATAAATCATTGCTTCCTTTGCTGATGGCCAATGAAGCTTTCAATTTAAATGTGCAATCACCACACAGGTAAGTAATCATAATAAAAGTCTGACGTGGTTAAGTTAAATATTTTGGGCGAGAGAATTAATTTAATTACACTACACGCAGTAGACGAGCTCTTTGGAGATACGCTATCGCTATAGTTTTATAGTTATTCAATTGAAACTTCTCACATCTTTATGATTATAGCGGATCTCCCTTCAACTTAAATTTAAACATCCTAGCTTTCTTTATTAGCCTACTTAATCTATCTTGCTTCCTTAATTTTTAAGACAAAAACCAGAAAATCATGAATCTCAACTAAAATTTTAATTTGTGAGATCCAGAATACTGTTTCTACTAAATTATTATACAAAACTTACAAAGAGTGTTTGAAGACAATGGGTACTCTCCACAACAAATACAGAGGGCACTGAAAATGAAACCGAAAGAGGCCACAAAGAAAGCAGAAGAAGATGAAGAAACCTTTAAATCGATGGCCTTCCTGCCGTATGTGGGTAGCCTCTCATCAAAAATAGGACGCATCCTTGGCAGACACAAAGTAAAAGTTATTTTTCGTCCTCCACCCAAGACAGCTGCACTCGTGGGCTCCGTGAAAGATGATTTGCTGCTCCGAAAATCTGGAGTTTACAAAATTCCATGTGAATGTGGCCTTTCTTACATCAGACAAACAACTCGTACTGTCCAAGAAAGATGTACAGAACACCGGAGGTACACACGACTTTTACAACCTAATAAGTCGGCAGTGGCAGAGCACTGTATTGATAATGGCCACAGTATGTTGTATGACAACGTCGAAATTTTGGCAACTACATCATCGTTTTGGGACTCGATAGTGAAGGATGCGATTGAAATTCGCTTGACGACGAATTTAATTAATAGAGATAGTGGTTTCAATCTTGATAAATCATGGAATCCGGCACTTGCTGTAATAAACTCACAAAGACGTCGTCACAGTGCAGCTCACAATGATATATCGATATGCCAACACAGATCAACTGCGGTACTTTTGTGGGGAGAATTAAATGTCAGGCAGGTAATATTAATGAGATCGTAGTAATCTTCGGAAGTGACCAACAGTCACAATGAAACCACGTGTAGCAATAAGTTGAAATACTTCCATGTGCTTAAGTTAAGCTGAATTACTAGCGTGTGTACTATAAGTTGAAATATTTCAGAAGTAGCGTGTGCTGGACTTGAAATTAGAGGCGAGTACTTCCACGTGGTGAGTACTGTGTGAGTCTCAATCTGTGTATGAGACAAAGGATAAAGAGAAGTACTCGTCCATGGTATCAATTGAGGACTTGTGTGTGTGATGAATATGTTCTTAATATTACTTTGCGAGATATGTTTCCGTGTGACGCTTGATTCAAACTACAACACTCTGAGAGAGAAACAAGGTGAGTCAGCCGTCTATCCAGCAACGCCACTTGGCTTGCATTGCACAGGAAGACGTGCATATATCTCCAGAGTTCATAGTAGGAAAGTAGAATTACGAAGTGGGGCAGTGTCGTGTGAAACTGGGATAAATATTAATTGAAGTGGGAAAGCTGAAAGTGATAATGTTGTGACTATTCCCTGTGTAGTATTTCATGTTGTAGTGTGGTGTATGTCATGTAATTTAAGTATGTGTGGTTTGCATGGGAGAGTAGCAAGGTAGTTTCAGAGGTAGTGGCTTATGCGTGTTCCTTTTGTACTGCTCGGTCTGGAGGAAAGTTTCGTGATGATGATTGTGAGAGTCGAAGTGTGAGAAATAATAAAGGATCCACCATCCTATCCAGAAAGTGCACTGTAGCGTTAAATAATTACGAGACCATAAGATAGAGATTCACCAATGTAAAGCCATGCCCACTGGGCGGAATTTCTCATGTGTTATTGTTGTAGGTTATAGAATTTGTGTGTTTAGATTATAGAATTTATCGGAATAAATAAGATAGTGAAAAGAAAAAGATTGTTGGCCTTTTCCTTCGAATTGTATGTTGTCATGATATCCAGAATTTATAATGTGTGCGCCACTCATATTCAGTGCGATGGCCACATGTTGATAAAAGCCGTTAAATAAAAAAAAAAGGAAAATGTGGTATTGCCAGTGTGTAGTGAACGGTCAGAGTTCTGTAAATTACTGATAGTCAGATGAGCGTTTCCGTTGCATATTATTCATACAGGGGGATAATTTGTAACTTAATTGTGAGTACGAGAGTTCATGTTACTCGATAAATAAGAATGAATCCACTCACTTGGCAGACCACTCATCTTGCAGGCCTGACTGCTTGATGCCACAGTATGAGCAAGGCATGTGGGTGCCTCTCAAACTGTCCAGATCCTCTTTCAACGTATTGCAACCAGCCTTGAAGGTATTGTCCATTACCTCCAATCGTTTATTAAAATTAGTTTGGCTGACCACAATCTCATATTTTAATTCAGCATTATTGGATTCTTATTTATTGTCCATTACCTCAAACCGTTTATTAAAATTGGTTTGGCTGGCCACAATCCTGTTATTTACCTCAGTTATATCAGATTTTAACTCAGCTGTCATTCTAGCATTACTGGCAGCTATTGTTTGTAATATTACATTTAAATCACTAGCCCCAGTATCTTTGGGTTGCTCACTAGCTGGCTTTTTATCACACTCAGGTGACGAAAAACTAGCTTCAACACCAGAATCATCAAAACTAAATGAAACTTCTGATTGACCAGTCATATCTAATTTATCCTTTTTAAACTCTACCATCTCTGATGACTGTTTCATTTTTAATTCATCAGACAAACTATCATCCAATAAATTAACAATTTATGATTTCTGCTTTACTACAGGGATCTCTATTATTGAATCATTGCCCCTTTTCACACTACTGTCAGGAGACAATACTTCATATTTCACTTTAACATTACTATTTTCATGCATATTTACACTTGAACCGTTGTCTGGATTTACAGTTCCCTCAACAGACATAGGTTCTGATTTAAGTTTAACCTCAGTTTCTTTTGGCGGTTCCATTGCCGACAGTCTTTTAGTGCAGGTTAGTAAAAATTTTAACAGCTTTTCACATAATTTAGTTCCTTCTGCACAACGTATGGCGTTGCCGGCGTGGTGTACCATGATTACTGATGCGAGGCGGCGCGTTGAACTGCAAACAGCACTTCGACGGCTGCTGTGTGTTTGTGTGGCCCGCAACTGCAGGCGCGGCTCCGGTTGCTCCGGCAGACAACTGCGGTGAGGCAAAACTGGCTTCTCGCGATGCAGGAGGCGCCGTTAGAGTCAATGCGAGCTCCGTCAATCCAGATGCGTTGTTAATCCAATTGCGTCGTCCACATGCACACGTAACACTGCCTATTACTGTTCCATTGCTCAGTTGCATGTCGCATTTCACTCCCCAATCCAAATATTTAAAAATCACTTTCACTTTTACTCAGTTTCTTTCTCGGTCGATGCACCATATATGGGGTGGCGGGTGGAATTATTTGTTATATAAATGTTTTGTTTTTCCCTGCCGATTAGCAACATATATGGGGTGGCGGGTGGAATTATTTGTTGTTAATGTTCCTATTATTTATGCAGTCTTTTCTGTTCTCAACACTGGCTCTCCAATTACAATATTGGCAACCAGAAAGTGATTAGCAAAACGTTAAGCCTGTAATTAGAATTCCTAGTGCCCACTTCATCTGAGAAATACATTTATAGCTATAGCTTATAGCTCTGAGGAATTATGAGATGGTCTGGGATTCATAATCAAAAACGATTCTCTCTAAAATGTTCACTGTATTCTGAAAGTCACAGACCAAAACGTATCCACACAATCCAACAGAGTAGTTCAGAGTCTAATGCGCTGATGCAACTATGACTATTCAAATTAATTGTTTAAGTGAATGCTCGCCATAATTTGATGATAATGTTCATCAAACGCCACGCTAAATAATGGTAGAATGTCTGTCCCGTGACGGCACGTGAAAATACGACATACGCAAACTGAAGATATATCATTAAAGTCGTCCCAGAATTAACACTTCACTCGAAAATTATTTCATGGTTACGCGTATCCCAAGTAACTTATTACGGCACCCGAGGCTGTTTATAGCAATGAAGCCGACGCGACGCGACTCCCGGCACAGGTGGTGTGCTATTCAGCATCTGGAGAGAACTGGGGCCTTCTTCGCTCGCGCAGCGTTCTTATACATAAAGCCGCGGTGCGGACGGCTAAGGGAATGCCTGATCAAAATTGCTCTCCCGACTAGCCGCTGGGCTAGCAATGCACCACTTTAAGTTATCGAATAAATCATTGCTTCCTTTGCTGATGGCCGATGAAGCTCTCAATTTAAATGTGCAATCAGCACACAGGTAAGTAATCATAATAAAACTCTGACGTGGCTAAGTCAAATATTTTGCGCGAGAGAATTAATTTAATTACACTACACGCAGTAGACGAGCTCTGAACTTGCTCTTTGGAGATATGCTATCGCTATAGTTTTATAGTTATTCAGTTGAAACTTCTCACATCTTTATGATTATAGCGGATCTCCCTTCTAATTAAATTTACACATCCTAGCCTTATTTATTAACCTACTTAATCTATCTTGCTTCCTTAATTTTTAAGACAAAAACCAGAAAATCATGAATTTCAACTAAAATTTTAATTTGTGAAATCCAGAATACTGTTTCTACTAAATTATTATGCAAAAGGGATCTAAATACAAATTTTTAAGTTTCTAGCTCTTTTCTGTTGCGCCAATGATTTTTACACAAAAACGTCCAAATTTCGAAAATGGTTAAAGTTATTGAACTGACATTCAACACATATTGATTTAGTATTACTCCTGATATGCTAGAAACGTTTCAGGTTATTTACTTGATTTTTAAAGTATTGCACAACATTTATGACGTCAGAGCTAGTTACAGCGGACTAGGCTGGTACACAATGGAAAGACTGATGTGAATTATATACGGCGTGAGTAGGCTGCTTCCTTACAAAATCACGCTGGACTGATATTCCGCGTACTCGTGGTTTGTTGCCGTATGGGGTAGCTGCGCGGTCTGCGGTGCCTTGGACGGTTTAGTTGGCCTCCCCCCATCGGAGGTTCGAGTCCTCCCTCGGGCATGGGTGTGTGTGTTGTCCTTAATGTAATTTACTTTAAGTTAGATTAAGTATTGTGTAAGGTTAGGAACCGATGACCTCAGTAGTTTGGTCCCATAGGATCTTACCACAAATTTCCAAATTTTTCCTCGTAGTTTTTTCTTTAAGTAGCAGTGCGAAGCTGTATCGAACGCCCTCCAGAAGTCAAGAAACACTTCATCTACCTGGGCACCTGTATCTACCGTCTTTCTGGGTCTCGTGGACCAACAGAGCGAGAGGCCTATCACACGATCATTGCTTTAGGAACTTATGTTTATTTCGACAAAGGAAATTTTCAGACTCCAGGAATGTCATAACACACGAGCATAAAACACGTTCCAAAATTCTACAACAGACCAACCTCAGAGATACATACCTATAGTTTTGTGCGTCTGTTCGACGACCCTTCTTGATAACGGTAATGATCGCTGCTAGAAGAGAGGCAAGTTTATTTGCGCACTCTATGTAGAATGGATCTGGTATCCCATCAGATCCAGTGGCCTTTCCTCTGTTGAGGGAACTGAGCTGTTTTCTGTCCCTTGGTCACTTATTTCGATATGTGCTCTATCCCATACGGCGGATCGAGCTACAGGTGGGGTTATTCTAACCTCGATGATGGCACCTAAAGAAGTAACACTGAAGTTTGATAAAATGGACTAGTGATCTCCAGTTGATCGTTAACGAGCAACTGATAGTAGATACGCTACACAGGTAATTCTTCTGAGACCTTGGCAGGTAGATCTTGCTAGTGAAGATAAATAGATCGGTTTCTTATTACAGTCTCACGTCTGTAGTATCATACATACAGGAAAAAATAAACAAAATTAAGAATCAATTACATGAGTAATGTAAAGTCTCTCAGGAGCAACATGCGCATCTTTAACATCTACGGAATCCTAGCAGTAAGGTTCATACAACTGTCATAAATTAGAGCCTTCATTTGACCTTAGAATACAAAGTCCATTGTCTTCATTTGCGGCGAACGGGTTGACCGTGGAGCGAGATTATCATGATCAATATATTGACCCTGTAGTGTATGCCAACTCTTTACAGTAAAATCATACAAGCCTAGTAGTTATCAGCTGTATATTTTCCAGGAAGTGGTTCCCGGAGGGGTTACGGATTTTCACCTGCCTCGAGATGTCTCGGTGTTTGTGTTGTACTCATCATTTCATCATCATTCATGAAAGTGGCGAGATTGGACTGAGCAAAAGTTGGGAATTTGTACGGGCGCTGATAACCGTACAGTTGAGCGCCCCCTAAATCAAACATCATCATCATCCAGGAAGTGGAGGAAGACATATCCAAGCAACGTTGTGTAGAGCTTTCAGTCCAGTCTCTAAAGAAATACCATTGCTCGGTGACGAGCCATCGTAGACGACACAGTAAATATCCCAGAACACTCTCTGGAAGTTGGTCAACAAAGTTCACTTTCTGCCTGTATAGAGCATTGGAGAATGTAAAGTGAAAGTGTTTATTTACAATTTTGTATAGAAAGGAACATATGACCCTTGCCACTCAAGTACCGATGAGACGACTCTTTTCATTGACAGGGTTTGTGTATTTTTTCTGTATCGAGTACCAACGCAGCACAGCACCATCGGTCACGTAGTCAGGTATCAACAGTCAAAATGGTTGCGCAATATTTCCTGACGCTGACTCCATGATATTATGTTCTGAGACCAAGGTTAAATTTCACAACATAACTTTCGTAGAAGACATGAGTGTGAGAACCAATTAGAACTGTGAATTACGTAATTCCACTAACAGCATGTTACGTTCTCGTATTTGAACATCAATTCAACAAGTGCTCCAAGAATTGTTATGTTGCAATGATACTGATGCGAACCACCACTAAATAAACAAATCGGAGTCGGCTAATGCTGAACTTTGAGGTTAGATATAAGTCGTCGACTAATGTAACATAATTTCAGATATCACACCCAACGTTAGTTGCTACAGTGACACATTTTGGCTGAGACCTGAATCGAGCACTTTTGTAACGGCGCTAGTCCTCTTTTGTGCCAAATGACTGACAATTCATGGTCAGATTTACGCTACAGGTATTAATTTACGATGGGTGCTCAATAAGTAATGCAACACATTTTTTCTGAAAGCAGGTGGGCTTTATTCAGAATTCCAATACACCGTATTATGCCTCCCGCTTTTGGCTAAAAAAAACTATATTTCAACATAATTCCGTTAAATGCGACGGCATTACGCCACCTTACTAGGAGGGCCTCTATGCCCACATGGTACCAACCTACTGGTCGACATCGGAGCCAACGACTTGCTGTTGAACTAGTGTATCAGAACCACCAACAGAGACGTCCAGTTGAGCAGTGGGGTGTTTCATCATCTATCACCTCAAATAAAAGCGTCCGCACGTTCCAACACTACAGGAATCACGACTGTACGTGGACGGACGGACCATGCGAGATCGGACAGATTTGCACGACCTTGTTGCGATGATGACAGATGCTTCGCCCAAGAACATTCCGTACTTTTGTTCAGTGCCAGGTATTCGTAGACATTCTGCAAGCGCCTATGAGTACCTGGGATGCTTTGGCTTTCCGCTAAAAGAAACTTAATAACATCTCTCTACTACAACACACCTCCATTACAGACGCCATTTTGAAGCCTGCGTATGGCGCTGACACCTATCGTAACTTCATTAAACTGTAGGGGCTGAAATGGGAACATTCCACTGTCCCACAAAAAATTCTGCATTTTTCCAACCGAAACTGGCAGAGCAAGAAAGTGTTGGATTACATATCGAGCACTCCTAGTACATATTTCTGTTATCATTAAATCTGGATTCATTTTGCCAGTACTTCTGGATGTTACAGTTTTTACAAGCGTTAGTGTAAGACGCGTACACTTACACTGCCGTTTAGAGGTGATATCACAGGCCATGTACAGGGTGTTTCAAAAATGACCGGTATATTTGAAACGACAATACAAACTAAACGAGCAGCGATAGAAATACACCGTTTGTTGCAATATGCTTGGGACAACAGTACATTTTCAGGCAGACAAACTTTCGAAATTACAGTAGTTACAATTTTCAACAACAGATGGCGCTGCGGTCTGGGAAACTCTATAGTACGATATTTTCCACACATCCACCATGCGTAGCAATAATATGGCGTAGTCTCTGAATGAAATTACCCGAAACCTTTGACAACGTGTCTGGCGGAATGGCTTCACATGCAGATGAGATGTACTGCTTCAGCTGTTCAATTGTTTCTGGATTCTGGCGGTACACCTGGTCTTTCAAGTGTCCCCACAGAAAGAAGTCACACGGGTTCATGTCTGGCGAATAGGGAGGCCAATCCACGCCGCCTCCTGTATGTTTCGGATAGCCCAAAGCAATCACACGATCATCGAAATATTCATTCAGGAAATTAAAGACGTCGGCCGTGCGATGTGGCCGGGCACCATCTTGCATAAACCACGAGGTGTTCGCAGTGTCGTCTAAGGCAGTTTGTACCGCCACAAATTCACGAAGAATGTTCAGATAGCGTGATGCAGTAATCGTTTCGGATCTGAAAAATGGGCCAATGATTCCTTTGGAAGAAATGGCGGCCCAGACCAGTACTTTTTGAGGATGCAGGGACGATGGGACTCCAACATGGGGCTTTTCGGTTCCCCATATGTGCCAGTTCTGTTTATTGACGAAGCTGGCCAGGTAAAAATAAGCTTCGTCAGTAAACGAAATGCTGCCCACATGCATATCGCCGTCATCAATCCTGTGCACTATATCGTTAGCGAATGTCTCTCGTGCAGCAATGGTAGCGGCGCTGAGGGGTTGCCGCGTTTGAATTTTGTATGGATAGAGGTGTAAACTCTGGCGCATGATACGATACGTGGACGTTGGCGTAATTTGGACCGCAGCTGCAACATGGCGAACGGAAACCCGAGGCCGCTGTTGGATCACCTGCTGCACTAGCTGCGCGTTGCCCTCTGTGGTTGCCGTACGCGGTCGCCCTACCTTTCCAGCACGTTCATCCGTCACGTTCCCAGGCCGTTGAAATTTTGCAAACAGATCCTTTATTGTATCGCTTTTCGGTCCTTTGGTTACATTAAACCTCCGTTGAAAACTTCGTCTTGTTGCAACAACACTGTGTTCTAGGCGGTGGAATTCCAACACCAGAAAAATCCTCTGTTCTAAGGAATAAACCATGTTGTCCACAGCACACTTGCACGTTGTGAACAGCACACGCTTACAGCAGAAAGACGACGTACAGAATGGCGCACCCACAGACTGCGTTGTCTTCTATATCTTTCACATCACTTGCAGCGCCATCTGTTGTTGAAAATTGTAACTACTGTATTTTCGAAAGTTTGTCCGCCTGAAAATGTACTGTTGTCCAAAGCATATTGCAACAAACGGTGTATTTCTATCGCTGCTCGTTTAGTTTTTATTGCCGTTTCAAATATACCGGTCATTTTTGAAACACCCTGTATATGTATTGCTGTACAACTGCAATCAGACTGTTATACTCTGCTCTGAAACTTCCGAGCACTGTAGGAAACAAAAGAGCACTAGAACCGCTATAAAAGTGCTACATTTAGATCTCAGGCAAAATGTGTCATTGTAGCAACTAACGCCGAACGTGCTACCTGAAATTATGTGACATGAATCGACGACTCATATCTAGCTTCAAAGGTCAGCATTATCAGACTCTGATTCCAATGAACATGAGATTACTGGCTCATTTAAAATAATTGCTCCTTCAACGACAAGCCCCTTCAGGTTGAAAACTGATATGCTACAATACAAACATTAATAAATTGAATTTGATATTTACTGCTTGTGGTACTGGGGACTGATTGAAGTATAACTTCTTTGAACTGATATAGTCTGAAGGATATCCAAAGTAAATGATGATAAAAACTTTCTAAGAATTACACAAATACACACATAATCTAAGGTTTTGTCAGTGGATCGTCCATGCAGTCTGTTGTAGAGTCCTCGTGCAGAAGAAGAGGAACGTGATGGAATCATGTACCCTGAAAGGAGAAATGTCTTGAGGTAATGTGGTCGATCACACTGTCTTCAGAGCACCTATCTGGTAGAAATTTGCAGTCTTAGTAAGGTTTTTACTTTTCCCCTTATTTGTTTGAGTGTTCTAAAACTGGATGGTTACAAGTTTATTATGTACGTTTGGGGAGAGAACATTTCATTATGTTCAGCATTTGGTTTGTTCCCTCACAGTAAACTTATGCAACATCATGCTTCCTCACATCTTAACACCTGGACAACAAAAACGATCACATTTGACTACGAATTTCCACTTCTCACCATATGGGTGTACATCCAAAAGCATAATGTTTCACTGACTTACTGACCTCCAAATCCTTGACATGGTACACTCAGCGTTCAACATTATGGTAAAAGAGCTGTACTACTTGTGAGCGTACAAGCTGTGGCAGGAGTTTAGAGCGGCAGTTTCCCGCCACAGAGCACGTGGCTGGCAGTTGATAAGGGGCCGTGGCGAGTGGATAGCGTCTAGGAGACCTTGGAAAAACCCTAGCGGACGCTAGGCAGGGGTGCAAATGGCCGTGTTTTCGTGCTCAGAGGAATTTATATGATAGAGAAAAATTGATACAAACAAAACTAAGAGTGACACAGAGGTGCGAGTTGGCACTCAAGGACAGAAAAATATGGAAAACTAAATTATATAGACGCGCCACAAAAATATACAATACTTTAAAAGTTATTGTTGCCTTAGAAATTATAAATTTATGAAAGTTCAAAAGCTGATATCTCAGCAATGCTTTGACCGATTAATACAAACAAAGTGTCTACGGATGCGGCTAGTAGAGCTACATCGAGCAATCATAGCCGATTTAGCAGAATCTCTACCATTTTTAATGAGAGGTCAGAGTATGAGATTCGACTGAGAGAAACTGTGTTTTTTGGTAATAAATAAGTTTAAAGAGACGAAACGAAACAGGTAGATGAGTAATTAAGTATGTATTTTTATTTGTTTATCTATGTTTAGTATCAAAAATCTGGCGAAAGCAATATCACACCACAAGAACAAATGGTTCAAATGGCTCTGAGCACTATGGGACTTAACTTCTAAGGTCATCAGTCCCCTAGAACGTAGAACTAATTAAACCTAACGACATCACACACATCCATGCCCGAGGCAGGATTCGAACCTGCGACCGTTGCGGTCGCGCGGTTCCAGACTGTAGCGCCTAGAACCGCTCGGCCACCCCGGCCGGCACACCACAAGAACATTACTTGTGAAAAAACGATGGCAGATACAGAAAATTGGACCTTAGATTGTTACTGCCCGGAAATTTTCCATGTTTTTCAATGTTATCATATGTGTTTTGGTATTTCGTTTTAGAATATTCGTAATTCTTTTTGTCAAACATTGTTTTGTGTTAGGCAGTCGTTTCGAGGGTGCATAGGGCAGCCATCTTAGAGCGCAGTTGGTTTTGAGCAACGCGATGTGCCGGACGTGCCATGTATCTGGGCGTAGTAGTGGGTTGGTAGCCACGTTCGGGGATAAGTATGTATGTAGCGACGTTCGAAAGGGATCAAGTGGAGCGCAGTATAGTTGTTTAGGATAGCAGACAAGAGTGTATCACGACATATGAATTTTATAGTGAAGTGCTGTAGCGTCAGTTACTAATGGCCACCCTTACAGAAGAGCTCCTCAGACTGCATTGTAAGTGTTTAGTGAATATATTGAAGAAAAATAAACTACTTATTCAAATTATAAATCAACGTGACCCAATATTTTAAATTTCACCGCATACCTGCCTACATTGTTTTGTTATATTTTATTTTGTGTTAGCAGAAGAGCCAACACCGTGTTACGAGTGGAGGCCGAAATGCACGCGTTTTAGCCCACGCACGCTGTCGTGAGGGGGGAAGAACTATACTGACGTGAGGTCTGGAACATGACAAGGAATGGGAATTCAAAAAGCGGACGTAATTAGTTTGATACTTAACTTTAACCCATTAATGATGAACGTCGCTCTTGACGGTGCATGATTCACTATGTTATCTGTTCATAATACATTCTTGAAGTAATTATAGTAACTGAATATGGCGCCTTGCTAGGTCGTAGCAAATGACGTAGCTGAAGGCTATGCTAAACTGTCGTCTCTGCAAATGAGAGCGTATGTAGACAGTGAACCGTCGCTAGCAAAGTCGGCTGTACAACTGAGGCGAGTGCTAGGGAGTCTCTCTAGACTAGACCTGCCGTGTGGCGGCGCTCTTTCTGCAATCACTGATAGTGGCGACACGCGGGTCCGACGTATACTAACGGACCGCGGCTGATTTAAAGGCTACCACCTAGCAAGTGAGGTGTCTAGCGGTGACAACACATTTTATTTCAGCTTAAAAATTGAGTTTACGACAGGTGTGAGCTGGCACCCACCTTGTGACGAAAAACGTAGCCAAACATTGAGACTAGCCATATCTCTGGGCCACTCAATTAAGCTGACAAGGGGAGGCCGCCAATTGTGAAATTCAGATTCGATTCATACTGCGCATAATAAAAGCTCATGGCATAGCCGGCCGAAGTGGTCGTGCGGTTAAAGGCGCTGCAGTCTGGAACCGCGAGACCGCTACGGTCGCAGGTTCGAATCCTGCCTCGGGCATGGATGTTTGTGATGTCCTTAGGTTAGTTAGGTTTAACTAGTTCTAAGTTCTAGGGGACTAATGACCTCAGCAGTTGAGTCCCATAGTGCTCAGAGCCATCTTTGAACCAAAAGCTCATGGCCAGAGGTGTAATGTGGCAAAGCACCAAGATGCACTTCTCAGCCGTTGTCGAGAAAATCGACAGTTAAAAGAAACCGTTGCGGTGAAGTATTCTCTACGATTAATAGTTTTCTATAGCGTCGTGGCGCAGCGGTAAGCGTTCGGTTTCGTAATCCGAAGGTCGCCGGATCGAATCTCGCACCGTGCAAATATATATCTATATATTTGAAATACAAAAAACTAATAATAAAAAAATTTGCCCGGCGAATTTGTGTTCGAGGGGTCTCTATTCTAATTCGAACGTTTGACTTACGTTATACGTATTCGTTTCGGAATATCGTTTCTACGTCTTCCGTTAACTATACGTGGTTAACATTATGAAGACAATTAATAACATTTGTGAAATAGGACTTTGTTTGCGGAAAACATAATGATGTTCGAAGTCGCCAGTTTTTCCACGACAAACGACTTTCAACAACTTATTATATGCATAATTGTTGCAACTGATTGCCGGGATATATATATATATATATATATATATATATATATATATATATATATATACTCCTGGAAATGGAAAAAAGAACACATTGACACCGGTGTGTCAGACCCACCATACTTGCTCCGGACACTGCGAGAGGGCTGTACAAGCAATGATCACACGCACGGCACAGCGGACACACCAGGAACCGCGGTGTTGGCCGTCGAATGGCGCTAGCTGCGCAGCATTTGTGCACCGCCGCCGTCAGTGTCAGCCAGTTTGCCGTGGCATGCGGAGCTCCATCGCAGTCTTTAACACTGGTAGCATGCCGCGACAGCGTGGACGTGAACCGTATGTGCAGTTGACGGACTTTGAACGAGGGCGTATAGTGGGCATGCGGGAGGCCAGGTGGACGTACCGCCGAATTGCTCAACACGTGGGGCGTGAGGTCTCCACAGTACATCGATGTTGTCGCCAGTGGTCGGCGGAAGGTGCACGTGCCCGTCGACCTGGGACCGGACCGCAGCGACGCACGGATGCACGCCAAGACCGTAGGATCCTACGCAGTGCCGTAGGGGACCGCACCGCCACTTCCCAGCAAGTTAGGGACACTGTTGCTCCTGGGGTATCGGCGAGGACCATTCGCAACCGTCTCCATGAAGCTGGGCTACGGTCCCGCACACCGTTAGGCCGTCTTCCGCTCACGCCCCAACATCGTGCAGCCCGCCTCCAGTGGTGTCGCGACAGGCGTGAATGGAGGGACGAATGGAGACGTGTCGTCTTCAGCGATGAGAGTCGCTTCTGCCTTGGTGCCAATGATGGTCGTATGCGTGTTTGGCGCCGTGCAGGTGAGCGCCACAATCAGGACTGCATACGACCGAGGCACACAGTGCCAACACCCGGCATCATGGTGTGGGGAGCGATCTCCTACACTGGCCGTACACCACTGGTGATCGTCGAGGGGACACTGAATAGTGCACGGTACATCCAAACCGTCATCGAACCCATCGTTCTACCATTCCTAGACCGGCAAGGGAACTTGCTGTTCCAACAGGACAATGCACGTCCGCATGTATCCCGTGCCACCCAACGTGCTCTAGAAGGTGTAAGTCAACTACCCTGGCCAGCAAGATCTCCGGATCTGTCCCCCATTGAGCATGTTTGGGACTGGATGAAGCGTCGTCTCACGCGGTCTGCACGTCCAGCACGAACGCTGGTCCAACTGAGGCGCCAGGTGGAAATGGCATGGCAAGCCATTGCACAGGACTACATCCAGCATCTCTACGATCGTCTCCATGGGAGAATAGCAGCCTGCATTGCTGCGAAAGGTGGATATACACTGTACTAGTGCCGACATTGTGCATGCTCTGTTGCCTGTGTCTATGTGCCTGTGGTTCTGTCAGTGTGATCATGTGATGTATCTGACCCCAGGAATGTGTCAATAAAGTTTCCCCTTCCTGGGACAATGATTTCACGGTGTTCTTATTTCAGTTTCCAGGAATTACAAAAATCAAATACTAAAAAAAAAAAGTTGCATGGTACGAAATTCGATCCGGCGACCTTCGGATTACAAACCCGAGCGCTTACCGCTGCGCCACGACACTGTGGAATATTATTAATCGTAGAGAGTATTTCACCGCAACGGTTTCTTTTAACTGTCGATTTTCTCGACAACGGCTGAGAAGTGCATCTTGGTGCTTTGCCACATCACACCTCTGGCCATGAGCTTTTATTATGCGCAGTATGAATCGAATCTGAAATTCACAATTGGCGGCCTCACCTTGTGAGTGTTCGTGCCATAGCACTTGGGCCGGCCAGAATGGCCGATCGGTTGTAGGCGCTACAGTCTGGAACCGCGTGACCGCTACGGTCGCAGGTTCGAATCCTGCCTCGGGCATGGATGTGTGTGATGTCCTTAGGTTAGTTAGGTTTAAGTAGTTCTAAGTTCTAGGGGACTGATGACTTCAGAAGTTAAGTCCCATAGTGCTCAGAGCCATTTGAAGCCATAGCACTTGGGGGCTCGAATCAAACTATTCAAAGTTCAGTGTGTAGTTTAGGGTTTAGGGTTTTTTTTTAACGTCCCGTCGACAACGATGTCATTAGAGACGGAGCGCAAGCTCTGGTTAGGGAAGGATGGGGAAGGAAATCGGCCGTGCCCTTTCAAAGGAACCATCCCGGCAGTTGCCTGAAACGACTTAGGGAAATCACGGAAAACCTAAATCAGGATGGCTGGAGACGGGATTGAACCGTCGTCCTCCCGAATGCGAGTCCAGTGTGCTAACCACTGCGCCACCTCGCTCGGTTTCAGTGTGTAGTGCCCAGTACTGTCGTAATATGGGAGCTCGCCCAGGATCTGTCTTAACTGAACAGGCTCGGTAGGCAGTGCAGGATTGCGTTTGAAAGTGAAGAACATTGGGAGAAACGCGTTGCCGATCGCCGAGCAGTACGCTAAGTCCGAGGTCGACCACTAAAGCGAGAACTGAAGCGCTGCTGGCCGCCAAACATTGTCGCGCCAACTTTCCTGTCACACTCCGGAGCTGGGGCCAATTCCGCTGCCAACCTGCGAGCCGTTCCACGCCATACCACACCCCACCTCACTGCGCGACAGCCTACAGCCTCAGACAGCAGTCGTCATGCTGCAGCAGTCACATCAAAGCCAAGTCTTGGCAGCAGGTGCATTAATTTCTCAGTTCTCTATCTCACAGCCAGTTTAGCTGTGGAGTCCGAATTTAGTAAGATAGAGATAAAATAGTCAGCTATTGATGTTGAGTCTACACGGTGTGGGAGTGAGCCTCAGAGCCACACGGACAGGGAGAAGAAGCAAAAACTAGTGTAATGGCTATGCTTAGATCATTAATGAGCCAAATGGAGGTATTCAGAACTGAATTAAAAACTGATATGGGGGATATGGAAAGTTCTTTGGGGGCAAAAATCAGAGAATTAAATGATAAATTGGGGGATTTATCAGAAAAATTTGCGGAGGTAGAAGGAAATTTGAATGCTAAGATTGATGCAGTTGCTATTGAACTAAGGGGTAGAATTGATTCAGGCAGGCAGTTGTGTGGCACGAGGAATGATGAGACAAGGCAAGCTATGATTGATGTGGATCGGAAGATTGTGGCTAACTGTGATAGAACAAGAACGTCATTATTAAGTCAACTGGCAGAGACAGCTAGCGACCTAGGAAAGGAAATTGAAAATGTGTCTGCTGTTACTGTAAAGAGTAATGTAGAAATTGACGAAGTTAACAGTAGATTCAGTAATGCAGAATTATGTAGGGCTAATGGAAGTGTGGGGTGACCTATGGTACAAGTACCCAGTGGTAAGACTTTTTCAGGGGAAAGCAAGTACCATGCTGTAGATTTTCTGGCAGCATGCAAAGACTGTTTTATTGATGGTATGAGTGACAACAGCAAAATTAAACTGGTAAAAAGATTCTTGGAGGGCTCTGCTCAGACATGGGCAAATCAATGTAGTGAACAATTTAAATAAGTATATTTGAACAGATGTTTCTAAATAGGTATTGGAGCCAAGCAAAACAATGCAGATTACAGAATGATTTTTTGAATGGACCAGTTTACAGAAGAGGCAGGCAAACTATGAGAGAATTTTTTCAGGAGGAATGAAGAGAATTGGTACATTTGGATAGGCCACTGGGAATTTTGATTGAGATTTCTACTTTAAGGAGAAGGTTACCCAAAAATGTACAGTGGGAACTGATACATTGTCCAACAAATTCTATAGAAAATTTCTTGGATTTTATTGAGAGGATGTACCAGGCAATGTGCTATAACCCAAACTCAGGGGGTTATAATTCAGGGAATAATCAGAGGAATAATGAAGAGAGAAGAAATAATGTGAGTTGGGGTAATAACCACCATAATTCAAGCAGGGAAGGAAATCAGAATGGTAAGTGGAGAGAAAACAGAGATAGAATTCAAGATGAAACTTAGAGGGATAACAGGGAAAAATTTAACGGTGATGTCAGGTACCAGAGAGGTGCATGGGGAAATGGAAACAGGAGTGATCAAAGGCCAGTGCAAAAACAGAGAGATGGGAGAGGAGAAATTAATGCAAGGAGACCACAGGGACAAAATTCTTTAAACTCAGATTTGTTCCAAACATGGTCCAATTTGGGACAATAAACCTTGCAGGAAATAAGACCAAGAGATTGGAAAACAATTGTGGGAGAAATAATGGCGGATCTCTTAATAGTTTTAGGCAGAATAATGGAAGGTATTTTAACGAAAGCAAAAGCAGTGGAGCAAGGGAAGAGAAAGTATGGAATAAGAATTACAGGCAAACTAACAGGGGGTTTGTTGATCATGATAAAAATAAACAAGTGAGGGAAGAAAGGATTTGTGGAATGGAAGCAATTATGGGTAATGGTGAGATGTTTGGAGGCTGCTTTAATCAGCATGATAAGAGGAGGGCCTTGAGAAGTAAAAGTAATAGGAAATGTAGGAATTGGGTGGGAGAAGTAAATGTTGGGGGATTGTTAAATGAAAGGGATCAAAATGTGGGGGATAATGATGCACATAGTATTGGCTTGGCAATTATGTTAAGTAATTAGCATGTATCAGCAGTGCAACCTGTGGGAGAAAATGTGTGCTGTGATGGTGAAAGTGTGTATGTGAATGACAGCAGAAATAGCAATGTGTTGAATGCAATGGAACTGTCACCAGTGGTAAGAGGTATAAATTATGTAGAGGCCACAGTGCCTGATTCAAATATTGTTGTAGATGGAGATGTACAGGAAGGTATATGCTCCAGCAATGTGAATGTATTAAATAGTAAGCAGGCAGTGATCCTGTGTCAGATGTTATCATGGGTAATGATGTTGATATGTGGCACAAGGCTGCAGAATGTGTTAATGTATGTGGAGGCACTTACTCCAGTAATGATAGCGAATGTAGTAGTGAGCAGGCTATAGTTCCTGTAACCGATGAACGAGCAGTAGTTGTAGGTGAAGTTTTTAATGTGCATAATGGAGGTGCATGTGTTGATATTGTGGTTGAAGCTGTGAGGGATTCTGGTGATTCAAATAAGTTTATGTCTGTTGCAAATGGTATGAGTCAAGAAGCTGGGCAGACACATTCTTTCAAGGAAGCATGGGAGAATGAGGCAGAGAGTGATTTTGAGTCTGATGATTGGATAGCCAGGGCAAAATGGTTTAAGAAGTGGGCACCTTATGATTGGGAGATGGGCAAGCATGATTATGCCAGGCAAATCAGGGATTTATGTAGGGAAAGTGAGGTGTTCAAACATGCTTACAAGGATATAATTTATGGGGATAAAGATGTTAAATCATTGGATGAAGAACATGTATTTATGATGGTAAAAGATGGTTTAGGTGATAATAGTACTGTACATAACGATACAATTAGTGAGGAAGCTGAGGATGTTGATGAAATCCAAAATTTCATAGTGTATAATGATGAACAACAGATAGCCACGCATGAGGAGCTAAATACTGAATGGATAGGGAAAGATGAGTGTGATTATGATGCTGATGATTGGGTTTATTTTGCAAAGTTGCACCAGCAGTTGATACCAGAGACTTGGGAGCAAGAAAAATATAGAGTTGGTAGAAATCTATTGGGGTTGAGTGTAGGAAACTCTGGAATTAAAGAGGCCTTTGATTTAATATTTTCAGGGGATAGGGATATTGAATCTTTTAGTGAAGAACAGGTGTGCACTGTGCCTACAGATTGCATACATGAGATAGAGGAGGACTTGTTGGCTGAAACAGAATTGAAGCATGATTTTATTGTAAAGGTGCAGCTGATAATAACTGTTGGTGTGGCAGAGATCTTTGAAACTGTTTTGGTGGATACTGGAGGTTCTGTGTCTGGGGTGGCACAGAGCTTTTATGATCATATTAAGATCAGGGAAACAGTGGAATTTCCAGTCACAGGGGTGAGAATCAAAAATGCTACAGGAACCTTACGTAAACCAGGGAGAAAGGGGGTAGTTGTAGTTGTAAACATTGGAGGTGAAGTATTTAGCCACCCATTTTTGGTGGTCCCAAATTTAAGTATGAATATGGTGTTGAGGATTGATTTCCTGAGTAACTATGACCCATATGTAGATTGTAAGGACCAGATGGTGGAACGGAACACTGTTGAGGGAAGGAAAAGGGTTAAATTCAAAAGTACACTCAATGATGAAAAATTGATGATTAGTTTGCATGTAGCACAGTGCATAATGGATGAGATGGAGGTTGAGAAAGAGATAAGGAGTAAAGTAAACGGTACAAAGGGGATTTTTGACGATGAAAAGGCTGAATTATACCAATTATTGCGTAAGAACAAAGATGTGTTTTCTGAAAAACCAGGGAAGGTGATTGATGTTGAGTATTTGAGTATTCACTCAAAGTGAATCCACATGAACACATTAAGGTCAGGCAATACCCTATAGCAGTAGCAGAGAGGGAGGCAGTTGGAGGATAATTTATCATGTGTATGTTAGTTAAGTCTTTTTTTTTCTTTTTTTCTTGCAAGGTTCTCCTTGCTATATGCTGTTTACGTATGTGTGTAGTTTTAAGAATTTTCTTGATGGACTAGTGGTTTTCAAGTTTATCTTGTTAAAAGTGTAGTGGCACTTGAAGCTGTGGAACAGCTGGTTGACACAGCTAATTCTCTCATAATGACCATAATGACTAGTGATACAGGCTACAACAGTAGAGATAGTTCAGCATGGGATTAACTGATGAGAGTATGGAATTGACTGGTATTCATATAATATGTTCTTGTATTCATTGAATAATTAGGTTTGGTGGGATATATAATTTGTTTTTTTTTTTTTTTTGTCTATATGTTTAAGATAACTTATTTTCAGGGAAATATACGTTGATTTGTGGATTATGTTGTGCCATGGGGTATTTTATACATTTGATTTTATTCAGTTTGCAGTGCTGTAATTTTCATTGGTCATTGAGTAGCATTTAGATTATTGTTTGGGTTAAAACTAGAGATAGGGTTGTTGCTGGAACCTACCATGGAACCCATCATATAATAAATTTTTGCGTACTATTCTGGTCACTTATTGTCTTAGTTCCACTTTGGTTAGAGAAACCTTGACTCTGTGTTGTACAGTTGAAAAGATTTGGGCCATTTCTGTTCTTGAATGGAACAAATTGTCGCGATCAAAGAGAAGTCTGTAGCCAGCATGTATCTCTTGGTAACACCACCATCTGTATGCTTGTGTCAGGTATCGCCCTGAAATTTGGCTTTAACTGTGTCAAGTCTGGATAGCAGAAGGGATGGGCTTACATCCGACCGGTTCTTGGTACCCAGACACCTTTACTGATAGGAAATTGATTGGGTGAATTTTCTTTGTTCCTGGTAGATTCAGGTTAGCTGACTGGCAGGAGATCTTGAGAAACGGTGTTTGATGTCTTTGAGCTGCAGCACTGATGCAGATCAGAAGCACACCAAAGAAGGCAACAAAAGGTGTAGTGGTTACTGTATGTACTGTGTAATTCCTACTAAGAAATATAGTGCAGCGAAATAAAAAGATTGAAGAAAAAGAACAACATTTGGAGGACATTAAGACATTACTTACTACCTTTGGCCAGTCATATAAGCATCAAGAAAATGCTGATGAATAAATGTTGAGGGCGCAGATTGGGTTTAGTGCTACTTGCGAGACCATGCACTGCGTTAAGGAGTAGCAAGTGACGGTAATTGTGAGCATACAAGCTGTGGCAGGTTCCCGCCACAGGGCACGTGACTGGCGGATGATATGGGGCCGTGGCGAGCGAATAGCGTCTACGGGGCCTGGGAAAACCCAAGCGGACGCTAGGCAGGGGCGCGTATGGTTATGTTTTCGAGCTTGGAGGAATTTATATTCCAGAGAAAAATAGACACAAACAAAACTAAGAGCGCGACAGAGGTGCGACTTGGCACTCATGGACATAAAATATGTAAAGCTAAATTATCTACAAAAATATACAATAATTTAAAAGTTATTGTTGCCTTAAAAATTGTAAATTTATGAAAGTTCAAAAGCTAATACCTCGGCAATGCTTTGGCCGATTAATATAAACAAAGTGGCTATGGATGTGGCTAGTAGAGCTGCATCGAGCAATCATAGCCGATTTAGCAGAATCTGTACCATTTTTCATGAGAGGTCGGAATGTCGGATTCGACTGAGAGAAACTGTGTTTCTGTTAATAAATAAATTTAAAGATACGAAAATAGTGGCAGCATTCTAAAGTTGAAGGAGGCAGATGAGTAATTAAGTATGTATTTTTATTTGTTTACTATGTTTAGTATCAAAAACCTGGGAAAAGCAATATCACGCCACAAGAACATTATTTGTGAAAAAACGGTGGCAGATACAGAAAATTGGACCTTAAATTGTTATTGCCCAGAAATTTTCCACATTTTTCAATGTATCATATGTGTTTTTGTATTTAGTTTTAGAATATTCGTAATTATTTTTGTCAAACATTGTTTTGAGTTAGGGAGTCGTTTCGAGGGTGCTTAGGGCAGCCATCTTGGAGCACAGTTGGTTTTGAGCAACGCTAAGTGAGTGCCGGACCTGCCGCGCCTCTGGGGGTAGTGGTGAGTTGGTAGCTATGTTCGGGGACAAGTATGTATGTAGCGACGTTCGAAAGCGATCAAGTGGAGCGCAATATACTAGTTTAGGACAGCAGACAAGAGTGTATCACGACATATGAATTTATAGTAAAGTGTTGTAGCGTCGCCGGCCGCGGTGGTCTCGCGGTTCTAGGCGCGCAGTCCGGAACCGTGGGACTGCTATGGTCGCAGGTTCGAATCCTGCCTCGGGCATGGATGTGTGTGATGTCCTTAGGTTAGTTAGGTTTAAGTAGTTCTAAGTTCTAGGGGACTGATAACCACAGCAGTTGAGTCCCATAGTGCTCAGAGCCATTTGAACCATTTTTGTTGTAGCGTCAGTTATTAATGGCCGCCCTTACATAAGACCGAGCGAGGTGGCGCAGTGGCTAGCACACTGGACTCGCATCCGGGAGGACGACGGTTCAATCCCGCATCCGGCCATCCTGATTTAGGTTTTCTGTGATTTCCCTAAATCCCTCCAGGCAAATGCCAGAATGGTTCCATTGAAGGGGCATAGCCGACTTCCTTGCCCATCCTTCCCTAATCCGATGAGACCGATGACCTCGCTGCCTGGTCTCCTCTCCCCAAAGAACCCCCTTACGTAAGAGCCTCTCAGACTGCATTTTTAGTGTTTAGTGAATATACTGAAGAAAAATAAACTACTTATTCAAATTATAAATCAACGAGAGTGACTCAATATTTGAAATTTCACCGCAATACCTGCCTGCATTGTTTTGTTATATTTTACTTCAGCTTAAAAATTGAGTTCATGACAGGTGTGAGCTGGCATCCTATGACGAAAAATGTAGCCAAACATTGAGACTAGCCACATCTCTGGGCCACTCAATTAAGCTGATTGTAACAAATATACGAGAGTGAGTCAAATGAAAACCTTAAATTTGCAATATCGAATCGAAATTTCGCGCCGTTATCCTGCAAGTTGGTAAGCGTGCTACAAATAGCGTACAGAATGGCCTGTAGGTGGCAGCATAGTGCAGATGCTCACATACCGTCGTAGTATCAGTATAAAGATGGCCGCCCCACTTGCCACTTGCACCAGGGAATAACAGCGTTCTGTTATTCGGTTTTTGCGTAGTGAAGGTGTGACACCTACTGAAATTCATCGACGAGTGAAGGTTCAGTACGGTGATGCATGTTTGTCACAGCAGCAAGTCTACGAATGGAGTAGGAAGTTCGCAAATGGTGTGACTTCAGTGGAAGATGCTCCTCGTTCAGGTCAGGAACAACGAGTTGTGACTCCACAGAACATTGCAGCAGTTGAAGCCATAGTGAAGGAAAACCGCCGAGTGACACTGAATGACATTGCAGCATGTTTACAGATTAGATATGGATCAGCACACCACATTGTGCATTATGTGCTCCAGTTTGACAAAGTGTCTGCAAGATGGGTGCCACAGCAGCTGACCCCTGAAATGAGAGAACGACGTGTTGACGCTTGGAAGAACTTCAGCGCTTTGAACAAGAAGGTGATGGCTTCCTTGCAAGTATCGTTACTGGGGACAAAATCTGGGTTCACTTCCACCAACCGGAAACGGAGAGAGTGAGCAAGGAATGGCGCCATTCCTCATCGCCAAATCCAAAGAAGTTTTGAACAGAACCGTCAGCAGGGAAGGTTATGCTGACTCTCTTTTGGGACGAAAAAGGCGTCATTTTGGAGCATTACATACCTAAAGGGACCACTGTCACCAGTGCATCATACACAGATCTCCTAAAAAGTCATCTGCAGCCTGCAATAAAATCAAAGCAACGTGGATTGCTGTCAGCAGGTGTCCTTTTCAACATGACAATGCAAGGCCCCACACTGCCCGTACAACAGTTGCAACAATCACAGACCTGCATTTTGAGTGTCTTCCTCATCCACCACACTCACCAGACCTTACCTCAAGTGATTTCCATATGTTTGGACCACTCAAAGACGCAATGGGAGGAAAGAAGTTCCATTCTGATGAAGAGGTACGCCACGCAGTGCATGAGTGGTTTTGCAGACTACCAAAAGAATTTTTTTTCTTTAGTAAGCGCTGGAGGACTTGCAGATCATGTTGAAAAGTGATACAGCTTTGTACCACTTCTGCACAATAAATAATATTTTAAAAAATATTTAAGGTTTTCATTTGACTCGCCCTCGTATATATTTTCGTACCATAGCACGTGGGAGTTCGAGCCAAACTATTCGAACTTCAGTGTGTAGTGCCCAGTACTGTCGTATCCTCCCCCATGTGCGTCTTTTCAGAGGTGCATCCGGCTCTGACTTCAATTTAGTGGATGACAACGCACGATAGCATCAAACGGCACAGTTAGTGGAACATGTGGAACGAGAGGATATTATGTGAATGGACAGACCTGCCTATTGCCCCTACTTAAACACCATCGAGCATGTGTGGGATAGTTTGGGGAGACGTATTGTAGCACATCCACATGCACCAACGACCATGGAGCAGTTGCCAACCACACTGGTGGAGGAATGGAACTTCGTACCACAAGAACTCCTTACCACCCTCGTGGCCAGTATGGGAGTACATTGCACAGCATGCATTCCCATTTGTGGTGATCCCATGCCCTATAAGGAACCGTGTCCCGCCAGTTGTAATGTGCAGGGGACCATCATACATCGCGGTGATTTCAGAGTAAATACTGTCTTTCAATAATAGTGTTATTTCTATTCATCTCATTTCTTGTTTCTTTCAGTTACCTTCTGTACTATACTGAAATAGGTCTTTCTATCTATGGTCCGCAGCTCGTGGTCGTGCGGTAGCGTTCTCGCTTCCCGCGCCCGGGTTCCCGGGTTCGATTCCCGGTGGGGTCAGGGATTTTCTCTGCCTCGTGATGACTGGGTGTTGTGTGATGTCCTTAGGTTAGTTAGGTTTAAGTAGTTCTAAGTTCTAGGGGACTGATGACCGTAGCTGTTAAGTCCCATAGTGCTCAGAGCCATTTCTATCTATGTTGCAAGTTTCATCGAGCTATGCTACTCGTCAGTGACATATCATGTGAAATTTACTTTGGTCTTTAAGTTTTGCGCACCAGTGTATATGGTAAAATTAATGGTCCGATACACTACCCCCTGAGTACATTCGGAATCACTTTTATGTCAGAAGATTTCTCTCCGATAAGAATGACATGTTGTACTCTGTTTGCTAAGAACTCTTCAGTCCAATCACACAGCTAGTATGATACTCCGTACGCTCCTACTTTGTTCATTAGGTGGCAGTGTGGAACTGTGTCGAATGCCCTCTGGAAGTCAAGGAACACGGTATCAACCCTGGCGCCGGCAGCCACTGCTAGATGTGTCTTACGGACGTAAAGGGCGAGCTGGGTTTCACACGATCGTTGTTTTCGGATCCCATGATGATTCTTATGAAAGGACGTTTTCTATCTTCAGAAAGGTCATAATACAACAGTATAAAACGTGTTCCAAAATGCTCCCACATTACATCAGTAATACTGGCCTATAGTTGTGTACATCTATTCGAATACCCTTCTTCAAACGGCGCTGACGTATGTATTTTTCCAATCACTTGGAGCACTCATTTCCTCCATGGTCTATGACAGAGTGCTGCTAGAAGAGAAGCAAATGCTTTCGAATACTCTCCTCAGAAATCCTATAGGTATCTCTTCAGGGCCAGTCGCCTTCCCTCTGTTGAGTAATTTTACCGGTCACATGTTATGAAACCTATCATTTTCGTGTTTTTGCGACGACTGAAATGTAGAACTTTGAT
The DNA here is from genome assembly GCF_023898315.1 of Schistocerca nitens. Taxonomy (NCBI): domain Eukaryota; kingdom Metazoa; phylum Arthropoda; class Insecta; order Orthoptera; family Acrididae; genus Schistocerca; species Schistocerca nitens. The sequence goes on along the minus strand of NC_064616.1, from coordinate 865,460,602 downwards.
ACAAACTCCCTGAGTGAAACAATTTTAGGAAACACAATTTATATTTGAGTCTTTTGTCATCCTTCATACCGGTGCCAGTATAGCCACTGAGTGACGGGATACGTTCACTGACTTCAGTTAAGATCAAAAGTCGTACGTTTTTCTGTCAGATCAGTAACCAGAATTTTACTTTCACATTCTTCAACGCTCCATGCATGGCTTTCCTGAGGCTCATCCTGGATTCGTTTAGTTTTTGTTTTCTGATATGGCTGTTGAACCTTGGTGTGTCTTTTCCACCCTTCATAACTTTGCTCAGGAGTTACCTGTCTAAGTTATTTCAGTCTTAAGAGATGAATGTTTGATAATGCCTGCTCAGGTAACCTGAAATCTATTTCTTGTCACACTTACCAAGCAGAAATATCTTCTTCCCTTTCTTAAATTTCCTATTGATACCTACAGTCAGTGATGGTGTAAGAGCTCTACGAACACTACATTAGTTGAATCGAAAAGTTGGAGCCTGTTTGCAACCAGGAGATGTAAGACATTTCCCTCGCAAGTCATTTCTCTACCTGTTCCAGCGTAACCACAAGCGTCTGCACGAAGACGAAGAAAGCAAGAGCAGAAAAGAGTTGACTAGTGCCGCACCACGACAGGAGCAGCCTCTACGAGAAGGGAATATAAGCGCCCACAGTACTAGTCTGGAATTAGTCGAAACCACGCCTTGGAGGAGAGCACTACAGTAGCAGTTATTAATGATCCATATCCATTGCTTACATGGACATTGTTTATAGCGAAGAACATTAATTATTTGCATGTCGCCCATCGTTTGTGACACATTCTTGTAAATACCAAGTTAAGTATTGTCAGTCTTCTTTATTTGTAATAAAAACTATTAATGTGAATTGTTGGAATTGTATAGCATTCTGAGAATGCAGCACCCTTTAGTCCCCCTATAAACGACGAGTGGGCAGGACCCTACACTACCTACTGAATGTAACTTTCGGATAAGGTGTTTATAACAATATCAAACGAATTCCTATCCTTACTACTGAGAGAGTTGGAGCAGTGGTTGGCACACTGGACTCGCATACAGGACGACGACGGTTCAAACCTACGTCCGGCCATCCTGATTGAGGTTTTCCCGGATTTCCCCAAAAATTGCTTCAGGCAAATGCCGGGATGGCTCCTTTGGAACCTTCCCTAACCCAAAGGGACCGATTACCTCGCTGTTTGATCTCTCCCCCCAAATCAACCAACCAATCCATCCTTACTACCTACCATACTTACTAGAGTCTCCCATTCTAGAACTGATAAGTTGAAGTCTGCCCTCCCAACACTATAGTACTGCTTCACAGCAGAATAATTTAGTCGTACACGTTTAAATTGTTCAAAAGTTCTGCCAGACGAGCTCAGAAGAAGACAAGGCTAGCCCTGGGCTCATGTGCCAATCTGAATGTCAACAAGGTGTTCCACTGATGTGACAGATGTCAGCACATGAAACGAGTACTGTTACAGAACCTCTGAGAAAGGAATGCAGAAATGCAAGCGTCGCAGTGCTACATAACAAGGAAGTGTGAAATAACACTTCATAACTTCACTGTCGTCCGCTCCCGGTAGGTGAGTGGTCAGTACGACAGAATGTCAGTCCTAAGGGCCCGGGTTCGTTTCCTGGCTGGGTCGGAGGTTTTCTCCGCTCAGGGACTGGGTTTTGTGTCGTCCTAATCATCATCATTTCATCCCCATCGACGCGCAAGTCGCCGAAGTGGCGTCAAATCGAAAGACTTGCACCTGGCGAACGGTCTACCCGACGGGAGGCCCTACTCACATGACATTTACATTTTCTTCAGTGTCAGAGTGCCAGTGCAAAGTCAAACGTAAGCTGAAAGACCCCAGCTCTGCGATACAGAATAATTACTGAATTACCACAGTGAAGTAAGGAGTGCTGATGGGACCGATAAACGAGGCCAAATACGTTCACCCACCCAGAGCCACATCGTCATAGGCGCAGGCTCGGCCGTTTAAATAACGAGGCTTCAGGAGCTCAAAGACACATTCCATTCTGTTGCCATATTGTCTATCTCGACAGAATCAGAGGGAATGACAGTCTATTAAGTTTCGGTGAAACCACAAAAAGCTGTTCGATTGTGGTCTGTCTGCCACCTGCTTGCTGACGCAACACTGAGATGCAGCCAGCCTAATGCATACCACAGCTGTGGTCTGTCACTCTGCCAACTGGAACTTCGGGGATGATGAGATTAGTGTGGAGTCAGTCCTCGTCCATTAGGGGTCATGGCGGATGATCTGCAAGCTGTCAAAAGCTGTTATTCAGCGCCATATACCTACAGTTAATAGCGCGCCAGTTTACAGAAAGCCACATCAACCCATAATGAAGGAGTTCGTAAATCAACAGAAGCACAGTGGTAGACAATGGGTTGCAAATTTTGTCATTGTCGCGAAAAAGTCATCACTTGAAACTAAGAAGTACAAATTCTGTTTCAATTACTGTTATCTGAATCCAAAAACTGTGAGAGATGCATAGCCTATCCCCAGTATTATGGAAACGTTAGACAACCTAGGAGAGTGCCACTACTTTACAACAGTGGAGCTAATAAGTGGATATCAAAAGCTACATGTAGCCCCAGAATACAGACTAAATACCGCTTTAACGGTCCTATGATGACATTAACAATATAAAAAGATACCATTCATGCTGAAAGCCGCACCAGCCAGGTTCCAGAGATCAATGGCTGGGGTCTTATGTGGTTTAAAGTCAAAAACTCACATAGTATGTACTGTAAAGGTTCCGTGGATGACAACCAGAGAGTTACTGCTATGGAAAAAAATGGCACCCGAGACCATAACTCCTCGTTATCGGGCCATATGGCAGGCGAGAGTGAAGTCGGTATCCCACAGTTGATGGGGAGTCTCCAGACAGGTCTTTGCTGGCCATCAGGGCTCTGTTCTAAGCGGGACACGCCAATGAATACAATGCTACTCCAGTCAATGAGATTCCAGGCTGCAGACGTGTCTAGAGACGTCCCAGATGGATGCGAGATCCCAACCTGACTGGCGCCTCCCAGATGGCCCGACAACAAGGAGTGATGGTATAGGGTGCCATTTCTTTCTGCCATCCGTGGCACCTTTATAACACCGCGGTAAATCGACGATATTATATGCCCTGCTTTGTTGCCCTTCATGGTACGCCATTCTGGGCCTACATTTTAGCAAGATAATGCCTGCCTGCACACGTCTTGTCTCTGTGCTTGCCAAATCCTACCTTGGCCAGCAAAGTCACCGGATCTCTCCCCATTTGAGAGTGTATGGGGCATTATCAGTGGGGCCCTCCATCCCTCTCAGGGTTTTGACGATCTAACACGCCAGTCAGACAAAATGTGGCACAATATACCTCAGGAGGGCATCCAACAACTCTATCAATCAATGCCAAGCCGAATAACTGCTTGTATAAGGAAGCTCTTGCTCGTGAAAAAACCATCCAGTTTTTCTGAAATTGATATCATTTGTTCATCTGTACGTGTACATCGCATCTCCCAATTTCTGTTCCATTTGGATAAGTCCTTCATGGCGCGTGTTTTTTTTCCTTTCTTGAAGTGTCTTTGGAAGACATCATTGTACTTTTAAAGGATATTCCATAGCATATGAAACGCTTGGAAGACATATTCGGCACACTATGTTCAGCCCATTTGATTTTTAGCAAAGACAAGTGCCATTTTACACGAAAGTAGGGAAACTACCGTGGGCATGTGATAGCAGGAAATGGGTTCTAAGCGATCCTTGCCTAACAGAGGCAATCCAGAACTTTGTAGTGTCACAAACCAAGAAACAACTGCAATCATTTCTGTGTTCATGCAGTTATCATCACAATTTGTAAAGAATTTTGTACAGATCTCAGAACCTTTGGATAGACTGTTGAGAAAAACCTTTGGATCAATTGTTAAGGAAGGGCATAAAATTCTAGTGGTCAGAAGACCATCGAACAGCGTTTGAAGCATTGAAGGCAGCATCAGTTTCTGATTTTGAGAAGGGATTTATTCTTTCCTGTGTCGCCAGCAATGGGGCATTTGGTTGTACTTTGAGTCAGAGTACTGATGGGCAGGAACATCCAGTAACGTATGCATCAAGGCAAATAAATAAAACATATTGTAAATACTCCAGTACAGAAAAGTAAATGTTGGCAGAGATGTATGAAATAGCATACTTTCGGTGTTATTTATGGGGACGGGTGTTTACGGTTGTCACAGACTATGCATCATTAAAATGACTGTTTGGGCTGAATGACCTATTGAGTACGTTAACGAGACTGGCACCCAAACTCAGCGAGTTCCATTATGAGGTGATCCAAAAACTGGGCAGGAAGCACACAAATGCAGACACACTGAGTAGGAAGGTTGCAGTACTGAACACACAAGGCAAAGGTGTAACAGAGTGTCAGAAAGCACAAGTGACAGACAAAGACTGTCAGCCATTGTAGGCAGTGATTCCAGCGGCACTCAAGGACGAAGTGTTGCGATGAGCGCAGGACCATGTGTTGTCACGCCATAGAGGACGCTGAACAATAGACAGAAGACAGACGAGTAGTGGAAAGGTTCTCGTAAAAAACAAGAAAGTGTGATGTCTACATGGACTGTGTACCTTTTCCACAGAGAGCTGATCATTGCCATCAAAACATTCTGTTTACAAAGACTAAAAGAGGCGTCTGAATCCTTTCAAACGATTGGACGTGATGTCTTAGGACCAATTAATAGGACATCCATTGGAAATAAATGTGTACTGACAATTCCAGATAATTTTTCAGGGTTTTTGGCAACGTTGGTAATTCCTGATCAACAAGCTAGTACATTAGCCCAGGCTCTAGTTAACAGCTGGATACTTAAATTTGGTGTGCCTAATGCCTTAGTTATGGCTCAGGGTGCGGATTTTGTATCACACTTGATGAAGCAGTTATGCCACATTCTTCATATCCAGAAGTCAGGGTCAGGCCTTTTCCCTCCACAAGCGAATGGCAAAACAGAACGAGTGTGTAGGACCATCTCTAAAATGTTATTATGTCAATAGCCATAATACTGTCTCGGATGCATATCTACAATACATAGTTCGTGCATATAACTCTAAAGTACATACCAGTACAAGTCGCTCACCCTTTGAGGTGGTGTACACCAGGAAAATGCCGTTCCCCTTCGATATCATGATTCCTAAAGTAGGACTTAACTGTAAATCGATTAAAAATTTGTGGAAAGAATATGGGAGGTACGGCAGAAAGTAAAGGAGCCAGCACTAAAACCTTGGAACCACAGGAACAGCGTCGCAACGTGTGAGAAACCTGCCACAATATCAAGTGGGTCAATGAGTATGAGTCACTAATCCCTACACACCTAAGGGAAAGACAGGTCAGTTCTTGACTAAGTTGAAGGGTCCTTATCAAGTGATTGAGATGATGTCGCAAGTGAACTTGAAAGTGCAGTTTCTGACTCTGCTCCTTGTAAGTAGCGTTCAACCCTTTAGGGGAATTGTGGTTGCTTTGCCCCAAGTCCAAACAGCAGAGCCAGGGTGCAAGGAAGCGCCTGAAAAAGTCAATAAGCTCTTACCAGTGGACAAGCATGATGCACATAGAATACTCTACAAGTTGACATCACATATTGTATTGTCTAAGAACTGTTTAATGCAGGTGTTATTTAATTCTTGTTTGAGAGTATTGTGAATCTGCACTAGTTTCCATAAGTTGCTACAGTTGTATATTGGTTATATGTAATTTCGCTTCCTGTATTTTACCCCTGCCACCTTTAGAATTTGAAAGAGAGTATTCCGGTCAACATTGTCAAAAGCTTTCTCTAAGTCCACAAATGCTAGAAACGTAGGTTTGCCTTTCCTTAATCTTTCTTCTAAGATAAGTCGTAAGGTTAGTATTGCCTCACGTGTTCCAGTATTTCTACGGAATCCAAACTGATCTTCCCCGAGGTCGGCTTCTACTAGTTTTTCCATTCGTCTGTAAAGAATTCGTGTTAGTATTTTGCAGCTGTGGCTTATTAAACTGATTGTTCGGTAATTCTCACATCTGTCAACACCTGCTTTCTTTGGGATTGGAATTATTATATTCTTCTTGAAGTCTGAGGGTCCTCTAGCCATCCCTGCTTAGCCATTTTGCACTTCCTGTCGATCTCATTTTTGAGACATTTGTATTCCTTTTTGCCTACTTCATTTACTGCATTTTTATATTTTCTCCTTTCATCAATTAAATTCAATATTTCTTCTGTTACCCAAGGATTTCTACTAGCCCTCGTCTTTTTACCTACTTGATCCTCTGCTGCCTTCACTACTTCATCCCTCAAAGCTACCCATTCCTCTTCTACTGTATTTCTTTCCCCCATTCCTGTCAATTGTTCTCTTATGCTCTCCCTGAAACTCTGTACAACCTGTCGTTCTTTCAGTTTATCCAGGTCCCATCTCCTTAAATTCCCACCTTTTTGCAGTTTCTTCAGTTTTAATCTACAGGTCATAACCAACAGATTGTGGTCAGAGTCCACATCTGCCCCTGGAAATGTCTTACAATTTAAAACCTGGTTCCTAAATCTCTGTCTTACCATTATATAATCTATCTGATACCTTTTAGTATATCCAGGGTTCTTCCATGTATACAACCTTCTATCATGATTCTTAAACCAAGTGTTAGCTATGATTAAGCTGTGCTCTGTGCAAAATTCTACCAGGCGGCTTCCTCTTTCATTCCTTAGCCCCAATCCATATTCACCTACTACGTTTCCTTCTCTCCCTTTTCCTACTACCGAATTCCAGTCACCCATGACTATTAAATTTTCGTCTCCCTTCACTATCTGAATAATTTCTTTTATTTCCTCATACATTTCTTCAATTTCTTCGTCATCTGCAGAGCTAGTTGGCATATAAACTTGTACTACTGTAGTAGGTGTGGGCTTCGTATCTATCTTGGCCACAATAATGCGTTCACTATGCTGTTTGTAGTAGCTTACCCGCATTCCTATTTTCCTATTCATTATTAAACCTACTCCTGCATTACCCCTATTTGACTTTGTGTTTATAACCCTGTAGTCACCTGACCAGAAGTCTTGTTCCTCCTGCCACCGAACTTCACTAATTCCCACTATATCTAACTTTAACCTATCCATTTCCCTTTTCAAATTTTCTAACCTACCTGCCCGATTAAGGGACCTGACATTCCACGCTCCGATCCGTAGAACGCCAGTTTTCTTTCTCCTGATAACGACATCCTCTTGAGTAGTCCCCGCCCAGAGATCCGAATGGGGGACTATTTTACCTCCGGAATATTTTACCCAAGAGGACGCCATCATCATTTAATCATACAGTAAAGCTGCATGCCCTCGGGAAAAATTACGGCCGTAGTTTCCCCTTGCTTTCAGCCGTTCGCAGTACCAGCACAGCAAGGCCGTTTTGGTTATTGTTACAAGGCCAGATCAGTCAATCATCCAGACTGTTGCCCTTGCAACTACTGAAAAGGCTGCTGCCCCTCTTCAGGAACCACACGTTTGTCTGGCCTCTCAAGAGATACCCCTCCGTTGTGGTTGTACCTACGGTACGGCTATCTGTATCGCTGAAGCCCGCAAGCCTCCCCACCAACGGCAAGGTCCATGGTTCATGGGGGGGAGATGTACACTACTGGCCAATAAAATTGCTACACCACGAAGATGTGCTACAGACGCGAAATTTAATCGACAAAAAGAAGACGCTCTCATATGCAAGTGATTAGCTTTTCAGAGCATTCACACAAGGTTGGCGCCGATGGCGACACCTACAACGTGCAGACATGAGGAAATTTTCCAACCGATTTCTCATACACAAACAGCAGTTGACCGGCGTTTCCTGGTGAAACGTTGTTGTGATGCCTCGTGTAAGGAGGAGAAATGCGTACCACCACGTTTCCGACTTTGATAAAGGTCGGATTGTAGTCTATCGAGATTGCAGTTTATCGTATCGGAACATTGCTGCTCGCGTTGGTCGAGATCCAATGACTGTTAGCAGAATATGGAATCGGTGGGTTCAGGAGGGTAATACGGAACGCCGTGCTGGATCCCAACGGCCTCGTATCACTAGCAGTCGAGATGACAGACATCTTACCCGCATGGCTGTAACGGATCGTGAAGCCACATCTCGATCCCTGAGTCAACAGATGGTGACGTTTGCAAGACAACAACCATCTGCACGAACAGTTCGACGACGTTTGCAGCAGCATGGACTATCAGCTCGGAGACCATGGCTGCGGTTACCCTTGACGCTGCATCACAGACAGGAGCGCCTGCGATGGTGTACTCAACGACGAAACTGGATGCACGAATGGCAAAACGTCATTTTTTCGGATGAATCCCGGTTCTGTTTACAGCATCATGATGGTCTCATCCGTGTTTGGCGACATCGCGGTGAACGCACATTGAAAGCGTGTATTCGTCATTGCGATACTGGCGTATCACCCGACGTAATGGCATGAGGTGCCATTGGTTACACGTCTCGGTCACCTCTTGTTCGCATTGACGGCACTTTCAACAGTGGACGTTACATTTCAGATGTGTTACGACCCGTGGCTGTACCCTTCATTCGATCCCTGCGAAACCCTACATTTCAGCAGGATAATGCTCGACCTCATGTTGTAGGTCCTGTACGGGCCTTTCTAGATACAGAAAATGTTCGACAGCTGCCCTGGCCAGCACATTCTCCAGATCTCTCACCAATTGAAAAAGTCTGGTCAATGGTGGCCGAGCAACTGGCTCGTCAGAATACGCCAGTCACTACTCTTGATGAACTGGTGTATCGTGTTGAAGCTGCATGCGCATCTGTACCTGTACACGCCATCCAAGCTCTGTTTGACTCAATGCCCAGGCGTATCAAGGCCGTTATTACGGCCAGAGGTGGTTGTTCTGGGTAATGATTTCTCAGGATCTATGCACCAAAATTGCATGAAAATGTAATCACATATCAATTCTAGTATAATATATTTGTCCAATGAATACCCGTTTATCATCTGCATTCTTCTTGGTGTATTAATTTTAATGGCCAGTAGTGTATTTGTTCTGTTGGGGGATAGTATACATGACAACATAGATAAAGGTATTTCTGTTATTTAGGTAAAAGCATACTAAATTACAATAGTAGTAGTAGTAGGTTTATACATAGGACCATATTTAAAATAAAATCAAAAATGGTTCAAATGGCTCTGAGCACTATGGGACTCAACTGCTGTCTTCATCAGTCCCCTAGAACTTAGAACTACTTAAACCTAACTAACCTAAGGACATCACACACATTCATGCCCGAGGCAGGATTCGAACCTGCGACCGTAGCGGTCGCAGACTGTAGCGCCTAGAACCGCTCGGCCACTCCGGCCGGCAAAATAAAATCAGCTGGGCAGTTCTGCACTGGTATAGTGAAGATGCACCTATAGGCACTGTATGGACACCAGACACTTTCATCACAACATAAGTAAGCCAGTCAGTCAGGCTGCATCTCTCGGCTGTTACACATCTACGGAGTGGCAAGTTAAAGTTTTATCTTTTCCTGTGTTTTCCTCACAGTATATTTCTTACATTTCGTGCATGTTTTTTTGTTTAAGAGGTTCAGTCTCGCGTTTTTTAAAGGTAAATTCATCCAGTCTCTAGCGCAATAGTTGCTTACTGAACAGCCAGCTACATAGCTAATTAACGCATCAGGAGCGTAGCAAGTTGCATACCTAAGACTCTGACTGCTTTTATAGTTCACTTGACAGTTAGTTTTGCTAGGATGGTTAGGATGTGTGTATGCTATGTGCATATGCAGGAGGAGCTGGCCGCAGTTCATGAACAGCTGAACGTGCTTTTGGCTACCGTCAGTCACCTTCAGGCTGCTGTCCCAGAGTGTAGCGGTGGCGGAGAATCTGGCGAGTCACATGGGACACCTCAGGTTTCACTTGTTTTGCCCACAGGCTCTGCTTCCAAGGCACCTCCTGGAGTACCCAACGTGATGGATCTGCCCTCACAGCATGGTTAGTGGCGGATAGTAACATATTCGAGTCGCTTGAGGAGGAGGGCCAATGTGGAGACAGTCTGACTTCCCTTGCCACATATCGACTGGCGAGTGTTCATCAGTACACCTCAAACTACCCTCTACCCTAAACAACCCTCATGTGCACCACACAAGTATTCTGCTACCCATTCACCCTGTGAGTTGACAGGTGGCCACTCCTTCAGCAGGATGCGAGCAGGCACAGGGGAGTATATGTTTACTAGTTATCAGACGCTCCAACATTACGTGCATTATGGAGCGCCTTAGGCCATAGCGTTCAAGGCTGGAAAGAAATCCAATTTGCCTTGGTATGTCTACCAAGGGGCTTCATCCAAGATGTGGAGGTGGCCTTGCCTGTGCCTATCAAGCATGAAGGGCGCAGTCGTCTCCAAGTTGTGGCTCATGTCAGTACCAGTGACGACTGTCGCATGGGTTCTGAGGCCATCCTCAGTTCACTCAGGCAGCTGACAGAGGAGGTGAAGACTAGTGGCCTCGCATGTGCGTTGCAATCAGAGCTCTCAATTTGCAGTATTGTTCCCAGAGTTGATCGGGGTCCTTCAGTTTTAGCCAAGTGGAAGGTTCCAGCCAAAGCTTTTGTCAAATCTGTGACGATCTTGACTGCATATTTCTAGACCTGCATTATTGTGTCAGAATTTGTAAGACTCCACTTGATAGGTCATTGGTGGACTAGACAAAAGAAGAAGCTACTCAGGTAGCAGAATACTTGTGTGGTGCACATGAGGGTTGTTTAGGGTAGAGGGTAGTTTGAGGTGTACTGATGAACACTCGCCAGTCGATATGTGGCAAGGGAAGTCAGACTGCATTCAGAGACTTTGACTGTCAAAATTTTATCAGTAAACTGTCCAAGTTCCAAGTATTCATAAGAAAGTTCCCAAACTTACTGCCCTCCAGGAATGTTCTTGAGCTCAAATTATTCTTGGGACCAAGAGCTGACTGAAACCCGAAGTGCATAGATCTGAGATATTTAGTGAGTCGTGTAATGTATATCAGAAAGACAGATTAGAGGCCATAGCAGGGGGTGCAGTCATTGCTGTTGACAAAAATATGGTCTCTATTGAGGTCGAAGTTGAGTATGATGGTGAGTATTGGAACAAAGCCAGCATCAGTCGAAAGTACTGTTATCCAAGATGGCGGCGATGAAGTCATCCGAAATGGCGGCTATGACATCATCAAAGATGGTGGCTGTGACGTCAATCAAGATGGCGGACTTAGGGGAGAAGTTTGAATTTTGGCAGGAAAGTGACACACCCCCCTCCCCCAGAAAAATGGCGTGAAGTTCTAATTACAGCAAGATAATGCACCATACCACTCTTATCTCTAATAAGCAAATAAAATGATGGGAAAAAAGTACTTGTCTTTATTATTTAACCAAATTTAAGCAGGTGTGTTCTCCACTGGGTCTGGACTCCAACTGGCTTAGTTCATATTGTCATCATCAGAAGACGCCAGCATGTCAGATCATGATGCAAGTGCAGTTATTCACGATGGCAGTACCCAGTGTGTTCATGGTGATCTCCAGAGCCCAACTGGCTTAGTTCATATCGTCGCCACCAGAGGACGCTACCGTGACATTGGTTGATGACACAAGAATGTCTGCTCTCTCTCTCCCAGCTGTTATAACCAGACACGCGCCATGTCAGCGGCCCGCGAGCAAATGGCTGCTGACCTCACAGCCTCCAGGCTAGACCTTTATACTCATGCCAGACATAGTCCTCTGTAAATATGCTAACGAATTTAACTGAACACATGTGACACCAACATCGCTCATCTTGAATAACTGCACTTGCGTCATGATCTGACATCATGCTGGAGCCTTCTGGTGGCGACAATATGAAGTAAGCCAGTTGGGCTCTGAACTCAGTGACAAACACAACGGGTGTGGCCATCTTGAATAACACTACTTGCATCAGCACCTGACATCACGGTGGCGTCCTCTGGTGGCGACAATATGAACTAAGGCAGTTGGAGTCCAGACGCAGTGGAGAACATACCTGCTTGAAATTGGTTAAATATTAAAGACAAGTACTTTTTCCCCGCCATTTTCTTTGCTTATTAGAGATAAGAGTGGTGTGGTGCATTATACTGCAGGAATTTGAACTTCGCGCCACTTTTCTGGGGGAGGGGGGCGTGGCACTTTCCCGTCAAAATCCGCCATCTTGACTGACGTAACAGCCACCATCTTGGATGACGTTGTGCCCGCCATCTTGGATAACGATAGTTTGGACTGTTGCTGGCTTTGTTCAAATACTATGGTGAAGTTATCTGGTCATGTATAATGGGTGTAGGTGAAATCAAGTTAGTTGTTGGATGCTTTCATTGGCCACCCAATTCCACTGTGACAGTTCTAGAGTCATTCAGTGAAAATCTTCTGTTGGTAGCACGTAAATAACCTGGTCATGCAGTACTAGTTGGAGGCGACTTTAACCTACTCAGTATTGACTGGGATGTCTATGGATAAATTGAGGCCGGTGCAGACACAGTTATGCAAAATACTTTTGAACACGTTTTCTGAAAACTGTCTTACGCAGCTATCTCGGCAGCCCACACACAATGAAATTATCTTATACCTTGTAGCTAGGCTGGACCTTATCGACAATATCAGAATAGAAATGGGGATTAGCGATCATGATGTCATTATAGCAACTATGGTTACGAAAGTTAATAAATCAGTAAAGAAGGCTAGGAGAGTGTTTTTGCCAGATAGAGCAGATAAGCAGTTTTTAGCATCTCACTTGGAGAGTGAACTGCCATGACTTAATTCCAGTAAGATGGACTTAGAGGAATTGTGGGTGAAGTTTAAGCAGATTGTAAATCGTGGTCTGGAGAGTTATGTACCTAGCAAGTGGATAACCTATTATGGTTTAATAACGAAATTCGGAAAATGCTGAGGAAGCAGAGGCTGTTGCACTGTCGGTTCAAATGAAAATGCACAGATAACGACAAGCAAAGTTTAGTAGAGATTCTTGAGTCTGTGAAAAGATCTATAAGCGAATCATACAACTACTACCACCATCATACCTTAGCAAAAAGATCTGGCAGAGAACCCGAGAAAATTCTAGTCCTATGTAAACTAATTTATACCATCATCACTATGGTAAAGCATTTTATCTCTAATTATCTTAATGCAGATGGAACATTAACACATTGACTTCCATGTGGTCGCCGGCAGCCGCAGCAGGCAGCTCTGCTACGCTGCTGGCGGCCTTGTGGAATTCAGTTTGTTAAACTCCTACCTTTGACGAAGATGTAGAAACATGCTTGATGGCAATGGTGTCACTGGGGACAGGAATGGCATCAGATAGTGTTTTCAGGCAAATACAGGTTATGTTTATTTGAAAATGATGGCCGCATTTTAGTTCACCACAGAGAAGAGGAGCGGCATCACAGTGACTGCATTCGCACAGGATGTACAGTGCCAACTCGAGGTCTTATGGTGTTGGATGCTATTGGGTACAGCCATAAACCACAGTTGGTGCATGTCCAGGGCACTGTGACCAGTGTATAACATTCTGAGCCCTGTAGCCATTCCCTTTCTGTACAACACTGTAGACACCATTTTTCAGCAAGACACTGCACGACCACATGTCGCTACACGAACACATGCCTTCTTCGTGTCACAGGATGTCAGCCTCTTGCCCTGTCCCGCCAGAACACCAGACTTGTCGCCAATCGAAAACGTGTGGGTTATGGTGAAACTACGAGTGCAGCACTCTGAGCCAATGCCAACCATCAGAGATGAACTTTGGAACCAAGTGAATGCAACATGGATGGCTATACCATAGGACGCCGTTGGCACCTTATATGTGTTGATGACATCATGTGTAGAACAAGTTATCAGTGACCACAGCGGTCCCTGTGCCTATTAGGCAACAAGACATATGCTGAACCAAGGTGACTGAAATGCTAATCATTTCTGTAAAACGTTCTAATGTACATAGGCTGTGAATATGAACGTCCTACCTCTAGTCGTTCAAGGTGTTCTGTTTTTTCAGAACACACGTGTTGTACAATATTGTCAATAAGTGCTATTTGCATGCTCAAAACACTGTAGCGTGATTTGGACACTGAACCAAAGACAGCTATCCTGCTGAAAGACATCAGTCAAGAAGAGGTGCAAGCATGAGGCTGGATAAAAGACATTGCCTGTATGATTGACTACAACTACTCAAAACGAAATGGTCATATGTAGTACAGCGCATATATACAGTAAATTTTATTACAAATTGATGGAATTTCGTTATTTTTCCTCTATACTTTCACTGGTATTGTATGGCTTTATGCAAAGAACTCTGAAATCTGTCTATTATCAATATGTAATTGTACATGTATGGTCATGAAACGGAAGTCTAAAAGAGAGGTTTTCTGGTACAGCTTCTCACGCTTTCATCCAACACTTGACTACTGTTGACCTCTTCACTGGAGCGTAAATTTTGATTACCTGTTAGGCTCAGATTTTGTCCTGCAGCTGTCAGTGCGCGTGCTACCGTCATGGTGGTGGTAACAAGCTGTAATATTGGACCTAACAGACTTTGAATGAGGCCAAACCAGCAGTGCAATAGGAGATCATCTTCGCAAATCCACTTGAAGCATATAGTGATATTGCATCAAATGTTATGATAACATACACTTGCAACATGTAATATAGGATGAGTAAGTAATTTATTTAAAGAAGACTGTGACTGATATATATCTTGAAGCTGATAGCCAGGCTTCATATGCTTCTAGAGCATGGTGTCAACAAAAGCAGTAGGACAAGATCTATACCATCAAGCTTATGGCTAGGCTTAATACGCTTGTAGAGAATAGTGTCAACCAAAAGAGTGAGATAGGAACTTCAGAAAGCATACAATGATGCATGGCGCCATTTGTAACAGTGTTGCTATAGTATGACTATGTATAGGAGAATTCGTTACAATTTTGCTGTAACATGATAATGTAGGGGTAATTTGTTACAATTTTGCAATAAGATGATGATTAATGGGGCATTTGGGAAGTTTAGAACGTCCTGATAGAGCATACACTTAAATGTAACCTGAGTGGAATGTAACTGGAATTATTTGTAGAGTGCACCCAGCTCAATTTAGAGCCAGGACACATATTCAGCCAGGAATTCAACATTTTGGTAGTACAAACAAGTAACTATAAACTGATTGGGATGCAGCCGCTGTATTATCACAAGAGCTTGTTACACTTTTCCTGTAACATGAGGCAGCTTGTTGCAGTTTTGCTGTAACAGGGAGCAATTTTACACAACTTTGTTTGACGTTTCTCTGTAACTGAGTATCGAAAAGAACACACACCACGCATACATATAACTGATTCACCTCGAGGGGCAATTAATCCACAACCTTCAGTTCGACCTCTAAAAGGAATTTAAAATTAGGAAGCATGAAGGACATGGACAGGGACTGCCAATAGGTGGCGCTGGGTGGAAATGTGGGTCGGCCAGGGAGCATACTGAGATAGTGTGGGCATTTGTGATACACATTGTGTATGGCTGGCACAGTGGTTAATGCAGCTAGTAAGCAGGAGATCCCGGGTTCGAGTCCCAGTCAGGCATACATTTTCATTTGTCACTGTTGGTTCCGCATAAAGTCCTGATGCAGCTGACGTCACTAGTTCCTCCCCTTTCATTTCATTTCCTTTCCTTTCCTTTTTCTCCCTCCAACTTCAATCACATAATCTACAGAGTTTGGTTCAGGAAGTGCAATTCTTCTGAAAGGGAAGGAAGAGGAAGAGAAAGAGGGGGAGGGGGAGGAGGAGGAGGAGGAGGAGGAAGAGGAGGAGGAGGAGGAGGAGGAGGAGGAATACAAGCAAAGGTGAACATGATGAAGAAGATGAAGACATTAAGGACAAAGAAAACAATGTATTTATGAAATCAGAAGGTGGAGATATTAGAGGAGGAGAAGAGGATGATTACAGTGAGGACATGATGATGCGATCACTGAAATATGAAAGGCTATCTGGGAAAAACCATGTATGTTGGGTCCACAACCTGTAAATTTAACAACTATTTGATAATGGTTGGGCATAAAGAATATGAAAGAATGCCAGATTTACTGAATCCAATACTCTTAAAAACTTAAAATTTGACAAGCATTCACAAAAAGAAATAGAAACGTATGATCAAATATTATGCATGACTGATGAATATAAGAAAACCAATGGAAGAACAAAAAGCTCAAATTGTGTAAAATACAAACGCATTATTAAACTAATGCTAGAGGATGGTCTTATCAATAGGATTATTAATATTCAATATAAAAAATGAACGCTCAATCCCTGCAAAATACATATATAGTTATAGCAATCGAATGGGTAACGGCCTTGCCACAGTGGATACACCGGTTCCCGTGAGATCACCGAAGTTAAGCACTGTCGGGCGTGGCCGGCACTTGGATGGGTTACCATCCAGCCGCCATGCGCTGTTGCCATTTTTCGGCGCGCACTCAGCCTCGTGATGCCAATTGAGGAGCTATTCGACCGACTAGTAGCGGCTCCGGTAAAAGAAAACCATCATAACGACCGGGAGAGCGGTGTGCTGACCACACGCCCCTCCTATCCGCATCCTCAGCAGAGGATGATACGGCGGTCGGACGGTCCCGATGGGCCACTTGTGGCCTGACGACGGAGTGCTTTATAGCAATCGAAACACAATAGTTGAATGATTAAGACTGCTTATAGAATTGGGCACTGCTGAGAATACATCTCATTTGAATGAAATAATTTCAGTCATTTCATAACTTCAAAAAATACATACAGAAATCGAAATGCCAGCTCAAACACATATCGCTTTCTGGTCATGAGGAGGACTGGAGTTTAATGTACTGTGTGTATCGATATCATTGGGGACAAAATGCTAGCTCACACTGAAGAGGGTATAAATTGTTAGCGACTCTGTTGAAGGAACCGCATCGACATAGCTTGGCTGATCTTAACGCATTTGGGCCAATATTGGACATAAGTTCTGCACCTTCATTTTATGGGAATTGTGTGAACATGTGATGTCACACACGTCTGGACACCTAGAAGAACCCACTGTAGCACTGCTTCACTAACATTCTCGATTTGCTGACAATCCTAAGCTGTCATGTGGAGTGCAGTGTACATCATAACAGCATTGATTCTACATACTCATTGAGATTTTTCCATATAACGGAAGTAATTTCACTGTTGGAGAAGATTGCTATCACACATAATCATTCTTATGATAGCACTTTACAATGGTATTTAGAAAGAACAGTGAATTCATAGCATGAAGCAAACCCGAAATTGCTGACACATTCTTGTAGCCATAACATCCAGAAACTTGATATTACTGTGCGCGAACACTCTTATACGAAGTTTATAGAGCCTCCTGGTGCAGGGTGGGATGGCTAGGAACCAGGATGGTGTGAGCAGGTGTTAGAGGTGAGTTGGTAGCCCATGTGGCTCCAGAGAAAGGCAGCTGGAAATGTAACAAGTTTTGTATTGATGCATGTGTGCTGCTTGATATACTAGCCAAGTGGCTGGCTGCCCCTTAAATTCTACTGGGCTGGCTGCTCTCACACCGCACATTGCTGACATAGTATTACACCGTGTTGATGGTCTCATTACGTAAGCTGGTTGTGCAGACCCTGCACCAGCAGTGTGCAAACTTGATGCTACTATACCTGCGGGCACGTTCCAGAGGCGTCACAGTGAGCGATGCCCTCTGCACTGTGATGCCCACCTGGCAGTGGTGGTTCAAATGGCTCTGAGCACTATGGGACTTAACATCTGAGGTCATCAGTCCCCTAGAACTTAGAACTACTTAAACCTAACTAACCTAAGGACATCACACACATACATGCCCGAGGCAGGATTCGAACCTGCGACCATAGCGGTCGCGCGGTTACAGACTGAAGAGTCTAGAACCGCTCAGCCACTCCGGCCGGCAGAAGTGGTGGATGGTGGCTGGTGGGCATGGGAAGCGACCTGCTGTCACTTGGGCAGGAGTCATCCATGCTGCTGGACACGATTTAGTGAGGCTAGCTGTACCGTGGCACTAAGTCCGGGGAGGGACTTCGTGTGTACACAGTTTTGCCCTGCCATGGCCTCGAACTGGTGACCTCTGCTGGAAGATCCATGTGGCATATTCATATGGTACTGCCTCGTATCCCTGGTTGGGCTGTGAGATTCCCAATAATTCTGTTACAAAAATAATCAGTACTTACAATCGGCAGTGACATTCTCTATCCACCCCTGACTTTACCTGAATTACATCATTCCAGGACAATGGATTGGAACAGGAGGAGCAGAAGATGAACTTCATCGCCAGTGGCCTCTGTGCTCTCCAGACCTCACACTTTGTGAGTTTTATGTGTGGGTTTATGTAAAAGACTGTATTTTTATGCCCCCTATGCCTGGTACGCTTTAAAGTCTGTCACATCGCATTGTTGAAGCTGTGGATTCGATAACGAGATACCAGCTGCTTCGTGTGTGGCAGGAAATAAGCCACCGTTTTGATGTTTGTCATGTAACACATGGTGCTCACACTGAAAGCATAAAAATATGAATTTTTCTCTTTCCAGGAGCTTCTGGAAGCAATAAATGTTTGAAATCTGTTCCTTCTTTTTCGATATTCCTGTATTTGAAAATGTATCGTAAAGTTCATTATTTGTAAACTACTGTAAGCAACTCTTGAGTAGTGCATGTCCCCGAGTTTCACATCGTTGAAGTAGTACTCACATTACTGTTGGCTTTAGAACCTATATTTTTCCATAACTTATCAGAATATTTTGATTGGCTACCTAGTTGTTTTACATGGAATGGCTATCAAATTACGGGACTGGTGCTGTCACAGAGTAAGTACGCATGCACCAAAGATGAACGACCAATAGCTGTGAAGCATCAAGCCTTCTCAGTCAAATACGGCATCTCTGTTGTCTGTAGACAAATTAATGCCGTCCTGACCTTCCTTTGTGCAAGGGCTGTTATTCTGTTTCGCTGGAAAAATGGTAAGTGTTGTAATTGGGAAACAAATTGTCGTGAATTTTCACATGAAACTTTGAAAAACTGCTCCCTAAACCAATCTTTCAGTAAAAGAAGTGTAATTCGAAGACTGTTTATCACATACGCGAGTTTTTGAGTGGTCCAAGTGTTTCCAATATGGCCGAGGAGACGTTGAAGATGACTCATGCCCAGGACGCCTTTCAACATCAAAAACGGAAGAAAATATCGAGATAGTAGGTAATCTGATTCGATCTGACCGTCGGCTGAGTATTCGATCGATTGCTGAAAATGTAGGAACTGACAAAGAATGCGTAAGGAAAATTTTGCGTTACTAATTTAACATGAGACAAGTGTGTGCAAAACTGGAGCCGAAAATTCTCACGATCGAACAAAAAGAAGCTTCTGATAATGTTTGTACTGACACTTTGAATACAATTGAAAATGATTCTAGTTTCTTGGAAAGAGTTATAACATGTGACACATGTTGGTTTTTCATGTACGATCTAGATACTAAGCGCCAATCCATGCTCTGGAAGGTCTCGCTTCACAGAGCGTGAAAAAGCTCGAATGACCAAATAAAAATTCAAAGCGTTGATGATTTTTGTTTTCGATATTGATGGAATTGTATCTTCACTTGCTTCCTAAGGGGGTCAAACTATTAATCAGCATTACTACCTTGAAGTTCTTGATCATTTCTGTGATAAAATAAGAAAAAAAGAAACGAATTGTGGAATACCCAGTCATGGTTTCTGCATTAAGACAACGCACCGGCCCAAACCGCATTGTCTGTTAAGAGGTTTATAGCGAGGTACAGCATCCCAGTGTTGGATCATTCACCTTCCCCAAGGTCAAATCTGCATTAAAAGGAACAAGATTTCAGTCTACTGAAGCAGTGAACGAAAAAGTGGCATGTGACATCAAGAAGCTCGTAGAGGAAGACTTCAAGCACTGTGTTCATCAATAGAAAATTCGCATGGAGCGTTGTAGGGATAGAAGAGGGGAGTATACTGAGGGTAACAATAAATATGTATGTTTTTGAAATGAATTTTTTTACAGCAATAATCCTGTTATTTTATAGCCACACCTCATACCAATGCATTTGAGCTTCCTCCTAATTTGTTAGTTTTTTTTTCTAGCAAAGGCATTAATTTGACATTTGTCATGCAGCAATGATGCTCACGTTGAATGCATAAAAATTTGAATATTTCTCTTTCTGGGAATGTCAGAATTGTGTTTCCGTCTTTTGTAGTTTGGAAGCAAAAAAAGTCTGAAATCTGTACCTACTTTCTGAGTAGACCTGTTGATATGGGTGCATCAGCATCCCTCCTCAAGCCTAGTATAGAATGTCTGGTGTTTGATCTGAGTAAAGACGGCAATATGCCAACTCAGTATTATCTATAGACAATTGGTGTAATTTCTAAGCCTACCAGTTTAAAAGATTTTCCTTGCAAATGTTAATTATAAAGAACTCTTTAACCATTTTGTGGCTTATGTTACATACCCTCCTCCAACTGGACTGGAGAAAAATGAAGTAAAATTCTTGAGCTCACCTGCTTGGCTCCGAGTTTTTCAAGAGCTGAAAGAAATTAAAACTAGTGCCCTGACTGTCTGCTTATATTTTGCGTAAAATGCTTATCCAAGTTGTTCATGAGTACCTCCTGTGTTTCAGAAAACGACTACACGAAAACTACAAGACACAGACAATACACACAACAGTGAATAGAACGTCTCTCCACGTTTTAACTCGCATTACAGGTGCTCAATATGGACACAGTTTGTTACGCGGGAAACGTAAACATGTACAGTATGTGCAGATTATTGAACTCGCTACTGCTGAGCCTAGAAAAACGCGACAGCAGCCAGCTTTGGACATTTATTCTTCGGATTGCCTATCTGCAGGTGCGAACTAATTCGATTGACAGTATGGGGTGGATGATTAGTCTCCTTGTTCTGACACGTCTGTTCCCTGTTAGTACAATCTGCAACTACGCCATGGCACATAATGACTCGAAACTTGGAAAGCTCCTCTATTCACTAATACTTGTAATTTTTCTGTTTGTCTTGTAGTTCCTGTGCAGTAGCCTCTGAAGCCCAGGAGGTACTTATGAATAACCTTTTATATGCCGTTCAAAAACTAAATTCTGCTCATACGGCACAATACTTCATTTGGTAACACATCATAGGCCATCGACAGCAGCTTTGTCACCAACACCGAACTGCCGGAAAATGTGTCTCATTGACAGTTGTGCTTGTCCCCCTCCTTATTAGTGGATGCCGTTACGAAATCGTTCCCAAAGCAAGGAATGAAGATTGGGCTTTAACATCCCATCGTCGTCAAGGTCTTTAGCCATGGAGCACACACTCAGAACAATTCATGGATGTCGAAGGAAATCAGCTATGCAATTTCAAAGTAAACACCTAGGCATTTGCCTAAAGCAATTTAGGGAGATCATAAAAAACCTAAATTTGGATCGCTGGACACATTTGAACAATCATCCTCCTGATTGTGAGTGCAATGTGCTAAACACATGCAACCTGGCTCAGCAAAGTCCTTCCCAAATTAACATGAACATGCATATGCAGTACCCCAGTTGCCTCTAGGCCTGTAACTGGTTTTTATTCCCATGGGAGGATTTTTTCCAGTTCTAGGCAAAGATATATCAGGCAGTATAGGAGCCTAGTACTGTACTACCACAATGCGGGTTCAAATGGTTCAAATGGCTCTGAGCACTATGGGACTCAACTGCTGAGGTCATAAGTCCCCTAGAACTTAGAACTACTTACACCTAACTAACCTAAGGACAACACACACATCCATGCCCGAGGCAGGATTCGAACCTGCGACCGTAGCGGTCGCGCGGTTCCAGACTGTAGCGCCAGAACCGCTCGGCCACCAGCGGCCGGCCACTATGCGGGTAGAAAGCTTCTATCCTGTCACTCATCGACTACTCTTGTGTGGCACTACAACTCAGCAAAAGGAAAGCTAAGGTTATAAATTTTGCATTTAAGAAATCATGCCTGCAGAAGGATCATACAAACAAACTGTTATTTGACTGTCGCACAGATTCTCGGTTTGATGGCATTGTAATGGCATTGTAATAGGAATCCCTGGGGGTGGAGAAGCAACTGAAAGAGATGGAAACAAATAAACTGCCAGGTCAGGATTGTAATCCCAATACAGTTTTACAGGGAGTATTCTATGGCATTGGCCCCTTACTGAGATTGAATTTAATGTGCAAGAAGTGCAATGACTCATGTACATAAGAAGGGTAAAAGAACAGACCTGCAAAATTACAGACCAATATTCTTAACATCAGTTTGCTGCAGAATTCTTGAACATATTCTGAGTCTGAATATAATAAATTCCTTGAGTTGGGTAATGCAAAACTTAGCTTTCCCTTTTCTCATGATATTCGGAAAACGATCGATGAAGGGCAAAAGGCAGATTCCATTTTCCTAGAAGCATCTGAAATAGTGCCCCTGGCGGACTGTTAATGAAGGCCCAAGCACATGGAAAAGGTTCCAACATGTGTGAGTGGCTCAAAGATTTCTTTTGTAATAGAACACAGTACATTGTCACTGATGGCAAACATTCGTCAGGGACACAGGTATTGCCATTTTTGCCCCGGGGAATAGTTATACAGCCACTCTTGTTCCATATATGCATAAATCATTTGACGGACAGGAAAAACAACCTTGTAACGTTCGAATTCAGTATTAGTGGTGCGCTGCTTGACACACACACCTTGATTAATATCTAGGGGTACTGTTGCGAAGCAATATGAAATAGAATGAGAGCAGCAGTAGGGAAGACGAATGGTCAACTTTGATTTATTGAAAGAATTTTAAGGAAACGTCTCATCTATAAAGGTGACAACAAATAGAGCACTAATGTGACCCATTTTTGAATACTGTTAAACTGTTTGGGATTTCAGCCACATAAGATTAAAGGAAAACGTTGTAGAAATTCAGAGATCGGCTGCCATATTTGTTACCAGTTGGTTCAATCAACATGTGATTATTATGGAGATGCTTTCTGAACTCAAATAGAAATCCTTTCAGCACAACACTATACAGAAAATTTAGATAACGAGCATTTGCAGAACAATTCTACTGTCGCCAATGTACATTTTGTGTAATGACCACAAATTCAAGATAAGAGGAATTAGGGCTTGTATGGAGGCATATAGACTGTCGTTTTTCTCTCACTCCGTTTGTGAGTGGAACAGGAAGGGAAATGTCAAGTAGTGGTACAAGATATTCTCCACAATGCACCATACAGTGGTTTACAAAGTATGTATGTAGACCAGATGTGTTGTTGCATTGGCTACAGTGAAGGATCTCTCAACCCCCTCCCCCCCCCCCCCCCACCTCCTCTTCCCATCCATCAGTGTACCTCACACTTTGTCCAGCATGGTTGGTTTGAGTATCTCTCAGCAAGGTCTGATCTGTTCCACTGCACTTACTGTTCACTTCACTATCAGCTGGTCCTGGATAATGAGATTTTACTCCTCGGCATTGAATATGCAGTGGTTTGCGTACTCATATCCTGCTCTTATGGGCCATGTTTTTGCACTACCAAGTTAGTCTCTGAGGAGTGGCCTGCACGGGAGGACTGCCTCACATTCATGCGTGATGACCTGGTATTGTTGACAATCTCCCCAGTCTTTTTTATGTGATCTATCCAAGCAAGGGCTATGAAGACCTTCACATACACTACAGCAGCTCGTTTTTGAAGAGCATGTCCCTTGTTGTTGTGAATGCCCTTTCCAGTTTCTCATATATTATAGAAACACACCATCACAGACGAGGCCAAAGTCGCAGCTTTAACAAATTTATTTGCCATCAACAGCCCATCATACTACATTGTTGCTAACAGAGGCCCATAGTTAATAACGAAGCAGTTTTCCGCTTTTGTGAGCAGAATAACACTGAACACGACCTTATGCCTTCAGTTTCCTCTCAATCATATGCTGAGGGAGTGCAGACAGTTCAAAAGTTCAAGTCATATGTACAAAGACGTTCTAGAGTATCACTGACCTCAATTTGCAGTAGGATATTGGAGCATATACTGTACTCGAACATTATGTATTACCTTGAAGAAAATTACTTATTGATACATAACCAACACGGATTCAGAAAATATCGTTCTTGTGCAATACAGCTAGTTCTTTATTCCCATTAAGTAATGAGTGCTGTCGACAAGGGATCTCAGATCGATTCCATATTCCTAGATTTCCAGAATGCTTTTGATACCATTCCTCACAAGCGACTATTAATCAAACTGCGTGCTTATGGAGTATCGTCTCAGTTGTGTGACTGAATTCGTGATTTCCTCTCAGAGAGGTCACAGTTTGTAGTGATAGATGGTAAATCATCGAGTAGAACAGAAGTGATACCTGGCATTCCGTAAGGTAGTGTCACATTCCTCTGCTGTTCCTGATTTATGTAAATGATCTAGGTGATAATATGAGCAGCCCCCTCAGATTGTTTGCAGATGACGCTGTAATTTGGCGCCTAGTAAAATCATCAGACGATCCATTCCAATTACAAAATTATCTAGAGAAAATTTCTGTATGGTGTGAAAAGTGGCAATTAGCACTAAACAAAGAAAAGTGCGAAGTCATCCACATGGGTACTAAAAGAAATCCGATAAATTTTGGGTACTGGTATACAATAAATCGCACAAATCTACGGGCTGTCAATTCGACTAAATACCTAGGAATTACAATTACGAGCAACTTAAATTGGAAAGACCACATAGATAATATTGTGGGGAAGGCGAAACAAAGACTGCACTTTGTTGGCATACCACTTAGAAGATGCGACAAACCCACTAGAGAGACAGCCGACATTACACTTGTCCGTCCTCTGCTGGAATATTGCTGCGTGGTATGGGATCCTTACCAGGTAGGATTGAAGGAGGACACCGAAAAAGTGCAAAGAAGGGCAACTCGTTTCGTGTTATCGCGCAATAGGGGTGAGAGTGTCACTGATATGATATGTGAGTTGGGGTAATAGTCACTGAAACAAAGGGGAAAATAGTTTGTTGACACCCACCTACGTTGGGAGAAATGATCATCATAATAAAATAAGAGAAATCAGAGCTCGAATGGAAAGATTTAGGTGTTCCTTTTTCCCACGTGCCATTCGAGAGTGGAATAGTAGAGAAGTAGTATGAAAGTGGTTCGATGAACCCTCTGCCAGGCACTTAAGTGTGAATTGTAGAGTAACGATGTAGATGTAGTGCAGAGATGGTGTTGATATTCTTTTGTACTTATCAGTTCATCCATAAAATCCTCTGTGTGGCAGCATCAGATGATGCTCATTTATTATGTGCACTGCAGGTTGCAGATCAGTGACACCACATTCAGTACAGTGCAGGTGCCTGTGTCTGGACTCACATCTATGAGCATCAGATGATGCAAAATCTGAGCTGTATTACGGGTGCGCATGGTTGCTGGATGTACTCCATTTCAGTTGAAGGCAGGCTTTATATCTGTCATCAAAAACGATTCTTTCTAAAGGATTACCAGCCAGCTTGGAACCCTGAGATTTCAGTATCTATGGAATCCACTTAGTCAACAATTGCACCATCCTCTACACTGAAAGTTTCACTCATGTCAAGTATCTAACTAGGCCAGAGCACTGCATGCTGCAGTGCCTCAGAGCAGCTACAGCTGGATCTATAGAAATGGATCCTGTACTGTGATCTGTCTGTGTAGACAGAGGCTGTTGCTGTGTCCTCAGTACAAGATATCAAGATTAATCTGGCATGAATCACAACGGACAGGTCTTCTTTTAATGACCCTTCTACCCCTCCCCTACCATTTTCTGCAGGAGCCTGCACAAATTTACATGTTTCCTCCCAAATGTGCAAAATTTGGAAGTGGTATTTTTTAAATCCTAATCAGTGTCTAATGACATGCTGAACTCATCAGTAAATATCACTATTTAACTCCAGGAGGGTGACAGTGGCTTAGAGCGCAGTCACAGATCATCATGTGTGACCACCGACTAGTAGAGCGTGGGGCAAATAAAAGTGGCCCGGAGGACAGAGTTCCAGGGTACAAAGAAACACAGCAGAGGAAAGGAAATATAGTATTAACTTTACTACAGCAGAAGTTTAAAGTGACCACTGCAGAATGTAGCCTCCTCTCCCTACTGTTGTGGCTGGTGGTAAGTGTCCCGGATGTTCTGCACCAGTTTCTCAGTCGGCTCCATTTGCTGGAAGGCCTCAAGAAAACTAGTTCTCCTACATATCTAAGTGGGCAGTGTGTCTGACTGCTATTCGGAGGATCTGGGTTCGATTCCTGATACTGTTAAGGATTTTTCCTTGGTTGAAGGACTGGAATGGGGTGCTCTCAGTTTCGTGATGCCAACTGAGAAGCTACTTGAGTGAGAAGTAGCGGCTGCAAGGTCAAGAAAGACAATAACGAATAGGAGAACAGTGTGCTGACCCCATGCCCTCCATACTGCATCCAATGACATCATGGACAGAGGATGACACAGTTGTCAGTTGGTCCCAATTGCTCCAGTAGGACCAGAATGCAGAGCCTGAAGAATACTAAGGGAATAAGAGGACATGAGAAACTAATTCTCCCAATAATGCTCCATTGGCTCCAGTGCCTTAAAGATCGTGTACAACTCAACATAATACTTTGACAGTATGACTGGTATATGGATCCTGAAGATATGGCCAGGAAAAACACTGAGCAGCCAAGATAATTACCCTACTTTCGCCCACCTATATATTATGCAATATTTTTATAGTGCTCATCTAGAATGCAGCACAGCAAAGATCAAAAAAATCATATTTTAAGTGTTTTTCTTTTCCTAATAATACAATTCTCTATTTCATAAGAAGCCAAGGTGGCGATTTACTCCAAACTTGAATCAAAACAGTAATGCTGGTCACACATAATTCTAAAAGAGTACCAGTACACTTTGCACAAATACCAAAAGACCCCATTGTTCACCAACAACTATTTAAAGTTGTTTCAAGGGTGAGTGAGCAATAGAATGGTGTGGAGGACCTGGCATATGGAGTGTATTTTGAATGCCTGTCACACCATGAGGTGAAGTAGCTGCTCACCAGCCTTGGTGCAGAGGACAGGAATGAGGATAGTCCTAACCATCCCTGAAGCTAGCTTAGTTCATGTTGGACTGCTTTCAGTACCTGCAGCTATGATGATCTAGCAGATTCATCAAAGTGCACTGATAATCAAGTTGGGACCACATAAAGGCTCTGTAAACCTGGAACAGGCAGAATCAGACTGTTCCTCATGCATCAAATTCTATGCATGTTACAATATTAAGCACTTTGGGGGACTAAATGGCAGCCACGTAAGGTTCCCATTAAAAATGAGTCCCCCATACCACACCAGACCTTCATTCTTTCAAATCAGATTCCTCATTTTCAGATCAGGAAGATTAAACTCACAAGAGGGTAAAGTTAGAAAGATCACATATGAAATTTTCTGGTAATGTAAAGTCAGCGTTTGTGCTTGTTTCCCCAGCCTCCTACTTGACATCTGCAGGTGGTGTGTACTGCTTCAGAGCTGAAAAAAAAACTAACAATTGAAAAGGCATACACAACTAGAACCCTTATCACAACCCTTTATACTGGAAGTAATACTATCCATAGGTATTAAAAACAGGATCTCACTTGAAACACTACCTTGAAGAAGACCAGTCTCTTGTATGAAATGAATTGGCAGGCTGTCACCGAATATCTGACACATGTGGTATGAAGTGAGGAATAATCACAGGGGAAAAAAAAGAGGTTGATGTCCCCAGAAGCCCCATGCATGGAGAAACGTTCTCTAATGGATTTTGCAATGACTTGGTGATGTGTTGTGTCATACAGATCCCACATGAGAAGGGGCTGTTGCTAACTTTATTAAGGATATAATTGAAGCTACTGTGGAAAGCCATATCCTGGCTGGCGCTAATGGTCACTGGAGAAAACTGCCAGCATATGGATTATGTCTCCTTTGCCTATCAGAAGGCTACAACTCTTCATTACGACATTAGCGAGGCAACACATCTTGAAACCCTTCCTATGTTTTCCCAAACATGCATTGTCTGGTGGAACAGTTGACAATGTTCACGACCTATGCCCTGGTGTCTTTTCGCTCTGTCCAAAGGTCGTAAGACTCTCATTAGAAGCTCTGTCACCAACTTCAGAGTGACACTCACCACTTCTTATGGACTGTCAGTCGTCTAAGCTGCCCTGAAGACTTTGGCATAAATACTTCTGCGGCATGATGGGTCATGATAGTGATGTGCTCTCTATCTTCACAAAACAGCAAATTGGGTGTACAGTGTGCATGTCTCCTTTGTGAGCAACCATGTGGATGGTTTTCTTTCTTGAACTGCTTAATCAGGTACATGCACATACACTGTCTGCCAAAAAAATGATTCACCCAGAAGGGGAGGAGGAAACGAAATGAAACTTCACAGGTTGCCCTAGTGTGTGATAATGCTCCAGTGATAAAAAAACCAAGTCAAATTTACAAAGCACTTGTCAGTAAGAGGCCCATATATTGGTATGATGCTGCATCCACTATGGCCTGGAATCAGGCACTGATTTGCTTAGGAAGGGTGTCATAAAACCATTGTATCTTCTTCTGAGGCATGTTGGCCCATAACTGTTGTAAGTGGTACTTGATATCCTGGGGATTTCGTTGGCCATGGGGATACGTCAACTTCATGCAGTCCATTCATAGACAGATGCGTCATGTGGAGGAGTATTGTCCTTTTGAAAAATGGCCCCATGATTGTTACATGAGAAGTAACACAAGGACGCAGAATGTCCATGATGTACCAGTGTGCAATCTGAGTCACCTCAATCACAACCACCCATGACCTGAAATCATACCCACTGGTTCCCCACACCAAGACAACAGGAGTAACACTACTATGCACCTCTAAAAAACATTCACAGAATGAAACTTCTCCCCAGGTCACTGTCATACTCACCAACAATGGTCATTTGGGGTAGTTAGGAACTGTGATTCAGTACTAACACAATTTGATGCCTTTTATCAGCAGTTCATGCTTCCTAGTCATGGTGCCACTCCAAATGCACCCATTTGTATTGAGGTATTAACAGTAGTCCATGAATGGGATGGTATCTCTCTCAGTTTGGCTGCTACTAGTCTCTGACCATTGGTGCAGGACGATATAGCAACTGAGAGTCTAGTACTTGTTCTCAGATTGCAGGTGTAGATGTGAAGGGTTATGATGTGCTTGGTGCACTATGCAACTATCCGCCTTCTTAGTGCACTACTTCTTAGTGCTCAGACTTGGTCAACCAGAACTTTGATGACAAGTACGTCTGCCCTCATGTTCCCATGCAGTCTAAAATCTGTCCAGTGTCACATCAAAATGCTTCCGAATCTAGACATTGCATGATTCAACTAACCAGACAAATGGAGACTCACAATGAGGCACCTTTCAAATTCTGTCAGGTGCTGATAATGGTGTCTCACATGAGTACACAGCATCTCCATGTCCTTCATAGTGATCATTCAACATCTGACATTTATCATGCTCCTTACATACCCCTGGTAACAACACTAAACACAAACAACACTAATGCTCTCAGGTGGCTGTTGTATCTGCCACAGAGAATTGGAACTCTAATCATTTACATACTCTCTGACGGAGTATGTGTTTACGAAGTTAACTGACATCTGACTATGAGTTCTGGGTACTTAACGTTTTTCATACAGCTGTGTAGACTGGAATGTGGTCACTAGACTGCAGGTCCTCCACCACTTTCCACTGAGCTGCATGTGTGAGGTCTGGAGAGAATTACGCTAGATCAATGCTGGAACGCTTAGCAGTGGTTGTGTTAAAGTAAATGTTTATATCCACATTCATAAGACACATATTTTCTGATATCATGAGTGGAGAGCCTCGTTGTCTCAAGCTGCATTAGTGAGAAAATAGGGACACTGTAACTCCATGTTACTCAGAATGTGCACTACAGCAGGTGAGAGAAAGAAATTTTAGTATACAATGTTTATAAAGATGACAATAATCGGCCCCCTCATGCTATAAAATACTTCACTGTGAAAAAAATAGCAAATAAGAAACAGTAAGATGGTATTGGTGATGATCATGACGATAATGTGTTTAAAGGTACTAAACTACTGGTCCACCGAAAGTGGAGGAGTATTATAATTTAGTGTAAAATCTGCTAGTGTAAAATCTGCTCTCTCTCAGGAAATGAAACACTTTGGTAGTAGCTGTCTAATCATTCACAAGCTCTGAGGTAGTGAGGTAGGCAAGCTGAGAGCGTGCCGCAGATCGGTCAGCAGGGAACACTGAACAACATGCACTGTTGTCAGTAGACTAACGCAGCTGCAGTGAGGAGGATCCTCCCAATGCAGAAGAAACGTGTGGTCGCCTCATGTGGCTGATGCATAGTGGCCACAACACAATGGCATCTTTTCGAGAGGCCTGGAAAGGTGTATGCCACACCTTAGTGGACCCTTTAACTGCTCTCAACTTGTTTTGGGTCATAGTAGCCTGCCATTCCAACTCCCAGAGCCTCAAGAATAGTCCTAGCAGGATAAAATCAGCATTTTATAAAATCTCAGAATTAAGTGGTCCATGCCCCACAAGGACCAACGTGGACCATATTCCAGATGTCTGTCAGTGCACAGGGAGAGGATGATAGGAAAATGGTCACTGTTACAAAGATTGCAATGAATGCACCACTGGATAAGTGGTAAGATACCAGGGCTACAAACTGTGAGATCAGTAGCTGAGCATGTTCTGTGGGCTGCACTGAAATGTCTTGTAGCTGCAGTGTTGAGTAGGCAGACGTCCAATTCTGAAAGGAAGTGTTCTAGTATGTGGCCTCTGTAAGAAATAGTGTCACCACCCCACAGAGGATTATGAGCATTAAAGTCTCCTAGTAAGAGGAATGGGGGAGGAGGCTGCTCCACTAACTCTAACACCTCATGAGGCTGGAAAGATCCATCTGCAAGTGGATAAACATTACATATTGTCATCCACACTGATAGGCAAACACTAACAGCCATGACCTCAGTGCAGTGGTAAGGAGCAACTACTCACTGAAAGTACCAGAGTGTATGAGGGTGCAGACCCAACTGGACGCTCTTTCAACGTTAACGCGGTTGGTGCAGTACAGCTTGTAGTTTTTCAGCGCTAGGAAGCCTGTTGCCATAAAACATATTTCCAGAAGTGCTATGCCAATTATGTGGTAAGTAGCCATTAAATGACAGTTTGGTCAGATGGCGATAGTAGCCATTACAATTCCATTGCTGGAGTGTTGGTGTCAGCTTCAACAAAGAGGCGAGTGGAAATGACGGAGGTGATTACTTCGCTGCCAGGTCATAGTCCACCCAACTGTGTGATCCAGGCATCAGTGTGCATAGGTTCTCTGGCACAGAGCACTGCGGGTTTCGTAGCTGCACCAGACAGCATGGAACTCAATGACCACTAGAGGTCTCTGCAACAGTTGCACCGTAAGCCATGGCAGCATGCGCTCCTGGCCCGAATCTAATGTGAGGGCACCACTGTGGAGCGTGTGGTCCCAGCGGCCAACAGTGACATACCCTGTCATGTATTAGGTGGCTGCCTCTCACTCAGTGAGGAAGTCTGGTATTCGCATTGAGTCAGTTGATCTCTCGCTTACAGACATCATGTTTACGTTGCATGTGTTTACTTCTCATTTACAAGTGGACATTGTTTTGATTTCATGAGGTTATTTATTGTGACCCCATTGTTTAATACTTCATTGTTGATCTTGGTGTCTTGCTCAGTTGTCTGTCATTGTGCTTGTCCTTCCATTCCCGTTCATCCATCTTGTTTGTTCAGGGGCCGTTCCCGTTCGGTTCTGCCAAATTTTCATTTGCAGCAACTCCGTGACCTTTCCTGTCGCAGTTACAACATTTTGGCGACTAGGTAAACGGTAGTCATTGTTAGCATGGAGGCTAAGTTGATCTGTCTTCAGGAACAACAGCAGCAGCTCATACAGCAACAGCAGATCCAGTTAGACATCCTACAGAAGTTGATGTGGTTGTTAACGGACAAAGTCGATGCCAGGGACACGCTACCACAACAGCTTCCAAGTCCTCGGGTGTCCAATGCTTTCTCACGTCCGTCATCATTCCCACCATTTAATGACCCTAAAGAAGACTGGGAAACGTACTTACATTGGCTGAAACAACATTTCACAGTTTTTAAAGTCACAGATGACTCCTTGCAGCAGTCATCGTTTTTGTCTTGGGCCTCCCCAGACACATTCTTTCTTCTCTGCAAGTTGGCACCCTTGTCTGATCCTGTGGCTCTCTCTGTCCAGGAGATATGCCTTTTGTTGACAAACTGTTATTCACAGCGCTACCATATGGTCATCTCTCGGCCAGAATTCCACCAGTACAATTAAACAGCATGGTCAATCATATCATTCCTGGGTCATGGGCTTGCAGGGTCTCACCCCATCGATGCGATTTTACATGCACCAATCAGCAGTGTAAGGCTTCGTATACAGACTCCCTGATCTGGGATGTGGTGGTTCAGCTGGCTCCCGATCCTGAGGTCAGAACTGCGGCATTGAAACTCGATAATCCCTCATTGGAAGAGATTCTCCGCATTGCCCACGCATTTGAAATAGCTCAGGTGGCTAACGAGTGTCTCAAGGCGCGGCCGCAAGTGGCAGTGATTGATGTGTCTCTGCGGGTTCCGCCCTCATGACATAGACATGGCCCAGCCAACAGAGGCCAGCGCCATCAGGACTCCCCTTTTTTCCAATGTCTCTACGGCATCAGAGCCTCCAGTCACCATGCGTCAACAGTCGCGCGGCCCACTTCAATTTGCCCACAGTGCTTTACTACACGCTCTCAAGCTCATTGACCCCACTCCTGTAAAACTTTCATGCTGTGTAGGAAGGAGGGCCACATCTGATCCGTTTGTCGTAGTCGCTCAACGTTCTCTATCCTGCCCCTCCTGGGCCTTAGGATACTGTACATGCCCTGCAATTGGTCGTCCTGTTGGAGGACCCATCAGCACTGTAGCTCTTCCTCATGCTCTGCCTTTTTACTGAGGCTGTCAGTCTTCAGATCAACACTAGGGCCACCGTCTTCCTGACTAATATTGCGACATATACCCACCTGGGCTCCCCCGCGTTGTCACCTCCCTCTTGGCGTTTGGTCGCCTACGGCGACAGTTCCATTCCTCTTCATGGCCAGTTCGTCGTCCACGCGACATTCAAACATGTTCCCCAGCTCCTTACCCTATTTGACGTCGACCATCCGTCGGCTTCAAATATTTTTGGCCTGGACGCATTTCAACTGTTTGGCTTTTCAATTTCTGATGAAGTTAAGGTCGTTTCAACGGCTGGTCCTTTTCAGGACTTGGACGATCTGTGCATGGCTTTTGCATCATTGTTTGCAATGGATCTCAAGTGTGCTTCACGTTTTCAGGCACACATCACATTTTGGCCGGATACGCAGGCCTCGCTTTTTCTGGGCCAGACCCATCTACATCTACATCCAAATTCCGCACGCCACCTGACGGTGTGTGGCAGAGGGTACCTTAAGTACTTCTATCGGTTCTCCCTTCTATTCCAGTCCCGTATTGTTTGTGGAAGGAAAGATTGTCAGTACGCCTCAGTGTGGGCTCTAATCTCTCTGATTTTATCCTCATGGTCTCTTCGCAAGATATACGTAGGAGGGAGCAATATACTGCTTGACTTCTTGGTGAAGGTATGTTCTCAAAACTTCAACAAAAGCCCGTACAGAGCTACTGAGCGTCTCTCTTGCAGAGTCTTCCACTGGAGTTTATCTATCATCTCCATAACGCTTTCGCAATTACTAAATGATCCTGTAACGAAGCGCGCTGCTCTCCGTTGGATCTTCTCTATATCTTCTAACAACCCTATCTGGTACGGATCCCACACCGGTGAGCAGTATTCAAGCAGTGGGCGAACAAGTGTACTGTAACCTACTTCCTTTGTTTTTGGATTGCATTTCCTTAGGATTCTTCCAATGAATCTCAGTCTGGCATCTACTTTACCGACGATTAATTTTATGTGGTCATTCCATTTTAAATCACTCCTAATGCATACTCCCAGATAATTTATGGAATTAACTGCTTCCAGTTGCTGACCTGCTATATTGTAGCTAAATGATAAAGGATCTTTCTTTCTATGTATTCGCAGCACATTACACTTGTCTACACTGAGATTCAATTGCCATTCCCTGCAACAGGCGTCAATTCGTTGCAGATCCTCCTGCATTTCAGTACAATTTTCCATTGTTACAACCTCTCGATATACAACAGCATCATCCGCAAAACGCCTCAGTGAACTTCCGATGTTACCCACAAGGTCATTTATATATATTGTGAATAGCAACTGTCCTATGACACTCCCCTGCAGCACACCTGAAATCACTCTAACTTCGGAAGACCTCTCTCCATTGAGAATGACATGCTGCGTTCTGTTATGTAAGAACTCTTCAATCCAATCACACAATTTGTCTGACAGTCCATATGCTCTTACTTTGTTCATTAAACGACTGTGGGAAACTGTATCGTACGCCTTGTAGAAGTCAAGAAACACAGTATCTACCTGGGAACCTGAGTCTATGGCCCTCTGAGTCTCGTGGACGAATACCGCGAGCTGGGTTTCACACAATTTTTCGAAACCCATGCTGATTCCTACAGAGTAGATTTCTAGTCCCCAGGAAAGTCATTATAGTCGAATATAATACGTGTTCCAAAATTCTACAACTGATCGACGTTAGAGATATAGGTCTATAGTTCTGCACATCTGTTTGACGTACCTTGTTGAAAACGGGGATGATCTGTGCCCTTTTCAAATCTTTTGGAATGCTACACTCTTCTAGAGACCTACAGCCAGCAGTCAAGCAGAACTTGATCGGCTCCAGGCTGCTGGCGTCCTAGAGCCTGTGACATTCAGTGCTTGGGCGACACCATTGGTGGTCATACAGAAACCCAATGGGGTCCCTTTGGCTGTGTGGGGACTTCAGCACTACTGTCAATGCTCAGTCCTTAGTAGTGGACACTTACCCCATTCTCCAACAGGAAGACCTTCTCGGCAAGGGGGGGAGGGGGTGGGGGGAAGAGTACTTTTCTAAGATCGACTTGGCCGAGGCATACCACCAGTTACCCTTGGATGCAAATTCCCAGATCATCATGGTTATCAACACACCTTTTGGATTATACAAGTGCCTTCCATTTGGTGTCTCTTTGGCGCCGGAAATTTTCCAACGGTTCCTGGAACAGCTCATGCAGCCTATCCCAGCCTGCGTGAATTATCTGGATGACATCTTGGTTACCGAGCGTTCCCACCAGGAACATTTGCACAACCTCAGCACCTTATTTCACGCTCTGCAGTCTGCAGGTTTACACTGTCAGCTGGACAAGTGCTGCTTTTTTTTCAACGGGAAGTGGAATACTTAAGCCACTGGCTTAGCAAAGATGGCATTCACCCTTTGGATTGCCATGTCGTGGCCATTGAGGCCCTTCCTCATCCCAAGGACTTATCTGAACTCCAGTATTTGGGCAAGGTTTCTTATTACTTAAAGTTCCTACCGCAAACTGCCTCCGTTGTTCAACCCCTCAATCACTTGTGTCGCAAACGGGTGACTTTTGATAGGACTCCTGCCTGTGACCAGGCTTTTCTCCGTTTAAAGTCGATGCTGAAGTCCGCCCCTTGCCTTATTCCCTTCTCTCCAGACCATGCCTTGGTTGTGGCAGCTGATGCGTCGGCATACGTCATTGGGACAGACCTCACACATTGGGATACCAATAGCTCATAACAGCCCATCACTTATGCATCTAAGACATTAATACCGGCACAATAGAACTACTGCCAGATTGAAAAGTAGGCCCTGGCAGTAGTGTTTGCCATCCAAAAATTTCATATCTATCTCTTTGGGGCAAAGTTCACCCTCCTGACAACCATAAACCCCTAGTTACGCTTTTCAGACCCCAACCTCACCTTCCAGAGAGGACGGCTCAACATCTCCAGCGTTGGGCATTCCTTTTATGGAATTACCCTTATCCGGTATAAGCCCACCACCCACCATGCTACGGATGCTTTGTCACGTCTCCCAACAGGCCCCGATCCTGCGTTTGACCAACAGAAGGTCCTCTACTTTCACATTGATTCCACTCGCCGGGATGCACTGGACGGTCTGCCTCTTATGGCTGCTCATATTGCCATGGCTACACGCCGAGACCCTATCTTGAGGCAGGTTCTCCGCTATGTGGTCCACAGTTGGCCCTCCTATATTACTCATCTAGTGCGGACCGACTTCAGCCCCTGGTGCCACCTGTACCAGAGTCTCTCCATGGTCAATGATGTCCTTCTGTTGGCAACGGGAGTCAGATGCCCATCGGGTGGTCATCCCCCCAGATTTTCGACATTGCATTCTCAGCTTGTTATACCGCGGACACTATGGTATGTCCCGCATGAAAGTTTTGGCCCGCCGGCACATGTATTGGCCCGGAATCGATGGCAATATTGACCACCTAGTCCGCAGGTGCACTGTGTCTGCACGTCACCAGGCAAACACCCCCCCCCCCCCCCAGTCATTTGCGCCCTGGCCTGTGCCTTGCCGGGCCGGGCCTAGGATTGCATCGATCTCGATTTTGTTGGCCCGTTTTTGGGGTCCACTTGGTTACTTATTGTTGATGCCTACTCCAAATACCCATGTCGTCCACATGGCATCCATCACCACAGAGGCCACACTCACGGCCCTGGCCCAGTTTCTTGCCATTGAGGGCCTGCCTCACACATTGGTCTCCGATAATGGCCCCCAATTCATGGCATCCTCCTTCCACGACTTCTGTCAGGCCAACGGTACCAAACATATCTGTAGCCCGCCTTTCCACCCTCCCTCCAATGGCGCAGCGGAGAGGCTTGTCCGCACATTTAAACAACAGTTAACAAATGCGGTCAACACATCTCTAACCACGTTGGCCCTAACCCTGTTCTTGAGCACATATTGCACCACGCCAATTGATGGACACAGTCCGGCGGAGCTCCTCCATGGGCGACAGCCGCAGGCCTTGCCCCATTTGCTGATTTCGTCACCCTTCCACCCCCACTCCCGGCCCTCTCAGTGTTACGCCCCTGGTGTAGCCATGTGGACTCACGTGTACAGGAGCATGGCGGGTTCGACGCACGCCACGGCCCATGGGCAGTGTGTGACGTCAGTGCAGACAGTGAAAGAGTTGGAGCGCTGCAATCATAACCAGCTCCAGCCACGTACCCCTGTGAGACTCCCGCCACCGCCTCCTCCTACACTACCTCCTTCGGGTACCAATGTGGTCCTCCAGTCGCCACCACTAACCCTGGTTGCTGCCTACCCGTGAGACTGCCACCAGCCCTCCCCACCCCCAGGTGGATTGGAGGCTCCCTCCGATGCCCTGGCCTCTAGGCAATAACATGGACACCTCGGATGTCCCTTCCTCCCCAACAACAGCAGTTGACGAGACCGGGTCTTCTCCCATCTGCTGACAATCATAGCACCGTCCGGGGTGTTTTTGCCCCTAAGTGCAAGTTTCAGAGGGGAGGGATCTGGTACTGAGCACCACGGCCTCTGAATCCATGCCAGACAGTATGGAACTCGATGACCACTAGAGGTCTCTGCAACAGTCGCGCCGTAAGCCGTGACTGCGTGCCCTCCTGGCCCAAGTCTAACGTGAGGGTGCCACCGTGGAGCACGGGGTCCCAGCAGGCAATAGCGACATACCCTGTCGTGTATTTAGACAGCTGCCTCTCACTCAGTGAGGCACTCTGGTGTTTACGTTGCATGTGCCTACTTCCCATTCATGAGTGGGCGTTGTTTTTATTTTGTGAGGTTCTCTCTTGTGACCCCATTGCTTAATACTTTGTCTTGATCTTGGTGTCTTCCTCGGTTGTCTGTCGTCGTGCTTGTCCTTCCATTCCTGTTCGTCCGTCTTGTTTGTTTGCGGAACGCTCCCATTTGGTCCTGCTGCGTTTTCATTTCCGGCAACCCCGTGACTGTTCCTGTCGCAGTTACAACAGGTTTGACCTCTGTAGGGATAGGGAGTAGAACATCTGAAGCATCAGAAATAATTTATCTTTCTTCTTACCCTCCTTATCCTTGTAAGATTTTGATTTCTGTGAAGTTTTCCCAATTTTAGCTTCTGGGAGCAAAGAGGACCACACTTTCCTCCTGCCCGCAGGCTGTGGCCGCTGGTGCTTGTCTTGAGAGGGGGCACTTTGACAGGTGTCCTCATCCCTCACAGTGCCAGAGGATGACTAGGCATCACTACTGGCTGAATCAGTGGTGTGGGAACTACCAGTTCTATAGGTGTAGGGGTTGAGGGAGCTGACATTCCCTCCCTTCATTGTAGGGCAGGCCCTGGAATACGATCAGAGCCAGGAGGTGTCATGTGAGATCATGACACAACAGTCGCATTAGAACAGCAGGAGGACATCTTTCCGAGCCTTTGGCACTTAAATCATATCATCAGAGGAGAAAAATGAGACCTGACATAACACCTATAAACCATGACTTTAACCTTCTCAGGTAAAATGTTGTCTTCAAAGACTAGGATAAAAGCTCCAGTGTTCACTCTATTATCCTTGGGTTCCCTCTGTTAGCAGCAAACAAAATGGACTGCACACTGTGCCAGATTAGTGTGCAGCCCTTGATCAGTTTGTAGCATTAGCTTCTGATGGAAGATAACACCTTGAATTCTGTTGTGTTTTTTGTGAGGAGAAACGGTGGCTGGTACATCTCCTAACCTGACACAGGCCTGAAGTGCCTACGATTGCTGGCATGCGATGTTTTGATCAGTAAAGATCCATTTCTCATCTTCTCTATTGCAGCATTCTCCCCAAACTGATCTTCAATATTTTCAATGAAAAACTGTGGCTTCATTGTAGCAAAAGATTCACAGTCAGTTTGGAACAAACCAAGAGCTCAGCAAAGTATCCACTTCCATTTCTCCTTGCCTGGCTCTCATTTTGATGCATAGTCAAAGACAGAAATGCCACAGAATTGTAAATCTCTGCATTAAGGTCACTGTTCTTGACTGGTGAGGTGGTCATGTTGGCATGGTCTCCATTAAGTCTCATCCATTTCATTGAAGATCATCTGCCCCCATGCCACTCACTCAAATTGGAGGCTCTCCTCATGGGTGCCACCTGACACAGTAGCCATTGCCCTCAAAGTGGTTAGGTACCTACTTCTTGGCTGACACAGGGAGGTTACAGCTCAATTATCAGCAGTGTGGTCCCTGAGGTGTCAGGGGGGAAAGATAGATTCACTTGATTGGTAGGTGCAAAAGATAATAGGGCACAGTTGAAAGTTAATGCACCACAATAAAGTGTCTTTCCCCAAATAGTCCGCACTTCTGTAAAATTTGGAAATTAGAGGTCAAACCCAAAATGCATACCAAAATTTAAAAAGTCAAAAATGGTGAGGGGGAAAAAGCATTCAAAAATGAAAAGAGCAAAAACCTTCAGATGTCCAAACAATAGTCAAAATACCAAAGTAAAAACGTGACCAAACAAAAAGACTCCTACTACTCACCTCTTATGACACGCAAGGAATGGGGTTGGGTTGTTTGGGGAAGCAGACCACACAGCGAGGTCATCGGTCTCATCGGATTAGGGAAGGACAGGGAAGGAAGTCGGCTGTGCCCTTTGAAAGGAACCATCCCAGCATTTGCCTGGAGCGATTTAGGGAAATCATGGAAAACCTAAATCAGGATGGCCGGACGCAGGATTGAACCGTCGTCCTCCCGAATGTGAGTCCAGTGTCTAACCAATGCACCACCTCGCTCGGTCACGCTAGGAATGGCCATGGATCTATTCTAACCCTAGACACCGTGCAGGGGTATTGGCTAATTGAAAATCATATGCAGGGGCAGTGCCCACATGTATACTGAATTCTACAAGTCATGGGGTTGCATATTTTTTTGGAACAAGTTAGGGAATTGAAGACACCATGGAAAATTGATTATGGTGTGTACTGCAAAGCTGATGCAACTTGAATCTGAATATTCAACATGAATTTTAAACTCACTACTTCAGAGCATTAGATACTGTTACATTTCACTCAATATGTCAGTTTCTCTAAAACAGCTGGAATTCAATGTCAAAAAATATACTTCTAGATGAGTGGATTTCCAGTTGTTTATGGACTGTTACCAATTTTACCAGCATCTATACACATTTTCTATCAATCCTACTGTAACTACAATGATAAGATAATACTGAATACAGTGGTACAAAAATCATAAAGTCTTATGAATCGATTAAATGTCTCAACTATGTGCTGCCACCTGGTTCAGGTTGCAGTACTAATCCAAATGTCAAATAGGAAAATAAAAACACTAAATAAATTACAAATTGGGAAGTAGCTTCAGTATGTCTGCTCAACACACACAAGACCAGTTGTTGCTAACTATCTTCCTGTATCATTCACATAGAAAAAAATGGCATTCCTCGGCTGTCATTTTTCTGAGTACCAAACACAATGAGTTTTATCACTTTCACATTTTTCACTACACATAACATGCATGAGTTTTCACTACACGACAAATACAGCCCTTAAAAGGCCAATTAGAACATGCATAGACTGCAAGTAATATCTGTCTTGGTTATGTTAACTGTTAACACAAACAAAACAGCACTGATTTTTTAATCAAAAATACATGAAAATGAACTATTAAAACATACAAATAATTACAAATATTTTATTAACATTTGTGCTTATCAGACTAAATTACAAATAAAAACCATAGCACAGTATTTCACAAATTTCATAGTACAAGGAAGACAAGGTTTTTAATGTCATTTTGGGTGACAACTACAAACATCTCACAGGGAAGAGAAATTGACTGCCTACAAAAAATATAGGTTTTTTAATCAGATGACACTGCCCACCCTAGGTCTGTCATATGAGATTGGTCCTATACAACTGTTTAGTCAGTTTATATCATGCTATGCTAACCTAAATTTAAAAAAAATATTTAACACAAGATCTCTTTCATATGTGTCATAAAGCAGGCTTCATATGAGGAGTAACACAATAAATATTGATATTTCAATGGAGAATACATACATAACATGCCATAGACACATTCAGTTTAAACAACAATATGTTAGAACTACACTTCTACTCAATCTTAAAGAAATAACAACCATTTTGGTATCACGGACAATAGCGATCAAAAGAACAGACCACCACTATCTTTGGACTGACCTTTGACCATTATTTACATTTCAAAACGGACTTTCCATTGCTATAATGATATTAGGGCTAGTTTTCATAACATAATACATTAACAAATACTTTCACTATTTCAACCTACTCGATGAAATGGACAGATAATGCTGAGTGATCAGCCAACACATTACAACAGTATCTGAATGGAATAGGCAACTAAACATTACCAAAGAACAGGGTGCAAATGATACTCACTGTAAGTAAATAATAAAGTAAGAAGCCACTGACATCCACCATTTTCTCAATGACAGCAACACAGTCCACAGATAAGAGTACTGATTTTGTTTTGGGAATGTACTTTGGAAACTACCCAAAGGATCTTATGCTTTTGATGTTTGTGAATATTCTTGACATCACCAGCATTTCAAGTGCTCCATAGGACAATGATTACTTAGAATGCATGTTTCATGAAATCAGGACAGAGAGAGAGAGACACACACACATAATGTGACACCAGTATTTCCAGTTCCATAGTCAATGGACACATGAGATATACTGGATGAGAAAGTCAATTTTGTGTCTCGATAATAAAACACAGCTTCTAAACTTAGGGCAGATCACATACACAAAAGGAATCACAAACCGTAGAGAATATTATGCCATCTTATATGTATAGCAACAATGATAAGCATCCAAAAGCTAGTAGGAACCAAAGAAAACTAGAACTTAGTAAAAAAGAGATGTTGCCATGTAGGTAGAAACATAAATTACACTGTCTTCAATTACAGACCTGTGACACACAGTTATTACTGTCTCTCCATTTAAATACATTGAAACAACTAAGAAAAAATACTTACATGAAGTAATATAGAAATGAAATGCCATATTCTGAAGAAACAGATTCTGAATCAAGAAAATTCAGTATATAAGAAAATTCAGTATATAAGTATATAAGAAAATTCAGTATATAAGAGACCAAGAGATCAATACACTAAGCAGATTCAGAAGGATGTAGGTTGCAGTAGGTACTGGGAGATGAAGAAGCTTGCACAGGATAGAGTAGCATGGAGAGCTGCATCAAACCAGTCTCAGGACTGAAGACCACAACAACAACAAGAATATTCACTTGACACCAGCACTTCGTAGTTTTAGACTGTAGACTGTTGAAGCGTAAAGCAGAGAACAACCCTTTGTGACTGACTTAGGTGGACTAACTGGCTAGATCAGTAGTTGGATAGATTGACAGAGATAAACAATAGTGTTTTTCGTACAGAAATACCAACTCATACAATAAAAATCTGGGAAGTCCGAAAGAGGAAGAATAACCATCCTACCAGAAACTTATAACAATAACCTAAGCACAATAGTTCTCTCTGGCATGCAAAATATGTTAATGTCATTAATGTACCCGACACTACAGTGGAGGGATTGTATGTTGAAATTAAATTTTTTGGCAGATTAAAGGTACATGGTGAATCATACTTCAAACCCTAATATTTGCCTATTGCAGGGAAGCCTCTTTCATCTGATTCTTCAGAGCACCCCACTTACTTTAATTCAAAGCTTCACTCTACTAATACTTACAAACTATTTTTCTAAACACCGAAGAGAGACTGTTGACTACTTAGATATATTATTAATATTTCCAAGAGAAACAGACTATGCACATGTTACACATTAGTACATAGTTTTAATCTGTCAGGTACATTGACTCAAATACCTTTCTCTCGAATGGCACATAAAACGGGTGGAGTATTAACTGCCCATCAGCACAACGTAAATAATGTTTGACAAAAAACATATTGAAATGTAGTGACTGTGCCACATTTCAGAATATCACACTTTGAAGACATGAGTTGTACATTAAATCATCTTAAAGCATTAACTATACACGATTACCACACTACACGTAATTTCAGCTGTTGCCGCAGTATTTGATACTGGCCACTATTTATTGTACTATCCAGACAATAACACAGTATAGCTACACCAGTGCAGTGTAATTCCACACAATACTCAGTCAAGCCATTATGTCTTACACTTAAACAGTTGAGGGAATTAATGTTCAAATGCTTGAAATATTAATTTCAAGCACAATTATTTAGTTGAAAGTCATCTAAATGGACGAAGTATAAAAAACATCGGACACATTCTGTCATAGGATAATGTGATAATTCATCACAGGAAAGCTCATTATTCACAGCACACTAGTGTCACCTTTTAACACCAATGACTGATGTTTCTGGAGGAAGAAGTCCTGAATTCACCAATGAAATACTTTGTTTCATTCACTTCATTGTCCTGGACTCTCAGGAACATTACAAATGCTGCAAAAATAAACACATCAGATCAGTGATAATTTAGTTCAAAGCTATAGTTGTAAAAACATTCAAAGACATACTTTAAAATATATGTTTCTCACCAAATATCAAATTCGTCAAATAAACATTATATCAAACGCAACTTCAAAAATGTAAAATACGAATGACCATATCACACTTTCGTCAGTTGTGTCCTGAAACAGAAATAACACACTTCACTGTCAAAATCCTACACTACATCAACAGACAATTATTTATTTGGTTTTTTGCTTTTAAAATAAATCACAAAAGAATGTTTTCTATTCCAAGACGAGACCTCCCCAACATTTACCTGAAAGCAACCTCTGAAATTATAGCACTGAAACTACTTGGATACGATTTTGTACGAGTATCTGGGTGTTGTGTATAGCACTTGAACTAAATGTAAGCGAGCAAAGAACTGTTTTTCTTTGAGAAATGATCATTACTGATGAATAGGTCCATGTTCAGAAGGAAAGAAGATTCGAGTTTAATGTCCCATAGATGACAAGATTATCACAGATGGAGTACGGAAGAACCATTCCAGCATTTGCCTCAAGCGATTTATAGAGAAACCGCAAATAAAACTGAATCTTGGTGGCAAGACGGGGAGCCAA
This sequence comes from Schistocerca nitens, assembly GCF_023898315.1. Classification (NCBI taxonomy): domain Eukaryota; kingdom Metazoa; phylum Arthropoda; class Insecta; order Orthoptera; family Acrididae; genus Schistocerca; species Schistocerca nitens. The sequence continues at coordinate 865,416,418 of NC_064616.1, read as the reverse complement.
ACAGCAGTCATCACGAATGCACGTCTCGTGTCTTATAATCAGCAAGATGTACACTGTTTATGACATCATCAGCATGTGCAGTAGTCATGTGCGGGTTTTGTGTGGCGTGGGAAGAAGCTGGCAAAGACCTGAGGTGACTGCCTCTGTGATCACTTGCCTTGTGTGTCTCCATTTGGAGAACACCAAGTGAATTGTGTATACAACTTAATGACCTATGAGGCTAATATACATCATCATATTCACCTAAAAATCATTGATTGGCAACAATTTAAGATATATGGGGAGCAAAATGGCAAAAAACATAAATTATTAATGAGGAAAGAGGACATTCATGAAGATTGAGTGCAACAGTTCTGAGCCCTTGAGAAGTAGAGTAATAATTGGAGCTCTGTTATTACATTGATGATTTAATTAGATAGATAAAAGATCTACTCATCAATTGTTGGCAGGGGAACACTTCATGGCATGGTACTTAAATTTGCAAGCTTTTGGTGCCAGTGGCCTCTCCTCCTGGCAGAAGGATTCTCCTTCAACCTTTCTGCTAGAAGACGGAGCCACCTGCTCTGAAAGCTTGCAAATTTAAATACCATTATATGTGTGTTCTCTTGCCGCTGCTTGGTGAGTAGATTTTTATCCATCCAATTACATTATATTTCCAAAAACTGATTATTTTCATTAATATATACATTAGTGATACTTAGGTGCACTTGTTGTACACTACTCACCATTTTTGGCGTAGTGATAAGAATACAGGCTTCTTGCATTGGTCTCTAATGGAAGGTGAGATATTATTGTGAACATTGGTGTTCAAAATGTGTTTGGGCCAAATTTGTTGTTAATATTTAAATTGGAGATGAAATATTGTGATTGCATTTCTCATAAGGTTAAAGTTAATCCACCACATACCTTTTGCTTTCAGAATGTCGAAATAAGTAATTGGCTTTCATGAAAATGTATTTTTATCAAGAAGTTATGTAGAAATCTAAACTGTGCTCTCTTATTAAAATCAACAATAAAAGATTCCAAACATTTAAAACTGTTGTCATCTTCACAATACATGAGTAATGCCTTATTTAAATGTACTCTATCTCATTTGCGCAACAGTGAACAATATTTACACAAGAAGAATGTTATATTTACATTGGGTATGTACCTGAAATTTAAAGGGACAGTTCTGAATTATAATGTTGGATCAGGCTTCTTGTTCGAGTGAAATTTACATGAGGGGAGTGGAGGGGGACAAAGTAGTATGAACAAAATGCAATATCCTACATCTTTGCAAGTTGGCACCAATGCATACATGTAAATAATGTGATGTGGCTGCAGTGCACAGATGACACACCACATCTTGGACAGTACCTTTCAGTGTATTATACACTTTGTTATGCAACAATTAACACAAGCAGTGTAATGTCTCAGACTTCCAAAAAGGGCAACTCATTGACGTGTGGTTAGCGGGAGCATCCGTGACAAAAACTGATGAATTGTTCAATGTTTCCACAGTGACAGTATCCACGGTATGACAGCATACATTAAACGTGGTAAAACAACATTTGTGAAGAGGCGTTGTGGGGGTGAAAGCCAAAGATAGCTGACAAATATCATTGAGCATTGCAAATAATTGTTGACCAGATGGTGTAAAACTACTATAGCAAAAGCGTCTGCAGAACTCGACACTCACTTGAGTAATGCTGTGTCAACAAAAACAGGATGGTGGGAGCTCCATAACGCTAACATTCATGAAAGGGCGGCAATTGTGAAAGCTTTAATAATGGAAGCCAATGCAAAACTGTAAAAGAAGTGGTACCACAATCATAAAACCTGGACACTTGATGACTGGAAGAATGTGGTACGATCCAATGGATCTTTGTTTACACTGTTTTCTTCAAACGGCCGGGTTTATCTATGGAGAACCCATAAAGAAGCCTACGGTCTGGCCTCTTCGTTTCCAACAGTCAAGCATGGGGGAGATTCCATTACGATTTGGGTTGCTATGTTGTGGTATTCAGCTGGTCCTATCATTACCCTCACTTGTTGGATTATTGCGAATTAATGTCTCAACATCCTCGACAAAGCAGTACTTACTATGAGCAGCATATTGCTGCCGAACACTGCCATATTCCAAGATGATAATGCACCCATACACACAGCCAAAATGGTTCATTTTGAAATACTGTCCATGTTCATGAACTTCAGCCTTGACTCAAGAACTGCTTTCCAACACACAGAGATGTAACAAGCAACAACATTATGCTGTGGTTGTGTGCACTATGGGTAAACTGAGACAGAGTCCATAATTGGTATTGTTTCTTCAATGATGTTACAGTTATCTTATGATGTACATAGAGTGACACTGGAATGGTGTACACAGGAGTAATTAGCATTATTTAGAAAAGTAGGTACTCCTGCTTTCCCTCTCTCCCTCTTACAGTTATTCTTTTTGTAGTTGTAACCACTTCACACAGATGCATTATAAACTTTAAAATGTTTCTCCTGGACACATCTGCACAAAAGTCTTCTCTGCACAACATCTTTCAGTTTCTCAATGGATATCATGGTCTGGTATAGGAGTTATCTTAGAGGAGATGTTTTTTCTCTTTCTTTTCTCCTGTCTTTCCTCCAATGGAAGTCTTTATGGCAAAGGTATGTTACTTAAGGGATTTGTTGGTTCTGGCATGGTGTAGTGGTTCTGCACAGGACCTTTTAGGTTTCCTGTTGAAACTGCGTTGAGGTTTATTAACAAGCAGCATGTACCATCCTCATGATACAGTTAATTAAAGCCAAAAAATTCTGTCCTGTGTGAGACACAAGAGTTCAAGAATTGTCCAAAAAGTGGTTGCTGCACATCCAGAGTTTATGGTAACAGGGTACCGACTGATGGCACTGATTAACAACTAGCTCAAGAGTCCCCAGGTTAGCAACAGCAGTGCTCAGTCGACGCCTGTTTGCTCTCCATTCTGAAGGGGGGGAGGGGGAGAGAGGGAGAGGGAGAGGGAGAAATGAGTACAATAATTATGATCAGTCCCTATTCTTGTACAACAGATGTACGAGTTAATCTTCAAGTAACTTTTGACTACTGATACATGCATATGGTGTCATTAGTTTTTTTCCATGTGTTGATATATATTTCTTGTATCATTTACTTCTCCCATTTAAATTTTCTGATTAAACATCATACCTCTCACTCTTTTACTAAGATCTCCCAAAAAACAGGACATTCTGGCACATACCAACACATGTAATTGTATAATTTACAGCATTTTAAATCCTTTTACTCTAGGCAAATGGGCAATTTAGACTAAATTAAGTGGTTCAGGTTTCTTAATTTGTCTGAAGTTGATGTCAATATCAGTTTACATTGTATTGCAGACTGATTTTCCGTCACTAGTTTCTCCCTGCAGAATATCACCAGGAAATCTTGTGTTTGTTACAATGTATTCACTATGAAAGACCTCTGCATTTGAATATGTACGTCACACTAAAATTCACAATGTAGATGGGTTGAAGGAAGGCTGGAATTGGTGCTTATTCAGTAAGTGGAAGAGAGGTATTGGAATGGGGTTCATGGTGTTCAACTGTTCACTGCAGAATTTGAGTTGTTAGTAGTGGTACTGTCATGAATTGCCATTAAATGCTGGTTCTGGTAAAGTGACGTAGGGTTGAAACATAAGCATCAGTGTGCGATACAGTTGCAGTCAACATGGGTCTGGACAACATGAGCACAGCTTTACTCACAAAGCTGTTTTATCAAAAGTTACTCTATAACACATTTGGAGAAAACCACATCATTGGCCAATCATTCCAAACTGTGTGGCCTCTAATATCACCAGATTTGAAGCTGTGTGACTTCTGCCTGTGGGGTCGCCTGAAGAATACATTTTATCAGCAGGTCAGTAACTCACATTGAAGGTTGAAGATGAGTATAGTGAAGGAGGTAGCCAAAATCCCATCTGAGATGTTTTTGGCAGCAGTAGAGCAGTCTTTAGTGTGGTTCCAGGCTGCCGTGGATGCAAATGGTGATCAAAACTGTAGTATACACACGGCTGCTACTCCTTGGCAGGATGTTACACACTGCGGGTTACTGCTCGTAACTCCCACAAGTGCTCCTCCTTCGGAAACAAATGGTTATGCTTCTCGCCAGTACTTCCTGTGCTTGTATTTGGTAATGATTGAAGCTCAATGAGCACATGGAGCAAGAATGGTGGTGCTGCTGTTACAGACTATCTTATGTCCACATATCAGCTGATCCTCAAAGCCCCTCTCCTTTCATCCACGCTCCTTTGCTTGTTTTTCAATTGGTGTCTTTCTCCACCATCTCTGCATCTGGTGCAGTGGCTGCCGCCTCTCCTCCCAGTTTGGCTCGTGTTGCAACCGACCCTCCTGTCCCCACCACAACCAGCCCCATAGCTACTGCCACTAGCCATGTGACCACTGAATCAACGTCTCTTGTCGCCGGCCTGCCGGCGCGCAGCCCTGTCTCCGCCGCCTTGACTCTCGATGGCACTGTCTCTGCTGCTGCTGTGGTCAGTCTATACATCTCTTCGGGCACAACTGCGTGCTCTGGTGTGCAACAATATGCCTACATGCAGTCCCCCCTTCTGCCTCACGCACATGCACCACTAGTGATTTCGCTTGTTTCCTTGTGCCCCTGACTAGCACATCATGTTTCATCACATTTTTCTCTTTCAACAGGTGGCTCTCTGGCATGTACGGGCCTTCCACAGGCTCTCATCCAGCATTGCTCCGACCCAACTACCTTACCTGGCTGCCCCAACTTGGCCACCAACAGTCTAGCAGTCTCCTTCAGTGCTTCCAGGGCTGCTGTGAAGGAAGTTCTGTCACAAGTCCTGGCAGTGTCTCTCCTGCTGGCTTAGGTGGGCCAGCTACTCTTCCATGATGATGAAACCACCCTCGCACTGCCTAGTGCAGGCCTCTCTTAGGAAGGCTGTGCCATCTACGGGGGAAGGATGGAGTACACCCACGGTTGGGCCCCTGCTACTCCTGTTCTGGCACAATGCTACACCCTGTGGATTGCTGCTCCTCACTCCTGCAGGTACTCCTCGTCCAGAAACAAACAGTTATGTGTCTCGCCAATACTTCCTGTGTTTGTATTCGGTTCTGATTGTAAACATTCTGTTTACAGTATCAGCACCAGGGACCGCTACCATCACATACAGACAGTGTGCACAGCAACAGTGGTGGCACTGCTATCACACACTATCTCAGTCTATCTAAACGTCCACAGATCACATGAGCCTTGAAACCTCTCAGATATTCTTGTACCATGGTGTACTTAAGCCATGGAGCACGCTCCAGAGGCCAGTTGTGGTCACAGCTTCACTTCAGGCCATTCTCACTGGTCACCTACAGCATTCCATTCATTGGAGCACAGCCAACTATACATATGCACCACACTGCAGCACTCCATTACGCTGCCCTAGAAGCCATCATCACTCTGTTTGGGACCTGGTACTACAGCATAGTTCTGCAGCAGTGATTACATCATGACCTACATCATGACCTGTGTCAAGATCCAGTACACAACACACTCTTGGTGCTGCTACATTCATATCAATGAAGGACAATCTCATCTGCTACCAGTTTCTTATGTGGAACTTTTTTTTCATTGGTAAGACTGCAATAAATATGAGTTGCCAAACTAGCTGTGGAATCATAAATTTTTGCAGGCAATACAGCCCACTGTCCAACCTATGGACATAAAAACAATGAGCAACATCTTTGCTCTAGAATGTAAGTATGGCATGCAATTAACAAATGTTAGCCTCTCATGTGGAAACTAAAATGTGTTTCTTTCAATGGCTTATTCTGTATCTCTCTTCCACAGTCCTTAAAATGTTTCTCTAAAGGTTCACTGTCCTATGATCACTCACCATTCATGGGGGTCTACCAAGTAGCGAAAGTTTAATTACAACTAGCCTGTATATTTTTTTGTGTTTTCTGTAATATTTGTTTAAGATTTGGCATTCTGATTTGTAACCATTTGGCTTTTGTGTTGGTTGCCTGCATTATGGTTTACTTCCAAGATTCACTCAAAACTGAAAGGTTAACTTACTTCTGGTGGATATCTGATACAAGAGGTTGGACTAATTTCTCTCGTTCAGGTAGGAAACAGGTGGTCTGACTCTGTGTTTACTTTGTGTTTCATCATAAAATTATAACAACTCAAATGGTTCTAAGAGTTGCATGTCATGATTGCATACTCAACATGAAAGTTAAGCTGGCTTATTAACAGATAGTCCAGATGTAAAGTAAATATCTTAGACCACCTAACTACAAACAGAACCAAGTTTCTGAGACTGTCAACAAAGAAGTGGGGATGCTATTAAATGGGAAAGAATCACCAAAAACAAAAAGTCACCAAGAAATCTAGGACAGTATTTATATTTGCTAGAAATTATAGAAAGTCACTAAAATCCTACAAAATACATAAACTGACAATACTGGGAGCAAATCTGACTAATGTACATCAGTTTGTCACATATCCTTCAAATCATAAATAGTGCCCTAATATTTCAATTAAGGTAATGAAAATGGCAAAGAATGGTTTAATGGAACCATTCAGAGACTAACGAATTTGTTTCTGTGGCCATCCTCTGCAGCATGCACCGAAGCATTTCTTTTGTAAATAAAATCACCTTCTCTTGCTGCACTGTATTTTATTTTCCCAGACACATTGCGGCTTTTTTCACTTTAAGGCATCATCAGTGGGATCTATAATGATTCAATTATCATACACTTTTGTTTTGATATGTATTATTCGTAGATTATAAAAAAAGCTCACTTTTTATGTAAATGAGTGACTGCTTATGGTTCTTCCTGTTTTTAGTTAGCATTGGTGTTTCCTCCCACCTACTCACATGAAGGTCGCACAACTGATCTATTTCCAAAACATGTTTTTTTGTGTTTCGAACATTTTTCTTCACACTTTTCATTTTGTTTGCACTTGTTGTTTTGATGTACTATCAGTCTTCTATCCCAATATAGACGTAACACGAATATAGGCAGAACTACTTTGAGTTCACTGTGTATCTCATCCTGTTTGGTTTGTTCATGTACATGTAGCCAACCTAACAAAGTATATGCGTGGGCACGCGCATCCATTGATTTATTTTTATCTGAGTTTTGATTTAAATGTTTTGTGGAGAGGTTCATGGACAAGTGAGTGGAAGAGGAGCCGGGAGATTGTTATTATTATTATTATAGTATTCTGTTGTAGTTTTACTCTAATATTTTACCTATTAGTATAAACAATGAGTAGTTGGTGTATGTACTTGATCATTCAAACAGGGTTTTATTTTCTGCTTTGGTTTTCTGTATGTGATAATTTTCTTGCAGGATTAGGAGGTGTCTTTAATTGTTGAGTCTAATTATTTTTATGTCTTCTTCTTCTCTCTCTCTGGTGGTTGGTTTGTGACTGTGTTCTCTTAGGTGTTCTGCAAATGTGGAGTGGTTTGTCACATACCTCCAAGCTCTCATGTGTTCCTTGTATCTGACATCAAATGTTCTACCTGTTTGTCCTATGTATGTGCCATCATAAGTGTTACACTGTAATTGATATATACCTGCTTTCTGCTATAGATCTTTGTTTTCTGTCCATTCTGGGATGTATTTTTGGTTAGAATTGTTTGTTGTGTATGCTATGTTTATTCCTGTCTTTTGAAAATGTTAGTGATTTTATGAGTGAGTTTGTGTTTGTAAATCATTGTACGCTATCTTGTGTTTTCTCTTATGTTTTCCTGATTATTTTGTGTAGTTTTATGGTATTGAGTGACTGTGATTTTGTTTGGTTCTGTTGTGATGCTGTCAATGGTTTTGTGTTTTCCGCTTTTATCTTACTTTTAATTTTGTTGTTTAAGCTTTGTGACTGTTACTAGTGTATCCAGTGTTTTGAGCTATCTGCATTATTATATCCAGTTCTTTTTGGTAGTTTTCTTTGTTGAGTGGGACTGTGTTGAGTCTATGGAGCATGTGTTGAAGTGCTGCTTGTTTTTGTGAGTGTGGGTGGTTCGAGGATTGGGGGATGATAATGTCAGTTGCTGAGGGTTTACAGTAAATTTCAAACATATGCTTATTTTTATTTATTTTATTTTTTTGTTATATCCAGAAAGTCAATTTGGTTATTCTGTTCTCTTTACATTGTGCATTTTATATTTTTATATACCTTGTTGATGTCAGTATGTAATTTTTCAATTTTTGTTCATGGTTCATCTAATAAGCAGAGAATGTCATTCAAATACCTCAACCAGTATAGTATGTTGTATTCTTTTGCTATTATTTTTGAGAAAATTATCTGTTCAATGTGGTTTATAAAAGTAGTTGCTAAGGCATCTGACACTGGGGATCCCATTGGTAATCATTCTTCTTGTAAATAAAATTCATTATTGAATTGGAAGTAATTTTGTTCTGTTATGAGCTTTATTAATGTATTTCCTTAATCTGTTCATCAGGGAGTTGGCTATGAGTTTTCAGGTTCTCACTTATAATTGCTATTGTTTCTGGTACTGGTATATTGGAATGGATGCTTTCTATATCAAATGAGAGGAGTGTTGCTGGATCTGGGATTTTTATATCTTTTACTTGTTGTATTTTTAATGGTTCTGTCTTCTTGTACTCTGAAATTTCAGCCAGTAATTTTAACATATATCCTGCAAGCTTGTAAGTGGAGGATTTTCTGGAATCCATTATTGGTCTCACAGGAAGACCTGGTTTTTGGATCTTTGGTTGCTTCAGAGGACAGATGCAGTGGGACTAATCTGTCAGCTTTCTTTTATCTGTGTTTTCCAATGTGATGTCTAAATTTTACAGAATGGTGTTTTTTGTCTGGAATGTTTGTTGGGTCTGATTTCTGTTTTGTAATCTTATTTCGTAAGCTGAATTCTTGTTGTTTTCAGTGTATTGTTCTCCATATATAAGCATTACTGTGTTCCCCTTGTCTCCTTTTGAAATGATGACATTACGATTCTAAAGTTTTAGTTTTTTGAGTGTTATAGTTTCTGTGTTTGTGTTGTTTTTGATTTGTTGTGTTATCATATTGGTTATTATATCATGGATTTCTTTTTTTATTATTAGTTCTCTAGTTAATCCAACATTGACCTGCTGTTTTCTCTCCTACCTTCCCTTGTCAATACACTTTCTGTGTCTATAATTAGATTTTCTATGTAATCTTCATCTATTTCTGAATTTACATTGTATTTTAATCCTTTCTCCAACAGTTGTCTTTATTTACTGTTTATTTGTGTGTCTGTAAGGTTCGGTAATATTGGGTAGAATTTGAGTGTGTTTTTCTGTTGATTGTATGTAGAACCATTGTGTTGTGAGTGAAGTTTTCTGAATTGACTAAACTTTCTTCTATGAACTGTTTCCATTCTCTGAACAGCAGTTTTTGTGTATATATCAATTACAGCATAACACGTATGATGGAAGATATATAAAACAAACAGGCAGAACATTTGATGTTGGATACAAAGAACACATGACTGTCTGGAAATATGGGACAAACCACTACACATTTGCAGAATAACTAAGAGAACACAATCACAAACCAACCACTAGAGAAGAGAAAGACATGAAAATAATTAGACTCAACAATCTCCTAATCCTGCAAGAAAATTATAACATACAGAAAACCAAAGTAGAAACAAAAACCCTGTTGAATGATCAAGTACATAAATCAACAACTCACTGTCTACACTAACAGATAAAATAATAGAGTAAGAATACAACAGAGGACTATTATCATTATACTAATAATACCACCACCTCCAAACCCCCCTTCCATTCACTTGTCCATGAACCTCTCCACAAAACACTTAAACCAAAACTCAAATTAAAAAAAATAAATAAATAAACACACACACACACACACACACACACACACACACACACACACACACACACACGAGAGAGAGAGAGAGAGAGAGAGAGAGAGAGAGAGAGAGAGAGAGAGAGAGAGAGAGAGAGAGAGAGAGAGAGATAAAAGTAATGAATAGACGTTTGTTTGCAGCACATACTTCATTAGGTTGGCAACATGTACATGTACATAAACAAACCAAACAGGATGAGACACACAAGGAACTCCAAGTAGTTCTGCCTATATTAGTGTTATGTCTACATTGGGATAGAATACTGATAGTGCATCAAAACAACAAGTACAAAAAAAAAAATGAAAAGTGGGAAGAAAAATGTTCAAAACACAAAACACATGCTTATAGATCGGTAGTGTGACCTCCATGTGACCTGATGAGAGGAAAAACCGATGCGAACTGAAGACAGGAAGAACCATAAGTAGTCACTTATTTACGTAACAATGAGACTTGAAATGTTTTATAATCTATGAATAATACATATCAAAACAAAAGTGTATCATTATACGAGGGTCATTCAATGATTAAAGAGACAAATTGGTCAGGGGAGAAACTGTTAGAAGGGCAATTTGGTACTTTTACGGCTTTAAGTTGGCATGACTGGGATGAACCCAGATCAGCTGATATATCAACATTGTTTTGTTTACAACCTCAAAAATACATTTCAAGATGGGGAGTCCGCTTGAAACATCTACCGTATTTACTCGAATATTTAAGCGGAAGTTCTGAAAAATGTAGGTAGGTGCCGCCACAACTAACTTTTGCCGTCGAATATATGTAGCGCTACACAGGCTTGCTTTGTAGGCACAAAGATAGATACTGGCGCCAAAACCTCTGCGTCAGTAAAAAAAAAAAAAAAAAAAAAAAGGGTGGAAGACAAGCTTTTTTCTCCGCCCCGAGTTCCGACCACCACATTTTCATACATTATCCAACGAAGTAAATACAAATTCCGTATTGTTCGTCTTCGAATGTAGCAGCATTTCAATGTACTACGAAAATCCGACTGGCAAGACTGTTTGGGGTTTTTGTCAATATGGCCAACTCTACATTCTGAATTTTTTCCTACCTGTGAGAAGAGATGGTTGCTAATAGGAACTTTTACGAATTGTGAATCCACATACAGTATTCTCTTCACCATAAGAATAATATGTATATAAACATTTTGCCATGGATTCTTTCATGTTTGCTGCTATCTCATTTAAATCCTGTCTGCCTAATAAACTACGAAACTAGAGTGTGATAACAGCAAACACGGAAGAATATACATATCATGTCATGTTTATATTCATATTATTCTTATGCCTAATAGTGATACTGTCAGAAATGAAGCACGGCAATTGACTAGATTTTTAAATCTAAGATGACTAATTTCTGTGCAGAATGTAATGTACTAAAGAGGCGTCTGCAAAGATTTTCAGATGGAGAAAATTTTTTGCTAAACTCTCCTTCAGAACATCTTCTATCATACGCAGTCTATTATTTGGTTATTGTTGATCATTATCAAAGAAAGCAGCAGTGTACGTAACAACAAATAGCAGTCTCTCGCCATTGTTTCGCTTTTGAGACAATTTTTTATTGTAAGCTGCGGTAGCGCGCACGAAAGCAAGCCATGCCGCTAGCAACGACAGGTCGTAAACACTCATTATCAGAATGTGACAAACAATGCATGACAAAGTACAATAATGCATTTTCAGCTTAGAGTGACGTAAACACCTATAACATAGAGAACGTCACTTATGAGATCAAAGAAAAATAAGCAATCGATTCAAACCAGACGAAGCACGTGAAAAAGGAAGGGTACCCGTATAAATACGGATGGAGCGCCTGACGCATAGCAATGGCTACCTGGTAAAGCTTAACTGCTAAGCTTACAACTCGAACCAAACTACTGTAGCTGTATCGTCATTCATTTGACCTAAATTGTGTCTCACATTAAAGTGGACAAACTTTGTTTCCATTTGGAGGTGCGGCCTAATACTTTTCACTCTCCTTGAATTTCGAGTCTCAAATTTCAGGTGCGGCTTAGATTCGGGAAATTTTTTTTTCCTTGACTTCGAGTCCCATTTTTCAGGTGCGGCTTAGATTCGAGTGCTGCTTAGATTCGAGTAAATACGGTACATTAGTTGAACAATGTTCTGTTATTCGTTTTATACTTGCTGAAGGCAAGAAACCAGTGAATATATACTTAGAATGTCTAAAATTAATGGTGAAGGTTGTATGAATCATGCAAATTTTTCCAAGTTCAAAAATGGTCACAACTCAGTGACTGACGAACACTGTTCTGGTCGACTAGTTGCAGTTTCAACTCCCTCACTTGAAAGTCGAATTGATGACATTATTCGTGCCAACCGCCAAACCACCATGTGACTGTGGAAATGATAGTTGATAAGGTTCAAGTTAGTACTGGTACAGTTCATAACATTATCTGTAACAAGCTAAAGTACCGCAAAACATGTGCAAGGTGGGTCCCAAAGGAGTTGACGTAGCTACACAAGGAAACAAGGTTGAGAGTGTGAGCAGAGCTACAAGGATGTTATGGCAGAAGGTGAGCACTTCCTCAACAAAATTTTAACTTGTGATGAAACTTGGGTTCACTATTATGAACCAGAATAAAAAAGACAAAGCATGGAGTGAAAGCACACCAACTCACCTGTCAAGAAAAAATTCAAAACCAAAGCATCAGCAGGAAAAGTCATGTTGACGGTGTTTTGGAATGCTTAAGGACAAGTTTTTTGTGATTATCTCGAAGAGCAGTATACAATGAACAGCCAATACTACTCAGATTTGCTTTTAAACAAGGTGAAGCCAGCCATGAGAGAGAGATGATGTGGATTTCAGACGAGAGGTGTGACTATCCAGCAATACGACGCACGTCCTCATATTGCTCAACTAATCCATGAAACCATCGACAAAATGGGCTGGGAAGTACTGTCTCATCCCCCTTACAGTCCTGATTTAGCACCTAGTGATTTCCATTTGTTTGGTGCACTGAAGGAGGCATTATATGGGAAGGGGTTCTAGGACAATGAGGACATGAAAAAGTTTGTGGGAAATTGGTTCAAACATCAAGATAAAGAGTTCTTTGCAGTTAGAATAAAAAAAGCTTGTAGCCTGTTGGAACAAGTGTGTGAATGTTCAAGGAGATTATGTTGAAAAGTAGAAAAAGTATTGTTTTGTAAAAATAAATGCTTTTCCTCCAGACCAATTTGTCTAATTATTGAATGACCCTCGTAGATCCCACTGATGATGCCTTAAAGTGAAAAAAGGCGAAATGTGTCTGGGAAAATAAAATATAGTGCAGCAAGAGAAGGCATTTTTATTTGCAAAACAAACATTCAGAGAATGTTTCAAAAACAGAGACTTGTTATCTTTTCACTACATAAAAGAATGTAGGGAAACTTGGAGGAAAGTTAATGCTAACCCGTGCATCAAAGGGAAGAGCTATTATGAAGATTACAACAACTGATATAGTCAGATATTGTAAACAGTTCTGTCAGAAAATCCTTTGGGAGTGCTGATCCCACGTAAAAATTATGAATGAATCAAATTTTTTTATGTTGTCTCTCTCATGGATCAGTCGGGTGCTGAAAGTTAAGACAACAGACAGAAAGCTGAATTATTATATTCTTTATTTAAATGGAAAGGCAATGGGAATTGATGAGATTCCTGCGGAACTGATAAAGTCACTGGAGAAAGAAGGGAAAAGGGAGTTGATTGAATTGTGTAATCAATTATACATGACAGGAAAATTGCCAAAGGACTTTACAGAAAGTATCTTAATACCTATAGAAAAGAAAAAGAACAGCAAAAAGTGTGAGGAACATAGAACAGTGAGCCTGATATCGCATGTAGCCAAAGTCTTGCTGAGGACGCTAAACAGAAGGCTATATGGAAAGCTGAATTGCGTAACAGGAGATGAACAATTTGGTTTCAGGCAAGGAGTGGGACCTAGAGATGCCACTGGGATACTGAGAGTGATAGGGGAGAGGCACATGGAGAAGAAAGGGAAGGTGTATGTTGTGTTCATTGATCTTGAGAAGGCTTTTGACTGTGTCAGATGGGACATTGACTGTTGTTGAAGGCTCCTCCTAGAGCTTGAACTTTATGATGTTCCTGGAAGAACTTTTCTCAAAGTATCAGCATGGAATCTGGAAAAATTTGAGCCATAAGACAGTTCACTTTTTTTTCAAAAACATTACCTTGGAAATGGTAGATACAGATGAAGAAGGATATATTGTCTTCTTGTATTTTGAAAAGGTAAACCACACTGTGCCACACTGTTGAATGACAACCAAGATTCCATCATTTAGAGCAGCTTAACAAATATGACACCCAAAGACTTTTTCACTAATAGGACCCAGTTAGTATATTAGACTGGCACAACTTGACTAGAAGAAGGGATCGGTTGGTAGGACATGTTCTGAGGCATCAAGGGATCATCAATTTAGTATTGGAGGGCAGCGTGGAGGGTAAAAATCGTAGAGGGAGACCAAGAGATGAATACACTAAGCAGATTCAGAAGGATGTAGGCTGCAGTACATACTGGGAGATGAAGAAGCTTGCACAGGATAGAGTAGCATGGAGAGCTGCATAAAACCAGTCTCAGGACTGAAGACCCCAACAACAACCAACTGTTCAACCGAAACGAAAGTAACACTGAGTGTGCCTCGAGAAAAAGTAATAACACTGCGGATATTCTCAACAAACATGCACTCAGATTGTTCAGTCAACGTAAAAAAAAGAGCATCATCACTAGATGCTCATAATGAAATGAAGAATGACTTTAACAGTATTTCCACTTAGTGTACTGAATGTCAACCCTCTTTAAAAGTGTAAATACAAGATAACGCCCATAACAAACAGAAAGAACATGACAATACTCTATTAGAGTAAATCTATGTCTGCATTTACAGCTATATGATTACTCTGCAATTCACAATTAAGTACCTGGTAGAGGGTTCATCAAACCACCTTCAAGCTATTTCTCCGCTGTTCCCCACTCGAACAGCACGCAGGAAGAATGAACATTTAAATTATAATGTGCGAGCTCCAATTTCTATTATTTTAGTATGATGATCATTTGGTGGACAGCAACACAATTTTTTCGCATTCAGAGGAGGAAGTTGGTGATTGAAATATCATGAGAAGATCCGGCTGCAACAAAAAATGCCTTTGTTTTAATGATTGCCACCTCATTCATGTATCATATATGTTGCAATCTCTCCCCTAATTCATGATAATACAAAGTGAGCTACCCTTCTTTGAAGTTTTCCCAAGTCCTCCACAAATCCTATCTCATGTGGATCCCACACAGCACAGCAATATTCCAGAAGAGGACAGACAAGCATAATGTAGGCAGTCTCTTTAGCTAACACTTTTCATTATTTCGAGGCAATTGACACCTTTTCCACCACACAGATATCTTGTCCAAATAATTTTTCAATTGGTTTTGATCATTCCAGGGTTTTACAAGATGGTAAATGGCAGCATGATCTGCAAACATTCTACGAGGGCTGCTCAATTGTCTCCTGTATCATTTACCTTGATCAGGAACTGCAAAGGGCCTATAATACTTCCTTGGGGAATGCCGGATATTACTTGTGTTTCACTCAATGAATTTCTGTCAATTACAATAAACTGTGAGGGTGTCAAAAGCCTTCTGGAAGTCTAAAATTATGGAATCATTTTGACATCCCCAGTCAATAGCACTCATTACTTTGTGAGGATAAAGAGCTAGCTGCTTTTCACAATAATGATATTTTCTGGATCCATGTTGGCTATTTGTGAATAAAAAAGTTTCTTTGAAGTAAGTATCAGCAGCAAACTACTGGAGTCTGCCACATTGTTTAAGACAATGCTGTGAGTCAATATGAAATTGGATGACTGTGTGAAATCAGTGGTATGGAAAAAGAATAGAAGACTTATATTTGTTGGGAGAGTTCTGTGAAAGTGTGGTGTATCTGTAGGGGAGTAACAAGATAAGAGAGATCAGAGTATATGCAGAAGCTTAGAGACAGTCCTTTGTCCACTGCTCAAAACACATATGCAATAGGACAGTTACTAATATTAGTGTGGAGTAATTTCATAGTCATGCACTATTTTACTGTGGCTTACAGCATACTTATATATACAAAAATGTAGATGTAAACATTACCTTTTTTTAAAAAAACCTTTACTGAGCGAGCAAGATGATACAGTGATTACACCCTATACACTGTTTTAAAAAGGGTGGGATTCAAATTTCTATTTGTTGATTGTTATTGAGGTTTTCTGCAGTTTCCTGAAACTACTTGAGGCACATGCTTTGTTGTTTTCTTACAAATTAATGCAGCCAATTTGTTGCATCATTGTTTATATGAGTTTGTGGTCCATTGCTTATAACATCAATGTATACAGCTTGTTAAGATCTAACAAAGTATTTCTGAAAGTAACATAACTGCAACAAATTTTCACCAAAGTTTGATCTGCCTCCCAAAATACTGTTGATATTAGAATACTGTTTGAGGGGTAGCAAATATAGATATTTGCTAATGCGGAGATAGACAATCAAAACCTATTCACCCAAAAAGTCAAATACAGATTCAAAAGGAAAATAATGGATACTGAAAGGTGGAAAACATGTTGAATGTATACCTCAGCCCAAGCAATCAACTAATGGAACAGAGTAATCTTTAGCTTATCAAGAATGTAAAAATTCACATAAAAGGAAGTTTACATCACAAAATTAGTACTAAAATACTCAGAACATCAAAGCATTGTGTGTGTGTGTGGTGTGTGTGTGTGTGTGTTTTCTGAAAGGAGCAACATAATTCTGGGCTACAATTTTCAGCATCTTGTTCCCATGTGCTGTTCAACATCTATTTTACATGGTAAATTGGGGTCATGTTTCTAGTCCACCCAAGTCATTTCATTACTTCACAGAAGGCAATTTTTCTATACTTAGTAATTAAAAGATTACAGGCATTTAACAACCACTTTTCTTACATCAGAAGCTTTCTTTTTCTTTGGTACACCAGTGCTCCCAGTCTCCACAGTGCC
The DNA here is from genome assembly GCF_023898315.1 of Schistocerca nitens. Classification (NCBI taxonomy): domain Eukaryota; kingdom Metazoa; phylum Arthropoda; class Insecta; order Orthoptera; family Acrididae; genus Schistocerca; species Schistocerca nitens. The sequence goes on along the minus strand of NC_064616.1, from coordinate 865,399,496 downwards.
TGAGGAACGGATATCTACATCTCCACTATCATGTTCATCATCAATATAGTATGCTTCAAGACGATATTCAGTTCTTTGATGTGATGGATGGCCATAGACTCCAATCCCAACAGGTCGCCTGAAACTTAGGCAAAAAATAGAATTTCAGAATACATATAAAGTTGTAGACGAAACTTCTCCAAAAGGTTCATGACCATTAATGTTGAGGCATCTAGTAGTCTTTATGACTATCTGTAATTACATATAACCTACAGAAATTTTAATGATGATGATGTCAGAGTTGTGAAGTAAATTCTATTTTTTCCAAAATTATTTTTTTATGCAGACATCGATTATTTAGGGGACAGAAAAGATAATTATGACTGAAAATGTAAGTTCTATGACAACATAGCTTCTCCACATTGCAGGTGACAGATGTGATTATAACTGTAGACACTACTGACGATTATTGGAGTCAGATGACAGAATGGCATATGACTCAATCCTCCAACAAATTTTTCATGCAGACTTGTGCTGAAGATATTCTTATAAGTAGCTGTTCTATTCCTGAGAGCCTCCAATAGAAAATTCTTGACAAAATAAACCATACAAAATGTGAAAATGTACTTTCCTTGTAGAGACACAAACATCTGAAATATGTGACAATTTATTCAAATGTGATTACACTGCACCTGGCTTCATTACAATTGAAAGAGAAGTGAGAATGCCACTCACCAGAGTCGAGGAAGCAAAACAACTTAGCTGCCCCTGAAGACTGGCGATACTACTACTAAATATCATCTTTAACAAAGGACATGTTTATATATACCATCAGCTGCTCTACATGCTTTACTGAAATGGGCCACTAGTTTTGGTTTATGTAGACCATCTTCTGGCATTGGACAAAAAGTGTTTTAGCACCTTGATGTCTGCTGTATTAAACATATTTGCTTTAACATAGACTTAAAAAGGCAAACATCTGAATTTATATTACATGTCAATAACACACTTTTGATAACAGCAGACATCTGTACTCCCACTGGAAAGGCAGCATATACACTTCTTGTGAGACCTATTCAAGATAATCTTATTACATTTACATCACAGTTGTTGCAGAAATTTCATAATTCCATTGGTAAAAAACATATTCCACTTGTCTGTGAGTCATCACATTGCATATTTACTGGAACCTTCACTTCTAGAAAGCTCAATTACCACCCGATCATACAGCAAATTTGCAATACAGTCTACTTGTCCAGTGCCAGAAGATGGTCTATATAGACTGAAACTAGTAGCACATTTCAATAAAGTTTATACAGCAACTGATGATACATACAAACATTTTCTTTATTAAATACATTATGGATGTGGAACACCACCTTGTAAAAATAAAGGTCATTAATACTCACTTTAAATCTAATATCTTTCCAATCATGAACACACTGAATGTGAAGAAGTAAATTCACCAACACACTTACGTTATAAATCTATCATAACAATTCAAAATTTGTGCCAGACCAAGATATGGCCCACAATATCCTGTTTACCTGACACAGCTGCCTTCAATGATTATAACACCTAAATATGCCTCCTAACCCAACTCAAACCTTCAATGTCACTCATATATGCCATCTAATACATCCAAACATTACAGTAAGTTTAAAAACTTCTACAAACCATCAATTGACACTTAACTGTATGAAAATACATTTTTGATCACACAATTACAACAGGGCTTGCATCACATGTGCTCCTCTATTTTTATTATGTGGGGATTATCATCAATCAAGAGAACGCTAAACCCAATATTTTCTCTGGCAGGCCTAAGAAATTAACAGACAAAACGCAGTAAACATAATGTATGAATTAATCCTCAGACATCCTGTTTATCTATTACATCAGAATTGGATTCCAGCTTAGATACACGGCCAGAATAAGTCATTGTAAAGTGCTGGCATTTTCCATGGTCATGCATTAGAGGGGGGGGAGGGGGGGGGATTTGTGATATCACATGGACTGATGCAACGCAGGTGACTACTTTGAAGGACAGTAACAAGTGCAAACATGTAACTCTTCCGTATCGGTTGTGAATAAACAGTTGCACTATTAAAGTTCCAACCCTCATATTAACATCAAATACACATTTAAGTGTTAGAAAGTATTTCCTGAAGATATATGTCTCGAGTGTAGCCTTGTATGGATGTGAAACATAGGCGATAAACAGTTCAGACAAGTCTCTCTCACACTCACACTTTCTCTCTCTCTCTCTCTCTCACACACACACACACACACACACACACACACACACACAAAATTCTGAGGTGCCCTCTGCAGATGACATAGCACTGCTGCACGTGGGGCCTCTCGCAAATCGCACACGCGCCCTGTTGTCTGGCAGGCCTCAACGTACACGATATACGAAGTGGATCGCTTGCTCCTCCAAGAATTTGCATAGTTATTCGTCTGCTTGTGGCATTAGGTCCCAGTGAAAAATCAATCCCTGTACCATGTTGAGGTTCTTATGGGGTGTGATGGTAACAGGTGCATCACCAAATTGTTTGCAAGAGACTAACATCTGAATTTGGGTAGGATTTGTCATCTTAATTAAAAAGGACCCACTTCATACTTTACTGAGGAAAGAGACTGCTACAGTACTGTGACGTGGGGACTTCGACGTGTACCAGCATTACAGACATGTACCATCAAACAAACTAAAAATTAATTGTGCAACTCTATTTTTCAATGTGGTGATTAAAACTTTATGACTATCCTTTACACAATTTTATATATGATAGCACAAACTGTGATTTTCTGAATATTAAGCTATCATCTTGTTACATGTGTGGATTTCTACAAACATTCGGTGCTATTCTGTGCAGTCTGTAGTTTCTGTTTCTTTCTCTGGTTTTCATCCAGCATAGGTTACCTTCACAAGATGAGAAAGACCTACTATGATCAAAAAGAAAATTACACTGAACATAGGTGATTGATTTTATTTCAGACAACTACATCTATTGGGAAAACATCACACCCTTCTCATGTCTACTTAAACGAAGAGATACATTCCTAATTTGGCATGTAAAAATGTACACAAATCATTTTACTGCTAATAAATAACACAACTTTTATGATCAGCTTTAGACCTATTTGAAGTGAAAATACCACTCTCATTGAAGTTTCAGAGATAAAATTTCTCCTTCTTCATCTGTTCATATCTAGACACCACATCCTTGCATAAGTCAGTGTTCATTTTCCTGTTATGTTCAAAAACTTTTTCCAATTGTCTCAGTGCAAGAAAAAGTATGTGAAAATTATTTGGAATGCTTTGAAAGTATGTAGTGACAAACATCATCATATATTGCATGTGCTGTCAACAGCACCAGCATAAAGATTCACTAAATGTGTTGAAAATTTGTTTTAAAACATAAAAAAAGAAACTGTCACAAATTTATCAAGTATTTCAGAGTCATGATAATTTAAAAGTTTGCTACAGAAACTATGTTCAGAATTCATAATAATAAACTGCAACACCATAATATGAAATGTATGTGACGTGTTCGGTTTGTGACGTAGCAGGTGGATTCTTAGCATCTGTTATAGTTTTCTAATCTCATAAATAATCAATTTTTTTGCCAATTTTTATATTACTTGCTGACAAGTAGTACTTACTTTAAAATCTCAAAATCCTGTATAGACCTATTTTCATTTAAATTTGTTACTCAGATTCCAATTTCAAGTATTCTGATTTCATTTGTGTAATTAGTTCTCATTAATGCACTGATAACTAAAAGTTACAATTACTTAAAGTTAGCACTACAGTTCACTACATGCAAAAACCTACAAGATAAATTTATATTTGGGAAGGGCGATCTACACCCTCTGAAAGTTAAGCATTTTAGTTTCCCTGTTAAGAATTTTAAATTAGTTAAAAACAGTTATCCTCTGCAATAATTAATATCAAAGATCACAGGTAGACTCATTTTCCAGCACAGATTTTGTAAGAAGCACCGCTAGTTTCTGAACTTTGACAACATACTTTTGTTGCCTTAAATTTTCTGCGTAGTATGACTTACAGCATTAGTTAATTCATTCACTAATTAATAATTTCAAATAATTTACCATGATTGGTGAAACAGCACTCATTCCTAAAAACATAGTGCATGGACAAAAGCGACCACATATTTTCAAAATGTCTAACCAACAACATTTTCTATAAATCAAAATCACATTAGTACTTGTAGTTTACAAAAACACTAAAATCCAACCTAGCCTAATTTTAAAGGACTATGTAGCTTTAAAAATAACAGTTTGTTCTTCCAGCCATTCATAAGTATTTGGATCTCATCCTAAATTGCCAGTTCGCAGTTTGAAAATAAACAAACATCATCTATGTCAGGTGCACTCTCAGTGTTGACTCGTGTCACAATTATGGACACTGTACATGAAAAGATGACCACGGGTCAATGCAAAACTCAAGAATTCTAATGTTTAATAATTTTTGAGTGAACCCTATAAATTAAATTAATGGACATTTTAAATATAATTTAAGTGTGGAATGTTGTCATCGAACTGAGGTATCCTTGGACATTGCGTTGGTCATTAGGGACTGACTTAATTGAACTGCTACAGTGTATGGTACTCTAACAAATTACTGCAGGACAATACAAACTGAGTTGATTTCATGTAAATGTGAACCGTGCTTTACGGTGCCATGAGAGAACAATTGACTTCACCATTGGATAGTGACTGTGTATTGTGGGCTCTAATCGGGGTATTTGCGCTGATAATTTGTTTGTAATTTATAAACTGCTCACTGTACTTAATGAAAAACTTTGAAAGGAATAAAATATGTCTTAATGTCATCCAAAATATGGCATTCTGCAAATCTTTGAGCAAACACCATCCCACACTCATTTCAACCAAGGATGTGACTATGATATCCAGGTCAGTTTTGTCACACTTTTTTTTTTTTTTAATGGAAAAAACAAGCACCTTTTATGACTACACAAAACAACCCTATCCAAATTAAAATTTCTCAATTCTTTTCTCTCAAATAACATGATGACTGATTAAAAATAAGTTACTGACAAAAAGGTTAGAAAGTGATGTCACACCCAGGACTGTTAAGAGTGAGTGATGTGATGCTTTACACATCAGGTTATAGTTAACTTGCATTTGACAACAACAGCAACAATAATTATAATATTAATACTAATAAATGAAAATACATCTTCAAAAAGAAGTGTCTTAGAAATTACATTAAATACAAACCTTCTTGGAATATCTACAACATCCACCCCACATGTTGTTGACTGAGCACAGTTCAGTCCTGGATCATATGTTGGCTTTGAAACATACTGTGATACGTACAGATCAGCATCACCATTTCTGAAATATATTCAAAATGCAAAAATTTCATCTAAACATCTCCCTTGAAACAAATTAGTCTAACTTTTAGTAGCTTCAGATTTGCTATGGATTAGTGTTACAACTAACTTTTTTCTAAAAATTGTATACTCACAGGGAGTACAGATAAAGTCTGATGTATCCTTCATAAGATAGACTGTAGTATGTGTAATTGTGAGCTGTTACTTCTTCAACCGACATGTGTAGCAAATGCTCTGCTGCACATTTTCCAGTGAAAATTAATAGCATTAGTGCAATTTTACATAACATGTTTGAAGCACTGAAGAAACATCTGTACACCACTTCCTGCAAGAAAAAAGAATGTCTTTGTTCAGAAAAAAATTTCAGACATCACGAACCTTACATACACATGTGAATGCTGTACACGAGTGTCTAAATTTACAAGATATTAAATTTAATTGGAATTTCTTGGTCACTTGTGATAAAGTCAGGTAAGAAGTCTGTGATCAATTTATCTGGAGCACTAAATAAATCATTTAACTTATTGCCAACAAACTTTACTTTGTACCACAAATCTGATAATGGAAATATTCTGGAATACGTTGTAAACTGAAGGTACAGCAAAGTTTGTTGATGATCAAGATAATGGATATTTCCTGAGATACAATTTTTTGCTGTTTGATTGCGTAAGTGTACTAAGTTTAATTTATTAAAAAGGGAAGGGGGTGAAAGTCTGAAGTTAGAGCTAGGTGTAGGGCTTCCAGTATTAATTTTCTAAGTGGTATTTGTGGAAAAACATATATGATCAGCAATATATCTGGATTTAAAGAAGCTGATTTAGATTATGTATTTTCCAACCAAAGTGCACAAAATTGCAACATGGTCATACATAATATCTGCTGTGACTGTTCATTAGTTAAGAAAGACAGAGGGATTGTTACTTTCTTAGATGACAATGCTCAAATTTTAAAAAAGAACAAACATACGCCCACGTAAACCACAGTGCATTATACTTTCCAGTCACGCTAATGTGACATCGTGCAGGAAGAGAGTCAATGAAATTCTGGAAGGTACTGACTGGGATGCAGAGCCACGCTTACTCCAGTGCTGTGGTTAATTCCACAATGTTTCTCGGTCAAGTATCCATAGCGTGAACAGCCCAATCGAGGTGGTCACAAAGATTCTTGACTGGGTTTTAATCCAGGGAGCTGGTGGCTATGGGAGTATGGTCAACTCATACCTTCTTCGAACCGAGCACACATACTGCATCTGTGCGATGTGTTGCATTGCCCTGCAGTACACGTCACTGTGCTGAGGGAAACCAAACTTCATGTAAGGGTGGACACGGTCCCCAAGGATAGATGCGTATTTGTGTTGATCCACTTTGCCTTCCAAAATGACAAAATCACCCAAAGAATGCCACAAAATCATTCCCCAGGCCATAAAACATCCTCCTCCTGCCTGGACCCTTCCGACAACTGTTGCAGGGTGTTTGCTTTCAGACATTTCACACCATACACAACAACAGCTGTCTAATGCAGAATAAAACATGGTTCATCTGAAATGGCCACCTGTCGCTGCTCATGGGACATCCAGTAGCAGTAGTGGCATGCAAATTCTAGCCTCCATTGATGATGAATAGCATTCAACATCGGTGCATGAAGCAGGTATCTGCTGCTGAGACCCATATAAAGAACGTTAACTGTTGCTGAGGAGGCACTGTTCATATGGGCAGTCAGTTCGCAGTCAGCATGTGTGCATGAAACAGGTGCCTACTGCAGAGGCCTATATGCATCAACGTTCCCTGGACAGTCGCTGAGATGACACTGTTGGTAGCCACTCGGTTCATCTGGGTGATCAGTTGCTCAACATTTGCATTTCTATTTGTCCGTATACTTCTCCGCAGCCGTCATTTGTCCCTGACATCTATCGGCCATGGTGCACCACAGTTGCCGTGGAGGTGGGTTTGGATAGTGTCATTTTGCCATCCGCAGTATACTTTAACCATGGCGACATTCTAACAGTTTACAGACTTAGCCATTTCAGAAATGCTTCCATCCTTGGACCAAAAGCCAATTATCACGCCTTTTTGGGCATCAGATAAATTACTCTGTTTCCATGGTACGACAATGGTTGCACAGTTTTACATGTCCGTCTGATTATACAGGGAAATGCTGACTGTAAATGCGAACTGAGTACTATTGCCTAATTAAAGAAGAGCAGTTTCACAAAGCGAAGATCTTATTTCCAGCTGTGTTACAATATAATCCAATACCTCAAAGTACATCTGTTTATATGGCCAACAGTTTGTTTTTCCTATTGTAATTCTGAGACACACCACTGAGCACAGGGAATAAAGCAGCCTCCGTTCTAGCTTCACTAAAATCATGAAAATGTTTTTTAATGTCGCTGTTGGAGTCCACTAGCCTCACAACAACAGAGCGTTGTGATTTGTCTGAAACATTTGTTGCTTTGTTCACAATGCAGGCATAAAATCATGTTTTATCCAAACTTGAATGTATATGTTCACAAATCTCTTGATTTATATATTCAATCAGTCTGTTCTGTATAGTGTTTTAAAATCACCGGAAATAGCCCGTTTTCTTCCAGTGTACTTTGAAATCTTCATTTCTGTTTAGCCCAAGTTCAAAAATAGCTCTGAAATTTGCAGGATTCAGGGAATCTTCTATCTCCTCCTCATCATCATCATTGTATTCTCTGAAAGCTAGCACCTGTCTGCACAAAAGACACATGACGTCAATTAGAATTTTCACGATGTGTCTGTTAGTTTTCACTTCATTATTGTGTCCAATTTTCATCACTGTGTGATGTTCATTAAGTAGTTCTGAAAGATTAAACACCTGTTTGGACAGTTCTTTATATGAAAAAAAAAAACTACTTAGATTATTTTAGAAGAAGCATGTCTAGCTAAACCTCCAGCCAGGTTCTTCAGATTGTTGAAAACCTCAGCAGAATATACAGTTTTTTCCCCGCATAAGAGCAAACAGGGCCAGAAGAATGATTTTTATTTTCTAGGGCTACGTCGTAACCACTTGCTCATGCCCTGAACTTTGGAATGCATGTGTTTTTATCTACATCGTCTTTCTGAGAAAGTGCATTGCCTGTATTGGACGTCCTTTCTTCGAAATTTCATGTGGTTCAGTTTCACATCTAGTTGAAAATGAAAGCTCCCGAAAGGAAGTAATGATGTCCTCGCTCAAAAGCATTACATCAGTACATGTACAAGGTTGGGCTTCATCCATTTTCACATATTCACTGTACACGGGACAACTAACGTAAGAGAAACCTAGGGGGGTGGCACCACAGCTAATGGCCTCCTATGCAACATTGCTAAGACAGTTTGTACCCCCCCACCCCCTTCTCAGCAACAACTACTACTACTACTACTACTACTACTACCACAGAAAAGTAAGGAGTCTGGCCTCCCTTGCCTCCTCTGATCAACCACCACTGTGCAATGGTCAAATTAGTGTGACTCGACTGTGTATATCTTCTCTCACTAAAAGAAGCCAGAGCACAGAAACTTTTTTTTTTTTAATGTCATTTTGGCTCGTGGCAGACTGTAAGTTAACAATAAATATAAGATTTTAAGGTAACTGCTAAGACACATACTGTGCATATCCACATAAGCTCTGCCAGCACCAAAAGACTCCTTTGCTGGGGCATGTATGGATGCCCCGAGTTTTGAGAGTTATAATTTAAAAGTTTCCTAATTATGGCAACCATACTTGTTTATTAATTATGACGCCTTGCAAAGATATAGTGTTATTAAAATTGAGAAGTGCCTTTCACTTGGAGTTCAAGAAAAACAGTACAGTGATATGATCCGAATCTACACACAGAAATTTTTTTTACAATAGATCTGAAATGAGTAAGTGCTATCTGAAACTTCCTGGCAGATTAAAACTGTGTGCCGGACCAAGACTCGAATTCGGGACCTTTGCCTTTCGCGGGCAAGTGCTCTACCAACTGAGCTACCCAAGCACGACTCACGCCCCGTCCTCACAGCTTTACCTTCTGCCAGTACCTCGTCTCCTACCTTCCAAACTTTACAGAAGCTCTTTTGCGAACCTTTCAGAACTAGCACTCCTGAAAAAAAGGATATTGTGGAGACATGGCTTACCCACAGCCTGGGGGATGTTCCCAGAATGAGATTTTCACTCTGCAGCAGAGTGTGCGCTGTGAGGATGGGGCGTGAGTTGTGCTTGGGTAGCTCAGTTGGTAGAGCACTTGCCCGCGAAAGGCAAAGGTCCCGAGTTTGAGTCTCGGTCCGGCACACAGTTTTAATCTGCCAGGAAGTTTCATATCAGTTAATATAAAGAGGCATCATTTAAATTTTTTTTGTGTAAACAGTGAAAGTAATAGCTTTTGAAAATAAATTCCAGTAAGAAAGAGGTTTCCTTAAAGTTAAATGTTCAGTATAAAAAGTGTGTTCTTTAGTATCTAAGTATTTTAGTATTTATCTAAAAACAAAGATGTTGTGACTTACCGAACGAAAGCGCTGGCAGGTCGATAGACACACAAACAAACACAAACACACACACAAAATTCAAGCTTTCGCAACAAACTGTTGCCTCATCAGGAAAGAGGGAAGGAGAGGGAAAGACGAAAGGATGTGGGTTTTAAGGGAGAGGGTAAGGAGTCATTCCAATCCCGGGAGCGGAAAGACTTACCTGTCCTTTTTTCCCCCTAAGCTAAGTCTTTCCACTCCCGGGATTGGAATGACTCCTTACCGTCTCCCTTAAAACCCACATCCTTTCGTCTTTCCCTCCCCTTCCCTCTTTCCTGATGAGGCAACAGTTTGTTGCGAAAGCTTGAATTTTGTGTGTGTGTTTGTGTTTGTTTGTGTGTCTATCGACCCGCCAGCGCTTTCGTTCGGTAAGTCACATCATCTTTGCTTTTAGATATATTTTTCCCATGTGGAATGTTTCCCTCTATTATATTTTAGTATTTAAGTTGGTTGGTTATAGAAAGTGCTTTTCTATAGATACCCCCTGGCCAAAGTTTTTTTAGCTTCCTTGAAGTTATCTTTTTCTCTTTTAAAAATGTAATGTATAAGGGTGTAGTAGTCAAATAATTCCAGTATCTACACCAATATTGTTTACGTGGGGTAATATTTATTTGAAGAAGCAACTTAAACAGTAGCAAGAAAGAAGGCAAAATTCATACTTCTGCTTTTCCAATACTTCACTATTTCAGTGCCTGGATAGGCTGGCGACCGTTAGTACATATTTTAAACCACTAAATGAACTTGGAACTGAATTGTCCTAGCTTCAATATAATACTATTCACACTGCTTTTCTTTCTAGCTGCTGGGTAAGATCTTAGGAAAAGAATTGAATAGTCTAATTTACTTATCCATTAGACACAACACACGGTCAAATCCTGTAAAAAGGGTAACTCTATTGATTAGCTTTTCCTATTAATAGGGCTACCCTCCCATAGTGTACTCTATTTGAAAACTAAACTAAATTTAGTAAGAGGGTTATATGTGGCAACATAGATACAGGGTTTTCTGTTATTTAGGTAAAAGTATACTAAATTACAATAGTAGTGGTAGGGTTATGCTAGTATCATACAAATATTCAAGGTGCTACTGTAGAACTACCTTAAAGAGTGGGGTATCATGTATTTATATGAGAGATGACATTTTAAAGCTAGTGAATACCTGATCACAATTAGTGTAAATAAATATTCTGAATTGGCACCCATTGGCACACACTGTTGCATGTACTGCTCACCTATTGGTAATACCGACACTTCTTGGAACAAATTAACTGAAGTCCTGGAAATAGTCTCAGCCCCCAAAAACTAATATAATAATATGTGGAGACAATATTAACACAGAAGCTGAGAGTGAAATTGGTAATAACTTCTTCAAAATTTTGAGCACTTCTGGCAAGGCAAAAATGATAAATATTGCCACCAGGGTATTAAAAATTTCAGCATCCCTATTGTACCACATGCTTAAAGATACTGATAGGGAAATCTGTGAAGCATTTATAAGAGATCTTGATCTTTCTGATGATTACTGTCAGACTGAATTGTTCCACGTAAGTGTTTTTAGCTGGTGTACCAACTGGACATGACCTTCCAAACTGGTAATGCACAAACAAAGAAGTAGTATAATTCAGAGATCTATAAACTGTATTCAGAATTTCCAAATATTGCAGTAGTAAAAAATAAAAGTGAATTTTACAGAGGATGTAATAAAACAAAATGGATTTCACTTAAACACTGATGGCAGAAGAGAAATCTATAATTTCATATTAGGAACCATGAAGAATGAAAAAGTACTAAGTGGTTCCATAATACCACTTAATTACTAAAAACAAATCATTCCCAGTAACAGTTTTACATCTGATAAATCTCAGTCTCTTAACTAACCAAAACTTGGTACCCAAGGTCAAAAACAGTGTAAATTATATAGATAATGCAAGTGAGTGCAGTACACTTAATATTGATAACAAATGTATGAAACCCAAGGCAAACCACTCTGCAGCAAGCCAAAACACCACAGTCACATCTACTGCAAAAAAGCTCTAAAGATACAATGAATAACCTTGTTGCCACTGTGCTGGAGTAAGCTGTCACCAGCACACTGGTCGGTAAAGATGTAGCAAGAAGATCGATAGTAGGTGCTGGATCAAACACACCTATCAGGGAAGAGGCCAAAGACAGATTTACAAGCAACATGTTGCCAACGCCCTTTTGACCACAAGTATTTAAATTGCGGCCCCAGACTGAAGGGCTCAGTCTCAGTTACGAGTTCATGTCTCAGTCACTAGCACAGTCGCTCAGTCAATAGCTCAGTCACTGACACACCAACCTGCACTCCAGTTTCGCGTCTGTCATTCATCGCACAGCGGGACTTTCACTTCACCAGCAGGGAGGCTAATGTGGACTAATACTGAAGAGCTTGTACCACAATAAATAGATGCTGTTAAAGTTAAGTAGCAGCTATCTGTTTAAGTAAATAAAAAACCCTGTTAATATGTGTGTGCAGTTGTCTTGTAGAAAGAAGGTACCGGCCATCAAACAACATCCTCTCCCTTGATTCCTATGGTACAAGACTCTAAAGTGGCAATGAGTATATAACAGCCACTAACACCATAAATGATGTTCAGAAACAAAATGTATGCAGTACTCATTAGAATGGGGAACAGGCAGACCTAAAAGGTAAGCTGGACAAATTGATAGAGCGACACCTCCAACCAGTGTTCAGCACTCCAAATGTAGATTCAAATTAATTCAACAAAACTTCCAAAGTCTTAGCAACAAGCACAATGACTTGGATACCATTGCAGCAGGGACTGATGACCCTGATGTTTTAGTTGTAAGTGAACACTGGTATACAAATGAGCTAATTAGTGTTTGTCAGCCACTCTCCAAGATCTTCTGCTCTGCCTTCAGCAAAACAGAGAAGAGTGGTGATGGGGTAGGACTCCTTGTTGCATAATAAACTAATGCTAATACTAAGTCAGCTTAACTTAACTTCCATAATATATAAGACCACTAGAGAGGTAAATAGCAGCAAATCATACATTGACAATGTTAAAGTTAGCATGTCTCACTTTACATACAATCCTGCCCTGATATGTACCTCCTCCCTGAAATGATGGGCATCCAAGATCCTTCTCACCCCTCCTCAAGTGGTGTACCATAGCCCATCGAATCTACACAACATCCTAGTTCATCCCTATGCCACTACCACTCCCAGCACTTTGGGTCATATTCCTACGGCAGACCAAAGTGGAAGACTTACCCAATGCACCCACGCCGCACCTTCTAATCTAGTCCTGTCACAGGCTTATCCTACACCACCAAAGGTCAAGCCACCTGTGAAAGCAGCCTTATCATATACCACCTCTGCTGCAAACATTGCACAGTTTTTTATATTGATACAATTACCAACCAGCTGTCCACCAGGCTGAATGGCCACTGCCAACTTTTGACACGAAAAAAGTTCATCATATGCAGCTGAGCACAAAATGCTCAGTTTCAATGGCTGCTTCACAACTCAAGCCATCTGAATTATTCCCTCCACCACCAGCTTAGAACTACACAGATCAGAGTTACCTTCACAACACATCCTCCACTCCTGCAATCGTTCTGGCCTCAATCTCAGGTAACTCACTGTCCCTGCAGTCTCCACCCAACAGTTTCCCCTTCCAATGTGTGTCACCCCCTCCTATAACACATCTCCATTGCCTTCTGCATTGGCTACTTCCCACTGGTCGCTACAGTTGTGCCAGTCCACATATCTGCCACCCCTTCCTCCCAAATTCCTAGCCAGCAAACTGGCTGCCTCCCTCGAAGCTGCTAGCCACCCATCCCCAATGCCTCACCCTGCCTCCCGCCTCCCTCTCCCTCTCCCCATGTCACCCGACACCACCGACTTTTGGTGAGTGGTCTCCATTAATCCATAAGTATTTACATTCTACAAGAACATTCCTACAAAATTTGCATACAACCCATCTGTTCTGAAGCTTGCTGTTTCTGACCACTCAGCTGCTCAGGTACTGATGAAAGCTGAAAATCATGTCAGCAACAAAAAGAAAAACTGATGTAAGAAAAAGAATTAACCTTGATAACAATGTTGAAAATCTCAACAGTATGCTAAAAGGCATACAATGGTATGAAAATAACTGCATTACTTTCAGTGAATTTGCATCACTTTTATTACTGCTTCAATGTCTCATGCTCAGAATATACCTTACTAGTAAATGACTGCAAAAAATACAAAACAAGATAAATCATGAAGCAGAAACAGCAAGAGAAAAACTGACTTTTCCAATGTGCAATGCTAAAGGATAGCAATAATCACAAACTACAGATAGAACTGAACTATTATGATTATTTCAAAGATCTACTATTAGAAACTAAGAGTAAATGGATAGCCACAATGTTAAGAAACTCGAGTAACACTGGCATAGCCATTTCGAAAGTTATAAACAGCTTTAGGGATTGTAAGGGCAAATTAGCTTGTTATCTTACCACTGACTACAAAGTTGATCAAATGTCAATATCAGATTGCAAATGTTTTTAACAAGTTCTTTTCTTCTGTTGGAAAATACATCAATGATCACTTCAAGAATCTCCAGTATAGATATATGGGCATTCCAGTTAAACAAAGCATATACTTGGCCCCAACTAACAGCAAGGAGATAAAATACGTAGTGCAGGTCACTGAAAGATTCAAAATCGGCAAGCTATGATGGGTTGCTAATCAGAACATTAAACTGGTGCATAGACAACAAGTATGACAGCATTAGGGTGACCCATATTTCCCATGATCTACCATATTACAACAATCTTTCTTTAATCCTCCCGGCTCCCTTACTGACCGCCTGTTTCTCATGCATATTTTGTCTGTGATGACTGTTATAAATATTAATCCAGTGAAGTATTATCGATAGCTCAAATTCCCTGACCAATAGATCTTGAAAAATTTTTGTATAATAATCAATACTACTGTGGACATATACTCTTTTTTTGGAATGCAAAAGGATACATATTGCTGACAAAAAATTTTCCTAAGGAATTCATATACTGTGCAAAAAAGATGGACCATTATTTACAAAAAAGATAGACCCAACTCAATCTTATCTGCATCATTATGGTAAATGAGGAAGTTATTTATACTAGACTAATGATGTTGCACCGTCAACACAACCCAATATCTGAAAATCGGAATGGCTTTACGAAAAAAAAGTCAACTTCAGTAGCTGCAGTACAGTCAACAGATGAAATAATAATTGCTGTAGAGAACAAGGAGTATGTTACTGGAGTCTTCCTTGATCTTGAAAAAGCTTTTAATTGTGTCATCACTGCCATATTATTTGACAAGCTGTTGGATCTGGGTATTAGAGGAACTGGCTACGAGTTGATAGAATCATATATGAGCAACAGGAAACAATGTGTGGTGTTTAAAACAAACAGTGGGTCATTCAAATCCAGAATTACTACTATCAAATATGGAGTGCCTCATGGTTCCATGTTGAGGCATCTTTTTTCTTGATTTATGTTAATGATATAAAGTACAGTTCTCCTAGCTCTAAAGTGATACCGTATGCAGATGTTATATCAACTGTGTGCAAACATAAAGCCTCTGACAGTCTGGAGGTGCCATACAACAGTGTTACTGATGAAATAGTCAACCATTTCAATGAAAGCCACCTAAAAGCAAGAGCTTCAACGACTGAAATAATCGAATTTAACACCAGAGAACTAACAGAAATTGCTATGAAATTATCCATGGGAAATGACATGGTAAAAAGGAAAAATGAACAAATCACAATCCAGGACAACTTCAAGTGGGACATGCATATACATATATATTCCTTAGTGTGTAAACTGCCATAAACCTGATTGGCAAATATTGTAACAATATGTATGTGCTATAAACCCCATCCAACTTCTGCAAATCATTTAAATTAGTTTTTGAGAAGGTATTTCCAAAAGTAGCCACATCAACAGTAGCAGCTAAAGGAAAACGGATGCACAATGGCAGGTATCAGAAAGTTCTTCCATGCACTTAAATTTCTCAGTTCTTTACAATAGCAGTACACTAATCCACAGTTTCTAGATTACTATCACAGGTTTTAAAAAAGGTACAGGAGGGTACTACTTGCTGTAGAAAAATTATTCAATGATAAAATAATATATATAATGGAGAAAATAAAAGCAAAGTTGATGGGATGTCATAAAAGATGAAACTTGAGAAGGCAGGCAGAAGTATAACAACATACAAACCAAAGATGGGGGTAAACAGAAAATCCTCAGAAATTCACAAATTCTGTAGATGAATATTTCTCTGCTACCGCAGATACGTTGCTGCAAAATCTTTCTAAAACACTTGCAGCATCCACAATGATGTACACAATGATGATGTTTCCCCACGACAGATCATGAAGCCACAAAGACAATGCAGAAATAAAAAATAAGAAGTCAGCATGCATAGATGAGGTTCCAGTCGCTGTTCTGAATGCATGCAAGGGCAGCATACAAGCCCCATTAATAATCATAATAAATGAGTCAGTTAATTCAGACAGTGTAAAGACATGCAAAAAAAAAGTTTTCTTTGATGATGGCAAAAATATCACAGCCACTGTTAAAACAGCAGAACTGCTATTAGTGAAAGCAAATGATATCCTCAAGGATGTTTATGATTGATCAATACATAACAAATTAACATTGAACATAAAGAATATGCACTTCAGCATAAAGAAGGAAAAGATGTCTGTTGCATCAAACATAGGTGATAAATATACAGATTGTGTAACAAACAAAGTTTTTAGGGATGAATATTGATTGTCAGTTAACACGGAGTGAACTGACAAAGAAAGAATATCAGTACATTAAATTCTTAAGGTTTTATCATTACCTCATAACAGTGTCTTATGGTGGTGTACTGTTCCTACATCTTTTCTAGTAGTGATTTCTATTCAATTACATTATATGAATTCTTGCCTATGGTATTCTTTCCTGGGGATCAAAGACACAAAACATGGACACAATTTTTAAACTGCACAGAAGGGCCATAAGATCCGAAAACAAAGGAAGTAGGTTACAGAATATTGCTCACCAGTGTGGGATCCGTACCAGATAGGGTTGATAGGAGAGAGAGAGAGAGAAGATCCAGAACATACCTTCTCTGAGGAGTCAAGCAGTATGTTGCTCCCTCCTACGTATATCTCACGAAGATACCATGAGGATAAAATCAGAGAGATTAGAGCCCACACAGAGGCATACCGACAATCTTTCTTTCCATGAACAATACGAGACTGGAATAGAGGGGAGAACCGATAGAGGTAATCAAAGTACCCTCCGCCACACACCGTCAGGTGGCTTGAAGAGTATGGATGTAGATGTAGAGATGTAGAACAATAAATAGTAGTAGCTGGGCTAATTGTAAGGAACTATTTAAAAAAAAAAAAACTAGGTATCATTACTGCACAAAGTGAGTACATCAACCAATCTACTGTGCATATCAGGGAAAAAATTACCACGTATTTCACTAATAGTTCTATATATAATCATGGAACAAGAGCCCATTTGGACCTACATTTACCAAGGGAAAAACAATCAAAAAATTAAAATCAGTATTTCCTATCAGGGAATAAAATTGTACAACAAATTTACCAAGGAAATGAAAAAGATTACTAAAATACGTATGTTTAAAAAGGCTGCTAAAAGTGCTTCATAAGCAGTGCAACTAAACAATTAAAGATGACTCAGAGTAGTAGTTAATTACGAAAGGGGTAACTCCAACAACCTATCACATTACAATACTTCATCACTATGTAATGTTTTTACAAGAAAATCATGTGTCAAGTTCTAAAGTGCACGACAGTACATCTCACTCATCATAGGGGGGTGTTGACTCAACTTTCAGGTGGACTGTGGAGAGTATATGACAATGTGCACAGAGTATAGCTCACAAGTTTGTGAGCCTGGAGTCCGATTTCCTAACAGGGCGCAGTTAGTGCAAGGGGCACAGCAACATGTTCATGGTCCAGAAGCCACCAAAGGGAGCCCTTACTGAGTGCACTGATGAAGAACAAAACAGCATTTTACATCAATCATAAGTTATCTGAAGCAAACTATATGTGAGTCAAAGAACATTATGCAGTAGGAACCTATTGAATGGGGCAGTTCAACTGTTTTGACATTGGCCCTCATATTCAGGAGAACGGAGTTTAATCTGTCTGACCAACCTGATTTGATATTTCCAAAATCATTTCAGGTAAATGTTGGGATGGGTCCTTCTTCAACACCACAGCCAACCAACTGTCCTACCCTCCTAAAGCATACTTCTATAATAATAGCATAGTATGGTAACTAGTATCTGTATACAATAGCTGAATATTAATACTATATATTAGAGATACAATTATTTTAAAAAAGGTTTGAAAATGGCTTATCAGGAGCTGGAACTGAGTGTCAACTAAAATTTATCACTGCACTCAAGCGTGTACAATGATCCTGCCATACAGGGTGTGTCTAAACATTTATAACAAATACCAGGGAGTGAATCCTGGAATCAAAGCAAGACAAAAGTGTTCCTACAAATGTATATCCTACAATGCAGTTCTGTACTATGTAATCTAAAAGAACTACTTTTTGCTCAACTTTTGAGTAGACTGAAAACAAAGCTCCCTAGAAATTACACAATGGATTTTTCCCTAAATTTTCATAGCCAAACGAGGACTGAGAAACAGACAAATGGTGTACATATATAATCTACATGGGTACTCTGCAAATCACATTTAAATGCCTGGCAGAGGGTTCATTGAACCACCTTCACAATTTTCTATTATTCCAATCTTGTATAGCAGGTGGGAGGAACGAACAACTATATCTTTCCGTACGAGCTCTGATTTCCCTTATTTTATCGTAGTGATCGTTTCTCCCTATGTAGGTCAGCGTCAACAAAATATTTTCGCATTCAGAGGAGAAAGTTGGCGATTGGAATTTCGTGAGAAGATTCTGTCACAAAGAAAAACGCCTTTATTTTAATGATGTCCAGCCTAAACCCTGTATCATTTCAGTGACTCTCTCTCCCACATTTCGCAATAACACAAAATGTGCTGCCCTTCTTTGGACTTTTTCGATGTACTCTGTCAGTCCTATCTGGTATGGATCCCACACTGCACAGCAGTATTCTAAAAGAGGCTGGACAAGAGTAGTGCAGGCAGTCTCCTTAGTAAATCTGTCACATTTTCTAAGTGTCCTGCCAACAGAATGGAGTCTTTGGTTAGCCTTCCCCACAACATTTTCTGTGTGTTCCTTCCAACTTAAGTTGTTCGTAATAGTAATTCCTAGCTATTTACTTGAATTTACAGCCTTTTGATTTGACTGCCGCCCCCCCCCCCCCCCCACCATGGACCTTGCCGTTGGTGGGGAGGCTTGCGTACCTCAGCGATACAGATAGCCGTGCAACCACAATGGAGGGTTATCTGTTGAGAGGCCAGACAAACGTGTGGTTCCTGAAGAGGGGCAGCAGCCTTTTCAGTAGTTGGAGGGGCAACAGTCTGGATGATTGGCTGATCTGGCCTTGTAACACTAACCAAAACGGCCTTGCTGTGCTGGTACTGCGAACAGCTGAAAGCAAGGGGAAACTAGGGCCGTAATTTTTCCCGAGGGCATGCAGCTTTACTGTATGGTTATATGATGATGGCGTTCTCTTGGGTACAATATTCCGGAGGTAAAATAGTCCACCATTCGGATCTACAGGTGGGGACTACTAAGGAGGATATTGTTATCAGGAGAAAGAAAAATTGGCATTCTATGAATCGGAGCATGGAATGTCAGATCACTTAATCGGGCAGGTAAGTTAGAAAATTTAAAAAGGGAAATGGAAAGGTTAAAGTTAGATATAGTGGGAATTAGTGAAGTTCAGTGGCAGGAGGAACAAGACTTTTGGTCAGGTGAATACAGGGTTATAAATACAAAATCAAATAGGGGTAAAGCAGGAGTAGGTTTAATAATGAATAAAAAAATAGGAATGCGGGTAAGCTACTACAAACAGCATAGTGAACGCATTATTGTGGCCAAGATAGATACGAAGCCCACACCTACCACACTAGTACAAGTTTATATGCCAACTAGTTCCGCAGATGACGAAGAGATTGATGAAATGTATGATGAGATAAAAGAAGGGAGACGAAAAGTTAATAGTCATGGGTGACTGGAACTTGACAGTAGGAAAAGGAAGAGAAGGAAATTTAGTAGGTGAATATGGAATGGGAGTAAGGAATGAAAGAGGAAGCCGCCTGGTAGAATTTTGCACAGAGCATAACTTAAACATAGCTAACACTTGGTTCAAGAATCATGAAAGAAGGCTAAAAAAATACATGGAAGAAGCCTGGAGGTACTGGAAGGTATCAGATACATTATATAACGGTAAGACAGAGTTTCAGGAACCAGGTTTTAAATTGTAGGACATTTCCAGGGGCAGATGTGGACTCTGACCACAATCTATTGGTTATGAACTGTAGATTAAAACTGAAAAAACTGCAAAAAGGTGGTAAATTGAGGAGATGGGACCTAGATAAACTGAAAGAACCAGAGGTTGTAGAGAGCTTCAGGGAGAGCATTAGGGAACGATTGACAAGAATCGGGGAAAGAAATACAGTAGTAGAAGAATGGGTAGCTTTGAGAGACGAAATAGTGAAGGCAGCAGAGGATCAAGTAGGTAAAAAGATGAGGGCTAATAGAAATCGTTGAGTAACAGAAGAGATATTGAATTTAATTGATGAAAGGAGAAAATACAAAAATGCAGTAAATGAAGCAGGGAAAAAAAGAATACAAACGTCTCAAAAATGAGATCGACAGGAAGTGCAGAATGGCTAAGCAGGGATGGCTAGAGGACAAATGTAAGGATGTAGAGGTGCATATCACTAGGGGTAAGATAGATACTGCCTACAGGAAAATTAAAGAGATCTTTGGAGAAAAGAGAACAACTTGCATGAATATCAAGAGCTCAGATGGAAATCCAGTAATAAGCAAAGAAGGGAAAGCAGAAAGGTGGAAGGAGTATATAGAGGGACTATAAAAGGGCAATGTTCTTGAGGACAATATTATGGAAATGGAAGAGAATGTAGATGAAGATGAAATGGGAGATATGATACTGCGTGAAGAGTTTGACAGAGCACTGAAAGGCCTGAGTCGAAACAAGGCGCCGGGAGTAGACAACATCCCATTAGAACTAATGACAGCCAGGCCTAACAAAACTCTACCATCTAGTGAGTAAGATGTACGAGACAGGCGAAATACCCTCAGACTTCAAGAAGAATATAATTATTCCAATCCCAAAGAAAGCAGGTGTTGACAGATGTGAAAATTACCGAACTATCAGTTTAATAAGTCACAGCTGCAAAATACTAACGCGAATTCTTTACAGATGAATGGAAAAACTAGTAGAAGCGGACCTCGGGGAAGATCAGTTTGGATTCCGTAGAAATGTTGGAACACGTGAGGCAATACTGACCCTACGACTTATCTTAGAAAATAGATTAAGGAAAGGCAAACCTATGTTTCTAGCATTTGTAGACTTAGAGAAAGCTTTTGACAATGTTGACTGGAATACACTTTTTCAAATTCTGAAGGTGGCAGGGGTAAAATATAGGGAGTGAAAGGCTATTTACAATTTGTACAGAAACCAGATGGCAGTTATAAGAGTCGAGGGACATGAAAGGGAAGCAGTGGTTGGGAAGGGAGTAAGACAGGGTTGTAGCCTCTCCCCAATGTTATTCAATCTGTATATTGAGCAAGCAGTAAAGGAAACAAAAGAAAAATTTGGAGTGGGAATTAAAATCCGTGGAGAAGAAATAAAAACTTTGAGGTTCACCGATGACATAGTAATTCTGTCAGAGACAGCAAAGGACCTGGAAGAGCAGCTGAATGGAATGGACAGTGTCTTGAAAGGAGGATATAAGATGAACATCAACAGAAGAATAATGAGGATAATGGAATGTAGTCGAATGAAATCGGGTGATGCAGTGGGAATTAGAATAGGAAATGAGACACTTAAAGTAGTAAAGGAGTTTTGCTATTTGGGGAGCAAAATAACTGATGATGGTCGAAGTAGAGAGGATATAAAATGTAGACTGGCAATGGCAAGGAAAGCGTTTCTGAAGAAGAGAAATTTGTTAACATCGAGTATAGATTTAAGTGTCAGGATGTCGTTTCTGAAAGTATTTGTATGGAGTGTAGCCATGAATGGAAGTGAAACGTGGACGATAAATAGTTTGGACAAGAAGAGAATAGAAGCTTTCGAAATATGGTGCTACAGAAGAATGCTGAAGGAGGTATTGAATAGAATTGGAGAGAAGAGAAGTTTGTGGCACAACTTAACTAGAAGAAGGGATCGGTTGGTAGGACATGTTCTGAGGCATCAAGGGATGACCAGTTTAGTATTGGAGGGCAGGGTGGAGGGTAAAAATCGTAGAGGGAGACCAAGAGATGAATACACTAAACAGATTCAGAAGGATGTAGGTTGCAGTAGGTACTGGGAGATGAAGAAGCTTGCACAGGATAGAGTAGCATAGAGAGCTGCATCAAACCAGTCTCTGGACTGAAGACCACAACAACAACAACAACAACAAAAGATTTGACTGATTTATCGTGAAACTGAAGTTTAATGAATTCCTTTTAGCAGTCATGTGGATGACCTCACACACAAATTAATGAACATGATGTCTAGCTTTGCAAAAATATATTTAATTATTTGATAATAAACACAGAAATTAAGAGTTTAATTATTGACTTGACAGAAAATTGAAATATTTTGTGACCAGCTGTTATGTATATGAAGTGTCAAAAAGTTTCTCTCTTCATGGACTAGCTATTTTGTGCATAAAAACCTCTCTGCTTTCTCTTGCTCTGCATACTGTTATAATAATACACCACCCACTGACTTTTAAATATGCTATATTTCATGCTTTCTGAACACAACTTGGAAATAAAAAAGAAATTGAAAAATTAAGGTCAATGTTTTGTGAAATGATTTGTCAAAAAGTTAAAAATAAAATAAAATATATTAGAGATATATTTGGCATGCCTAATTTGCTGAACATGATTCTGAGCATCAGTCAAAGACACATCAAATGTGTGTCTAACCTATTTTATTTCTTGCTTTTAGACAAATCATTTCACAAGCCATTTAAACCTTTTTCCCAATTATCTTTTTTTTCCAATCGCCAAGAACGAAAATGGAAAAGATGTCATTACAAATTTACATAGCACAAACAAGGGCAAATACTTATCCCCGCACCACAGCAGTCACTAATCATCAACACCATACTGAACTAATGTGTAGTGTAAATTTATCCACATGATTAACTGATGGACTGACAACTGAAATGGCCAGTGTACTTGGCCTTGAAAGATGGAAGGCAGGAAGGAAGTTGAGACTTTAACATCATGTCAGCACACTGAACAGTACTACTGCATAAGGAGGCTGGATTTGTTGCTAATCAAAAAGTCATGTTTCAAAAATAGAATGCTTTTATTACTCATAATATGATGTGTTTTGGACTTAGCCATTTACCATATACATGATAACATTATAACAGTAAGAAAGTCTGCAAAACAATATTTTAGCAAATAACAAAGCCACATGGCTGCCATCAGGTGGCAGAATAGTAGCAACATTAGCACCGTACTTTGTTGAAAGACAGTGGATATAACAAAAGCTAGAAAATTAAATAATATAAAATTACAATGTAAATAAATACTGGCAATTTCAGATTGTAATAAAAACACATGAAAGGAGCACAAAGGCTATGGCAGGTCTCTTTACAAAAACTGTAAAATGTACCATAACACAAAGATGCACACCTTTCCAAGAAACATAAAGATACAGTTTGTTACTGCTACTGGAAAATGTTAAGACACAAGCAAATGAGAATAAAACAGGCTGTCAGTGCAAACCAGATTTTGTATTTATAAACAAACTATTCATAGAACAGTAACAACGGTGTGAACAAAGTGTTCATAGCAGGGTGGGGTAGAGGCGAAGTAGTGGTGGTGGTGGTGGTGGTGGTGGTGGTGGTGGTGGTGGTGGTGGTGGTGGAGGGGGGAGGGGGGGAGGAGGGGGAATGTAATGGACCAAAGAGCTGCTACAGTTTAAGTAACACATCACATTATGTAGAACAAAACATTGGACAATGATGAGATCTGTATCTATAATACCGATACAAAAATACAAGACTTGTCAAAAACCATAAGCGTGCAGTATTATTACTGCCAGTATAAAAAGTTAAGACATCTGAAAATGAGAATAAGATACAATGTCGATGCAATCTGGATACTTGTGTTCAGAGATAAACTAAAATACAATCATTACAACAGTGAGTACAGTGTTCATAGCAGGAAGTGGGAGAGGAGAGGAAGGGGGGCAGGGGGAGGAGGGGATGCAACAAGTAAGAAAGTGTTATTCTTCATAAATTATATTCACTGTCAACCTTGACCACATTTGGTGCCACATTCACTACCATTTTGCCACCTGATGGTGGCAGCCGTGTGGTTTTGTTCTTTGCTGTTCATGTTTTAAACTTAAAAAAATATTTTGCAATCTTTCTTACTGTTATAATGTTATTAGTGTCTATTTGGCTATTGTATTTTTACGATTTAATTTCTTGGAATATGTTGTCAATTATGACAAAGTATGGCACCACCATCACTACTATACTGCCATCTGGCATGAATCTTTACATCCAAGTTTCATGTTAAGATTTTTCTCTAGTCTGCTTATGAGTCTTAAGTGCATATCTCATTGTTCGGTCTCAGAATAACATACTCTTCCAACACAGACCACTAACACAATTTAGTTTACATCTGATCATGGATCTCCCTTGCACTTCAGTACTACTTTAAAGGCATACTCAGGACGCAAAGACTTTCCATTAGTTAAAGCAGGCTTTGGACAAATTTAAGCCATATATTTTCTTAACAACCTGCCAAATGTGACCCTCTATCTGGTCACTTTAAGAAACAGATTCCTGACTGCCATGGTTCAACCAATTACAACTGCCCTGAACATGCCAGATGTCTTTTTTAAAGTGTCAACCATGGCTGAATGTCTTATTGCCATTGGTGATTTGAGGGCACACTTCAAAGTCATCATTCATCACAATTTCTGTGAAAGCGTTGTGGCAGCACATGACATGACCACAACATATTATTTATTACAATTCAAACTTCATTTATGTTGATTAATATTACAAAATTTACCAAGTAATATGAGTATACGCTGTTAAATTGCACTACCATGAATAAGTCACCAGAAATTCATACACTTTAAGGTGCATTTCAATGACAGATAAGGACCATAAGATACAGTAAGATTTACAATATACTGTAGTATCAGCTCAAAGGCATGGCTATCCTGTGCTACAGCCTAACAAGTTCCTTCAATTGAAACCCACAATTCCTCAAAATTTACTGTTAGAACACACCTGTGAAACAGAGATGACAAACATATATTCCAAAATGTTCGATCAGCAGCAGGTCTTATGAAGAAGCAGGCGAAAGGAGGAGAAATATGAGCAGAATCTACCATGCAACAACAACAAAAATTAAAACATTATGGGTAACACATTACACAACTTTTCCATATACAATGCCTGGTATTTGATGAAGGGAGGATGATATTTAGGCAATTAAGTCTTTATGTATATATATGTTAAGAGATCTTGAAATAAGTAACAGTTACAATCACTAGTGATACCAACCTGCTGACATCATCATCAACATACACTTCTTCTACAACCTATGAATATCCCCTCAGACTAGAAATTGAGGACATCAACTTGGAGCTAGTTAGTTACAGAGCAAGACTACAACAGTGATGGCACTGCTGAGTTCATGTTTATACCCAGAACCATGAGCACAAAGCTGATTCCAGAATTTAATGAAGGTACTTTTAAACTAACATTAGCACCTGCACCAGGTAAACACAGAAAAAAGTGAGCAACAGATTCACGTGGGCTCCATGCCTTGCTAAAGACATAAGGGGTAGAGCACTTGCCCGTGAAAGGCAAAGGTCCCGAGTTCGAGTCTTGGTCCGGCACACAGTTTTAATCTGCCAGGAAGTTTCATATCAGCGCACACTCTGCGGCAGAGTGAAAATCTCATTCCAGATACAAGCACTTTGTGTTATATTCTCGCTGCACCTTATTACTTCAGGTACTGCACAGCATACTTGACTCAATCGTGACCTGCACCTCTACTGGTGAAGATTCTATGACAGATTGTACTGTTACTGATTTTTGAATGTGTCTTTTCAGGTTGCTTACCTACACTAATAAAGATCATGGCTGTACTTGTATTAGATACAGTGATCATCACCCTGTAACTGCATGAGTGTGCTTCAATAAATATGTTAGCCATAATGGCACAGGCATGCATAAATAATTTAATTTATTTTCCTCAGGTTATGTGGGACCATATGAGGGAGAGCTAAAAACAAGGAATAAGGCATCACATAATTGACAGAAGAGTCAATCCATACCAAGTGGTTCAGCATTGATTGCTTGATCATCTCAGAAAAAATTGGTATTTGCTAGATGAGCCGCCTAATGTTTAGTGGACTCAACAATATTTTTAAAGCTTTCTGCTGTTCATCTTTTCGAAACAGCAGCCACTTTTGTTTCAGGCCACAAGCACTTTTTTTTTTTTTCAAGCATCCGCATTTTTAAATTATTCAGTAATGTGTTGCCCCATGCCTTTCAAATCAAAAGCATTTAGTTTAGCACACACTGATCTACAAATTAAAACCATTACCACCCAGCTGAATGTATTCTTAAATACATTTTTAATAGTTCAAAATTACTGGCCACAAATTAAAGAAATTCTATTTTTGAGCAGTAGTTCTCCAAAGGAGGAGTAATTTCTCAGCCTTAATACTTTCTGCACTATACAGTACAGTTACTTTTAATATAGTATCAATGGTGAGAAGCTTACACTTAATAAAAGACAGACTATTTTATAAAATGAATTTTTATTTCTTTTTTTTTCATTTTTGGGCCTTCAATATCTTTGTTACAGAACTAGATAAAAATCTAAGTTACACATTTAATAGACCTTTATGGTATCAAACTTCAATAAAAATTTCAATTTATAGAAAAGTCCAATGAACAAAATTATATTACAAAACCAATAGTCAATGGACTCTCAGACCATGACATGCAGTTCCTTCTGTTAAATGTTAATACTGAACAGGATATAAAATCTGTTAAATCTGAGTTCAAGAGGGTAATCAATGAGCCAAAAATTGATTATTTTAGGACACTCCTCAGAGACATTCACTGGACTGATGTTTACAGTGCTCATGGCATGAATGAAAAATATAACACTTTTGCTAATAAAGTGCTTACCTTATTCGAACACTGTTTTCCCCCAAAACTTACCAAGGTTAGAGCAAAGTCTACAAAGAAGCCATGGATTACTCAAGGAATAGGGGTATCTTGTAAAAAAAAAAAAAAAAGAAAAGAAAACTGTATCTGTCAGTCCGAAACAGTTCCGATGTTGATGCTATAGCACATTACAAGAAATACTGCAAAATATTAAAGACTGTAATACGGACATCAAAGCAAATATATTACATGGAAAAAGATAGTCATATCAGATAACAAAATAAAGACAATGTGGGATATAGTGAAGGAGGAGACCGGTAGAACCAGACATGAAGAGGAGCAAATAGCATTAAGAGTAAATGATACATTGGTGACAAATGTGTATAGTGTTGCAGAACTTTTTAACAAACATTTTATAACTGTTACTGAAAAGATGGGGTTGTCAGGTTCAGTAGATGCTGCTATGGAATACCTCAGACCAGACATTTCAAGTAACTTCAATAATATGAATTTGACCCTCACTACCCCGGCAGAAATAATGTCCATCATAAAATCCTTAAAATCAAAAACATCTAGTGGATATGATGAAATATCAACCAAGTTAATTAAAGAATGTGATTTTGAGCTAAATAACATATTAAGCTATCTGTGTAACCAGTCATTTATCAGTGGAATATTTCCTGAATGGTTGAAATATGCTGAAGTTAAGCCACTGTTTAAGAAGGGAGATAAAGAAACAGCATCGAATTTCCGTCCAATTTCACTGTTGCCAGCATTCTCAAAAATTTTAGAAAAGGTAATGTACAATCGGCTTTATAACCATCTTATCTCAAATAACATACTGTCAAAGTCACAGTTTGGATTTCTAAAGGGTTCTGATATTGAGAAGGCTATCTACACTTACAGTGAAAACGTGCTTAATTCATTAGACAAAAAATTGCAGGCAACTGGTATATTTTGTGATCTGCCAAAAGGCATTTGACTGTTTATATCACAATATCCTTTTAAATAAATTATAATATTATAGTGTAACAGGAAATGCTGCAAAATGGTTCAAATCTTATATCTCTGGCAGGAAACAAAGGGTGTTATTAGGAAAGAGACATGTACCAAGCAATCAGGCATCATCAAACTGGGAACCAATTACATGTGGGGTCCCATAAGGTTCCATTTTGGGGCCCTTACTTTTTCTTGTGTATATCAAGGACCTTTCATCAGTAACATTACCAGATGCCAAGTTCGTTTTGTTTGCTGATGATACAAACATTGCAATAAATAACAAATCAAGTGTAGTCTTAGAAAGATCAGCTAATAAAATATTTGTGGACATTAATCACTGGTTCCTAGCCAATTCTTTGTCACTAAACTTTGTAAAAACACACTACATGCAGTTCAGAACTTGTAAGGGGTGTCCCACAAGTATATGCCTAACATACAATGGACAAGCAGATAGAAGAAGTGGACAGTGTTAAATTCTTGGGATTACAGCTTCATAATAAATTCAACTGGGAGGAGCACACCACAGAACTGCTGAAGCGTCTTAACAAATCTCTATTTGCAATGCGAATTGTGTCAGACATAGGGGATATAAAAATGAAAAAGCTGGCATACTATGCTTACTTTCATTCCATAATGTCATATGGGATTATTTTTTGGGGTAATTCATCAAGCCAAGCTAAAGTTTTCCGGGCACAAAAACGTGCAGTAAGAGTTATATGTGGTGTGAACTCAAGAACATCCTGCAGAAGCCTGTTTGGGGAACCAGGGATACTAACTACTGCTTCCCAATATATTTATTTCTTAATGAAATTTGTCATTAAAAATATATCACTTTTTCAAACCAACAGCTCAATTCATGGAATCAACACTAGATATAAGAATAATCTTCACAAGGATTTAAAGTCACTTAGTCTTGTACAAAAAGGTGTGCATTATTCAGGAACACACATTTTCAATAACTTGCCAGCAGCCATAAAAAGCTTAACAACCAATGAAATTCAGTTTCAGAGAAGCCTAAAGGATTTGTTGGTGGCCAATTCCTTCTAATCCATTGATGAATTTCTCAGTAAAACCAACTAATATAATTTCTGCACAGTTTCAGTTCAGTAATGTGTTCATTGTAAATATGTGTGTGTGTGTGTGTGTGTGTGTGTGTGTAAGTATAATTTAACTTCTGCACCATTTCTGTGCAGTAATGTGTTCATTGTATTATAGTAGTTGTATTACACGTTTATTACCTTGTAAATAAATAAATAAACTTTTTTATTTTAAATTCAGTGCATTAGTATTTGTAAAATGACTCTTTCATACAGTGTTCATTAAAAAATGATGATCATTACACTTGGGACCAGCGGAATGGTACATTAGCTTATTTTTTTTTTTTTTAGCTGCAAATATTTGTCATGTATTGTTGTTTCTCTGACATGTTCTACATCCTGGAGGACCTCATCACTATAGATCAATTGGAATGAAAGTAAATCTAATCTAATAAGAGTCAAAATATGTTTTTAACATTTTTGATATATAGCTAACAGAATACAGTGTACCAATTATATAATTTCAACAAATCTAAGATTACTTGTTTTTCTTTATTGAAAATGAGCCACCTAATTACATTATCTTGTTCTCACTTTCTTTGCTTGTACTATGTTATTCAATGAACATCTGAGAAATTTCTTCACCCAGCCTGGGCATTAGGGTAAAAGTTCACCCAGTCACAACTGTAAATTCCATAGGACACATCTTCCACAGTACATTTTTAACTGGTATCCAAACTCGATCCTTCTCAACTTTTTTAAACAAGCACCTAGGTCCTGGTGGGTGATAACAATGAACATGCACATCTTGATTTTTATAATCAATATTATCTACTTCGGCAGTCCACCACTGTTCATCATAAACACAAGCCACTATGTCTGTATTTTGAAGTGTCAGTGGTGCAAGTTTTCCATATTGGTGAAGTTTACTATAAGGGGATGTTGATGTGAACTTACACTTGAGGAAGTTGTATGACTGGGGTATAAAACAATGACAAGTGTTGAATCATTCCTCCAAGGCACTGGCATATAGTTCTCACATTTCTTCACATTTTACAAAAGCGTAGATAATTTTTTACCTGTTCTTTACAGAATTTAAACAGTTTTGAGGTGTCAAGATCTCATTCTCATAGGTCCGCAACAGACTAGCTTTTGTGACAGTTTGCTTTGTTGTACCCCTGATGGCTCACACACATTCTTCCCATGGCAAATAGTCCATTTAAATTGCACAATATTAACCTTTTTATCTTTGAAGCTTAGTACCATTTTCTTTCACAGAAACACTATCTGTTTGCAGGCATCAAACAATTGTTATTGTCATCTTCATAAAACCTAATAACGTTTTTGATCATGTTCCCATCTATCAAATTAGTTGCATTTTCCTTCTGTAATGCAGGTACAATTCCCTCTTCTTTCACTAAATGTCTTGTTAATTTAACCAAACACTGTGACACATTAAATTAGTCACTAACTTTTGCTAAACTGTAAGAATTTGGCAGCAAACTGATAATTTTATCCTCTTTGTTTGAAATATGAAATTTAGGTTTGAGCTTTTCTATCAAATCATCATATTTCTTCAGTGAATTTTTAGAACTTGCATCACATTTAGTACAAATCTGCTTTTGAAATGAAACTTCCAAATTGTTTTTGACTGTAGCTGCCACGTTCTCTGTTCTTCCATTAAAGACAAAATGACTTTGTTCTTCATTTAGTTTCCTAATCTTACTAGCATGTGATATATTTAGAATTTCACAAGCTGAATCTACTGTTTCTTACAGTTTC
This sequence comes from Schistocerca nitens, assembly GCF_023898315.1. Classification (NCBI taxonomy): domain Eukaryota; kingdom Metazoa; phylum Arthropoda; class Insecta; order Orthoptera; family Acrididae; genus Schistocerca; species Schistocerca nitens. The sequence continues at coordinate 865,368,448 of NC_064616.1, read as the reverse complement.
TGGTAAGTCACAAAATTCTTTACCTGAAATATCACTATCCCTTTCTATGTTAATTACAAACATCTTACAATAAGATGTTCAACGCAATGATTTTCCTGGTATTATAATGATAAATGCACTTTTATTTTTACAACAATGAGCAAACATTATTTCTCTCAGACCTTTTGTTGTAGGCTTCCTACGTTTCTTAAAAGGGTCCAAGCATGCCTGGCCAAAAAGGTGGTGAAATATATTTAAGTACTTCATTTCATGGTGCTTGCAAGTTGACTTAACCTCTGAGTCAACTCTTAAGTCAAACAAGACGTTTTATTTTTCACTGTAATCTACAGTTAAAGTAATGTTTTCCGCAAACACCCCATACATACTTCCATAACAGGCTTCGTTAATGAGACTGCCACTGAGACTCCATTTTTCAACTGCAATGCACACTCCAGTACCTCATATTTAACTGAGTGCCAGTAGACAGCTATTGGTGGAAGGGGGAAGACGACACACAGAGTTGTATAGGCTTGTCTGTCAGCCTGCACAGACTTCCATATGCTGTCTTTTAGCCTGCTGAAACTTTCAGGAGAGGATTGTCTCAACAAATAATCATTAGTTACTTTAATTTGATGTGTTTAAATCATATAACTGATATACTTCATTCCAACAGTCTAGATATCACTGGTGTTAAAAATGTATTTTTGACTCATATTTGTAATTTTTGTTTCGTAACTTCCAAATGAGTTTCAAAGTTGAAATTTATACTCAAGTTTGACATCACAAAGATTTATCACGAGTGTAATTTTGGGATTTTTATCTGGTCCCCTAACCATGATATTGCAGGTCATAAAATGAAAAATTTTAAAAATGTATTTTTTAAGAATTGTCTACTTTTTAAGTGTAACAGCAAAAAAAATATTAACACTGAGAAATTACTGCTCCTTCAAAAAAATGCTGTTCCAAAATTGATTTTTCAAAATTTGTGGCCAATAACTTTGAGCTATTAAAATATATTAAGGAATACATACAGCTTAACTGGGGGGGGGGGGGGGGCACAGACGCTTGTGGGGAAGAAAAAACCTTGACGCCTGAAACGAAAGTTACTGTTATTTCTAAGTGATATACATTTTTTTTAAAAACAAAAAAGGTCTTTTGAGTCCACTAAACATTAGGATTAGGGCCACCACACAGTTAATATCAAATTTTTCTGAGATGGTCAAGCAACCAGTTATTTTTTTCCTGGACCAATTAGTATGGAATGACCCAGAAATCAGATATAGTAAATGAATAAATAATGTTAAAAAAACATGAACACAATATATTTGCAATAGAGTATATGACTAAACAATGCATTACAACTAAAGGATGGAAACTACTGTGAGGAAATTGTGGGAATAATAAAAGGAATGTGTCACCATGAATCCACTCAACTTAGATGAGAAAATCTGGGGTTTATCACTCATAATTTTTAGGTCTTCTAGAAGCCCACTTTAAATGGGACATGCAGAATAGTTAGAATAGTTTACATATTTCAATACAATAGTTTCAATCTTGTAATGTAATCAATCGTCGGAAATAAAGCTTATCTCATGTGAAAAGTACGATGCCCGCAGTAGAGAGTTCAGGTAATTTCATTATGTTGCCAGAAAATGTGTTTAATTTATTTAATTATGAATATTTTCTTTTATGATAAATAATGGACTTGTTTAAGACGTTAAATGCTGTATATTTATATACATATTTATTTATATGTATCTTTGGAGTTTATTAAGGTCAGTAAACCAAAGAATCTAGAATACAGGAATGTCTGCAACTTCCGGGCACATGTTGGATTGCCCACCACTTCTTTGTCAGTATTGGAGGGAGATGGACGTTTTTATGTGACAAGTGCAGTATAATGGATTTAGAGTATCAATGTTCATAGTGAGAATGGTGTAGTTACTAACAAAAAGTACAAATAAATACAATTTTTAGCTGAAAGTATTTCAGATCCGGTGGTGTTTATTTCAAACAAGAAGAAACCCCAGGCCATTCTTGTTGGAATGATTATTTTGCAGACAAAACTTCGAGAACCCCCTAGACAAACGATATCTGCAGTGTGTAATCTTTCAACAGGTACTAAAAAATAAGTCTTGCTGAAATTGTGCTGGAACTAGTCGTATTATTCTCATTCAAAAACACGTGGTGAGAGTGTGGTCCTACCACAATATACGACGTAAGATTCCACAATTTTTCAGTTATCTAAGAAACGAGATAGATAACAACCAGTACAATCTACACTTGATACATAAATGCTGTAGTAGTTTCTGAATGAATTCATATTATTAACCACAAATCCTTAATGTATTTGAATAGCAGAGTTAGAACCAACAGATACTTTAACAATGGCCGGAAATCAGTTTGCAAACTGACACTACAGATCACATTTTCTTGGGCTACTTAATAGTCTTAGTGAACACACCATGTTGCCACAAGGTATGATAACATAAGGAATTAATGTCTTGGGTAACAGTTAACAGAATGGTGTGGAACCCACAGCTAAATAGTTTCTCTGTGTTTTTAATCATTTGGGCACCCTTCTTTCCTTTGCAATTTCTGTTTTATCCTGTTCTGATGATTCATTTATGGTTTTTCAATTTTCATGTCAATACATTAGTCATACATCATAATTCTTAGTACATGGTCCTGTGTCTTTTACTCACACTTCCCGAAGCCCATAGTATATCCTTCCTCATGAAAACACATCATCAGCCGACCTTGCATCTATATGTTATGAGATGGTGATGGATCCTGCAAAGCTCCTTCAGTACCAGAACCTAAAAATGTTTGAAAATCTGCATCTTTATTTATTTACAAGCAAATATTTTTAGTCTGTTATATGGCTAGTTTGCACTAACAAATAATGCATGTTGAATCATTGATACCTTACTTGAGAGGGTCTATCATTAACATTACAGAGCTGTGTGACATTATTATGCATATATATGAAGATGGTGGGCAACGGTCTTGCCACAGTGGATACACCGGTTCCCGTGAGATCACTGTCGAGCATGGTCGGCACTTGAATGGGTGACCATCCAGGCCCCCATGCGCTGTTGCCATTTTTTGGGGTGCCCTCAGCCTCGTGATGCCAATTGAGGAGCTACTCGACCAAATAGTAGCGGCTTCAGTAAAGAATACCATCATTACTACCGGGAGAAGATGGTATCTGTTCTTTTGAACATGTCCGAAGAATGAAATTACAAGGAAATCCAGACCATTAGCTGCTTACAGGCATTGATAAATATCAACGAGGACAGCTGAAAATGTGTGGCCTGACTGGGACTCAAACTTGGAATCTCCTGCTTACATGGCAGATGCTCTATCCAACTGAGCCATCGAAGACACAGAAAATAGTGCGACTGCAGTGATTTATCTGTGGCATATTTCCAACTTACTGTCCACACACTACATTTGTAGTGCCTCTGCCCACTATACTCATTACTTGCGGCAGATGATCTGCCGATTTTCTGTATGAGTTTAAGCCATGTGACTGCATCCGCACTGCAGAACATCACTGGCCAGTAAGCCTTATCTATATGAAGATGGTATCTGTTCTTTTGGACATGTTCGAAAGAACAGATACCATTGATAATCTAGTAGCTCTTGAAGAATGAAATTACAGTGAAATCCAGACCATTAGTTGCTTACAGGCATTGATAAATATCAACGGAGACAGTTGAAAATGTGTGCCCCGACTGGGACTCTAACCTGGGATCTCCTGGTTACATGGCAGACACTCTATCTGACTAAGCCATCGAGGACACAGAGGATAGTGCAACTGCAGGGACTTATCTCTGGCACACTCACCATGAGACCCACATTTCCAACTTACTGTCCACACACTACATTTGTGGTGCCCTGCCCACTATACTCATTACTTGCAGCAGTCAATCTACAGATTCCTGTAAGAGTTTGAGCAATGTGAGTGCATCTGCACTGAAGAAGATCATTGGCTGGTAAGCCTTATTTATATGAAGATGGTTTTGAAAGAACAGTGTGTGGATATTAAGTTGGAAATGTGGGTCTCACGGGGAGCATGCCAGAGATAAGTCCCTGCAGTCACACTATGCTCTGTGTCCTTGGGTTCAAGTCCTGGTCGGGGCACACATTTTCAACTGTCCCCGTTGATATTTATCAATGCCTGTAAGCAGCTAATGGTCTGGATTTCATTGTAATTTCATATTATTATGGATGTCAAATAAAAAATTCCAGTTGCCAAAAGATTAATTAAACATTTATTTGCATTCCCAACAAAATCACTGAAGCACATCCCTAACCAGTTTGAATCAGCCTTCATGATTTTTTCCACACAACTAATGTATGCTAGTTTTTTAGCTGTCCAGTTTCACTGAACTGTTGCAGTGTATGTTCCTATCACTGAATGCAAAGCAATCATATAGTCAAGTAGTAACACAATGGTTGGTGTAGTAATGAAAAAGAGCCTCAAAATCCCTGCAACACACACTGCTGCACTTTGTTGAGTGCTAAGGGTGCCTTTGAAGCAACTGTACTCAGAAAGATTTGGGCTATTGAGTTAACTTCACTATTATGACGTTGTCTAGGAAATAAAATAGGCCATATAACCATGTATGTAATGTTAACACTTTTGTTTGTAACTATAATGGCTGTTTGCAACAGACATCTATAACAAAATACAGTTACTACTTAGTAGTAGTACTACTGCCACTACTACTGCTGGCACAGCTATAATCTCTACTCTTCTTCCTCCACTAATGGCATCATTTATTTCTTTAATTAACCTGCTTAATCTTATACAGGTGTATTTGTCACTACTACACACATTCTCAATTATACTGCTTTCTTCACTCTTTGGGCTTGTGTAGACACACTAGCAGTGTGTTCACAGTTGTTGTTGATTCTATGATTCAGTGAATCATCTTTGGACTCCTCATTTGTGTAGGATGTTTATTAGTAGAGGAGTTAATCATTCTGTTGAGTGGTAGGAGCCCTTCACAAGATCTCCCTGACTGTCCTGGATATCATAAATACAATGTCATCCCATGTGCACCATATTCTCCTATTCATCAGTACTGCTCTGGAACCCACCATCCTCATATCTTGTCACTTATGAACCACTGTATCTCTACAATGAGTCACCTGTGGCAACACAAACTGCATGCCAGTATCTGTGCACCTGTCTAATGGAACTCTTTTAATGTAACTGAACGCAGTCCTTTCCAATAACACAGCTGTAGCCATGCAATAACAGAGATGCCAAAGCAGTCAGTGACTTGACTGTGCATTCAGTGACATATAATGTGCAGCAGCTTTGTTTCTCTTCCAACTATCACCTGTATAAAACATGTGAAATTGCTTGATTTTGTCTAGGAATTCACCTGCAAATCTAGGAACTGTGTCTCTTTCAATTTTTATTGTTTCTCTTATTTCCTGATTGTCTGCCTTTCAGGTAACTCTTTTTGTAGTTAGGTCCATTTAACACCTTGGCACCCTCCTGGCTAAGAAAGAGCAACATTACACTTATCTTCTACCACCCTGACCACCACATAATAGTGAACACAATATCTGCATGTGTCACCAGTCCATTTTTGTGACAGCCATTTGGGAACTTCTGTAAAACTAAAATGACACATTCCTGAAAAACATTCAGCTGAAGTAATTTTTACAAAAAATATGGAAAACCTAAACCAGGATAGCCAGATGAAAACTGAATATCACTACTCCTCAATTTAAGTCCATTATTTTAACTGCTGTGCCACTTCATTTGGCCCCCAAATAGGCCCAGTGCCAATTACTAAGCCATCTCACTTGGCTATCCTTTCCTGTAGTCTACTAATTCAAGAAACAAGAAGAAGTGCTATAACTTCTGCCTTATCTGTCAGTTAAGATCTGATGATAACAAGAAAGCCAGGCTTAAGATTAGTTAAGTGTAGTTTTATTTCTGCATCACTGAGGTTGGTACAGAAGAATGGAAATGCCTTTTTATCATTTACTTACCTACCACAGAAACTACAATGGAACAATGCTTACAGAGTTGTGTCCATACTATTATTATACACATTCTATCAATTAACTTTGATCAAACTATAGACAGGAAAGGTGTATAAAGGTTTAGATTCTTCTTCATTTTTAACTTAAAAGTGTGATGTCTCTCAATGTGTAATGTTTGTCTGAAAAATGATTAGTACTGTGAGATATATACACTATTTAACAATAATTAACACCTACTCAATATGTGATATCAATAAACAAACAGTAATTAGTATTTGATGATTCATAATTCATGGCCTTTCATTATATTGAGTACATACATATGTAACAGCACCTCAAAAAACATCTTACCAGAGCCAGGGGATTACACAGCTGTTTAATAACAAGTTTCTGATTGGATGAAGTCCGTAGGTGTTTATTTTTTTTAACCTTTCAGCATGTTTACCATATGACTGGCTTCATAAATTGAAGTTACACATGTATATGTACTTTTTAGTAAAATACGTATTATTTTAAAGCATTACTGTCCGGTAATTCTCCCCTGACCCAGGGTACAAGGTGACTTTTCTGTACCTCTCCCCATTTCCTAAATCTCACCAGTCCTTTTCCTTCACCATTCTTCCATCTGCTCCAACCCTTCTGCCAGGAGGAGTCACTGGATCTGAAAGCTTTCACATGTTCTTAAGCTTTTTATATGAGTTTTCTCCTGCCACCACTTGGCATATATTTTCTTTGAAATATATTAAACAATTATGCATATAGAGACTTTGGAGTGTCATTATATTGAGCTGAATGAAAGTTTCTTACAGGATCATCTAGGACTCAGTTCTTGAGTACATTTGGTTGTTTTTTCTGTCATTTGAAAATACAGTTTGTACCTAAAATTTCCCCATAACAGTACTCCATATTGCAGTTCTGACTGACAGAGCATGTTGTAATACAGAACTAGTAAATTTTTAATAAAATATCTTAGCTTATACAGAAGAAAATTCAGAAATGTGAATTCATCAAATAGATATTTGATACGTTCATCCCATGAGTGTCTGTGGGTTCAACCCTCCCTTGTTCACAAACAGTAATTGTCACCTGTTGCTTAGGCAATATTTAATTAAATTTAGTGGTTTATCTACAGTTCCATAGTATTCTAGCTTTATTTGTAACATTCTCATCTGATATAGAATAAAAAGCTTTACTTAAGTTTAAAAGCGTAAACGAGGCAGACAATTTCCTATCATAAACGTAATGAATTGCAGACTTATCCTGAGCATGAAATTTTGCCAATGTCACATCATATTCTCAAATATCTATTATGTCCCACAATCAGTAACAGACTGAAGTAGAGCATGTGGATACAAGTTGTGCTCAATGAATGAAAATTTTTTCAAAGTAATTTTCCTGAGTAATCTGAAATCACAAACTCATGTGGCTCAACCAAAATAACAATGCCACAAAAAGGTAGCCATTCAGTCTAGCATACAAGTCCAGTCTGCCAATGAATGTTTAAAGGAAAAATGTTTTCAGAAAAATATAAGGACAACAGTTCACAAAAAATAAATAATTTCAAAAAGTTAAGAACAACTTAGTGAATCAGAAAACCTTCATTTAAGTTATAAAGCATGCTTACTATGCAGATGATGAGGCCTAAAATATATATCCAAACGAAGATACACTAGGAAGACACTTTTGTTAACTATTTTGTATCATTTTATTTATATAAAAAAATAATGCCATTTACTAGACCATTCGGGAGGGGCCACACATACACTTACAATAGAAATTTTTAAAAAAGCTAGGTGCATATTTTTCACAACCTTTTTAAATGTAGTATCACTCAGTTGGCCAATTGTTGTTGTCAACTGGTGAATCCACTTTCAGAAGTTGCTCAAAAGTTTAAAGAGATCAATGCAGTAGAATGGTAGTGAATTTTTGTTACACTGCTGTCTTTCTATTTATTCAACATTTCTGAGCACTGCCAGTGGGTCTAAGGTCCTATATGCTCAGAAATTAAAAGAAATTAATCAAGGCCAAATGATGAAACTAGGCAAATCAAGCCAAATCATAACAGAGATTTATCAAATGGCAGGGTAACTGCAAGAATGCCTAGCATTTGAATGCTGTTTACTTTAACAATATGAACCTTTTGAGTTCCTTGTTTTAGTTGATTTTTGTTACCTGTGAGCAATTTTCAGTTATATTGTGTGCATAAAAAAAGGCTATCAAGTCCAAACCCACACACAAACAGATAATGTCTCCAAACCTGCCACAAATGAAGTGTGTGCTAAAGTTATGAATCATCAAACCCTAAACCCAACTTACAGGCACTGGGAAAAAAGGGTTTTTTGGAAATTTGTGGTAAGTTCTATGGGACCAAACTGTTGAGCTTACACGCTAATTAATCTAACTTAAACTAACTTACGCTAAGGACAACACACACACACACCCATGTCCGAGGGAGGACTCGAACCTCCGACAGGGGGAGCCACGCGGACCGTGACGAGGCACCCCAGACACCACGGCAAAGAGAGATATATATCAAGTTTGTATACACTGCCCGTTCAAGCAACAGGGAGTCAGTAAATTATCCAGTTTAAAAAAATACCTGTATGTCCAATATTAACCATATGAAACCAACTCTTATAGGCTGTGTTTCAGCTACAAGGCTTTGCAACCCCTTCCTTCAACATCTATGCCAATATACACCATAGTTTATTTATTTGGAGGATATTATGTTCCACTTATGCCTCTCTTTCTATATCAAGTGATATCATGATTTCAACATTTATGGGACTCTCACAAAAAAAGTAATGGCACAAATTGATTGTGAGTTGCAATGGTGTGAATGTTGAAACTGTAATAAGTGCCTAATAAAGACAGACAGCCATAGGTGACAGATAACACCCTTTAAATGAACACGCATGGGCTGCAGACACTTTTCTTACAAATAAGGGACAATTTATTTACTTGTGCTCCAGACAAAAAATCTCCAGTTCAAAATTGTGACATTGATATAGTTAGGTCATCATCTGGCAAATTTCAATCTCAATATGTTGTTTATCAGAATTTAGAAAGCACATATGAAAAAAATAATAATTCATAACAATTTTCTGTTTAGAGTGCACTCTGGCGAGGCTCAAGTTCTAGTACACCAGTTTTATCTAGAGATTTACCAAACTCTGAAGGCAATTAAAACTCCCTCCCAACAGTTTACAAGTCATTCTTGAATAACTAGTCTTGCCTGTCACTTTACTTGATCTAAGTCTGTTTTTCTCCATTTATTGTGTAACTCAGAGTAATTTGGACTCCGCAATCCAACCAATACATCAACCAACATCAGATTTGACTGCAGGCTATGTTAGGGCTTCCATCTGCATGTACCATAGGAAAATATTAGAAGCCTGAACCAAGCATATATTCAGACACTTTTTATACTCAATGTTTAAAAGTTGGTAAATATATTATGGCTGCTTGTAACTCTAACATCTTGATTTTTTTAAGAAGTACAAAATGTATGTGAAACTATATGAGTAATTAAAGAATTTCCCCCAGCCAAGCTCACATTAACATTGAATATCCAATGTTCACACCCTGTGCTCACCTGTGCACCACTGTTTCAAGCATACAGCTCACAGGATGTAGCATAATTGCTGGACCAACTTAGGCGGTAGACTAAACAAAAGTTTCCACCAGCCAAGTACCTCCACTTTGCAATACCATACATGCTAAATATACATAGGGGAGTTACTAACTTCTCATTCAATAGTAGATAGACAGCAGCTAATTGATTGACTGATTAATGCAACAATGTAAGCAACATGCATTAAAGAGAGAGTGTTTGAAATAATAAAGCAATTTATCTGGCCTCCACACTCATTTTAATATTCTCCAGTTGAATATTAAATTAATTGGTTTACATATCATTTATATAAATGTGAGAAAGTGACTCATCAAACAAGTTGTCTCACGCTGTGATATTTTACAACTTTTCGGTTCAATTCTCAACATTTCTTAAATAACTGGCAAGGTACTGTCTTGTCGCACAATAAATGACAAAACATGTCACATAAAGCAATACTTTGGAAATCACAGGCAGCTTGTCGTAAATATGTATGTGGAGCAAGACATTTTGCTTTCTTTTACTTACAGTGCAACAGTTCTTTTTTTTTCCCCCTTGCCAGATAACATTACCTACATACTAAGTAATTAGGAGCTTTCCTTTCCTTTCTAAGCACATGTTTCGAGAGATATATTTAATATCAACAACAAAGGAAAACTACAGCTTTACAAGATCCTCATTTTCACTGAAGTTTATACAGACTACAATAGTACTAAATGAAACTCTACAAATAGTGAGTGCTTTGAAATTTACAAATCCATTGCATAAAAGCAACATGAGATGTACCAGTCATGACTGCACTTACCAACTGAAATTGTTTTGACCTGGGCATCTCCCCCCCCCCCCCCCCCCGTTTTTTTTTTTTTTTTTTTTTTTTTTTTTTTTTTTTTTTTTAATGTCCCATTTTGGCCACTGGCCATCTTGAAAGGGGTGTACAACAAGACAGTGTCAGAAAATAATCATGCAGGTAAACTGTGTAACTGTTTCCTGATATTATTGTGTAATAGCAACAACAAATTATTATATCTGCATATTTGTTTTTGATAGTTTATTCTTGTTATTTTGCAGTCCTCTGAAGCTGGTCAGTGGCCAAAACATGTAAGAAGTGAGCCAATAAAAACATTTCTCATCAAGACAAAACAACTGTGTTATGTCGGCTTTAAATTTAAACAAAACATTCACGAGAATTAAGCTTTTGCAACATCTTAAAAGAGTACGCTGAACCAATGTGGTTACAGGAGTTTCATGAGCAGTGCTCCTCCAATTGAGCCATAAGAGCATGCCTCAATAAATCATTCATTGCTTTCACTTACAACTCATTCCTCTTCATTCCTAGTTACAGAAAGTTTTTGCTGAAGAGTTTGACATTTCATTCTAATACCCTCAACTGCCTCCATTAAAATGTTTCCTACAATGATACACAAGTAATAGACTTTTCTCAAGGAATGACATATGTTATTAAAGTTTCATTTAATAAAAAGGTAGTAACATTTATGTAGTGTCCCCCCCCCTTTCTCTTGAGTTTTTATAGTTGATGTATAATATAAGTACACAACATACACCAAAATACTTGCTGGAGATTAATCTATTACATACTGCAAAATTTCTGAATATACAGTGCACTTTTAGTTTTTATACCAAAATTGACAACAAATATGGTGCGAACACAGACATCAAATACTTAAGATCAACATGTTATCACAACTGCTATTTTGTATTCATGTTCATTGTCTTCACCAACTCTTAAACAGTCATCTTCCAACCTAACCTACACTTAGGGCAACACTGCAATTGACGGTCAATCAAGATGTTGACTCCTACCACACCTGAACTGAAAAGGGAAAAAAAAAAAAAAAAATTATGCTGAATTGTATTGCTGATTAAACCAGTTGAACACTTTTCCGAATTCACTATGTTTACAGAGAGGTTGGGACACAATATCTTACAATCCATTAGATTGCACAAAAGTGAAACTAATTTAGTTCTACAAAACTTCAAGCATTTAATCTGCATAAACAGACACGTATTCAAACCAGTAATGAATTTAGTTTTCAATTTGTTCTGCATTAGTAAACTTCCAGAGCCAATCAGCTTTAGAATATTCATAATATATTACTTTAATGTAAGGTATTTCACACTGCTCAAACACATTTCTCCTTCAAAGTTCTGATGTCTATTATTCTGATGATTTAGCTGGTATTTTATAAAGTACTACTGAAAATAACACTATTCACAATTGCTATGTGTGTAAGACTTTATTTATCGTACAAATCGGTAGCATTTTTTGACATGTGTCGTACAAGAATAATCGCATGTCAAAATGCGGTATATCACACTACAACTTTTGGGTCTCATTTTACATGTATTGGAACTGCAACGCCTTTTCGAACTCCTAATTTCACGTGTCAGCGTTACAAGCAAAACTTTCTGTCGTCCTTAATTTATACTGAATCATAAGGTCAAAACATAAATTTGGTTTGCTCCTCCTCACTCTTATTCTTTGCCGTCTGAACCTCCAATAATAAATCTGTCAACTTCTTTTTGGCTTCGAGAATAGTATATTGTACATTTCTCGCCGAACGTACTTCGTGTTCATGGTTCAATTTCAACAAACAGCTTACAAATATTATTACGCTGGAAGTGAAGCATGTCCACGCACACAAGAAGTTTGGTTCCTTAATGTGGTTACGAACACTTCCACACAAATTTAATGTAAAGAAAATGTATAAAGACTATTGTTCCTTATAAACAGCAAAATAAGCAGAAAGCAGCAAATACTGAAACAATACCTCTACATAAACGTTTCTTTCTGTCGTGTCGCGTCAAGATGCTGACTGACACCAGTTGATCACTGCACTGAGGTATTTATACAAAACATTTCTTTATTACTTTGCAGCTTGAGGAAGGACAACAATCATTCGGTTTTATCGCACTTCAATCCTACAAGTTGTATATGCACGATGTTGACGGACAGCTGTTATCAAAGATATCATTAGGCAATTGTTGAATGTAAACAGAGACAACACCAAGTACGTCTTCCTATGGCTGAATTACAACCGTGTAATAAGAGAACGCGTTTTTTTGAATGAATATGAGTCAGTGACGGAAATGTGAATGAGTAAAGGTGCTACTCGTTCCCCCATTACAATATAACTTCACATCATAGCTGAAAATAAATGGAATTACTCCGCCACAGAAATATGTATAGGCCTACTGAGGTTTTCATTGTAGCTAAAGTTACAATGGAAATTGTTATCCTAAAACACGAGGAGGTCTTTAAAAAGTAAAATACATATCACTACGGCAGGTCAAGTAATTTTATTGAAGCTGCACTACACTTTAAAGTGACACAGATACATGACAATATTTTATCCCAGGCAGTCACCAAGTCTGTGAACACAACGGTTGGAGCGTTCTACAAATTATTCAACTACTCGACGATAAAAATGCGCTCCTTTGTCACGGAGCTATTCGAGAACCGCTGCGTTAATGTTGTCACAGTTTGATAATTTGTGATAGCTACGAATCAGTTCCTCCGTTGCCCGGAAATGTGCTCTGTAGTTGATATAGATGGCCGTTCTTCCCGATCAGTAACACTCATGTCTGTTGCGGCCTTGGTGAAATTGTTGGCACCATGCTGGAATGGTGAATCTGTGTACAATTTAGACATTTTGCCCCCAAGAAACGTACTGTCACGCGTACTTCAACTATGGAGTACCGAAAGTCTCCGGTTGTTTCAGCATTTCACACGCATGCACATGATATCCACACTGTAGCACAACTATGTCTGCAGGTAAACCAGAAGATGTACAATGCGCCACTCTGTCGCGCAGTGGTCTTAGAGTGGGACGACATGATTGTGTAACTTAATTTTTGAAGTCTCGTCGTATAACCGCAATGAGAGTAAATTAATTGTGCGTTAACCCTGCCTTGCAAATGACTTAAGAACGTCATGCAAAACTACGACCAAACTGTACTTCAGATCGAGGAAATTTAAAACTACCGGTACAGCTACGGGGATAAATATGGCATTTTAAGAAGAAGGAAAGACCTATCGAGAATATTGTAAGACTGAGACTAGTAAAACATACAATGGAAATCAGAAAATAGAGTTACAAGTAAATGATGATCTGATTGATTGATAGTCCCTACAAGTATATCCTTGTTTAATTCCTTTTTTTCTGAGTCTCACCTGATTTAGTATTAATCATCTGACCCGTGCATTTCACGCAATGTCTGATAAGAAAGTTTCTGAAATAAGAATAATAAAATTTATGCATTCCATGCACTAGAAAAGAAGAAAGAAAGAAAAGTGGGTAGCAGTTTGCCCATTGTTCGGGGTTTTAACTTCAACATATGCCATATGTATACTTTGGGTGGTGTCAATAGCATAACAATGTTTAGATACCACTGTGCTGCAGCCTAGGGACCTCTGCAACGACAATCAAGAACCAAACACAACTGAGGACTCAAACGGTCCTTTTAAAGTCTCATATCCTTCCAACAGAACACTTTTGCCCTTAGTTAACTATCTACCTACTTGACATTGAAGGCAGCAGTAAGATGAACAGATACACTCAGTCGATGCAGTCGTACTGCATAAAACTTTCACTGAAGACTGCTGTCAGCTGCGTAGCAGGGGTGAAATACCAGGATACAAATTTCCTACTGTACTAAATCAGCATGAAGTATGGTATTTCCAATTACGTCAGGACAGACACAGAGAATTAATACATACTACAATATTATACAAATGAAACATTTTAAGTCGCCTCTCTGAAACAACTGAATGCTAACATTTAAAAGGCGATTTGAAGTCAGCTAGAGAGATCCTGTCACGATTATGTACACAGAAAACAGTATAATCCTTGGACACCTCAAAAGCAATCATACTTCATGTGGATTTATTGATTTACTTATTTATTCATTCACCCATAGAACAACAGACATTGTATGGATGTCATCAAATGTTTGTACAATATTTCTTATTAATATAAAAATTTCTCTTACAGTACTTCACTTAGTTCTACTTTTATAATCGTACCCCAAAATTGTTATATAGTGCAATGTTCATGAACATTAAGTTATGATCTATAATTATTTTAAATATTCATTTACCATGTAGTAGCTATTATTTAGTAAATATTTTTTCAAGCTTAGACTAAAAGCGTGGTGATCATTTGCATCTTTCATTTCTTGTGGCAGTCTGTTGTACACTTATATTCCATAGTATAATAAACTACTTTGACTTTTTGACTTAATAACTTATTTCCCAAAACATTATCCCATAACTGAGGACTGAATTCATGTATCCAAAGTTGACTACTTTGAGGCATGTACACAGATGCAATGATTCACAGGACATAACATCCTAAGGATAGCGCCTTTGCCAAAATTCTCACATGTTCTGTCCATTTCAACTGACAATCTACATTATCCCCAAGAATTTGGTATCAGTTACACAACCTAGTATAGCATTATTTACTTTTAATATAGTATCACTAGGTTTTTTATACAGTCGGAAGTTTATACAGTTTGTGTTTTCACATTTAAAATTGCTCTATTCCTTAATTCAGGGTGCACTCAGCCTCACGATGCCAACTGAGGAGCTGCTCAACTGAATAGTAGCGGCTCCGCTCAAACAACACCACCATAACGATCTAGAGAGCGGTGTGCTGACCACACGTCCCTCCTATTTGCATCTTCATCTGAGGATAACACAGTGGTCGGATAGTCCCGATGGGTCACTTGTGGCCTGTAGACGGAGTGCTGCTTTATTCCTTAATGACCAGTTGTGGACGTCTCTGAGAACTTCATTCTCTTTTTCCACTGAGTTCGATTTTTATCTGTAATCACTACAGTGGTGTAATCAGCAAATAGTATTTTTTCTCCATACCTGGCACTCTGTGGGAAATCATTTATATATACACTAAAGAGCCAAAGAAACTGGTACACCTGCCTAATATCGTGAAGGGCCCTCGCGAGCACTCTGAAGTGTGGCAACATGACACGGCATGGACTCGACTAATGTCTGAAGTAGTGTTGGACGGAACTGACACCATTGGCAGCCCTGCAGTCAGGCGGACGCGCGTGTACGAAGCTCTCACTAAGTTAAGCGATTGACATTGAAATAAGAGCTAATTTAGTTAATATTACATTTTAGACTAGTGCATTTACTTCTTATCTAATCCATCTATTGAAGGTTTTGCTTTTCTAAATGTAATTACATCGAAAAGGAAGTATTTCGTAAAGGCCAGTAGTCGTGAGCTGGGTTACATACTTAGGCGTAAATTTCGTACAAGCGCAGATATTTGTTTTTGACTAGACTTAGTGCTTCAAAGTTAAATTAATTCGTGTCTCTCATCCAGAATATATGTGGTTAATTAAAGGTTTCTGAAGCAAGTTTATAAGTTTGTTTACATTAGTTTTAGTTACGTATTAGTACTGGTTACGAAACTATTGTGTTGTTGAAGTTATTTTCTGCTTTTGTGTTACGTTTTACTATCAAACCATGTGTGACAAGTGTGGTGGTTGCCGTAAAAATTTGAAGGAGGGGGTGTTCTGTATAGTCTGTAGGTTGTGGTTTCATTGGGGCTAGTGCAACGGAGAGGAAACGAGGGTAGATAATGAGGCTCTTCCATGACAGTGTAGGTTATGTAGAAAGGACAGAAAACTCGCGGAACAGGAGGCAAAGATTTGTGCCCTTAAGGCTGAATTAGAAATCGCGAATTTGGAATAATGTAAGCTAAGGGAGGAAAAGGACTCTGGGCGCTGGGAAAAGGTAGCAAACAAAGGGCGAAAAAGGGAAACAGTTGATAAAACTTCTGATATTCAGTTAGCAAATCAGTTTGGCTTGGTATCTGAAGTAGTGGAGGAAGGGCTTCATTCAGATGTAGTTGAATGTAGGTTGAAGCAGAATACTAGCTTAAAGAAAAGAGACAGGTCGGGATCAAACCAGAATAGGAAAAGAAAAATTCTGCTTACAGGTAGTAGGCATGGGAGGGGTGTGGGCCAACCGCTTCAGGAGAAATTAGGGACAGAGTATCAGGTGACAAGTTTTGTGAAACCAAGTGCTAGCCTTAGGCAGGTGACAGAAAACTTAAGTCAGCTATGCAAGGACTTTGAGAAGGAAGATCAGGTAATTATAGTTGGGGGAGCAGGAAACAGCCTGACTACGAATCCAAGATATAATATTAGGAGTGACCTGGATGAAATAGGAGCAGAAACTGAGCACACGAATGTGGAGTTTGTGGAGGTCTTTCAGCGCTATGATCACCCCTGGGTAAACACTGCTGTAAGGCGTGTTAATGTTAACACTGAGATGAACGGGATGCTCCAGACACTGGTGAAGTCTCACATGAGTGTTGTTCCAGTTGATGCTATTGGTAGGTGGGGTTACACTACACATGGCCTGGGCCTTAATAGGAAGGGTAAAGATAAGTTAGCTTCTCTATTAGCAGATACTGTAAGGGGGGTTACAGTCACACAAGGGGTGATCCCTGTGGTTATTGGGACCAGGCAGACAGGTTTTTTAGGTTAAAACCAAATTCCAGACAGATAACAACCAAGGAAATTAGAAGAAAAGAAACTTCATGCACAGCAAATAGGGATAAAGCTAAGGGTGGTATCAACTTACTTCACCAAAATATCAGGGGAATAAAAAATAAAGTAGATGAGCTGATAATGTGTTTAGATTATCTCAAAAATAAGAATGAGTTTGATATACTTTGTTTGTCTGAGCACCATGTAACTGTGGGGATGGAAAATTGCAGTATAAATGGGTATAATTTATCATTTTACACTTGTAGATCTAGTATGGATAAAGGAGGAATTGCCATTTTCATAAAACAAGGGTGTAAATACAGAACTGTCGAAGTAAGCAAATTTTGTATTGATCAACACTTTGAGGTTTGTGCATGTGAACTTCAACTAGAAAATATTGTTTTGATATTAGCAATAGTGTACAGCTCTCCACTAGGAGATTGGGAGCTATTCATAAAAAAGTTTGACTGCTTATTATGCTGTCTGTCAGACAAAAAGAAGAAGTTATTAATCTGTGGTGATTTCAATGTTAACCTTCTAAGCAACTCTGATAGGAGAAGTGAACTAGAAGTGTTGTTAAAAACATATAACTTAGAATCAGTGATCAATTTCCCTGCACCTATAACTCAGACCAGTAGTACTGTAATAGATAATGTATTTGTACAGCAAGAGGATGTAGAAGAAACACTTGCTTTCCCTGTGGTAAATGGATTATCACCATGATGCACAACTGATTAACTTACAAAACCTTACACTTCAGAAACCATTAAGTAACAGAGTGAGGGTGCTCACCCCGGTATCTATAGATCACTTCAGAGAAAGTTTAGGAAATGTAAACTGGGAAGATGTATATAATGAGCCAAATGCAAATGATAAATGCAGCATATTTCTTGATAAATTTGTATCCCCTTTTGAACATTGTTTTCTAAAGAAAATTACTAAATGTAACACCACAAACGTTTCAAAGAAACCTTGGATTACTACAGGTATTAAAGTGTCTTCAGAAAGAAAAAGAAAACTGTATGAGACCGCTAGAACTAGTAAAGATCCAGAATTAGTTTTACACTATAAAAATTATTGTAAGATACTGAGAAAAGTTGTAAGGAAATCAAGAAATATGTATGTTCGAGAGTAAATTAACAAGTCCAGCAATAAAATAAAATCAATATGACATATAGTTAGAAGGGAGACAGGAAAAGTAACCACTGGGGTAGGTAGTATTACTGTTAAAGAGAATGAGACCATCTTAACCAGCAGTACAGAGGTAGCCAATGTATTTAACAACCAATTCTTAAGTGTAGGAGAAAAAAATGGTGAGAATAGTTCAAAAGAAAAAGCCAGGCAGTACATGGAAGAGTCAGTTTTGAAATATTTTAGTCAGATTAAGTTTCATCTAACAACCTCTTGTGAAATAAGGCAAATTATTAAATCTTTGAAAAATAAATGTTCTGTTTGAGTAGATGACATCTCTAACAAGTTATTAAAACAATGTGGAGCAATGTTTTGAGTCACATATGTAATGCATCACTGACTCAGGGTATTTTTCCAGGCAGGTTAAAATATGCCATTGTCAGGCCTCTCTACAAAAAGGGGGAAACCACAGATGTCAATAATTACCAGCCAGTATCCTTGCTTACAGCATTTTCAAAAATCCTTGGGAAAGTAATGTACTTAAGAGTGGTTAGCCATCTCAACAGTAACGGGATACTTAGTAAATCACAGTTGGGATTTCAGAAATGGTGTTCCACTGCGACAGCAATCTACAATTTCACTGTCCACATAATAGAGTCTTTAAATAGTAAAATGTCACCAGTAGGAATATTCTGTGACTTATCCAAAGCATTTGATTGTGTGAACCATAACATTATGTTAGAGAAATTACAATTCTATGGTATAAATGGGACAGCATATGAGTGGTTTAGGTCATATCTACAGAACAGGAAGCAAAAAGTTTCTTTATATGCTTCAAGTGATTCAAAGGAGTTTCCCACTACATCTAACTGGAGTGAAATTACATTACGTGTTCCACAAGGTTCAGTCATAGGTCCCCTGCTGTTCTTGATATATGTGAAAGACCTCCCTTCTTATGTGAAACAAGATGCTGAACGGACACTGTTTGCTGATGATACAAGCATAATTATTAATCTAGTAAAAGAAAGTCCAATAGAAAATGATACAAATAAGGTCTTTGGGAAAGTTATTAATTGGTTTTCTGCGAATGGACTTGCTCTAAACTTTGAAAAAACACAGTACATCCAATTTTCTGCTGCAAAATGTATAATTCCTTCAATAAACATAACACATCAAAAGAATTCAGTAGCCAGGGTAGAGCATACTATGTTTTTGGATATACATATAGATGAGAATCTTAATTGGAAAAGCCATATTTTGGATCTCCTAAAGCGACTAGGTTCATCAACTTCTGCAATCAGAATAATTGCCAATTTTGAGGATGTAGAAATTACTAAACCAACATACTTTGCATACTTCCACTCTCTGATGTCACACAATATTCTGGGGCAACTCATCACTTAGGCAAAAGGTATTCACTGTTCAAAAGAAAGTTAGAATAATGTGTGGGGTTCATAGTCGCACATCTTGCAGGTGTCTGTTTAAAAGGTTAGGAATTCTTACAACTGCTTCTCAGTACATTTACTCAGTAAAATCAACAGCGACACTCATGATTACAATACCAGAAAAAAGAAAGACCTACACTATCCTTTACTTAACCTATATTTGGCACAGAAAGGGGTAAAACATGCTGCTATAAAACGTTTTGATAAATTACCAGATGAAATAAAATGTCTGACAGACAGCAGTAATAGTTTCAAAAACAAATTGAAATCATGCCTCCTTGACAACTCCTTCTATACCATACATGAATTCTTGAATATGAGTAAATAAGTCTGGAGATATAATATATGCATTTTGTGCCATTTAAGGGAATAGGATAGATAATAGAAATATTTAGGTATAACACTATAATCTAAAAAAAACCTTGTTTCCTGTGTGCATTTCTTGTGCATTTGATACGTTCCACATAATAACGGTTTTTCCATGTTATTGATCAGTGGAACACGTAACTAACAAACTAACCATGAATCCTGCAGGGCTGTTCATAAATCCTTAAGAGTACAAGGAACAGCATGTTGCAAGGCGTCCAAGATATGCTCAATAATATTCATGTCTGGGGAGTTTGGTGGCCAGTGGAAGTGTTTAAACACAGGAGAGGGTTTCTGGGGCCATTCTGCAGCAATTCTGGACGTGTGGGGTGTCGCATTGTCCAGCTGGAATTGCCCAAGTCCGTCGGATTGCGCAATGGACATGAATGGATGCGGGTGAGCAGATTGGATGCTTATGTACGAGTTACCTGTCCGAGTCATATCTAGATGTACAGGGGGTCCCATATCACTCCAACTGCACATGCCCCACACCATTACAGAGCCTCCACCAGCTTGAACAGTCCCCTGTTGACATGCCGGATCCATGGAGTCATGAGGTTGTCTTCATTCTAGTATACATCCATCCGCTTCATACAATTTAAAACGAGACTCGTTCGACCAGGCATCATGTTTCCAGTCATCGACAGTCCAATATCGGCGTTGACAGGCATAGGTGATGTTTAAATTTTAGTGTTGTACAGTCATCAAGAGTACACAGTGGGCATTTGTCTCCAAAAGCGAATATCGATGATGTTTCATTGAATGGTTTGCATGCTGACCCTTTTTTATGGTCCAACATTGAAATCTGCAGCAATTTGCGTAAGGATTGCACTTCTGTCAAGTTGAACGATTCTCTTTAGTTGCCGTTGGTCCTGTTCTTGCAAGATCTTTTTCTGGATTCGATGTCGGAGATATGATGTATTACTGGATTCCTGATATTCAGGGTACACTCGTGTAATGGTCATATAGGAAAATCCCCACTTCATCGTTACCTTGGAGATGCTGTGACCCATCGCTCGTGCCCCGACGATAACACTGCGTTCAAATTCACTTCAACCTGCCATTGTAGCAGCACTAACCGATTTAACAACTGCTCCAGATACTTGTTTTATATAGGTGTGGCCGACCGCAGCGTCGTATTCTGACTGTTTACATATCTCTGTATTTAAATACACATGCCTATACAAGTTTCTTTGGCGCTTCAATGTATAAGGAAGAGGATTGTGCCCAATTCACTTCCCAGGGGGACTCCTATATTAATATATCTCGGATCTGATAAGTGTTTTACTACTAGTCGCTTAGAAATATTTTAGATTTCGGCTCTTTGCGCCCAGTTTTCCAAATATGACTTAAACAAATTCTGTGCCATACCCCTTATTGCTAATATTTCTAATTTGTGTAGTGAAATTCTGTGGTCAACTGTGTCGAATGCCTTTGACAGATCCAAAAAAAATGCCTTTTGCATCCTCACCCTTGTCTAGTGCTTCAAGTACAACTTTAGTAAACTGTGCTATAGCTGACTATGTGCTTCTTGTAGGCCTGAAACCAAATTGTTCATTACATAGAAGGTTGTATTTATTTAAGTACTTCATTAGTCTATTTTTCTGTGGTTTTGGAAATGCAAGATAATAAAAAAATTGGTCTATGGTTTTCTACATTTTCTGGATCACCATTTTTTAGTATTAGTATTACTTTTATTTGTTTCAAGTATTCAGTAAAGTAGCCAGATTTGAAAGACTCATTAATTAACATGGTTAAGGGATTTTTACGTGTTTATACATTTCTTAAGCACACTGAATGGAATCTCATCTAACCCTGATGATGTTTTATTGTTTAATTTGGTGTATTACCAGTGACACCCCTTCCTCTGTTGTTGGAAAGACCACCATTGAGTGCGCAGGCTGATCCTAGTGGTGTAGAACATATGTGTCTGGAAATTTCTCTTGCAGTTTCGTAGTAATAGCGCTAAAGTATTCATTCACAAAGTTTCCTAGTTCCTTTGGGTTCCTGACTTGATGATCTTCGTTTTTAATCTTTTACAGGTGTTTTGGTCCAACATTTGCTGTCTCCTGTTTGATTATGTTCCAGATTTCTTTCCTTTCATTACTTGCCTTCATTAATATTTTACTGTTTGCAAGTTTTTTTGCAGCTACCAACACCTTTCTATAAGTTCTCCTGTAAATTTAAAAATTATGAAAAGGTTGGGTCAGTCTGGTTATTTTTATGGATGTGTGATACCGTAGACTTTCAGACGATTTTTTGATACCTCTGGTCACCCATATACCTTTCTTGATGCTCCAATGGAATGCAATGTTCTGGGGAATGCTTCCTCAAATTTTAGTTGAAATATTGTCACGAAGTTATTAAACGTTTTGTTTACATTTGTTTCTGCATACACTTCCTCCCACCTTTCATATTGTGTCTGGAATGAGAACTGACATAGATTTGGTTCTGAGAAGACCGTTTTGTATGCATGAATTTTAGCAGACATTTCTGCATAAATATTTGCTATTAATATCTGACAGAGATGATCTGATAGGCCTAGATTTTGAACAAGTAACCTGCAGTTATTCTGTTATTGAGGAAGATGGTTTAAGCACTCTAGTTGGACATTTTGCGAATGATGTTATTCCACAGCTGCAGAGGATATTGTAGTACTTATAAATACATCATCTGATTTCATTATGTTGATATTTAAGTCCTTACATATGAGAATGTTAATTTTTGGACTAGATACCTTATCCAACCTCTGACTGAGTTTTGAGGAAAAATGTCCATATTTCCACTAGCTATCTGTACAAACAAAATACTATGGTACTGTTCAGTGTTTGCAATTATAATTCTTGTTGCTGAACTTTATTCTTTATGGATTGTATATTTTGATGAAATACTGTTAAACATTTAATTCTACTTATCGTTGTGGTTTCCTCCTATTCGTGCCTGACGTTAAAAAATCCTACATATTGGATTATGGCACTATTTTTCACCTTCTTGTTACACTACACTTTTCGTTTGCAGTTGTTTCCTCTTCTTCTGTTCATGGTGTTTCTGTGTCTTCTACTGCTATTGTTGCTGTGAGTGCAGATGAACGTGCTGTTGTTTCTTCTTCTTCTTCTGCTGATGGTGCTTCAGCGTGCTCTACTGCTATTGTTGTTGTTGTGAGTGCATATGGATATGCAGTTACAGCATCCTCGTCCTCTGGATTAGCATGTAAAGAAGAAATTCTGCGCGCCTATGATGGCGTTGGCTGTGTACAATGCTACACATACCTTTTTTTCTGATGGCAGTGCAGTAGTGTCACAGTTCTCATTTCTATGATGAATGCTTCCCAGGAACACTTTAATTCTCTGAGTGATGGTTTGCCTCTTTTATTCAGATGCATGCCATGTGCTGTAAAGTGTTTTCCTTCCAGGTCATCTATGCTGAGAAAAGAAGTATTTGGATTGGATTGACAAATCTATCTGTAAGTCATATTGGTCTTTTTGATCTCCTTGTTAGTAATGGAAAACGCCATAAGGTCATGCCTATGTGGTATGCCTATTACAACAGCATTTTGATCATCTATTTTACTCAATGTGTCTCTTAGAATTGTGGTTGCAATTCTGAGTTCGTTTTTGTACACATCATTTGCACTGTCTAGAATCACAAGACACTGATTTTGTAATATACTGTTTTTGTTACTGTAGTCTTTCAAGATTTCCTGCAATCCAGCTCCAGGTTTCATAATGCTAATAATATTTAAATCTTGCTGGTAGCCAGGCATTCCTGTAATCCCTCTGGCGTGGCTGTCAGCAAGCAGAATAGTATTAGTATTGTTTTTTGTCATTTGAGTGTCATTGTTAAATGGGTTGTTTACCTTTCCTTTACCACTGTCACGTCCTACTAATGTACTGTTACCTAGCTGGTGCTGCAAGCGTTTTGTTACTTGCGATACAGTTCTATGCACTGTATCTGATTCACGAGTCTCAACAGTTTTATGTTCGTCGACCAAATGTAAATTTTGGACACTATTTTTTGAAGGAAGTTCGAATGCTTCTGAAATAGGTTTATGTTTTGTATGTTTTGGTTCATTGTAAGTCTAGGTGTGTCTACGATCTTGATGTGGTGATTTGCATAACTATTTCAACATATTTTCCATCTGCGTGACTTGTTCTTTTGATGATTTCAAGTCTTCTTGCAATTATTCTAGCACTTTAAGTTCACAGTTCACATCGCACATTTCAATCGTGGCTAAATGACCATAGCTCTTCCTACCACATGCACAGGCGTATGTAATGATAAGAAAAACACGCTATCTGAAGGGATGGAAGAAAGCTAATGTACAATGCAAACGATTTAGGATGTTGGATTAGAGGTATTGGACTTACCTCTGTTTTGTTTATGACCGCCTCTTTATTCAGCAGGAAGGCACTGAGTAATATACCTCAGAGACAGTACAGACCTAGAGATATAATATTTGACCTCCAAATCCTGGTTATAAGCGCTACACCCAAGTCATGCTGTAACTTCCAAAAAATGACTGTGTATGCATTACATGCATATGCTAATCTTAGATGGATAACTTCAGTTCCAGACTACTATGGACGATCTGTTGGGCTGATAAAATCAGCTGTGAAAGGAAGCATTCTTTGAGGCTATTGAAAGAATTATAGCTGTTGTTAGAATGAGGAAACAAATTACCTTTAACACTGAATATAAGGAAGATACTAGTCAGGGGAAAGATACTAAACTCTGGAAATCTTTTGCTAAGACTAGAAGAGAGAAGTGCATATCAGTCGTAGAAGATTTCAAATTAACACACTGTAGGAGAAGAGTCTGTGGTAGTATTCGCAAGCTGGGTGTATTTTCACACCTCTAAGAAATTTTCGTGAATAACAAGGGATAAAAAGTCTTGATGAATTTTTTCCATGTTTTTGTCTATAATTAAAAATTTAATAGCTAGACACTGCCCACTTGTCATAAAAAAATGCCCCCCCCCCCCAAAAAAAAACAGACAGAAACCATAGCACTCTAATGAGTGATACACTTAGAAGCTTGAGCAAATAAGGATACTCCTACTTATGCACAAAAATTATTGTAGTAAAAGCGAGGAAGCCAGGCAACACTATATGACCCTTAAGAAGCTGTACACATATGAAATAAAATCCGCTAAATGTAAAGTAGATGATGAATATATCACAGGCTCAAAAAACACCTGTCAAGCAGCTTGGAATATTATAATAAGTGAGATCAATATGGGATAAGGAAAAACCACATTCCTAATAGATTTTAATACCCATAATGAATACCTTATTAACGGCACCAGCTCCCATTCTTCATATGCTACAAATAACTCTAGTAATTGTTCAGCTGCTGTGTCTCTGCTTAAGCAACAAAAACCAGCTGCCAAAACTTCTCTGGTCGTAAATCACCTCAAATAACATCATCAGATCTACAAATGAACTTAAAACTCAAAAACAGAGGATAACCATAGGGTTAGTAACAGTATTATTAAAGAAATAGCCTTTGCAACCATTCTTCTACTAACACATCTGACAAATTGTATTCTCGAGGAAAGTGTATTCCTCGAATGTATGAAAATGACAGTTTCACTCCCAATTTATAATAAACGTGAAAGAGAAATGCTAAACAATTATAGATCCATATCAATAGCTCGTATTATATCAAAAGTCATAGAAAACGGTATACATATGCAAATTTACAATTACTTTGAAAGTAATAAATTACTGAGTAATAGCCAGTTTGGCTTTCGATCTCAGCTATCAACAACAAATGCAGTAGAGTGTCGCTTCAGTAACATATCTCAAGAATTTGAGAACAAGAAACTCACTATTGCAACACAGTTACATTTAATTGACTCTGTCACACGACCTAATAATAAAAAAGCTAGAAGGTTATGATGTTTTAGATAAGCCATTGCAACTATCTGAGTCATACTTAAGCAACAGGATACAATTAGTAAACACAAACAACCAAATGTCAACACCTATGAAAATAAAGAGAGGAATCCCTCACGGCCTTTCCTTCATTGTGCATATTAATGTCTTCCCAATTACATGCCATGTGACAATGTACTGTATGCTGATGATATGACACGAATTACAGATGGAGACTATCAACAAGGTGTCTTAGAATACAACAAAGTTGTAACTGAAATTAGCAGAGACTGGGGAGGGCCAATCTTTTACCTATAAATAAAATGAAACTGAAGAAATTTTATTCACCCTAAAGACATTTAAACAATAAACCAAAAGCATTAAATTACTGGGATTGCATTGGGATCAAAAACTCACTTGGAATACGCATACAAATTATCTATGTGGCAAACTTGCTCATACTCTATTACTGCTTCACAAGCTGACATATATTATTAGTAAAAGTGTTATAATTTCATTCGCAACTGCAGTAAGGAGTACTGCTTTGGGGTATATTAGGTCTAGTACCAAGACAAAACTGCAACAAATTTTTTTAAAGAACTGAAGATAATGACCCTGTCTGCTATGTACAGGGTGATTGAAAAAGAATACCACAACTTTAAAAATGTGTATTTAATGAAAGAAACATAATATAACCTTCTGTTATACATCATTACAAAGAGTATTTAAAAAGGTTTTTTTTCACTCAAAAACGAGTTCAGAGATGTTCAATATGGCCCCCTCCAGACACTCGAGCAATATCAACCCGATACTCCAACTCGTTCCACACTCTCTATAGCATATCAGGCGTAACAGTTTGGATAGCTGCTGTTATTTCTCGTTTCAAATCATCAATGGTGGCTGGGAGAGGTGGCCGAAACACCATATCCTTAACATACCCCCATAAGAAAAAATCGCAGGGGGTAAGATCAGGGCTTCTTGGAGGCCAGTGATGAAGTGCTCTGTCACGGGCTGCCTGGCGGCCTATCTATCGCCTCGGGTAGTTGACGTTCAGGTAGTTACGGACGGATAAGTGCCAATGTGGTGGCGCTCCATCCTGCTGAAATATGAATTGTTGTGCTTCTTGTTCGAGCTGAGGGAACAGCCAATTCTCTAACATCTCCAGATACTGTAGTCCAGTTACAGTAGCACCTTCGAAGAAAAAGGGACCAAAAACTTTATTGGCTGAAATGGCACAGAAAACGTTCACCTTAGGCGAGTCACGTTCATACTGAGTTGTTTCCCGCGGATTCTCAGTGCCCCATATACAGACATTGTGACGGTTGACTTTCCCATTAGTGTGGAAAGTTGCTTCATCACTAAACACAATCTTTGAAACGAAAGATTCATCTGTTTCCATTTGAGCAAGGATAAAATCACAGAAATCAATTCTTTTAATCTTATCAGCTGCAGACAGTGCTTGAACCAATTTCAGACGATAAGGTTTCATAACTAACCTTTTTCGTAGGACTCTCCATACAGTTGATTGTGGAATTTGCAGCTCTCTGCTAGCTCTGCGAGTCGATTTTCCTGGGCTGCGAACAAATGCTTGCTGGATGCGTGCTACATTTTCATCACTCGTTCTCGGCCGTCCAGAACTTTTCCCTTTGCACAAACACCCATTCTCTGTAAACTGTTTATACCAACGTTTAATACACCACCTATCAGGAGGTTTAACACCATACTTCGTTCGAAATGCACGCTGAACAACTGTCGTCGATTCACTTCTGCCGTACTCAATAACACAAAAAGCTTTCTGTTGAGCGGTCGCCATCTTAGCATCAACTGACGCTGACGCCTAGTCAACAGCGCCTCAAGCGAACAAATGTACAACTAAATGAAACTTTATAGCTCCCTTAATTCGCCGACAGATAGTGCTTAGCTCTGCCTTTTGTCGTTGCAGAGTTTTAAATTCCTAAAGTTGTGGTATTCTTTTTGAATCACCCTGTATATCTACAAGTGTTTAACATACGCTAAAGAAAATGTAAACAATTTTAACTTAAGATCTAAACTCAATGCCCGTAATACCCAAAATAATAATAAACCAGATCCTCTGTACTAAAGACTGACATTAACACATAAGAGCCATAAGTACCTATGTTTGAAATTCTATAACAAACTCCCAAAGGCATTGAGTGATCTACCAATGAATGGTTTTAAACATACCATAAAAGTATGGTTCAAATGTATGACATACTACTGAAACTATTGAGTTTCTGAACAGTGACACAAACGAAATACGAAGTAAGCAGCTGGTACATACACCATGAAGTATGATTAAATGTGTGTGACAGTAATGTTTAACCATTTACACTTTTTCCACATGATATTTGAGCCAAAACATAATTATATATGATACTTTTGTATAATATGATTAATACAATGAATGAGTGTTATTATTATTTTATTATTATTACTGCTGTTATTATTATATTAACACTGTATAGTGCCACAGTATGGGTGGCTATTTTACTATCACCGTTATTGTAGCATAAATATCTACTTGTCCTGTGCATGAATATTTATGTAATTATATTTTATTGTTTTTACGTATTCAACACACTGACGAAGTCAATTGCATGGAAAACATACCAAAAGGCAAAAAAGGTTCTATTCTCTTCTAAAGATACAAACAGAAAAACGTTGACAACTTTAGATTTTGCTGTGATAGTCATTTTTAAGCAATCACTGCTGAAGTACGATTTCATGAAAAGCCAGCAGTAATAGTTATAGTATACAGGGCTCTATCTTGTAATTTTGAGTTATTCACAAAAAAACTTCATAGAGCATTAATTAAATTTTTTAGCTTGCAAACAGAATACCATAATAAGGCAAAATGGGATTTTAACTTCAGTTTTGAGCACACCTATTTTCTTCAGCACAACTTTCCAGTTCACATAATGTAACTGGCTTCATTCTACTTGCAAAAACAGTTATGAGAACCAGCAGGAGAGCTATTGTGCTCAACGTTCAATTGCTGCCATTAAATAACAGTTGGGATGTCATAAATAAAAATAACTGGAAAAGTACACTGAGGTGATAAAAGTTATGGGATAGCGACACACACATACAGATGGTGGTAGTATTATGTACATAAGGTATTAAGGGGCAGTGCATTTGCTGAGCTGTCATTTGTTCTCAGATGATTCATGTGAAAAGGTTTCTGACATGATTATGACAGCATGATGGGAATTAACAGACTTTGAAAGCGGAATTGCAGTTGAAGCCAGATGCTGGGGACATTCCATTACGGAAACTGTCAGAGATTTCAAAATTCTGACGTCCACAAGATCTAGAGTGTACTGAGAATATCAAATTTCTGGCATTACATCTCACCATGGACAAGGCAGTGGCTAAGGACCCCCACGTAACAACCGAGAGCAGTGGCATTTGCGTAGAGTTGTCAGTGCAAACAGAAAAGCAGCACTGTATGAAATAATCGCAGAAATCAGAGTGGCTATGTACTTCGAACATATCCGTTAGGATAGTGCAGCCAAATTTGGTGTCAGTGGGCTGTGGGGGCAGACGACAGACCAAAGTTCCTTTGCTAACACCACCACATCGCTTGCAGCACCTGTCCTGGCCTTGTGACTATATCAGTTGGACCCTAGACGACTGGGAAGCCTTGGCCTGGTCAGATGAGTGCCGATTTCAGTTGGTAAGAGCTGAAGGTAGCCATGAATCCAAATTGTCAACAAGGCACTGTGCAAGCTGGCGGTGGCTCTGCATTTGTGTGGGCTGTGTTTGAATTGAATGAGCTGGGTCCTTGTTATGCTCAACTACTTGAAGGTCATTTGCAGCCACTCATGACCTTCACATTCTGAAACAAGGATGGTATTTTTATGGATGATAATGTGACATGTCACTAGCTTACATTTGTTAACAGCTGACCTGAAGATCATTCTGGACAGTTTGAGCAAATGATTTGGCCACCCAGATCGCCTAACATGAATCCCATTGAAAATTTATGGGACATAATCGAAAGGTCAGGTCATGCACAAAATCCTACACCAGCGACACTTTCGCAATTATAGACAGCTATTGGGGCAACATGGCTCAGTATTTATGAAGGGGTCTTCCAATGACTTTTTGAGTTCATTCCCTGTCGAGCTGCTGCACTATATTGTGCAAAAGGGGGTCTGGCATGATAGTAAGAGGTATCCCACGAACGCAGGGTACAATGTGAGATTTAACTGATATGTTGGGCATTAACGGAGTATTCAGTCACATTTTACTACTGAAATACCCATTCTGTGCATACATAATTTTGTTATTACTTCTGACTTAGTTGGTGAAACAAAGGAACAATATTATGTGCAACAATCGTAATTACTAGACAGTTAGTGTGGACTAGTCTAGGTTGAGATCTGAAATATATTTTTCATATTATATGTAGCCAAGATGCTATACTAATGATCTATTAGCCACAGTTAGAAAATATAATTTTATTTTATTTTAACGAATAACAGTTGTTTTGGTAATAAGCAAATGTATTAATACCTATGAGCATTTAAACAAATGCCACACAAATATAGGCAAAAGTTGGCACCCTGTGCTTATGGAACATTAATTATATAAAATATCAAACTTATGGAGTGAAGAAATATCAATTTACAATAAAAATAAAGTATTAAGATCTCATTGAAACTAGGGATAAATTTGAAATACATGTTGTTACAAAAACTTTTTAAAATCACTAAAAGGTATTAGAATTAATTGTCAAAAAGATGTGAAACAATGTAAAGAACTATCGTAACTGTTAGCATATTATAAATATACTACTGTTTGTGATTATTGCAACACCAAGAAAGAGATACGTGATTACAATGAAATTTATCCTATAGATTAGGGATATGACAGCACCAAAATGATTAGAATCACATAACTGTACATGTACTAGACTGTGAGAACTCAGAAATGTTCACAAAGTATTGACAGTGGTTGCAGGAGTACCAGAACAAATAACTGGGCAACTGACCATATAACAGACATGTGTGACGGATGACATGTCTGGCAAACATCCAGGCCATGGAAGTAGTGGTATCTGTCATTCTTCAAAGAAGGCTCGCATATTCCTTGTTAGATGTTGTCAGCCATTGTCCTGTTAAAATATAGCACATTAAACTGCCTGGAGGAGGGGCAGACCATTGAGCCCTAAAAGCACCCTGATGTAGCAGCAGGTATTGAGATTGTGCTCAATATAAAGGAGGTGGGATATTATAGCCAATGGTACCTCATACCATCACACTCGGCGTATGTCCCTTATGCCGCTCAACAATGCAGACTGGCTAGTTGAGTTCATCTTGGTAGCATCTAACACGCATGTGGCCATCACTGTAAGACAATCTGAAGCAGGATTCTTCTGAAAATACTTCATTTTACCACTGAGCATGCTGGTCACGGTGTTCACGCGCCCATCACAGTCTGAGGTGTTAGTTGCTTTTGGTCAATGAATGTCAGTGCAATGGTACACTGGTGTATATGCTGTCAGTGCAGCCTTTGCAGTGCTCCAATGTCAAGCCAACACTGTGGATGAAGCTGTTCTATCAGTTACGTTATGTGGACAAGGTTGCAGTCATCTCACACTATGGCCACATTGCATGGTCCAATACCCACTGGTTGCTGTGAATGATCCCTTC
This sequence comes from Schistocerca nitens, assembly GCF_023898315.1. NCBI lineage: Eukaryota > Metazoa > Arthropoda > Insecta > Orthoptera > Acrididae > Schistocerca > Schistocerca nitens. The sequence goes on along the minus strand of NC_064616.1, from coordinate 865,336,803 downwards.
TGTCCACCGATTTCGCACATGTATCACTGCCACAGTAGTATTCCCTGTACAAGCTGCAATGTCACAGAATAACAAGCCCATTTTCCAGAGATCAGTCATTCTGCCTTCTTTGAACTAACTGATATGCTGATATTGCACCCGTTGACGTGAACAAGACATACTTGAATTTACTTCCATGTTTCATTTTCGTTTGACAGCTCTGCACCAATTGAGGATGGTTTAACATTGACCTGTTTGGTCGGACAAAAGAGGGTGTTGCTGGGACTATGTACACGCCATCTCTCTGCCGTCTTAATCAGTTATTAGGATTTCAGTGCTCTACACATTCTCAATTTGGGAGTGGTTTATACTACTCCTCTGGGTGCTGCAGTTTTAAACAAACAGGAGTTTAGGTATGTAGTATAGGACTGTGTTATCAGATTGATTTCCAGCAGTGCCTGTTTGCGATTGTTTAAGATAGCACCTCAAAAAAAATGGATGTTCCCTGAAATGTCATGTTTCATATGTTCAAACAATATGGACCTAATCATTCCTGAATAAATATGAATGTTTAAGATCAAATGCCACTGAATATCAAGAGATTGGGACAGAATGGAAGGTGATATCACTGTCAAATGGTGGTGTGTTCTCACTAGATGGAATGTCAAAACAACATCAATCTGCTTAGTCCTGTCTGGAATTTTGAAAGTTCAGTTATCAGATAGCATCCATGATACAAAATGTCTAAATATACTACCAAAATTAAGTAACCATTAATGGAAAAACAAAAATTCGTAATGCATATTATTGACAAATTTTGTATGTTAAACTGCTCAGAAATGAAACAATAGAAAAAGTGTTGCCCAAACATTTTAAAAAAGACCTTTATATACTGGATAAATTGTGTGCATACAAACACAACAAATAATGTTTAGAAGCCAATAAACAGACTGTTTTTACCTAATCCACTACGTTTTTACTTTTAAATACCTAATCATGCCAAAATATAGTTTTCTTCTTTCATATAGCAGATGATTCTGCTGTTAGAAAGTGTTATCTGATGTTCTTATTTACGCACAGTGTAGGCGTTTCCCTTAAATAAGTTTTTGCTTCCAGATATTTGGTCTTTTTTGTGAAAGAGCGTTCAAAGAAAAATATGAAAGTCCTCATAAAAGTCTGCAATTTGTCGTAAAAAGAAAGCAAAGCGTAAAGTAAAGATTAAGATGACACTAAAGCAGAATACTCCTTGCTATAACATGAATAAGCACACAAGAATAGGTTAGTTGTCAACACTGTATTGGGATTAAATAATTTAACAGTTCTATCCCTGTCACTTGCATACAAAGCTGTAGAAGTGGTATTACTCCAAAAAGACACACCAGCTGATCATGCTGAGCTGATCCCATTAGTATTACTTTTGGGTAATTTAGATAAGATGAGACATTAAATATGGGAGCTCTGAGTTGGGATTTAAACTTATTCAATTTGACATTTAAAAAATAACTATTTGCAGATTTTTAAAGTCAGAAAAGAGCAGGGGGACCAGATATAAAAGTTCTAGAAAACAGAAGACAAAGTCACAGATTGTTTTGCTGATGTATGACTATTGGACTGAACTTAAGTTACGATAATACTAATACAAATAACCTTTTTCTGTTTCTGTCAACGATCAGCATGTTGTGTAAATAGAGAGTGACTGTGTCAGACGTTAAAGATGAATTGTAGAATTGTAGGTGAATAGATGTGATAGAGGGGGGTTTCAGATTTAGATCAGTCCATAAGCAGTGCAGGGAGAAAGGAAAAAATGACTGAGTGGCAGAGTTTATGAGACTGATTGCAGAACAGTTTCTGGAACTAAAAGCGAAAATGGAAAGAAATAATGACCTGTTTTTGGAATTAAAAACACCAAAAGCGAGTAATTTTCAGAAACTGAAACTAATAGCAAACAGTTGAAAGTATTGAAATTAGGCAATGGAGAGCAGCTAAAAAAGTTTGAATCTAAAATTGCAGAGCAATTTGTTGAATAAACAAGTGCTAAAACTGGTTTAAAAAATGGAAACTAGGATGGATATTGTAACAAGCAAAATTGATAATTATAAGGGAATATTTGTAAAGGTTATAATTATATCGAAACTGAAGTTTTTTTAGTTGAAGGAGACGATGAAAACTTTTTTAAAACTGTTCAATCAAAAATTTCATGAGAAAGTATTAAATAAGAGGAAAATGACACTGATTTTTCTCAAATAATTCAACACAATTTTAACGAAAGTGGTACGCAATGCAGTACAATGCAGGAGTAGTGAGTAGGAAAATAAGATCAAACAATGTTAACACAAGTAAAGATAATTTGCGTATTCTAGAAAAAGTAGTGACATCTAGTGGAAGAACAACAAAAGGGTTGTATTTCAATAAATGCAAAATTCAGTCTGATTTGTGTGAAAAGAGATTCGTCTATAAAAACGATGCAACTGGAGTATTTTTATTCAAAAGTGTAAGCTAAATGTTGTCCAAAATTAGACTAGTAGAGAAAATCCTAATTTTGTTAAACTATTTATAATTAACTAAATTTTGGCGCGAGAAAATCAAACTAATGGAAAGAACATGTTGAATGTAAAATACAGTAATGTTGCAAATAATTTTTAGATGAAGTATATAAAAAGGAAAGTCAGTGTTATCTGATGAGTTAATGCTGTGATATATCAAAAAATTAATCTCTCATCTAATCTGATTCAAAACAGGTCCAGGTGACGGGCATATTAGTGAATTACTGAGTAAATCAGGGTGCATGATTGCCCAGATAGGCTCATGATTTATGTGAGTTATATGCCAAACAAAGAGAGGGCTCTGAGCAATGTAGCACTATTTTTCATTTTTGTTTTTTGTCCTGCATCATTTCTTCAACTATTTCTGGATGCTACATTTTACTTAGCCACAGAAGTTTGTTTCCATATTTTGAAAATAATGATGCAGTTACCTGGTTTATAATGTATGTAATATTTCATGAAGTAAATGCTGATTGGTATATTATGTGTTTTAAAATACTTGTTACTTTGTCTGACTTTTTTGGGCACATCCACTGTTTATATATCATGTGCCTGGTAAGTACAGGGGCCTAAGTCAAGTACAACTTTATCATTTTTTATTCTTTCATGCTGCATTATTTCTGTATTTTTTCTATTTATATTTCTTTGCTATCTGTTTCTGTTGCTTATATCCTCTCTTATATTTTTCAATAAATTCATGTTTATAGCTCAACTTATACATAATTTGATGATGATTTGTTTGTTTGACAGTGAATTCTGCTATTAGTTTGGATGAGAGTTATATATGTATTATGCTTTTGTCATCAAAATTGCTATGCTAAATTATTTAATGTAAAACACAGAAAGTCAAACCAGTGTTTGAACAGTGATGTTATTCTTATGAAATCAAAATTTAATTATCGTTAATTTGGCAGAACAGGATGTTTTTTTAGTGTTATATAGGAAATAAAAATCGGAATAGCTACAATTTCATATGATCAAGCGTTTTGAGACTTATCACATTCAGACTTTAAAATATTTCAAAACTAGTGGAAAAGGAGAAAAGTTCTTTTCAAATTTAGACCATATAATGTAACTGAAAATATGAGGAAGACTGGACAATGTATATTGTTGTCTTGATACAGATAAACGTGATGTTGAAAAAGTAGTAGAACATTTTACCTACAGCAAGCCAATGTTTCTGTGGGTATTGATGTACTGTATGCATGGTGTTGTTAGGTAATTGCTAGTTGAAGTTTTGAGGCTTACTGTCAGGAAATAAGGAAAATGCATTCTTCATGAATTATTGTGATAATGATTATGATAAGATTGTATCGAGGAAGACTGTAGGATATTATGTGAAGTGTTGAATTATTGTGAGATATATGATGATGATTGTCAGGGTGAGGGATATGTAGTCAGGAAATGTAATAGCTTGTGTTAATTGAGTATGTGATGTATATATACACAGACAGGTATAAATAATCTATGTGAGTAACTGAAGGTATGGTCACTACAAGAAGAAATGTAATGTGATAGCTATGGACCTGAAACTTCTGTAATGAGAAACGGCTAAAATACACAATTTAAAATTTGTAAAATAACAATAAACACACAGCTGATGAGAGTAATGGGATAGCGACATGCACATGTAAAGATGGCGTTAGTATCACGTACACAAAGTATAATAGGGCAATGCATTGGTGCGACTGTCATTTGTGCTCTACTGATTCCTGTGAAAAGGTTTTCAACGTGATTACGGCCTCACGACGGGAATTAACAGACTTTGAAGCCAGAACGGTAGTTTTAGCTAGTTACATGGGGCATTTCATTTCGCAAACCGTTAAAGAATTCAATATTCTAATATCCACAGGATCAAGAGTGTGCTGAGAATACCAGATTTCAGGCATTACCTCTCACCTTAGACAACACAGTGGCCGTTGGTCTTCACTAAACGTCCGAGATCAGGGGCATTTGCGTAGAGTTGTCAACGCCAACAGAGAAGCAACACTGTGTGAAATAACTGCAGAAAACAATCTGAGACGTACAACCAACGTATCCGTGCGGCGAAATTTGGCGTCAATGAGCTACACCAGCAGACGTTTGACATCAGTGACTTTGCTAGCTGCTCAACATCGTTTGCAGTGCCTCTCGTGGGCTATTGACCATATCAGTTGGACCCTGGACGACTGGAAATCGTGACCTGGTCACATGAGTGCCGATTTCAGTTGGTAAGAGCTGCTGGTACCGTTCGAGTGTGGCACAGATCCCATGAAGCCATTGACACAAGTTGTCAACAAGGCACTGCGGAAGCTGGCGGTGGCTCCATAATGGTGTGGACTGTGTTTTCATGGAACTATCTGGGTCCTGGTTATTTTCGGCTAGTTGGAGACCATTTGCAGCCATTTATAGACCTGAAGTTCCCAAACAAAGATGGAATTTTTCTGGAGGACAATGCGCCATATCACTAGGCCACAATTGTTCGCGACTGGTTTGAAGAACACTCTAGACAACACGACCGGTTTATCTGGTCACCTATATTGCCTGACATGAATCCTATCGAATATTTATGGGACATAACCGAGAAGTCAGTTCATGCACTAAATCCTGCAGTCGCAATGACTAAAGACGTAGCATGGCTCCATATTGCTGCAAGAGACTTACAACGACTAGCTGAGTCCATGCCATGTCGAGTGGCTGCACTACACTGGGCAAAAGGAGATCTGACATGATATTAGGAGGTACTCCATGACTTTTGTAACCTCAGTGTATGTAGTATAATGGAGTATTTGTGATCAACTATGAAGTAGGTAACCAAAAGTTGTTGTTGCTGCCTGTATTTGATTACCAAGATAAAGTTATGTAGAAACAAATCCCAGTTATAATAAATGGTAACTGTAAATGAAAAGTAGTTAATGGAGAGTGGATATCAGTACAGTTGCCAGAATGTGGAGAAACCTTATACTACCTTATTTTCTCATAGATACTATGAGCTGATATTTATGAAGTAATACACTTAAATAGTTTGTTTTGGACTCAAAATTGCGGATCACTGTTAACATGAAAACTTGAATAGTAATTTGGCATCACATTCTAACCTTTTTGCAGCTTACTGTCATTTAAATTTGTTTATTGTAGGTGACTCTTGCACACATATCAATTACTCATGAAAGACTTATTTCATTAGATAGACAGTAATTTCAGTCTGTAAATATGATTTATTTATTAACTGAGGTTTTCGGTTAGAAGATTTTGTATGTTCTGTGTACAAGATCTTGCTACTCTGAGATCTACTTTGGTTTGTAATTCACAGTAGTAACTAAATGACCATCTTGAACAGAGTGATGACTAAAGAAAAGTAGTGTTTTGGACACACATTCATTGTGTATTTTAATTCAGACAAGTTTTTGTTTTCAAACATTTCTAGAGTAATGACATATTTTTAAAATAGGAAGTTCTTTCCAAAAACATATTATTACAAATGTGTCAGTGGATACCTAACGTTTACTAGTGAACTGAGCACATTGAACATGGGTTAGCTTCGACTTACCAGTGTTTACTTCCTGGGGAAGTTAGCAAAACATCACCATGAAACAGCTCAAATGTAGAAATTTGAAAGGTCCAAATTGTTTCAGTTTATGAGGACAAGACTTGCATTTGCAGTTTTTGCAAAAGTAAAGTATAACAATCTCAAAAAGTAATCTATAAGTCAGCAGGATATGAAATAAATTTTTTTGTCACCTAACTAGTGTGTGTGAATAACGTTAAGGATAAAGCTTGACATTTCTGTCATAAAACTACCACGTAAATTCATGTAAACCATGGGAAGAAACAAAACTTAATACTGTTTACTTTCTTAAATAATTATTCAAATTTACGTGATTAGCAACAACTTCTGAAGTGCATTTGCATTCAAGAACATATACAGGATCTTAATCTTATTATCCACATCATCCTCAGATTTGTACAAATCGACCCTACGCATTTTCCTGACATGAACACCATACATGTTACCAATACTAACAGCCATGTTTTTGACTCTTACCACTGTTTACATGCACATATCATGGCTAAGCAGCGATTAGTGAGAATCTGAAATTAGAGGTAGAACTGCCGCCATTTCTCAGTTTATCGTCGAACTATCAACTAATATGAATGTTCCTCATCGACTGTCCCTTACTACTGTTTACAGTCGAGGACATCATATGAACTGCAATGAATATGAGAAATCAGTAACAGGAGATGTGTATGCAAGACTTGAATTTGCTGGAATGATACTAGGAAAATGCAGGGAATCTTTCGTGGAGACCAGATATTAGACACCAGAGCAATATATTGTAGAGTACTACGTCACTATTTGCAAACATTTTAAAGTAGACCTCACCACAAACATTGAAGGAAATGCAACAGGTCTGTATAGCCTTTACAGAAGTGTAACAGAGGTGCTCAGGAAATTTAAATGAGAACCTCTGGAAGAAAGAGGACATTGTGCTCATGAAACCCTATCAGGAAAGTTTAGAGAACCTCAGTCACACGGAATAGGACAGAAGAGATACTGAGAAACACGAATCCCTATGATTGATATATTTGAAATCACACGACCCCAATATCTAACACTAATAATGGCAACAAGAAAGAGAAAGACCTCAACAGTATTTAGTTAAAAGTTTTGTGATTAAGATGCAGGGTGTTTCACAATTCCTATTGCATGGTTTTATGGGTTGTAGAGAGAACTGAGTAGATAAAGTTTTTATACTATTTGAATATAAAATAAGTTTGAATTTCAGATTACTTTTAAATCTCCCAGTTCATGGTATGCACACAGCAAAGACAATGAGCTCTGATCAATTTGCTCAACAAAAACCCATTCCATGGGCAATGTGTAGAGCAGTCATTATCAGGTTCACTTTTACATGGCAAAGGTAATCCTCATGAAAATCGAGAGTGCGGCATGTTCGTGGAGCACCACAGTCATCCCCCCTAGCTGAGAACATACCAGCTTCTCGCAGCTGTTGTTGTAGTTATAGGAAAATGGTATGAGATGCCATAATCACAAGAAAGACTTACGAAGTGCCTCTTCTCAGTTTGTGTGTATACCATGAAGCAGGAAATTTTAAAGCGAGCTGATCTTAAAAATTATTCTTTATCGAAATGGGACGTTTGTAGACATGGGTTCCTTATCAACCCTTTATCAACTAAGTCCCCTCTACAACCCCTAGAATACTGTAATAGGAATTGTGTAACATCCTCTGTAAAGTATGTCACATTGTATAGGTATTTAGGGGTAATACTAAGAAGCTATGCACGTGAAACCGGGTGATTATGTAAAATCAGTATTAAGAAATGCTAACAGAAGATGGTTATTGGGAAAATGTAATCCATCTGTAAAGGAAATCGGATACAAAATGCTACTGCGACCAATTCTAGAATATTGTTGCAGTGTTTGAAGTCTGTATCAAGTAGTCTTGACAACAGACACCAAATGAATTCAGAGATGGCCTGCTAGGAACATGCAACCCGTACAAAAGAGTAACTGAAATGTTCAGGGAACTTAAAGGGATTCCCCGGAAGAAAGATGACATAGTTCCCTCGAAACCTTGTTGGGCATATTTGCAGAACCTGTTAGTTATTTGCATATTCCATGTATCATAAATGCGACTTCTCGCTATGATATGGCTGTGTTCGATGTACCCCTTTCCTCTCTTAAAACTACACACACACACACACACACACAGTATAACTGGTTTGTGGATATTGGCACTGGGATGGAGTTGACCTCTCAGGCAACAAAAGGCACCACGATACTGCCGCATGAGATCTAACACATGAGGGTGTAGGATGCCATGACTATTTAAGTCATACCTCTCGGTTCCCCATACCATGATGCCAGGAGGAACATCACTGTGCCTGTGCTAAACATTGGAAGAACGGGTCCTCTCCTCAGGTCGCCGCCATGCTTACTAATGACGGTTTCCAGGGTAGTGCAGAATAGAAAATCATTGCTGAACACAATGCAGTCAGCAGTCCATGCTTCCTGGTGATGGTACCACTCGAAAAGCAGGCATTTTTGTTGTGATGTTAATGGCAGCCTACGTATGGGAATGTAATTTCCTAGACTAGGTGATGCTAGTCACTCACCAATGGCAGAGAATGATAAAGAATGTCGCAGGGAGTCCATTGTGCTCAGGTGGCAGGGGAAGATGTGGAGAGGTTTAGTGTGTTTGGTGTGTAATATGGTGATCCTCTCTTGAAGTGGTCAGATGTGGTCGACCAGAACCTTGACAAAAAGTATGTCTGCTCTCATGTTCTCATGTAATCCAGCACTGGGCGACAGTCCATCTGATTTCCCGATAAATCTGGATAATGCATTATTCAGCCAGCCAGCCAAACAGAGACCCACTATGAGGCTCCTTTCAAACTCTGTTAGGTGCTGATAATGCTTTGCACATGAGTACACGGCATCTCCATGTGCTTCAAAGCGAGTTTTCATTTGGCATTGTTCACACATTTTATATGCTTCACTTAGCCTGGTAACTATAGAAAACATGAAGAACACTAATGCACTGCTGTGGCCATTCTACCCATCACAGCTAACTGTAACTCTAATTATTTACATATTTGCCAATGGTGTGCACATGTATGATGTTACATGAACATCTGATTTGTGTTTTCTGGGTGCTTCAACTTTTTTTGTTTTATACTGTAGCCAATCATTTTTACTTGGCTCAATACGCAAATGGAATAGGACATAAAATCGATGATACCGGTACGACGTACCCTCTACCATGACAGTGCATTACAGAGTGTATATGTGACTAGGAATGCAATACTGATTCGGGAAAATGTGCATGTCGACCATTCCTCATACTGTGTCAGGAGGAGACTCTGATTGTGATGGATGGAACCAAAAAGATGGTGCTAAGCTAAGCTCTCTCCTCCCAGCACATCCCAGTATTTTATGTGTCAGTGGAATGAAACAGCTAATCACATCCTAATATATTACCAGTCAACAATGTGAAACAGTCATTTTCAACCCAGTATTTGTACTAGGCATTAAAGTGCAACAGCCAATCATGTCCCAGTACTTAACCGAGCATTAAACCAGAACAGCCAATCACAATGTAGCTCCATAATCACCACCTTGGCCACATTCAAAAGTATCTGAACAATCTGAATTTTTTGCACTGTGTTCAAGACTATTTATCAAATAAATTACATAGAGGGTGCGACTTTCGGTATTCCTGTGTTTAAAACAGGTAAAAATCATTGTCAGCAAAACACACACTCACACACTCACACACTCACACACACACACACACACACACACACACACACACACACACACAAACATTTATGACATGAAATTAGGGGAAGCCAATATTTGTGAACGTCCATAGTTCTATCTGTGTACCATACTTGGCGTAAGGTACACTGGAACCTCAAGTTAAATATTTTCGCACATAAATTGTTATATGATGCTCTTCAAGTATCGCAATACTAATTCAGTGTCACAAAAATAAGTAAACTTCATCATACCTTTGTATCTTCACATCTAAAACATCTGTAAAAATGCATAAAGATTGTTATCATTTCGATTTCAAGTTATGTTGTAAAGGATCATAGAACGAAATGATATCACCTGATGTTTTAGAAGTTTTTCAGTAATGCATCACCTCATTGTGCATATTTTTTTTGGGGGGGGGGGGGGAGAAAATTATGTACCATGTTCAAAACTATAAAAACATAATTGATATTATTGACAAGCTAATACTGTTACTTATTTCATTTGAAATAGGCCTACTTGAGGTTATGTACAAAAACAAAGTTTTGAGCTGAAGCTGCAATATTTATCAGTCAGAACTTAGGTGGCAAGGCTCTCTAAAATATTTGTACAGCTTATTTCCATACTCAACTACTAAGTAATTCCAAAATCAAATCATAATGCTCCAAAATATGCGCTGTAAAAACGTACAACATAGGCAATCTGAACGAACTGATAAAGCAAAGTTACAGAAGGGGAAGAATGTGTTTTGATGACATTGCAATGTCTCATTTAAAATGCAAATGTTCATAATATCTAAGGAGACATTCATAACGAATGGAATATGGATTGTTTAAATAAATGGCCAAAGGTGATGGTGGAATAAGAGAGGGATGAAGGGTAATTTACAGTTCACAAGATTTCATGCAAATGTGACATCATTTTGACTTTACACACTGTATAAAAGATGAAGAGAGCTGTCTATCGTGATCATTCAGTTTGATTGAGTGATTTATTCATCCGCAGAACAATATACACTCTGCAGATGCTATCAAATGTTTGTACAATATTTCTTATTAAAATAAACATTCCTCTTACAGTTTTTATAGCTCCTATACTTACTTCCACTTTTCTGGACATATCATAAAATTGTTTCATAGTATGTACAATGTTTATGAACATTAAGTCACAATCTGTGATTATTTTAAGTATTCATTTACAATGTAGCATCTATTACTTAGTAAATACGAGTGTCATTCAATACTTAAAGAGACAAATTGTTCTGTAGAAAACAGCATTTATTTTTACAAAACAATACTGTTTCTACTTTTCAACATAATCCTCTTGAATATTCATGCACTTGTTCCAACGGGATACAAGCTTTTTTTTATTCCAGCTGGAAAGAACTCTTTATCTTGATGTTTGAACCAATTTCCCACAAACTTTTTCACGTCCTCGTTGTCCTGGAACCTCTTTCCACGTAATACCTCCTTCAGTGCACCAAACAAATGGAAATCACTAGCTGCTAAATCAGGACTGTTAGGTGGATGAGGCAGTGTTTCCCAACCCATTTTGTCGATGGTTTCATGGATTAGTTGAGCAATATGAGGACGTGCATTGTATTGCTGGAGAATCACACCTCTCGTCTGAGATCCACAATGTCTCTCTCTCATGGCTATCTTCACCTTGTTTAAAAGCAAATCTGAGTGGTATTGGCTGTTCATTGTGTGCTGCTCTTCGAGATCTTCACAAAAAAACTGGAACCTTAAGCATCCCAAAACACTGTCAACATGACTGTTCCTGTTGATGCTTGAGTTTTGAATTTTTTCTTGACAGGTGAGTTGGTGTGCTTTCACTCCATGCTTTGTCTTTTTGATTCTGGTTCATAATAGTGAACTCAAGTTTCATCACAAGTTAAAATTTTGTTGAGGAAGTGCACACCTTCTCTTTCATAATGTTCCTTTAGCTCTGTGCACACTCTCAACCTTGTTTCCTTTTGTAGCCATGTCAACTCCTTTGGGACCCATCTTGCACATGTTTTGCAGTACTTCAGCTTGTTACAGATAATGTTACAAACTGTGTCAGTACTAACTTGAACCTTATCAACTATTGTTTCCACAGTCACATGGCGGTCAGTACGAATAAGGTCATCAACTCAACTTTCAAGTGAGGGAGTGGAAACTGCAACTGATCGGCCAGAATGGTGTTCATCAGTCACTGAGTCATGACAATTTTTGAACTGCTCTACACACTTGTAAAAATTTGCACGAGTGATACAACCTTATAAACAAAACAATGTTGATACATCAGCTGATCATGGCTCATCCCAGTGATGCCAACTTAAAGCCATAAAAGTACCAAACTTGCCCTATTAACAGTTTTTCCCTCAGAAAAATTTGTCTCTTTAATTGTTGAATGACCCTCATATTTTTGTTTTAGACTTTGGCTTAAAGGGTAGCAATGGCATTGAAGTTTCAGGTTGCTTTTACACTGAGGAAATCCAGAAGAGCTCACAACCACAAGTGTTTCTCACACAACATGTCACAAGATGTCGAGGGAACAGAGCACTAGTTAAAAGGCTGGGTTTCCTTTCAATGCAAAACAGCTGGATTGACACTGACTATCTGCGGAATTTTGGGGTGCACAAAATACAACCAGCACAGTAGCATAACATGTGCTGGGGACATTCCATTACGGAAACTGTCAGAGATTTCAAAATTCTGACGTCCACAAGATCTAGAGTGTACTGAGAATATCAAATTTCTGGCATTACATCTCACCATGGACAAGGCAGTGGCTAAGGACCCCCACGTAACAACCGAGAGCAGTGGCATTTGCGTAGAGTTGTCAGTGCAAACAGAAAAGCAGCACTGTATGAAATAATCGCAGAAATCAGAGTGGCTATGTACTTCGAACATATCCGTTAGGATAGTGCAGCCAAATTTGGTGTCAGTGGGCTGTGGGGGCAGACGACAGACCAAAGTGCCTTTGCTAACACCACCACATCGCTTGCAGCACCTGTCCTGGCCTTGTGACTATATCAGTTGGACCCTAGACGACTGGGAAGCCTTGGCCTGGTCAGATGAGTGCCGATTTCAGTTGGTAAGAGCTGAAGGTAGCCATGAATCCAAATTGTCAACAAGGCACTGTGCAAGCTGGCGGTGGCTCTGCATTTGTGTGGGCTGTGTTTGAATTGAATGAGCTGGGTCCTTGTTATGCTCAACTACTTGAAGGTCATTTGCAGCCACTCATGACCTTCACATTCTGAAACAAGGATGGTATTTTTATGGATGATAATGTGACATGTCACTAGCTTACATTTGTTAACAGCTGACCTGAAGATCATTCTGGACAGTTTGAGCAAATGATTTGGCCACCCAGATCGCCTAACATGAATCCCATTGAAAATTTATGGGACATAATCGAAAGGTCAGGTCATGCACAAAATCCTACACCAGCGACACTTTCGCAATTATAGACAGCTATTGGGGCAACATGGCTCAGTATTTATGAAGGGGTCTTCCAATGACTTTTTGAGTTCATTCCCTGTCGAGCTGCTGCACTATATTGTGCAAAAGGGGGTCTGGCATGATAGTAAGAGGTATCCCACGACCGCAGGGTACAATGTGAGATTTAACTGATATGTTGGGCATTAACGGAGTATTCAGTCACATTTTACTACTGAAATACCCATTCTGTGCATACATAATTTTGTTATTACTTCTGACTTAGTTGGTGAAACAAAGGAACAATATTATGTGCAACAATCGTAATTACTAGACAGTTAGTGTGGACTAGTCTAGGTTGAGATCTGAAATATATTTTTCATATTATATGTAGCCAAGATGCTATACTAATGATCTATTAGCCACAGTTAGAAAATATAATTTTATTTTATTTTAACGAATAACAGTTGTTTTGGTAATAAGCAAATGTATTAATACCTATGAGCATTTAAACAAATGCCACACAAATATAGGCAAAAGTTGGCACCCTGTGCTTATGGAACATTAATTATATAAAATATCAAACTTATGGAGTGAAGAAATATCAATTTACAATAAAAATAAAGTATTAAGATCTCATTGAAACTAGGGATAAATTTGAAATACATGTTGTTACAAAAACTTTTTAAAATCACTAAAAGGTATTAGAATTAATTGTCAAAAAGATGTGAAACAATGTAAAGAACTATCGTAACTGTTAGCATATTATAAATATACTACTGTTTGTGATTATTGCAACACCAAGAAAGAGATACGTGATTACAATGAAATTTATCCTATAGATTAGGGATATGACAGCACCAAAATGATTAGAATCACATAACTGTACATGTACTAGACTGTGAGAACTCAGAAATGTTCACAAAGTATTGACAGTGGTTGCAGGAGTACCAGAACAAATAACTGGGCAACTGACCATATAACAGACATGTGTGACGGATGACATGTCTGGCAAACATCCAGGCCATGGAAGTAGTGGTATCTGTCATTCTTCAAAGAAGGCTCGCATATTCCTTGTTAGATGTTGTCAGCCATTGTCCTGTTAAAATATAGCACATTAAACTGCCTGGAGGAGGGGCAGACCATTGAGCCCTAAAAGCACCCTGATGTAGCAGCAGGTATTGAGATTGTGCTCAATATAAAGGAGGTGGGATATTATAGCCAATGGTACCTCATACCATCACACTCGGCGTATGTCCCTTATGCCGCTCAACAATGCAGACTGGCTAGTTGAGTTCATCTTGGTAGCATCTAACACGCATGTGGCCATCACTGTAAGACAATCTGAAGCAGGATTCTTCTGAAAATACTTCATTTTACCACTGAGCATGCTGGTCACGGTGTTCACGCGCCCATCACAGTCTGAGGTGTTAGTTGCTTTTGGTCAATGAATGTCAGTGCAATGGTACACTGGTGTATATGCTGTCAGTGCAGCCTTTGCAGTGCTCCAATGTCAAGCCAACACTGTGGATGAAGCTGTTCTATCAGTTACGTTATGTGGACAAGGTTGCAGTCATCTCACACTATGGCCACATTGCATGGTCCAATACCCACTGGTTGCTGTGAATGATCCCTTCTGTCCACCGATTTCGCACATGTATCACTGCCACAGTAGTATTCCCTGTACAAGCTGCAATGTCACAGAATAACAAGCCCATTTTCCAGAGATCAGTCATTCTGCCTTCTTTGAACTAACTGATATGCTGATATTGCACCCGTTGACGTGAACAAGACATACTTGAATTTACTTCCATGTTTCATTTTCGTTTGACAGCTCTGCACCAATTGAGGATGGTTTAACATTGACCTGTTTGGTCGGACAAAAGAGGGTGTTGCTGGGACTATGTACACGCCATCTCTCTGCCGTCTTAATCAGTTATTAGGATTTCAGTGCTCTACACATTCTCAATTTGGGAGTGGTTTATACTACTCTTCTGGGTGCTGCAGTTTTAAACAAACAGGAGTTTAGGTATGTAGTATAGGACTGTGTTATCAGATTGATTTCCAGCAGTGCCTGTTTGCGATTGTTTAAGATAGCACCTCAAAAAAAATGGATGTTCCCTGAAATGTCATGTTTCATATGTTCAAACAATATGGACCTAATCATTCCTGAATAAATATGAATGTTTAAGATCAAATGCCACTGAATATCAAGAGATTGGGACAGAATGGAAGGTGATATCACTGTCAAATGGTGGTGTGTTCTCACTAGATGGAATGTCAAAACAACATCAATCTGCTTAGTCCTGTCTGGAATTTTGAAAGTTCAGTTATCAGATAGCATCCATGATACAAAATGTCTAAATATACTACCAAAATTAAGTAACCATTAATGGAAAAACAAAAATTCGTAATGCATATTATTGACAAATTTTGTATGTTAAACTGCTCAGAAATGAAACAATAGAAAAAGTGTTGCCCAAACATTTTAAAAAAGACCTTTATATACTGGATAAATTGTGTGCATACAAACACAACAAATAATGTTTAGAAGCCAATAAACAGACTGTTTTTACCTAATCCACTACGTTTTTACTTTTAAATACCTAATCATGCCAAAATATAGTTTTCTTCTTTCATATAGCAGATGATTCTGCTGTTAGAAAGTGTTATCTGATGTTCTTATTTACGCACAGTGTAGGCGTTTCCCTTAAATAAGTTTTTGCTTCCAGATATTTGGTCTTTTTTGTGAAAGAGCGTTCAAAGAAAAATATGAAAGTCCTCATAAAAGTCTGCAATTTGTCGTAAAAAGAAAGCAAAGCGTAAAGTAAAGATTAAGATGACACTAAAGCAGAATACTCCTTGCTATAACATGAATAAGCACACAAGAATAGGTTAGTTGTCAACACTGTATTGGGATTAAATAATTTAACAGTTCTATCCCTGTCACTTGCATACAAAGCTGTAGAAGTGGTATTACTCCAAAAAGACACACCAGCTGATCATGCTGAGCTGATCCCATTAGTATTACTTTTGGGTAATTTAGATAAGATGAGACATTAAATATGGGAGCTCTGAGTTGGGATTTAAACTTATTCAATTTGACATTTAAAAAATAACTATTTGCAGATTTTTAAAGTCAGAAAAGAGCAGGGGGACCAGATATAAAAGTTCTAGAAAACAGAAGACAAAGTCACAGATTGTTTTGCTGATGTATGACTATTGGACTGAACTTAAGTTACGATAATACTAATACAAATAACCTTTTTCTGTTTCTGTCAACGATCAGCATGTTGTGTAAATAGAGAGTGACTGTGTCAGACGTTAAAGATGAATTGTAGAATTGTAGGTGAATAGATGTGATAGAGGGGGGTTTCAGATTTAGATCAGTCCATAAGCAGTGCAGGGAGAAAGGAAAAAATGACTGAGTGGCAGAGTTTATGAGACTGATTGCAGAACAGTTTCTGGAACTAAAAGCGAAAATGGAAAGAAATAATGACCTGTTTTTGGAATTAAAAACACCAAAAGCGAGTAATTTTCAGAAACTGAAACTAATAGCAAACAGTTGAAAGTATTGAAATTAGGCAATGGAGAGCAGCTAAAAAAGTTTGAATCTAAAATTGCAGAGCAATTTGTTGAATAAACAAGTGCTAAAACTGGTTTAAAAAATGGAAACTAGGATGGATATTGTAACAAGCAAAATTGATAATTATAAGGGAATATTTGTAAAGGTTATAATTATATCGAAACTGAAGTTTTTTTAGTTGAAGGAGACGATGAAAACTTTTTTAAAACTGTTCAATCAAAAATTTCATGAGAAAGTATTAAATAAGAGGAAAATGACACTGATTTTTCTCAAATAATTCAACACAATTTTAACGAAAGTGGTACGCAATGCAGTACAATGCAGGAGTAGTGAGTAGGAAAATAAGATCAAACAATGTTAACACAAGTAAAGATAATTTGCGTATTCTAGAAAAAGTAGTGACATCTAGTGGAAGAACAACAAAAGGGTTGTATTTCAATAAATGCAAAATTCAGTCTGATTTGTGTGAAAAGAGATTCGTCTATAAAAACGATGCAACTGGAGTATTTTTATTCAAAAGTGTAAGCTAAATGTTGTCCAAAATTAGACTAGTAGAGAAAATCCTAATTTTGTTAAACTATTTATAATTAACTAAATTTTGGCGCGAGAAAATCAAACTAATGGAAAGAACATGTTGAATGTAAAATACAGTAATGTTGCAAATAATTTTTAGATGAAGTATATAAAAAGGAAAGTCAGTGTTATCTGATGAGTTAATGCTGTGATATATCAAAAAATTAATCTCTCATCTAATCTGATTCAAAACAGGTCCAGGTGACGGGCATATTAGTGAATTACTGAGTAAATCAGGGTGCATGATTGCCCAGATAGGCTCATGATTTATGTGAGTTATATGCCAAACAAAGAGAGGGCTCTGAGCAATGTAGCACTATTTTTCATTTTTGTTTTTTGTCCTGCATCATTTCTTCAACTATTTCTGGATGCTACATTTTACTTAGCCACAGAAGTTTGTTTCCATATTTTGAAAATAATGATGCAGTTACCTGGTTTATAATGTATGTAATATTTCATGAAGTAAATGCTGATTGGTATATTATGTGTTTTAAAATACTTGTTACTTTGTCTGACTTTTTTGGGCACATCCACTGTTTATATATCATGTGCCTGGTAAGTACAGGGGCCTAAGTCAAGTACAACTTTATCATTTTTTATTCTTTCATGCTGCATTATTTCTGTATTTTTTCTATTTATATTTCTTTGCTATCTGTTTCTGTTGCTTATATCCTCTCTTATATTTTTCAATAAATTCATGTTTATAGCTCAACTTATACATAATTTGATGATGATTTGTTTGTTTGACAGTGAATTCTGCTATTAGTTTGGATGAGAGTTATATATGTATTATGCTTTTGTCATCAAAATTGCTATGCTAAATTATTTAATGTAAAACACAGAAAGTCAAACCAGTGTTTGAACAGTGATGTTATTCTTATGAAATCAAAATTTAATTATCGTTAATTTGGCAGAACAGGATGTTTTTTTAGTGTTATATAGGAAATAAAAATCGGAATAGCTACAATTTCATATGATCAAGCGTTTTGAGACTTATCACATTCAGACTTTAAAATATTTCAAAACTAGTGGAAAAGGAGAAAAGTTCTTTTCAAATTTAGACCATATAATGTAACTGAAAATATGAGGAAGACTGGACAATGTATATTGTTGTCTTGATACAGATAAACGTGATGTTGAAAAAGTAGTAGAACATTTTACCTACAGCAAGCCAATGTTTCTGTGGGTATTGATGTACTGTATGCATGGTGTTGTTAGGTAATTGCTAGTTGAAGTTTTGAGGCTTACTGTCAGGAAATAAGGAAAATGCATTCTTCATGAATTATTGTGATAATGATTATGATAAGATTGTATCGAGGAAGACTGTAGGATATTATGTGAAGTGTTGAATTATTGTGAGATATATGATGATGATTGTCAGGGTGAGGGATATGTAGTCAGGAAATGTAATAGCTTGTGTTAATTGAGTATGTGATGTATATATACACAGACAGGTATAAATAATCTATGTGAGTAACTGAAGGTATGGTCACTACAAGAAGAAATGTAATGTGATAGCTATGGACCTGAAACTTCTGTAATGAGAAACGGCTAAAATACACAATTTAAAATTTGTAAAATAACAATAAACACACAGCTGATGAGAGTAATGGGATAGCGACATGCACATGTAAAGATGGCGTTAGTATCACGTACACAAAGTATAATAGGGCAATGCATTGGTGCGACTGTCATTTGTGCTCTACTGATTCCTGTGAAAAGGTTTTCAACGTGATTACGGCCTCACGACGGGAATTAACAGACTTTGAAGCCAGAACGGTAGTTTTAGCTAGTTACATGGGGCATTTCATTTCGCAAACCGTTAAAGAATTCAATATTCTAATATCCACAGGATCAAGAGTGTGCTGAGAATACCAGATTTCAGGCATTACCTCTCACCTTAGACAACACAGTGGCCGTTGGTCTTCACTAAACGTCCGAGATCAGGGGCATTTGCGTAGAGTTGTCAACGCCAACAGAGAAGCAACACTGTGTGAAATAACTGCAGAAAACAATCTGAGACGTACAACCAACGTATCCGTGCGGCGAAATTTGGCGTCAATGAGCTACACCAGCAGACGTTTGACATCAGTGACTTTGCTAGCTGCTCAACATCGTTTGCAGTGCCTCTCGTGGGCTATTGACCATATCAGTTGGACCCTGGACGACTGGAAATCGTGACCTGGTCACATGAGTGCCGATTTCAGTTGGTAAGAGCTGCTGGTACCGTTCGAGTGTGGCACAGATCCCATGAAGCCATTGACACAAGTTGTCAACAAGGCACTGCGGAAGCTGGCGGTGGCTCCATAATGGTGTGGACTGTGTTTTCATGGAACTATCTGGGTCCTGGTTATTTTCGGCTAGTTGGAGACCATTTGCAGCCATTTATAGACCTGAAGTTCCCAAACAAAGATGGAATTTTTCTGGAGGACAATGCGCCATATCACTAGGCCACAATTGTTCGCGACTGGTTTGAAGAACACTCTAGACAACACGACCGGTTTATCTGGTCACCTATATTGCCTGACATGAATCCTATCGAATATTTATGGGACATAACCGAGAAGTCAGTTCATGCACTAAATCCTGCAGTCGCAATGACTAAAGACGTAGCATGGCTCCATATTGCTGCAAGAGACTTACAACGACTAGCTGAGTCCATGCCATGTCGAGTGGCTGCACTACACTGGGCAAAAGGAGATCTGACATGATATTAGGAGGTACTCCATGACTTTTGTAACCTCAGTGTATGTAGTATAATGGAGTATTTGTGATCAACTATGAAGTAGGTAACCAAAAGTTGTTGTTGCTGCCTGTATTTGATTACCAAGATAAAGTTATGTAGAAACAAATCCCAGTTATAATAAATGGTAACTGTAAATGAAAAGTAGTTAATGGAGAGTGGATATCAGTACAGTTGCCAGAATGTGGAGAAACCTTATACTACCTTATTTTCTCATAGATACTATGAGCTGATATTTATGAAGTAATACACTTAAATAGTTTGTTTTGGACTCAAAATTGCGGATCACTGTTAACATGAAAACTTGAATAGTAATTTGGCATCACATTCTAACCTTTTTGCAGCTTACTGTCATTTAAATTTGTTTATTGTAGGTGACTCTTGCACACATATCAATTACTCATGAAAGACTTATTTCATTAGATAGACAGTAATTTCAGTCTGTAAATATGATTTATTTATTAACTGAGGTTTTCGGTTAGAAGATTTTGTATGTTCTGTGTACAAGATCTTGCTACTCTGAGATCTACTTTGGTTTGTAATTCACAGTAGTAACTAAATGACCATCTTGAACAGAGTGATGACTAAAGAAAAGTAGTGTTTTGGACACACATTCATTGTGTATTTTAATTCAGACAAGTTTTTGTTTTCAAACATTTCTAGAGTAATGACATATTTTTAAAATAGGAAGTTCTTTCCAAAAACATATTATTACAAATGTGTCAGTGGATACCTAACGTTTACTAGTGAACTGAGCACATTGAACATGGGTTAGCTTCGACTTACCAGTGTTTACTTCCTGGGGAAGTTAGCAAAACATCACCATGAAACAGCTCAAATGTAGAAATTTGAAAGGTCCAAATTGTTTCAGTTTATGAGGACAAGACTTGCATTTGCAGTTTTTGCAAAAGTAAAGTATAACAATCTCAAAAAGTAATCTATAAGTCAGCAGGATATGAAATAAATTTTTTTGTCACCTAACTAGTGTGTGTGAATAACGTTAAGGATAAAGCTTGACATTTCTGTCATAAAACTACCACGTAAATTCATGTAAACCATGGGAAGAAACAAAACTTAATACTGTTTACTTTCTTAAATAATTATTCAAATTTACGTGATTAGCAACAACTTCTGAAGTGCATTTGCATTCAAGAACATATACAGGATCTTAATCTTATTATCCACATCATCCTCAGATTTGTACAAATCGACCCTACGCATTTTCCTGACATGAACACCATACATGTTACCAATACTAACAGCCATGTTTTTGACTCTTACCACTGTTTACATGCACATATCATGGCTAAGCAGCGATTAGTGAGAATCTGAAATTAGAGGTAGAACTGCCGCCATTTCTCAGTTTATCGTCGAACTATCAACTAATATGAATGTTCCTCATCGACTGTCCCTTACTACTGTTTACAGTCGAGGACATCATATGAACTGCAATGAATATGAGAAATCAGTAACAGGAGATGTGTATGCAAGACTTGAATTTGCTGGAATGATACTAGGAAAATGCAGGGAATCTTTCGTGGAGACCAGATATTAGACACCAGAGCAATATATTGTAGAGTACTACGTCACTATTTGCAAACATTTTAAAGTAGACCTCACCACAAACATTGAAGGAAATGCAACAGGTCTGTATAGCCTTTACAGAAGTGTAACAGAGGTGCTCAGGAAATTTAAATGAGAACCTCTGGAAGAAAGAGGACATTGTGCTCATGAAACCCTATCAGGAAAGTTTAGAGAACCTCAGTCACACGGAATAGGACAGAAGAGATACTGAGAAACACGAATCCCTATGATTGATATATTTGAAATCACACGACCCCAATATCTAACACTAATAATGGCAACAAGAAAGAGAAAGACCTCAACAGTATTTAGTTAAAAGTTTTGTGATTAAGATGCAGGGTGTTTCACAATTCCTATTGCATGGTTTTATGGGTTGTAGAGAGAACTGAGTAGATAAAGTTTTTATACTATTTGAATATAAAATAAGTTTGAATTTCAGATTACTTTTAAATCTCCCAGTTCATGGTATGCACACAGCAAAGACAATGAGCTCTGATCAATTTGCTCAACAAAAACCCATTCCATGGGCAATGTGTAGAGCAGTCATTATCAGGTTCACTTTTACATGGCAAAGGTAATCCTCATGAAAATCGAGAGTGCGGCATGTTCGTGGAGCACCACAGTCATCCCCCCTAGCTGAGAACATACCAGCTTCTCGCAGCTGTTGTTGTAGTTATAGGAAAATGGTATGAGATGCCATAATCACAAGAAAGACTTACGAAGTGCCTCTTCTCAGTTTGTGTGTATACCATGAAGCAGGAAATTTTAAAGCGAGCTGATCTTAAAAATTATTCTTTATCGAAATGGGACGTTTGTAGACATGGGTTCCTTATCAACCCTTTATCAACTAAGTCCCCTCTACAACCCCTAGAATACTGTAATAGGAATTGTGTAACATCCTCTGTAAAGTATGTCACATTGTATAGGTATTTAGGGGTAATACTAAGAAGCTATGCACGTGAAACCGGGTGATTATGTAAAATCAGTATTAAGAAATGCTAACAGAAGATGGTTATTGGGAAAATGTAATCCATCTGTAAAGGAAATCGGATACAAAATGCTACTGCGACCAATTCTAGAATATTGTTGCAGTGTTTGAAGTCTGTATCAAGTAGTCTTGACAACAGACACCAAATGAATTCAGAGATGGCCTGCTAGGAACATGCAACCCGTACAAAAGAGTAACTGAAATGTTCAGGGAACTTAAAGGGATTCCCCGGAAGAAAGATGACATAGTTCCCTCGAAACCTTGTTGGGCATATTTGCAGAACCTGTTAGTTATTTGCATATTCCATGTATCATAAATGCGACTTCTCGCTATGATATGGCTGTGTTCGATGTACCCCTTTCCTCTCTTAAAACTACACACACACACACACACACACAGTATAACTGGTTTGTGGATATTGGCACTGGGATGGAGTTGACCTCTCAGGCAACAAAAGGCACCACGATACTGCCGCATGAGATCTAACACATGAGGGTGTAGGATGCCATGACTATTTAAGTCATACCTCTCGGTTCCCCATACCATGATGCCAGGAGGAACATCACTGTGCCTGTGCTAAACATTGGAAGAACGGGTCCTCTCCTCAGGTCGCCGCCATGCTTACTAATGACGGTTTCCAGGGTAGTGCAGAATAGAAAATCATTGCTGAACACAATGCAGTCAGCAGTCCATGCTTCCTGGTGATGGTACCACTCGAAAAGCAGGCATTTTTGTTGTGATGTTAATGGCAGCCTACGTATGGGAATGTAATTTCCTAGACTAGGTGATGCTAGTCACTCACCAATGGCAGAGAATGATAAAGAATGTCGCAGGGAGTCCATTGTGCTCAGGTGGCAGGGGAAGATGTGGAGAGGTTTAGTGTGTTTGGTGTGTAATATGGTGATCCTCTCTTGAAGTGGTCAGATGTGGTCGACCAGAACCTTGACAAAAAGTATGTCTGCTCTCATGTTCTCATGTAATCCAGCACTGGGCGACAGTCCATCTGATTTCCCGATAAATCTGGATAATGCATTATTCAGCCAGCCAGCCAAACAGAGACCCACTATGAGGCTCCTTTCAAACTCTGTTAGGTGCTGATAATGCTTTGCACATGAGTACACGGCATCTCCATGTGCTTCAAAGCGAGTTTTCATTTGGCATTGTTCACACATTTTATATGCTTCACTTAGCCTGGTAACTATAGAAAACATGAAGAACACTAATGCACTGCTGTGGCCATTCTACCCATCACAGCTAACTGTAACTCTAATTATTTACATATTTGCCAATGGTGTGCACATGTATGATGTTACATGAACATCTGATTTGTGTTTTCTGGGTGCTTCAACTTTTTTTGTTTTATACTGTAGCCAATCATTTTTACTTGGCTCAATACGCAAATGGAATAGGACATAAAATCGATGATACCGGTACGACGTACCCTCTACCATGACAGTGCATTACAGAGTGTATATGTGACTAGGAATGCAATACTGATTCGGGAAAATGTGCATGTCGACCATTCCTCATACTGTGTCAGGAGGAGACTCTGATTGTGATGGATGGAACCAAAAAGATGGTGCTAAGCTAAGCTCTCTCCTCCCAGCACATCCCAGTATTTTATGTGTCAGTGGAATGAAACAGCTAATCACATCCTAATATATTACCAGTCAACAATGTGAAACAGTCATTTTCAACCCAGTATTTGTACTAGGCATTAAAGTGCAACAGCCAATCATGTCCCAGTACTTAACCGAGCATTAAACCAGAACAGCCAATCACAATGTAGCTCCATAATCACCACCTTGGCCACATTCAAAAGTATCTGAACAATCTGAATTTTTTGCACTGTGTTCAAGACTATTTATCAAATAAATTACATAGAGGGTGCGACTTTCGGTATTCCTGTGTTTAAAACAGGTAAAAATCATTGTCAGCAAAACACACACTCACACACTCACACACTCACACACACACACACACACACACACACACACACACACACACACACACAAAACATTTATGACATGAAATTAGGGGAAGCCAATATTTGTGAACGTCCATAGTTCTATCTGTGTACCATACTTGGCGTAAGGTACACTGGAACCTCAAGTTAAATATTTTCGCACATAAATTGTTATATGATGCTCTTCAAGTATCGCAATACTAATTCAGTGTCACAAAAATAAGTAAACTTCATCATACCTTTGTATCTTCACATCTAAAACATCTGTAAAAATGCATAAAGATTGTTATCATTTCGATTTCAAGTTATGTTGTAAAGGATCATAGAACGAAATGATATCACCTGATGTTTTAGAAGTTTTTCAGTAATGCATCACCTCATTGTGCATATTTTTTTTGGGGGGGGGGGGGGGGGGAGAAAATTATGTACCATGTTCAAAACTATAAAAACATAATTGATATTATTGACAAGCTAATACTGTTACTTATTTCATTTGAAATAGGCCTACTTGAGGTTATGTACAAAAACAAAGTTTTGAGCTGAAGCTGCAATATTTATCAGTCAGAACTTAGGTGGCAAGGCTCTCTAAAATATTTGTACAGCTTATTTCCATACTCAACTACTAAGTAATTCCAAAATCAAATCATAATGCTCCAAAATATGCGCTGTAAAAACGTACAACATAGGCAATCTGAACGAACTGATAAAGCAAAGTTACAGAAGGGGAAGAATGTGTTTTGATGACATTGCAATGTCTCATTTAAAATGCAAATGTTCATAATATCTAAGGAGACATTCATAACGAATGGAATATGGATTGTTTAAATAAATGGCCAAAGGTGATGGTGGAATAAGAGAGGGATGAAGGGTAATTTACAGTTCACAAGATTTCATGCAAATGTGACATCATTTTGACTTTACACACTGTATAAAAGATGAAGAGAGCTGTCTATCGTGATCATTCAGTTTGATTGAGTGATTTATTCATCCGCAGAACAATATACACTCTGCAGATGCTATCAAATGTTTGTACAATATTTCTTATTAAAATAAACATTCCTCTTACAGTTTTTATAGCTCCTATACTTACTTCCACTTTTCTGGACATATCATAAAATTGTTTCATAGTATGTACAATGTTTATGAACATTAAGTCACAATCTGTGATTATTTTAAGTATTCATTTACAATGTAGCATCTATTACTTAGTAAATACGAGTGTCATTCAATACTTAAAGAGACAAATTGTTCTGTAGAAAACAGCATTTATTTTTACAAAACAATACTGTTTCTACTTTTCAACATAATCCTCTTGAATATTCATGCACTTGTTCCAACGGGATACAAGCTTTTTTTTATTCCAGCTGGAAAGAACTCTTTATCTTGATGTTTGAACCAATTTCCCACAAACTTTTTCACGTCCTCGTTGTCCTGGAACCTCTTTCCACGTAATACCTCCTTCAGTGCACCAAACAAATGGAAATCACTAGCTGCTAAATCAGGACTGTTAGGTGGATGAGGCAGTGTTTCCCAACCCATTTTGTCGATGGTTTCATGGATTAGTTGAGCAATATGAGGACGTGCATTGTATTGCTGGAGAATCACACCTCTCGTCTGAGATCCACAATGTCTCTCTCTCATGGCTATCTTCACCTTGTTTAAAAGCAAATCTGAGTGGTATTGGCTGTTCATTGTGTGCTGCTCTTCGAGATCTTCACAAAAAAACTGGAACCTTAAGCATCCCAAAACACTGTCAACATGACTGTTCCTGTTGATGCTTGAGTTTTGAATTTTTTCTTGACAGGTGAGTTGGTGTGCTTTCACTCAATGCTTTGTCTTTTTGATTCTGGTTCATAATAGTGAACTCAAGTTTCATCACAAGTTAAAATTTTGTTGAGGAAGTGCACACCTTCTCTTTCATAATGTTCCTTTAGCTCTGTGCACACTCTCAACCTTGTTTCCTTTTGTAGCCATGTCAACTCCTTTGGGACCCATCTTGCACATGTTTTGCAGTACTTCAGCTTGTTACAGATAATGTTACAAACTGTGTCAGTACTAACTTGAACCTTATCAACTATTGTTTCCACAGTCACATGGCGGTCAGTACGAATAAGGTCATCAACTCAACTTTCAAGTGAGGGAGTGGAAACTGCAACTGATCGGCCAGAATGGTGTTCATCAGTCACTGAGTCATGACAATTTTTGAACTGCTCTACACACTTGTAAAAATTTGCACGAGTGATACAACCTTATAAACAAAACAATGTTGATACATCAGCTGATCATGGCTCATCCCAGTGATGCCAACTTAAAGCCATAAAAGTACCAAACTTGCCCTATTAACAGTTTTTCCCTCAGAAAAATTTGTCTCTTTAATTGTTGAATGACCCTCATATTTTTGTTTTAGATTTTGGCTTAAAGGGTAGCAATGGCATTGAAGTTTCAGGTTGCTTTTACACTGAGGAAATCCAGAAGAGCTCACAACCACAAGTGTTTCTCACACAACATGTCACAAGATGTCGAGGGAACAGAGCACTAGTTAAAAGGCTGGGTTTCCTTTCAATGCAAAACAGCTGGATTGACACTGACTATCTGCGGAATTTTGGGGTGCACAAAATACAACCAGCACAGTAGCATAACATGTGTGATAGGAGGCGCATTATAGGAGGTGGTAGTTTTGTGGACCTGGTACTAAGCTTCAAAACGTTTTGGACCATGGTGATAAGAGGATTAAACTCCTTGATGAGGCGTGTTTAGCACATGGCACTGTATATGAAAAACATAAAGATCGCCCAAGACGTCACGCTGCAAATCGAATTTTGGCTAATGAAGCCAATGCAATACATGCAGGAAAGGATATTGGTATAGGACAGCGCATTGTGTCATTTTTAGTTGATAAAACAGTGTGTGGTAAATTAAGTTGGGTTTGAATGTGAATTTCAAGCAAGTTATGAACTCTGCACATCATGCACTCAGGAAGAAGTTATCTTAACGATGAAGAAGAAGAAGCCAGGGCAGGGGTGTTTAAAAACTGTGTCCTAACAGCAATGTATGCACCTAAAACTGCTCTGATGCATAAAGGACTGGTCAAAGCACCCAGAGTTCTGCCGATACCTAAGGCATCAGGTGGAACTATCCTATACCTCATTCCTGCCCTCGAAAGTCTCTCAGCGACGGGTTCACTGGCTGGTGGTGCTGAAGCTATCGCCAGAACAGTGAAGAACGCACAGACCTCCCAGGAGCAGCTAGAGGAAGCAAGAAGACATAGCCACATGATGGAAGCAGCAGCCATCAGAAAAGGTCTATACCTGAAGCCATACAAGAATGGACTAGGTCTCTTCATAAATTAAAAACAAACCTGTTAGATATCCTACCAGGTAGACCGCTTACAAATACATGCCTGCTAACGTTTTTCAGGAAAAAATTCAGCATTCCAAAATTCTGTGATGTGTTTATGTGGGATACATTACTGAAGACTGTGTGGAAATCTGGAGAATGTGGATTTGTGAATTTAGATGTTGCTGGGAGACCAGCAACCCACAGGGTGGCGTATTTTAAGAAAAATACCAATAACATCCACTATTTCAACTCATTTGGGGACGTGCAGCAGCCAGAAGAGTTACGATGATACTTCATCGACAGAAGACATGTATTCTGTAATTTTCATCTATACCAAGACTTTAATACCTACTTATGCGAGCATCTGTGGATAATGTTCCTCCTAAGATTTACAAAGAAGCATATATATATATATATATATATATATATATATATATATATATAAGTAGGGGGACAAGGGGGGGTGTCAGGGCACTCTGCATTGTTGCCAAATTTATTCAAGATGGCGGCGATGACATCCTCCAAGATGGCGGCATGTAGACTTGGCAACAGCGCATAACGTCATCCAAGATGGCGGCTTTTCGGGAAAATAGGCCAATTGTGCTATGTCCACTAACCTAACCTCAAGAACAAATGGCGCGACTTTTGAATTTTGGCGGGAAAATAGACCAATTGTGCTATGTCCACTAACCTAAGCCTCCAGAAGAAAAAATGGTGGGAAGTTTGAATTCCAACACAATAATGCATGCAAAAACCGTACTTGTCTTTATAATTATTGATTATTTATTATTATTTATATCATGCATGTGTGTATGCAATCCAACTGTGTTAGTTCATACCCTTGCCACCACCAGAGAGCGTCACCGTGACGTCATTAAAGATGGTTGATTTTGGCGGGAAGAAAGCCAATTGTGCTACCTCCACTGAACTACTATTACCGTTCTCCTGCACATTCAGTCTTTCCTGAGCTGTCGTTGACATGTGTTCAATCATAGAGATGGATCTGGGTGATAGGGCCGCCTTCAATAACTGCATTTCATGTAGACATTCGAGGGAGGACTTTAGCCACAGTTCACTACATGAGGTGTGGATGTGTATGATAATGGAGGAGTGTCAGAATAATAAGTACAAGAATTCTGTTCAGCATATTTCAGCAATGCAGAGGGATGGAGCCAGGATGCATCCTGTAACCAGCATATGCTCATGCGCATGCACAAACTGCAGGCTTATTTACCACCAAACATTCACTCTTCCAAAATGCAAGAAACGTTCAGTTGACACCAATTCGCTTCGGCGTAAACATATTCTTATACAACGAATATATCATTGAAGACCATCCTGCGGAATGTGTTTAATCGATGAGTTATTGGTGTTTGACCGCGATGAGTTTAACAGCAGTGTAGTTTGCAAGCATACAGCTGAGGACTGCCCCCATAACCTCCTACATGCTGAATGGAAACGTGCATTAATCCTGGAACATATGAATAAGAACAAGAACTCAGTCCTCCAAATAAATTCCCTCGAACGAAATGCTTTAAAACTGCATTACCCATCTCCTGGAAACATCTGCTACTGTTGGAACTGCCTACCTTTCCTAAAGCTCACATATAAGCTCCCAGCCCACAAGAAACGACTGCCTCCGATCCAGCAGAGCGACGAACTGATCTAGTTCACGAGTTCTCCACTAGAGGGCACTTCGATAGGTCATGTGTTCACCTCATTCAACCAATAGCAGCACAGCATCATGATGACGTAGTTGGCTTCTATATAAGGAGCACTCAGCAGCTCCTCCATCTCTGTTCCAGTCGGTCAAGATGAAGCGTCAGTCACCACCACAGCAGAATAGGAGGAGGAGCAAGCAGCACCAGAAAAGTAAGTCCTCAAATTATTATTATTATTATTGCTATTATTATTATTTCTCTACCAACGTCACATCATTTCTTATTAATATTCGTCTTAGTCCTCCAGCAGCTCCACCCATGACGCCAGCATCAGCAGGTGCCAGCATGTCCCGGTCCACGCAGGTGAAGGCCTCGGACTCGTCCATGCAGGATCCTGTAGCTCAGCTTCTCAGCATGCTGGAGGAGGATAGCCAGGTGTTCATGTCGGTGCCAGAGGCTGCGCTTGACAGGGCTTCACAGTACTGTGCTCCTTCGTACGCACCGTCCACTGATCATAATCTCACAAGGGACATCCTACCATACGTGCAAGAACAGCAGGCTAACAGTACTGGTGTGTATGTTGTGGATGAGAAGATACCGACCCCCACTTCACCTCAATCTTTACTATTCGCCTCAAGCTATGTGTTAACAGTTAGTGGTTCAAAACGCATCCATGTAGGACTTGAAGTTTCACAATACAGTAGCCTCTAAACGGTGTTAGTGCTGGAAAATGTGCTCAAAAATATTAAAGTGAAATTTTCTGACTACGAGTGGGATGAACTGTGTCGTTTAAAAACACACATCAAGAATCATATGACTATCGAATATTATCCATCCCACTTCTACCAGGACATGTACTGTGGCAGTCTAACTGTGAGATTTCTTTCAATGTATGATGATGCTACACTAAAAATTAAAAGTGCTGATGGTTATAGTATTTTCATGCGTCACCCCACTGTTGATAACTTGTTCAATTTAGACATGGCTCTAACTAGTACGATAGAGAGACTAAATAGATGGTCCCCATATGTTCAGGCAGTATACACCGACATCATTAACTGGCTTCACACATGTAGCATCCACATAGATGATATAGAACATTGTTTTAGTATGTGTATAACACCAGTGCCCAAGTCTTGTGCTATTCCTCGATTAAGTGTTGAAAATGTCGAACTCTAATTTACTGATGGAATACCGGAGTATTGTAATTCACCCATAACATTACGAGATATACGTGCTGAATTTCAAGCATACAAGAAGCAGCTGTTTTCCAAATACTGTACTTCTGCTGCACCGCTTAAAAAAGAATGTACTGATTTTTTTCTCATGCTGATCATATTTGTAAATATTTTAATAAATAAATATATTATTTTATAATATTAAATTTGTCATTGTGTGTTGTTTATTTGCCAACACAAAATGTCACCTACGTTAATCTACACTCCTGGAAATGGAAAAAAGAACACATTGACACCGGTGTGTCAGACCCACCATACTTGCTCCGGACACTGCGAGAGGGCTGTACAAGCAATGATCACACGCACGGCACAGCGGACACACCAGGAACCGCGGTGTTGGCCGTCGAATGGCGCTAGCTGCGCAGCATTTGTGCACCGCCGCCGTCAGTGTCACCCAGTTTGCCGTGGCATACGGAGCTCCATCGCAGTCTGTAACACTGGTAGCATGCCGCGACAGCGTGGACGTGAACCGTATGTGCAGTTGACGGACTTTGAGCGAGAGCGTATAGTGGGCATGCGGGAGGCCGGGTGGACGTACCGCCGAATTGCTCAACACGTGGGGCGTGAGGTCTCCACAGTACATCGATGTTGTCGCCAGTGGTCGGCGGAAGGTGCACGTGCCCGTCGATCTGGGACCGGACCGCAGCGACGCACGGATGCACGCCAAGACCGTAGGATCCTACGCAGTGCCGTAGGGGACCGCACCGCCACTTCCCAGCAAATTAGGGACACTGTTGCTCCTGGGGTATCGGCGAGGACCATTCGCAACCGTCTCCATGAAGCTGGGCTACGGTCCCGCACACCGTTAGGCCGTCTTCCGCTCACGCCCCAACATCGTGCAGCCCGCCTCCAGTGGTGTCGCGACAGGCGTGAATGGAGGGACGAATGGAGACGTGTCGTCTTCAGCGACGAGAGTTGCTTCTGCCTTGGTGCCAATGATGGTCGTATGCGTGTTTGGCGCCGTGCAGGTGAGCGCCACAATCAGGACTGCATACGACCGAGGCACACAGGGCCAACACCCGGCATCATGGTGTGGGGAGCGATCTCCTACACTGGCCGTACACCACTGGTGATCGTCGAGGGGACACTGAATAGTGCACGGTACATCCAAACCGTCATCGAACCCATCGTTCTACCATTCCTAGACCGGCAAGGGAACTTGCTGTTCCAACAGGACAATGCACGTCCGCATGTATCCCGTGCCACCCAACGTGCTCTAGAAGGTGTAAGTCAACTACCCTGGCCAGCAAGATCTCCGGATCTGTCCCCCATTGAGCATGTTTGGGACTGGATGAAGCGTCGTCTCACGCGGTCTGCACGTCCAGCACGAACGCTGGTCCAACTGAGGCGCCAGGTGGAAATGGCATGGCAAGCCGTTCCACAGGACTACATCCAGCATCTCTACGATCGTCTCCATGGGAGAATAGCAGCCTGCATTGCTGCGAAAGGTGGATATACACTGTACTAGTGCCGACATTGTGCATGCTCTGTTACCTGTGTCTATGTGCCTGTGGTTCTGTCAGTGTGATCATGTGATGTATCTGACCCCAGGAATGTGTCAATAAAGTTTCCCCTTCCTGGGACAATGAATTCACGGTGTTCTTATTTCAATTTCCAG
Source organism: Schistocerca nitens (assembly GCF_023898315.1). NCBI lineage: Eukaryota > Metazoa > Arthropoda > Insecta > Orthoptera > Acrididae > Schistocerca > Schistocerca nitens. Next base: position 865,304,299 of record NC_064616.1, on the reverse strand, counting down.
GAGTGTATATGACTACCAGCCCCTTTAAATATACCACCTCGAGTTCATTCCACTGTGTAGCCGCTGTAGCTCAGTTGGTAAGGTGACTGCTCTATAGTGACTACACACAAACACATATTTTTAATCACATAAAAGCGTATTCCACACCTTGACCTACCACTGCAGGTATCATGGCGGGCTGGGTGAAACACCCTCGCCTCAAGCGCTTTGTTGTAGGTGACTGGTCCTGTAATGATGACCAAGACCAGAAGACCAACAAGAATGGACCACTCCTTCCCGACAGCATAAGAGCTATAATTGCAGGTCCATCCAGCTGTGGTAAGACAAATGTCCTCACGGCTCTGTCAACGCACATAGACGGAGTCCGCTTCGAGCACCTTTTCGTCTTCTCCAAAACACTCTTTTAGCCCAAGTACCAGTTACTGAAGAAAATATTAGATGGAGTAGACGGTGTAACGTACAGAGCCTTTAGTGAAAGCGACGACGTCCCCCCACCTGAAGAGGTAAAGCCTAACACAGCGTTCATATTTGACGATGTCGCTGTTGAAAAGCAAGATCAAATCCGTAAATATTTCTACTTTGGCCGTCATATGGGTGTTAATGTATTTTATCTGAGTCAAACTGAGAGGCATCCACAAGCCTTGCTCATACTGTGGCATCAAGCAGTCAGGCCTGCAAGATGAGTGGTCTGCCAAGCGAGTGGATTCATTCTTATTTATCGAGTAACATGAACTCTCGTACTCACAATTAAGTTACAAAATATCCTCCTGTATGAATAATACGCAACGGAAACGCACATCTGACTATCAGTAATTTACAGAACTCTGACTGTTCACTACGCACTGGCAATACCACATTTTCTTTCTTTTTTATTTAACGGCTTTTATCAACACGTGGCCGTCGCACTGAATATGAGTGGCGCACACATTATAAATTCTGGATATCGTGACAACATACAAGTCGAAGGAAAAGGCCACCAATCTTTTTCTTTTCACTATCTTATTTATTCCGATAAATTCTATAACCTAAACACACAAATTCTATTACCTACAACAATAACACATGAGAAATTCCGCCCAGTGGGCATGGCTTTACATTGGTGAACCTCTATCGTATGGTCTCGTAATTATTTAACGCTACAGTGCACTTTCTGGATAGGATGGTGGATCTTTTATTATTTCTCACATTTCGACTCTCACAATCATCATCACGAAACTATCCTCCAGATCGAGCGGTACAGAAGGAACAAGCATAACCCACTAATCTTTTGAAACTACCTTGCTACTCTCCCATGCAAACCACACATACCCAAATTACATGACATACATCACACTACAATATGAAATACAAAATACTAAATAGTCACAACACTATCACTTTCAGCTTTCCCACTTCAATTAATATTTATCCCAGTTTCACACGACACTGCCCCACTTCGTAATTCTACTTTCCTACTATGAACTCTGGAGATATATGCACGTCTTCCTGTGCAATGCAAGCCAAGTGGCGTTGCTGGACAGACGGCTGACTCACCTTGCTTCGCTCTCAGAGTATTATAGTTTGAATCAAGCGTCACATGGAAACATATCACGCAAAGTAATATTAAGAACATATTCATCACACGCATGAGTCCTCAACTGATACCATGGACGAGTACTTCTCTTTATCCTTTGTCTCATACACAGATTGAGACTCACACAGTACTCACCACGTGGAAGTACTCGCCTCTAATTTCAAGTCCTGCACATGCTATTTCTTAAATATTTCAACTTATAGTACACACGCTAGTAATTCAGCTTAACTTAAGCACACGGAAGTATTTCAACTTATTGCTACACGTGGTTTCATTGTGACCGTTGGTCACTTCCGAAGATTACTACGATCCCATTAATATTACCTGCCTGACATTTAATTCTCCCCACAAAAGTTCCTGAAATAGAGAAATTATTATTTCAAACTACTCTTAAATATTCCACATGCATACCATGTCTCCACTCTTTTCTCTTTACGGAGCACAACTAAGACAGTTCTTAACAGCACAAGATCCAGTGGCAGAGTGCTGAAACATGGCCGTTCTTCAGGTTCTCTCGCACCTCTGTCGAAGTGGGGGAGCACCTTGCTACCGTATTGGTCAGCCACATTTCAGGCGCTCAAAGCTCAGGTAAATTTCATCTCTTTGGTCCCACCAAAGGTGGCCAAAGGATCGTCTCAAAGATGATCATATATTCACATTCACTATCTGCGGTTAGCAGACGACCATACATTCATTCATTTCACAGATCTCACCAAACTGGATGTATGGATTTATTTTGTGGGAGTGCACATGTGATCAATTAAATAAATAAATTGTCATTCTTTCCCACACCGGTATCCGGCTTCGCTGTATTAATTGAAATTGAGTTATTATTAGAAAAAAACGTGTTGTTCTGACAAAAATAATGAAGTATGTTGTACCTATTTTCAACGTAGGGCGGTACTGTACGCTTTCAAAACGTATTCCAGCATCCCAAACCAGCTGGTGAGGGACAACACAAATCTCATTATAGCATTCAAACAAGACAAGCTCAATTTAAAGCACATTTACCATGCTCACGTAGGGACTGACATGTCGTACAATGAATTTGTAAAGATATGTGCTAATTGCTGGAACCACTCACAATACGGCTTTCTCGTTATTGATAAAACCCGTAAATTAAATGACGGTAGGTATAGCCGGAACTTCCAAGACTTTCTCCATATATATAAACGTACGAAAATACCTTATCCCATCAGTTAACACTTCACCATGGACAAATTCGCACGCATGGCGGACGCTCAGCCTGAGAGATTAGGTGTGCAAAGACAGAATGCCCGAATGTACACTGATATCAAATTTAAAAATCTTGAGTCCAGACTAGTTAAAGTTGCAAGGGAATTAAAGCACACCCAGAAACTTCTTGCCATTAACCAAAACCGGATAGAGAACAGAATTAGCGCAATTGAGGGCCAGATAGAAGCCTAGGCCGTTGTTATTGAAGAAGGTGGTGTAGGAAAAAAGGAGATGTCGACAAAGCATAAAGTCATTCAGGCGAGCAAAGCAGTTCGAGAGAAATTACGTTTGCTGAAGTTGGGACATATAGATCGCGAGCAAACACTAAATAAAACTTTTAAACCTGTTACCGAATCTATCGCCAAAATAGCTTTGCATAATAATGACCCAATCGCAGAATTCACCAACCAGTATCCGACCATTAAGATAGAGAGAAAATTTGGTGTCAGCAGAGCGAGACCGTACATGCTAGGCTCTCAAACTACTCCTGGAAATTGAAATAAGAACACCGTGAATTCATTGTCCCAGGAAGGGGAAACTTTATTGACACATTCCTGGGGTCAGATACATCACATGATCACACTGACAGAACCACAGGCACATAGACACAGGCAACAGAGCATGCACAATGTCGGCACTAGTACAGTGTATATCCACCTTTCGCAGCAATAAAGGCTGCTATTCTCCCATGGAGACGATCGTAGAGATGCTGGATGTAGTCCTGTGGAACGGCTTGCCATGCCATTTACACCTGGCGCCTCAGTTGGACCAGCGTTCGTGCTGGACGTGCAGACCGCGTGAGACGACGCTTCATCCAGTCCCAAACATGCTCAATGGGGGACAGATCCGGAGATCTTGCTGGCCAGGGTAGTTGACTTACACCTTCTAGAGCACGTTGGGTGGCACGGGATACATGCGGACGTGCATTGTCCTGTTGGAACAGCAAGTTCCCTTGCCGGTCTAGGAATGGTAGAACGATGGGTTCGATGACGGTTTGGATGTACCGTGCACTATTCAGTGTCCCCTCGACGATCACCAGTGGTGTACGGCCAGTGTAGGAGATCGCTCCCCACACCATGATGCCGGGTGTTGGCCCTGTGTGCCTCGGTCGTATGCAGTCCTGATTGTGGCGCTCACCTGCACGGCGCCAAACACGCGTACGACCATCATTGGCACCAAGGCAGAAGCGACTCTCATCGCTGAAGACGACACGTCTCCATTCGTCCCTCCATTCACGCCTGTCGCGACACCACTGGAGGCGGGCTGCACGATGTTGGGGCGTGAGCGGAAGACGGCCTAACGGTGTGCGGGACCGTAGCCCAGCTTCATGGAGACGGTTGCGAATGGTCCTCGCCGATACCCCAGGAGCAACAGTGTCCCTAATTTGCTGGGAAGTGGCGGTGCGGTCCCCTACGGCACTGCGTAGGATCCTACGGTCTTGGCGTGCATCCGTGCGTCGCTGCGGTCCGGTCCCAGGTCGACGGGCACGTGCACCTTCCGCCGACCACTGGCGACAACATCGATGTACTGTGGAGACCTCACGCCCCACGTGTTGAGCAATTCGGCGGTACGTCCACCCGGGCTCCCGCATGCCCACTATACGCCCTCGCTCAAAGTCCGTCAACTGCACATACGGTTCACGTCCACGCTGTCGCGGCATGCTACCAGTGTTAAAGACTGCGATGGAGCTCCGTATGCCACGGCAAACTGGCTGACACTGACGGCGGCGGCGGTGCACAAATGCTGCGCAGCTAGCGCCATTCGACGGCCAACACCGCGGTTCCTGGTGTGTCCGCTGTGCCGTGCGTGTGATCATTGCTTGTACAGCCCTCTCGCACTGTCCGGAGCAAGTATGGTGGGTCTGACACACCGGTGTCAATGTGTTCCTTTTTCCATTTCCAGGAGTGTATAACTTTATCCGATAGCACAATGCGCATCGGGGATACAGAGTTTAAAAGAACACCTGGCTTAATGAACCTAATCTTCCTAAGGCCATCAAAAAACTTAAAATACTCTGCCGATGATCGGAAAGTCTATCGGGAAATACTTAACTTGACTGATCTGTATAAAAATCCCGACGAAACACTGAAAAAACCTGAAAACTCTAACTACACTACCATCGTACAACCTTTACTCAGTGAGCAAGCTAAAAGCGTCGGTGAGGGTGTAGACTTCCAGCATAAAGGAGTGAGCAATCAAGTCGCACAGTATATACTGTATATTACGATGACCCAGATGAACTAATAGACAGACTTCGATTGTTGATGGCTTCGGCTGCTGCGGGCAATAGAGCTCATCCGAATGAGGTTGTATCCATAATCTCCGAGCTTCGAGAGAGAGAGGTATCATTGAATAAGTATGGAGACCGTGGTTCGAGAACTGCACAAGCCAGCATGCAAAACATACCCTCGTAGGCATGTCATGATTAAAGGGCTGGATGACCTGTGGCAAGCTGATCTTGTAGAAATGAATCGATATTCACCTCATAATAATGGATTCAAATACATTTTAATTCTTGTACTTATTGCTCTGACACTCCTCCATTATCATACGCTTCCACACCTCATGTAGTGAACTGTGGCTAAAGTTATTGGTACATACTCTAAATTCGCATGGGCATTACCTGTGAAAACGAAAACCGGTAGAGATGTTGCTGTGGTGTTTGAGCGTGTGCTGCAGACAGGAACGAATCGATGCCCGGCCAATCTTCAAACCGATCACGGTGGAGAGTTTTACAATGAACATTTCAACACTGTGATGGAACGGTATGGCATACACCACTACTCCACGTTTACCCACCTTAAAGCTAGTATCGTCGAGCGGTTGAACAGAACAGTCAAAGCTCAAATGTGGATGCAGTTTAATGGGCTCTGAGCACTATGGGACTTAACTTCTGAGGTCATCAGTCCCCTAGAACTTAGAACTACTTAAACCTAACTAATCTAAGGACATCACACACATCCATGCCGGAGGCAGGATTCGAACCTGCGACCGTAGCGATCGCGCGGTTCCAGACTGTAGCGCCTAGAACCGCTCGGCCACTCCGGCCGGCGGATGCAGTTTAATCTTCGCGGTTCGTACACGTGGGTGGATATCCTCCCACAGATAATTGCAAAGTATAATCGAACCAAACAGTACAATACAAATGAGACCGATCGATGTTCGCGATAATTCACTCATGGACACAGTATATTTCGGGATTAAAATGTGCGACCCTCGCAAACAGAGGTTCAATATAGGCGACGTAGTACGTACTTCAAAACACAAGACAGCGTTCGAGAAATCGTACTTACCAATTTGGTCGGCTGAGATATTCACAGTATCCGAAGTGCAGCGAACCAACCATAGGACATATATCTTAGAGGACGGCAAGGACGAAGAAATTGCAGGATGCTTTTACACGGAGGAATTGCAGAAGGGTTCTGAACCAGATGTATTTCTCATCGAGCGCGTGATAAGACGTCGTGGGAATAGAACACTGGTTAAATGGCTAGGATTTCCATCATCAGAAAAGAGTTGGATCGAAGCTGACATGTATATAACAGGGAGAGTAGACCTCTATCTCCTCAGTAGCGTACCATGCACAGTAGGAGGCACATCATAATAAGAGGTGGAGGTGGTGTTCTCGACAAGTTGCCTGTTGAATTGCCCATTCCCGGATATAACTTCTGTGGGCCTGAAACAAAGCTTCAGAAGCGCCTGGCACGAGGCGATAAAGGTATTAACCTACTAGACGAAGCCTGCCTTGAGCACGACCTCGCATACGCAGCAAATAAGGATCTCCCAGCACGCCACGTCGCCGACCAGATATTAGCAGATAAAGCCAAGCAAATAAGGCGAAGAAAGGTCTCCGAATAGGCCAACGCGTTGCTGTATTCATGGTTGATAAAACCATGCGTGGAAAAATTAAGTTGGGCTTGGGTGTGATGAATTTCAAACGAATTATGAAAGCAGTGCGAACAGCTTTGCGAGCGAAGAAGAACAGGAAGAAGAACAACAAACCCGGTTGTTTGAAAAACTGTATTCTCACCTCGATGTCTGCAGCTAAACGTGTGTTGAATGGTGGGAGCAAGAAGAAAAACACGACTTCAATTAAACCACCTAGGGTCCTACCACTACCAAAGACTTCGGGTGGAATTATCCCGTTCCTCGTTACAGCCCTTGCAGCCCTATCCACTGTAGGTTCACTTACAGGCGGGGCCGCAGCTGTCGCCAAAACGGTCAAAAACGCACAGAATCCACAAGCCCAACTAGAGGAAGCCAGAAGACATAATCGCGCTACGGAGGCAGCAGCTATCGGAAAAGTCCTCTACTTGAAACCATTCAGGAAAGGACTAGGTCCCTTCATAAATAAAAAAAAGTCCGTTAGTTATCCTACCCGACCGAGCGCTCACGAATAAAGATCTAGTTAAAATTCTTAAACAAAAACTTCACATTCGTGGATTCCGCGGCGTCTTTATGCGGAATACATTACCGCAGACCATGTGGCGGACTAATGAGTGCGGAATTGTAAATTTAGATGTTGCTGGCGGTCCAGGGGCCCATTGGGTTGCGTATGTTAAGAAAAGTCCAAATACAGTTCAGTATTTCGATTCATTCGGTGATTTAAGCCGCCTGAAGAATTACAACGATACTTCACCAGCAAAAGACGCATCTTCTACAATTTCCGGCGACATCAGGACATCAGGACTTTAACACATATCTCTGTGGTCATCTCTGCGTTATGTTCCTCAACACAGCGACGGCGAACCACCCCTAGAATGCGTCATCGTCAGATCATGTGCGCGATATATAAAAGAGCTGTCATTGAACACATGACCATCATTTGATGTTTAGATGCAATGCCGTACACTCTGACTTTAAAAAAGCGAGGATCAGTATTACGCGCAAATTACTTTCCGCCGATTGATTTAAGTGCAGGGGACTGGAGTATTGCACTGATTGGTCTAGAGACGTATAACAGCATTCCAAATATTACACAGAGCAACAATAAACTACATCTTGAAATTGACGGCCGGAAGGAGATTCTACAAATAAAACCTGGTGCCTACGATACTGATGATTTAAACGTACTCTTAAAACAGTCAGGAAAAGGTATTGAACTACGGGCAAACATTAATACCCTTAAATCTGAAATACGGACAGAGAGTGCTACGATCGACTTTACACAGAGACATTCAGTTGGTCCACTGCTAGGTTTTGCGAAGGATCGTGTTTTGGTGAAGGACGGAAGTAAATTTTACGCATCAGATCATGCTGTAGATATACTCCCAGTGAGTACAATCCACGTTGAGTGTAATATTGCCACAAACTCATACCTGAACAATAAATTGATTCACTCAATTTTCGGATTCTTTCCTACAGTCGGCACAGGGTATAAAATAGTTCAAGCCCCCACAAACGCTATATATCTCCCAATGACTGTTCAGACACTGGACTACCTTGAACTGCGTATTGTGGACCAGAATGGCTCAAATGGCTCTGAGCACTATGGGACTCAACTGCTGTGGTCATAAGTCTCCTAGAACTTAGAACTACTTAAACCTAACTAACCTAAGGACATCACACACATCCATGCCCGAGGTAGGATTCGAACCTGCGACCTAGCGGTCAGCGGTTCCATACTGTAGCGCCTTTAACCGCTCGGCCACTCCGGCCGGCTGTGGACCAGAATAATCAGCTTGTTAACTTTAGAGGAGAAGAGATCATTGTATGCCTGCATCTAAGGCGAGATGGGAATAAGGTATAAAGCAAGCACACCAGGCTCACAACTCGTCTGTGCAACGCGGAAGGGCAAGGTGATAACACGCCTTAATTACGAATTCCTCATTTCAGCAGGTTTAAAACCCCAGAATGACGTCGCTCAACGTAACTCAGTCCATAGAGTATGATGACCGAATTATTAGTCAAGAATACCACTCACACAAACCCTACGCTTTAAGCACATTTAACAAAAATGATGAAATTAGGATTGTTATCCAGCATCAGGACGCAGTAACACTGCCTAGCAAGAGTTTCCTCTATCTGGACTACACATTTAAGAAAGCTGACGGGGCTGCCGTAGCGCTCTCGAAGCTCACTCGAAATGCCGTAGCATTCCTGTTTCAAGAGGCACGCTATGAACTCAACGGAATTGAAATAGACCGAACACATAATGTTGTTATTACATCAGCCCTTAAGACGTACGTTTCAGCCTCACCCTCTGATTCAAACAGTTTGGAAAATGCTGGGTGGTTCATAGATGCAGCGGATGGGGAGGGTGGACAAAGCTGATTTACCGCGTGCGTGCCACTAAAAATGCTTATGGGTTATTTTGAGGATATGCAGCGAATAATTATCAACACTAAACAGGAACTTATTTTGGTGAGAAGTGCAAGTGACGTGAATTCATTCTCTCAAACAGCTGCAGAGAATGTTCAAATCAAGATTAATAGCATGTCATGGAAAATGCTTCACATCACCATTGCTGACGAGGAGTGCTTGAAGCTCTTAAAAGTTCTGAATGCTGGCACCTACCTACCACTAACTCATGGGAGCTTTTTGAATACCCAGTCCTACCTACAGCGTCCACACATACTTGGGCTATTAAAACATCAGTGCAGTTGGAAGCACCGCGATTCATCATACTCGCATTTCAAACTCAAAGGCGTGCTAATGTATCAAAGGACTCAACTGAATTTGACCACTGCAAATTAAGTAACGCCAGAGTCTACTTGAATTCAGAATACTACCCATATGAGAATCTACATCTACAGTGGGACAGCAATGTATACAGTCTGGCATTTGATATGTATGCGAGATTCCGAGCATCTTACTACGAAGGTGTTGAAAATGAAGGATTCCTACTCAGCCCACAGAGTTTCAAGAAGCTAGCGCCAATAATCGTGACTGACTGTTCAAAACAGAATGAGATAATTAAATCAGGACCTATAGATGTACGGATTGAATTTGAATCTTCAGCAAATTTCCTGATCAGACTTCGGCATATGCTCTCGTTCTGCATGATCGTCTCGTTAACTACTGTCCGCTCATTGGTGTAGTGCAACGAGTTGTATAAATTAATACGCACTCAGCTAGCTCTAGCGTAGATCACGATGTTACCTGAAGATGTGAGGATCATAGCTGACGTTCAAGAATTTTACTATGATGAGTGCAGGCGTTTCATAATTAAAGACTGTGCATTAATAGCATTCACGCAAAGTGATGGAGTAACAGGAACATTTGTATCAAGAGCTGAATCGCTGAAACCATTTAAAGACGTCAAGTGCAATAAGACAGTCAGAAGCGCGATGTGGCTAACAAAAGTCTATCATGGGATTATGTGGGATGACCCTGGCATCTCTTATCAACATTTTCTGCAATTGCTGAGAGTATTTGATCACAAGGAGACAATAACCTACATTAAAGGCGATGAGAAGAGTAGCTGGCTGCGTCGAATATTCAAATATGCGGCTATCCAGAACCTGGAATACTACGATTGTCCATCTATCCATCAACTTAGACAGTGAACGTGTGAAGAAGAAAAAAATAGTTGTGTGTCTGCATCTGAAAATGTAAAATTACTTTTAAAATGGCTCACAAATAAATAAATAATTTTTTTTCTCCATAGGAAAACTTGTTGTTTTTTTTCTTTCTGTGACACCAACTTCCATAGAAGTAAGTTTGTTGGTGATACTGTGCGTGAAGCGAATTCCACTGGAGCTGTCTGAGCCAGTTTACCTGCTTCCACCTCGCCGGCACGGCGATGAGTCAACCGTTGAAAGTGACAGGACTTGAAAGAGAGAGTGCTAGGGTCGGCTTGGCCAGATGCCCGCCGTTTAAAGTGACAGGACCACAAAGAAAGTGGCGGGCTCTGTTTGTGACCGGCGAATGAAGTCCAGCACGCGTCATTCAGATCTCATCTCTGTCTTCAAATCAGTAAAAACCTTATAGGTCTCTCTCTGTGCCAGTGCAACATATATGGATCATGATTGAGGGTGAAATAATAACAAACTCGGGCAATTTTTTTACAATAAAATAATTAAATTTATTATTCAATTCAGATTTTTTAACATTTTTTTGCGACATATCAGTTTACAGTAAAATGATTCACTCTTTTTTTCACATTATATGAGTTTACAGATACATAATTTGTCTTCAAGTATAAATATGAAAGTTCTGATCTTTGCAGATACGTGTTTTTACATTATTCATAAATATATAAGCATTGTTCAGAGATAACTCTCTCGTTACAAAAAGGTACGGCCAAACTTTCAGGAAACATTCCTCACACACAACGAAAGAAAATATGTTATGTGGATATATATATATATATATATATATATATATATATATATATATATATATATATATTGGTGTTTTGCCCTTAAAGAGCGCATTTGGACTAAACTACATGACCAGTTCCTTTTGCTGCCTTCCTTGCTGCCCAAACTTCCCTCATTCGCTCGCTGTGTTTCTGTTTCCAGGCCCCTGTCCATGCTTCTTGTTGGCTTTGTGTCTTCGGCTTCATCTTGATTGCGTTTTTGGTTGCCCATATTTCTTTCATCTTCCGGCCGTGATCTTGCTTGCGTTCTTCGGTCCATTTTACACCTGTTCGTTTGTCACATTGTATCTCACGTAGTTTACTTTTCTTAATGATGTTTCTGAATTTTATTCTGTCGTTTATTGTGTCTGCTGTTATGTTGAGTTGGTTCATGTCGTTTTTTACCTCTGCCACCCATGTGTTGTTTGTAGTGGTTACCCAGTCAAAGATCTGTTTGGTCAGTCTGTGTGATGACATTCTGTATAGGTGTCCATAGAATTGTATATAAAGAATTTAATTGGCGGAACTCACATTCTTAAAAAACTAGTTCTGACTGGACGGCTAGCGGCAGGTGAAACTTACAACTACTACTAAGATCAAAGCAGATACAAACTGCGAAAATTATATTTTCGTCGTCTTCTATTTGATTATAAGAGGTGTAAAATTTTTATCTGTTTTCAGTCATATAGCCATTGACTAGTAATAGTGGCGAAAAAATATACAGTCTACTAGATGCGTAGATAATACAGGGTGTTTAAAAAATGACCGGTATATTTGAAACGGCAATAAAAACTAAACGAGCAGCGATAGAAATACACCGTTTGTTGCAATATGCTTGGGACAACAGTACATTTTCAGGCGGACAAACTTTCGAAATTACAGTAGTTACAATTTTCAACAACAGATGGCGCTGCAAGTGATGTGAAAGATATAGAAGACAACGCCGTCTGTGGGTGCGCCATTCTGTACGTCGTCTTTCTGCTGTAAGCGTGTGCTGTTCACAACGTGCAAGTGTGCTGTAGACAACATGGTTTATTCCTTAGAACAGAGGATTTTTCTGGTGTTGGAATTCCACCACCTAGAACACAGTGTTGTTGCAACAAGACGAAGTTTTCAACGGAGGTTTAATGTAACCAAAGGACCGAAAAGCGATACAATAAAGGATTTGTTTGAAAAATTTCAACGGACTGGGAACGTGACGGATGAACGTGCTGGAAAGGTAGGGCGACCGCGTACGGCAACCACAGAGGGCAACGCGCAGCTAGTGCAGCAGGTGATCCAACAGCGGCCTCAGGTTTCCGTTCGCCGTGTTGCAGCTGCGGTCCGAATGACGCCAACGTCCACGTATCGTCTCATGCGCCAGAGTTTACACCTCTATCCATACAAAATTCAAACGCGGCAAACCCTCAGCGCCGCTACCATTGCTGCACGAGAGACATTCGCTAACGATATAGTGCACAGGATTGATGACGGCGATATGCATGTGGGCAGCATTTGGTTTACTGACGAAGCTTATTTTTACCTGGACGGCTTCGTCAATAAACAGAACTGGCGCATATGGGGAACCGAAAAGCCCCATGTTGCAGACCCATCGTCCCTGCATCCTCAAAAAGTACTGGTCTGGGCCGCCATTTGTTCCAAAGGAATCATTGGCCCATTTTTCAGATCCGAAACTATTACTGCATCACGCTATCTGGACATTCTTCGTGAATTTGTGGCGGTACAAACTGCCTTAGACGACACTGCGAACACCTCGTGGTTTATGCAAGATGGTGCCCGGCCACATCGCACGGCCGACGTCTTTAATTTCCTGAATGAATATTTCGATGATTGTGTACTTGCTTTGGGCTATCCGAAACATACAGGAGGCGGCGTGGATTGGCCTCCCTATTCGCCAGACATGAACCCCTGTGACTTCTTTCTGTGGGGACACTTGAAAGACCAGGTCTACCGCCAGAATCCAGAAACAATTGAACAGCTGAAGCAGTACATCTCATCTGCATGTGAAGCCATTCCGCCAGACACGTTGTCAAAGGTTTCGGGTAATTTCATTCAGAGACTACACCATATTATTGCTACGCATGGTGGATATGTGGAAAATATCGTACTATAGAGCTTCCCAGACCGCAGCGCCATCTGTTGTTGAAAATTGTAACTACTGTAATTTCGAAAGTTTGTCTGCCTGAAAATGTACTGTTGTCCCAAGCATATTGCAACAAACGGTGTATTTCTATCGCTGCTCGTTTAGTTTTTATTGCCGTTTCAAATATACCGGTCATTTTTGAAACACCCTGTAACTGTTCAGAGGAGAAATAGTTGAGACACCTTAAACAAATGTTTTTTACACCGTTTGTCACTTAACTGGGAATAAAGCAGGCGGGACATGTCCTCGATCCAGACGTAGTGATAATTATCACCTTCAGAGAAGAGCAGCATATTTACATGCAGTTCACGCTCACCGGCAAATTTGGAGAAGTGGAGAGGTCATATAACAACATGCTTGTCTTGCTCGTCTGACTTGCTTTTCTTCTTCTCCATGCCATAAACGTGTACTGATATTCCGGTATTTTGTGCCTCGAATTTAGGTATGCCCTGGATCTTCACGGGGAACTCAATACCGTCAAAGTTATTATATGTGTTAATATCACTGACTTTGTATGTACCTGGACGACGACGGCAATCTCTATAATTATACTTTCTATCACAAGCCAGGATTGACCATGCAAAACAAGTCTGATCTTTTGAATTTTGGACATTAATGCACGCCCTCTTGTTAGCTATATCTTTAGGGAGCTTCATATAGCTAGACCCTCCATTTAATGGATCGTGGACATGTATATGGATGTCCAGGTGTAGAATTCTGCTGAGTGCCTTAGCTGAGCCGTTGAATTCCATCTCGGAAAACCGCCCCAATTGACACTCAAGGTGGATTTACGAAACCACTCAGCGATCGATGTGCTCCGCGTTATCACACCATTATCCTCCTAAAGATAATGGATGCTGGTCTCTCCATCACCAGACTAATCTTTGGGGGGGGGGGGGGGTGCGATAACTCAATGCAGAGCACTGCACTGCACTTAACGGCGGGATAACGCGGATTATCGACTACCTTGAGGAGCTCGGTTTCTAGGACAGGGAGGCACGCGTTAAAAAATCCAACAGGGTCGCGGTATCCCCCTGCCGGGCTTTCGATCCTAGTGACCGAGATACGCTCCTCGAAGGTGTACTGTGGTATGGTGTCACCGACCTGATCTACTTCACTAAAATGGCGGGAGAGAGAACTGCCACTAGCCACATGTTCACTAATACTAGAGCTATAAGTAGGTGAGACGCGCTGTACCTCACACAATGGAGGTAATGCACGTGCTGGCAGCTGCGAGGGACCAGCAGGCGTGCCCCAGTGTGAGCAGCCGGGGGTGGGGTCCGTGAAGGCGGCTGACGCACATGGTGGCCGGGGAGAAGTCCCAGCGGGAGAGCGGTTGGGCACTGCTTCGGAGGCCTTGACAGAAGCGGCAGAAGGGGCGCTTTGAGCGGCGATGCACGTCTCCGGGGGCGCTGCTGATTTGCCGGTTTAGCCGCCGCGACAGGCACGCGCGTAACAGCGTGCTGAGAGTCGATCTCTGTAGAGATTAAGTAAATAAGTACATTGTATACATACGTAAATTGTAACGATCACACACATGGTTATAAGGAGAGGGACTAATTACCTTTTTGGCACTGACTCCAAGGTGTGAACAATTCATCGGGGCAATCTACTGCTCTCTCAAAAATCTCATTGAGCTCATCGTCCATTAATTGTTTATAATCATCTAGAACAAACAAACAAGATATTTTACAAATAGAATTGGGCCGGCCGGAGTGGCCGAGCGGTTCTAGGCGCTACAGTCTGGAACCGCGCGACCGCTACGGTCGCAGGTTCGAATCCTGCCTCGGGCATGGATGTGTGTGATGTCCTTAGGTTAGTTAGGTTTAAGTAGTTCTAAGTTCTAGGGGACTGATGACCTCAGATGTTAAGTCCCATAGTGCTCAGAGCCATTTGAACCATTTGAGAATTGTTAGAGAAAAAGAAATAAGTATATTATTATTATTATTATTATTATTATTATTAAAGTTAGGTATTTTAACAAAAAAAAAATAAACTTACGAGTGGGCTATTGTTGTTGTTCTATTTGCCGTTGAATGGTCCCGATCTCACGATCAATGGCTATGAGATCATCAATCGGGTTTCCTGTAACAGAACGAAATAAAAATTTTAGTTATTTTTTAAAAATAAAGGATAGATAGAGTCAAAGAAGATTTATTTTTCAGTATACTCACGTGAGTGGCAGTGTTCTGGAGCTGGAGGCTGAACCCAATTATGTAGGGAGCTACGTGGGACAGCTCCGAGCTCTGCTTCTAGCTCGATCTGGAATTGCCTTAAGTGATCTAGAAACAACGATAAACAATAACAAGTACTAAATAAGAAAACAATGGTTAATATAAACGATGAACAAGCTAGAATTAAAATTATACTCATAGGGCAATTCCGGCTGTGGCTGGAGCACTGGGGTCTGTTGGCCTCCAGCCTGCCCCTCAGACTCGATGATAAAGTCCGCGAGTTCAGCTATAACAATGAGACATATAATTAATAAGGAGAATATATAAGATATAAAGGAAAAATTATAATGAAAAAATAAATTATTTACTTACTCGATAATGGCGAATCGTGGAGTCTAAGACTCTTCGCAGCAGACTCCTGGGTGTTGTTAACGTGCTTCATCTTAACAAAACAGATACAGCACACACACACACACACACACACACACACACACACACGAGAACAAACGCACGATGCGGCGAAGAGTGAGAAAGATGACCAGGGGGTGACTCCTTATATAAGTGTGATGACGTAGTATCACATGATCTTAGGATGAACGAATGGCTGTTGAGAATTCTGTGGGGGTGGCGAATGAGTTCACTAGCGCCCCTAGTAGCTGAAAGCTGAACTAGTCAGATGGTTCCTGGACATGGTGAAGGGTTGAGCATTTTATAAAATTATCGAAAAATAATTGATCGTATTTAGACTGGAGAGTGAATTGAGGATTTGAGATAATAAAGTGTGTTAGGATGGGTGATTTATTATTAAAAGTATGTTATATAGGTGTAATTGGATGTTGATGCTATTAAGAATGGCGCTGAAGGAAATGTTTTGGAGATGAATATTGTTAGCTGTTTTTTTTTTTTTTTTCTTGGTAAAGAGAAGGTTAAGTATTTGTGAGCAGATATATAGAATTTGGTTGAGTTCTTATTTTGTGCAGATGGGGATTTGAGTTGCGAACTTCGCGTTAGATCGATTTGCAGATAGGAGTAGCTACGAGCGCGCGATGGATTGCAGTAGTCGCGGTTGACTTCATGTGGAGCGAGCGATGTTGTTGGCTTAGGTACTGGAAGGCGTGCTCTTCCATCTCCTAGATGGCGTGGATTGAACAACCGTACTCGGTTCATAGTTAGAATATTTACAGAGGAGTATGTCGGACGAGAGTATAAAGGTGGAGACCGAGACATGGGTGGCCTCGCGCTCGTGGCACGAGAGAGAGAGGCAAAGGTGACTTAGGTTAGCGTCTTTGTTTGCTAGAGGAGGAGTACACATTAGTACATGTTAGCGAATAAACATGGATCGGTAAGGGGATGTAGTGGTCAGTAGAGAGTTTAACTATTTCATTCGAAGTCCAGGTGGACGAAAATTGATTCGAGATCGATGTGGACTTTGCGTTTTCTAACGAGAGAGGTTAATTAATTGGTCGAGGTCGATTTAATTAAGTAGTGATGGGCAGTTTGTGTTAAATTGATTGCGCACTCGCCTAGGGACGTGCGATCGCTCATGTATACAGGAATGTGTTGGCAATGGAAGGATATCGTTTGGATTATGAGAATAGGGTGATCATTTAAGTTGCGACAGAACACACTTGCTGTTGTGGAAGTTTTCAGTCTTAAGGAAATAGCTTTTGGCGCGAAAAGCGTGGCAGTGCGTTCTTTGTCCGAGAAACACACGTAGTAGATGGTGAGCGGTTGGTCTTGGCAGGTACTAACTTGTTAGTGAAAAAGAATTTTGGCGGGAAACGTGTAGACAGCATCTGTGAGCAAAACAAGTTATTACAAGGGCGGTCGTGAGGTAGGTATGGACAGAGTGCAACGTGTCCTGCAGGAAGAAAATTTGTGGGAAACGTGTGGGATGGCTTTGTTTCTTTCGTAGAGATGTGCAGGTTTCAACGTGCTGCTTTGGGGAGGGGGTAGACTCCCCTGTCCGGGAAAATATGTTGTTGACGAGAACGCTGGACCGGCCGTGACCTGGGGGTATGCGGTCGCTCCCTTACCTGCGGCGACCGTGGCGGGTAGGAGTAGGTCCCTCTGCTGGCGACGATTTCAACTAAACCAGTTCTTGTGTGAACATCGTGGTGAGTGCACTGGGTGTAGCTGCCATCTCCAACATGTGTGTACTAAGTGAGATGGAGAACAAGTGATGACCGTACTTATTGAAATAAAGACTTCCATCCTCTTTTCCTGCCAATTCACAGGAGGTGACTTGCGTTAGTACAAGTGCAATTTATTATTATTTTATGCGATTTTGATAGGTTAGCAGTGAAAAAAAAAGTGATGGGAATGTGGGCTATTTCGTATGTGTGATAGATTATGGTGTTGGAATTTGAATTTGGGTCAGATTTTTGTTGTGGGTGTAAAGGAAATGGTTTTCTGACCGTGGAAATCGGACATCTTGATTCTGTGTTAGTGGAGGCAGGCGAATAATAATAATAAATGATAAATAATAATAAAAGACAAGTACGGTTTTGCATGCATTATCCTGTTGGAATTCAAACTTCCCGCCATTTTTTTCTTCTGGAGGCGTAGGTTAGTGGATGTAGCACAATTGGCCTATTCTCCCGCCAAAATTCAAACTTCCCGCCATTTTTTCTTGAGGTTGGGTTAGTGGACATAGCACAATTGGCCATTTTCCCGCCAAAAGCCGCCATATTGGATGACGTCTCGCTCTGTTGCCAAGTCTACATGCCGCCATCTTGGATGACGTCATCGCCGCCATCTTGAATAAATTTAGCAACAATGCAGAGTGCCCTGACACCCCCCCTTGTCGCCCTACTTAGATAAGGGGATGCATTAAGCACCCGCCCATCAGTAGAGGCTCAGATGTAATGCCGTATACTCTGACTTTAAAAGAACGATCGTCAGTGTCAAGTGTGAATTACTTGAATTACTTCCCACCAATTGATTTAAGCAATGGTGAATGAAGTATTGGACAGATTAGTCTGGAGACTTACAACAGCATTCAGAATATCACAGAGGCTTCATCTGGAAATTAACGGTGGAAAAGAAATTGTGGAAATAGTACCTGGTGCATACATATTGACGATTTAAACGAATTTTTAAAACAGTCTGGACAAGGGCTTACACTTAAACCTAAAGTAAAGACAACCAGTTCAACGATTGACCTTAACCAGAAACGCTCAAAGGGAAGGCTATTCTGTTTCACAAAACGACAGGTTTTGAAGAAGGATCTTAATAAATTGTACAGATCCAACCAGTCAATGGATGTGCTCCCTGTCAGTACAATCCGTGTTAACTGTAATATTGCAACAAATTCTTATCTCAGCAACAGGTTGATTCATACAATTTACAGATTCTTTGCATCAGTGGTAACAGGGTATAAGGTCATTGAGACCCCTACCAACGCTATTTATCTCCCAGTAACAGTTCAGGCTTTACACTATCTGGAGCTGCGTATTGTCGATCAGGATACTCAACTTGTCGATTTTCTCGGCGAGGAAATCAATGTATTGCTACATCTAAAGCAGAACCAGCAGCGACTTTGAACGTGCAGAGATCCAGAAGCGGCGGCGGCCTTCAGCCAGCCAGGACCTGTTGAAGGCAGAGCCGACAGCGTTTAACTTGCTGGCCTGGAAGCACCAGCAGTGAGCTTTCAACCAGTAAGAGATGGCAGTGTCCCCGTATTGTCAAACAGATAGGATGAGTGTGCATAGTGGACAATGTGCAGTGTGGCACTTTACAACAGAAGAGGAAGGTGATAACAAGTGCAAACTAGAAGTTTCTTAAATCAGTGGGTCTGAAGCCACGCAGTGATGTCAGTCATTATAACTAACCTGGTGGAATATAACTAGTGTATTATATGCCAGGAATACTTTCCACATAAACCTTATGCATCAACCACATTTAAGAAGAATGATGAAATTATAATTGTCATCCAACACCAAGACGCTTTAACTCTCCCATGCAAGAGCTTCATATATCTTGATGGATCATTTACAAAAAGGCATGGTACTGCTATAGTGGCATAAAAACTTACGCATAATGATTTATCGTTCCTGTTTCATAAGATACGATATGAACTTAACAGAGTCGAGGTTGAATGTACACATAATGTAGGCGTAACATCAACTTTTAAAACATATGTCTCTACTTCTCCCTCGGATTTGAACGATTTAGCAAATGCTGGATGGTTCATAGATGACCCAGTGGATAGAACAGTAGAAGAGTACAAGTGATTTACTGCGTGTATACCTTTCAAATTGTTTATGGGATACTTTGAGGACATGCAGAGAATTGTTCTGAATGCTAAACAGGAACTTATTCTGGTACGAAATGCAACCGACTACAACTCATACATTCAAGGAGATCAAAAGGAGAATAATAAAATTATGTGGAAAATGTCCCACGTCACAGTATCGGATCAACAGCATTTGAAGCTTTAAAAAGTTCTGAATGCTGATATATTTCTACCGTTATCGTTCCATTCATGAGAGGTTTTCGAGTACCCAGTGCTACCGACTACAAGCAGACAGACGAGTTTGTTAAAACCTCTGCTCAACTGGACACCCCCGGGTCAATCATACTTGCATTTCACACCAATAGAACAGGGGATATAGCAAATTTTCCTACCAGATTTGATAATTGCAAGTTAACTAATGCCACAGTGTACCTGAACTCTGAATTCTACGCGTATGACAATGTACACTTGCAGTGGATCTATACAGTCTAGCATATGGCATGTATGTGAGGTTCCGTACTTCATACTATGAAGAGGATAGATGTCTATTGAGAGCACAAAATTCAAGGAGCTATACCGATCATCGTAATAGACTGCTCGAAACAGAACGAGGTAATTAAGTCTGGACCTATAGATGTACGAACTGAGTTTGAATCTTCAGCAAATTTCCTGAAACACATTGCAACATATGCTCTAGTGACTGTGTGATTAACTACTACCTTCTCATTGGTATTGTGCAACGAGCTGTGTAAATGAACAGGTGCTTTGCCATATTCAGAGCATTCCACAATGGCATCTCAAGGTGTGAACATCATAGCAGCCACTCATGGTTTCTATGCTGATGAGCATAAACAGTTCATACTTAAAAACGTTGCGTTCATACAGAATAAGGAATTTTCTGGAAAAATAGAGACATTATCAGCAAACACTGCATCACTGAACTTTTTCAAGGATGTGAAGTGTGCTAAAACATTTTGGAGTGCAAAGTGATTAACACGTTTCGACCATGGAATTCACTGGGATGATCCTGGCATACCCTATAAAGATATGGTAACGCCACTTCGATTATTCGACCACACGGATACTATCATCTACATAAAGGAGAAGGAGAAGATCTCATGGATGTTCAAGTTTTCCATTATTCAAGACCTGGAGTTCTACCCCAGAAGAAGATGTGTGAAAATAGTGTTGCTTTGTCTGCTTATGAAAATGTAAAATTACTTTTAAGTTCGATGAGAAATAAATAATTTTTTTTACCTCACAATATGTGTATGTTTGCTTTTATTGATTTCACCCTATTCCTCCCCTTTGAAAATATACAGATTTGCCCAGATACTATGTTTGTGGTTTCCTTCAAGCACTGGAGATATAATTTTAGACATATTTGCTATATGTCTTTGGAAGCAGACATGGTCATGCGCCTTCTCCTTCCATAAGCCAATTCGTGCTGCACGATCGGTGTAATCCCATGCAACAATTCTATGTATTTTGTTGTCTTCCATCTTAAACTTCAACATCTTCATAGCACTCATCTTCAGAAACGTCCACCCCGATAGCTGAGTGGTCAGCATGACAGATTGCCGTCCTACGGACCCAGATTCAATTCCCAGCTGGGTTGGGGATTTTCTCCGCTCAGCGACTGGGTGTTGTGCTGTCTTCATCATTATTTCATCCCCATCCGGGGCGCAGGTCACCCATTGTGGCGTCGAATGAAATAAGACCTGCATCAAGGTGGACAGACGTGTCCCTTAAGAGGCCTCCCAGCCAATGACGCCAAATGCTCATTTCCATTTTTTTTTCCATCTTCAGAAAAACTAATGTCATTTGCTTCCTGCACGTCCTTTACATACATTTGTGAGGGTAGGAATTTGTGAAGTAACAACAAAGATATATGGTGACAAATTTCTTCATGTATTCAATTTTCTCCTTGTATTCAATTTACACACATAAAATTTGATTTTTGAGACACAGTTCAGTTCTTGAGACACACTTCATTTCTTGAGGTACAGATCTTTGCTTGAGATACAATTAGTCTCTGATATTTCAGTTCAAAGATACGTACATTTAATCTACACACTATTACTAATAACTAGAAAAAAAAAGAATCTCTCAACAGCAACGCTGTTTGAGAACATTTTTACAATTTTCCAGCAGCCCTGGATGACAATATTTTACAATTTTTTTATAAATTACGCTAAAAAGTAATGCAGAGATTCTTTTTTACTACAACTACATTCCAAAGACCCAATAGGTTGAACAGTAATTCTGATGGACTGTGAGCTATATACACCAAAAAACTAATTGGTCTTAGACAGCTAGTGGCAGTTGAAAGCCAAAAACTATTCTGTTTACGTAACGCACATGGTGACTAGATATAGTGACATGTTTGTATACAGTATACATACGCTGTGTATGAATAAATAAATATTTCGATGAGATATATTTGTTTATGCAACTTTTCAATTTTTTAAAACTTTATTAAATATTATTTTCACAGCATACTCTCTCTCTCTCTCTCTATCTATCTCTATCTCTCTCTCTTTCTCACTCATTCTCTCCCTCTCACTCAGTCATAGTCCCCCACCCATCCTCTCACTACAAGTGAATAGTGTGAGTGTGGGAGAGTTTCAAACCTGTCATCACAAATGACCCTTTTATCGTCATCAGGCGACTGGCTGATGTTAGACTGCAGCACAGTGTACACCTTGTGTCCTCTTGCTGGAATACTACACTCCTGGAAATTGAAATAAGAACACCGTGAATTCATTGTCCCAGGAAGGGGAAACTTTATTGACACATTCCTGGGGTCAGATACATCACATGATCACACTGACAGAACCACAGGCACATAGACACAGGCAACAGAGCATGCACATTGTCGGCACTAGTACAGTGTATATCCACCTTTCGCAGCAATGCAGGCTGCTATTCTCCCATGGAGACGATCGTAGAGATGCTGGATGTAGTCCTGTGGAACGGCTTGCCATGCCATTTCCACCTGGCACCTCAGTTGGACCAGCGTTCGTGCTGGACGTGCAGACCGCGTGAGACGACGCTTCATCCAGTCCCAAACATGCTCAATGGGGGACAGATCCGGAGATCTTGCTGGCCAGGGTAGTTGACTTACACCTTCTAGAGCACGTTGGGTGGCACGGGATACATGCGGACGTGCATTGTCCTGTTGGAACAGCAAGTTCCCTTGCCGGTCTAGGAATGGTAGAACGATGGGTTCGATGACGGTTTGGATGTACCGTGCACTATTCAGTGTCCCCTCGACGATCACCAGTGGTGTACTGCCAGTGTAGGAGATCGCTCCCCACACCATGATGCCGGGTGTTGGCCCTGTGTGCCTCGGTCGTATGCAGTCCTGATTGTGGCGCTCACCTGCACGGCGCCAAACACGCATACGACCATCATTGGCACCAAGGCAGAAGCGACTCTCATCGCTGAAGACGACACGTCTCCATTCGTCCCTCCATTCACGCCTGTCGCGACACCACTGGAGGCGGGCTGCACGATGTTGGGGCGTGAGCGGAAGACGGCCTAACGGTGTGCGGGACCGTAGCCCAGCTTCATGGAGACGGTTGCGAATGGTCCTCGCCGATACCCCAGGAGCAACAGTGTCCCTAATTTGCTGGGAAGTGGCGGTGCGGTCCCCTACGGCACTGCGTAGCATCCTACGGTCTTGGCGTGCATCCGTGCGTCGCTGCGGTCCGGTCCCAGGTCGACGGGCACGTGCACCTTCCGCCGACCACTGGCGACAACATCGATGTACTGTGGAGACCTCACGCCCCACGTGTTGAGCAATTCGGCGGTACGTCCACCCGGCCTCCCGCATGCCCACTATACGCTCTCGCTCAAAGTCCGTCAACTGCACATACGGTTCACGTCCACGCTGTCGCGGCATGCTACCAGTGTTAAAGACTGCGATGGAGCTCCGTATGCCACGGCAAACTGGCTGACACTGACGGCGGCGGTGCACAAATGCTGCGCAGCTAGCGCCATTCGACGGCCAACACCGCGGTTCCTGGTGTGTCCGCTGTGCCGTGCGTGTGATCATTGCTTGTACAGCCCTCTCGCAGTGTCAGGAGCAAGTATGGTGGGTCTGACACACCGGTGTCAATGTGTTCTTTTTTCCATTTCCAGGAGTGTAGTTTGCCATACCATATGAGGCAACTGTGGTGCAGCATCACGAACACCACTGTCCAGGCACTGAAAATAGTCTCCGAAAGAGAGAGATCTCGATGCCACTCGGCACACACCCTTAGTCCATCTCCAGGTGGCACCTTCCAATGTGTGATACGCATGTATTTTTGATCGCAGAGCTACAAATTCCACAATTGGCAGCTCGTCTTTCATAAGGCCGGTGACCCTCTCGTTCTGTGGAACAATACAATAAGGATTATCGGCCATGTATAAGGGTATGTCAAATTCATTACTGTGGTGCCCATTTCTTCATATGGACCGCAGTTCTTCACCCAACAGATGAAGCTATCTGTATCCATAAAAGTAATTTAGGTTCTGCAAAATAAGTTTTTGCAAACTCATAATGAAAGTAGTCAATGTGGAGGTTCGATAGATCTCGTATGCATATCCCCACATAAATAGGCTTCGTAAACTCTACTGCAGTCTTCGCCATTTCCACAGCAACAATGTTCTTATTGGATACGGTGACCCATTTATAGTTTGGTCTGGCGATACATTTTCTTGCGGCGTAACGCCTATCGCATTCGGTTCTAACAAGGGAACCTCCCCATCGCACCCCCCTCAGATTTAGTTATAATTTGGCACAGTGGATAGGCCTTGAAAAACTGAACACAGATCAGTCGAGAAAACAGGAAGAAGTTGTGTGGAACTATGAAAAAATAAGCAAAATATACAAACTGAGTAGTCCATGGGCAACATAGGCAACACAGCTGCGGAGCGAGAGGTCCTGGGTTCAAGTCTACCCTCGAGCGAAAGATTTAGTTACTTCATTTTTGCAAAGTTATGATCTGTCCGTTCGTTCATCGACGTCTCTGTTCACTGTAATAAGTTTAGTGTCTGTGTTTTGCGACCGCACCGCAAAATCGTGCGATTAGACGAAAGGACGTGC
The DNA here is from genome assembly GCF_023898315.1 of Schistocerca nitens. Lineage (NCBI taxonomy): Eukaryota > Metazoa > Arthropoda > Insecta > Orthoptera > Acrididae > Schistocerca > Schistocerca nitens. The sequence continues at coordinate 865,279,539 of NC_064616.1, read as the reverse complement.
CACTCCAATGGGAACCGAAAACATTTGATCCAGGAAAACACGTCTGATATTTTCTATACGACACTGGTGACGGCATGTGCGTCACATGACACGAATATGTTGTAGACTCACCCAACTTGCACAATTGGCGAATGGGTAAAAAGATTCTTCTACCTTGCCCGATTTAGGTTTTCTTGTGGATGTGATAATCACTCCCAAAAAAGTGATGAAAACATAAGAGTGTGTCACATAAACTGCAACAAATGAATGCAAGAGTTTCACAGTCGCACAGTTTTCTCTGTGCTCTGTCAAAACATATGTTTTTCACGTTTTCAAATTTTTCCGTGTGTAGACCGTCAAATCCTACATATGTCCAAGCAAATCTGAACATGTCCTGGAATTTTGGAGAGCGAAGTTGATTATGGGTGAATGCCTGAACTCTGATAATTGTCTGAAAATAAAAAGTTAAAATTTTGTACTGGAGGGAAGACTTGAACCAAGGACCTCTTGTTCTGCAGCTGCTCACGCTAACCACGGGACCACAGCACTCCGGTGCATACATCGTCCTCTATATTGCTTATGTTGCCCATGGACTACTCAGTTTGTATATTTTGCTTATTTTTTCATAGTTCCAAACAACTTCTTCCTGTTTTCTCGATTGATCTGTGTTCAGCTTTTCAAGGCCTATCCACTGTGCCAAATTATAACTAAATCTGAGGGGGGTGCGATGGGGAGGTTCCCTTGTAAGCAAAATTTCATGTCGTTCTCTCAAATTCTCTATCGTTTTACTGAAAATTGAATTATTCATTAATTTATAAAAATCTTTCTCAGAAGTCACACATTATGGTAGCTCTCTGTCTCGTATTCAGATCAATGTAGTCCTTGAACCAGGCGCATTGCTTGAAGGAGATAGTTTTCGTGATTCTAGCTGTCTCCATCTCCAAGGTGAGACACTGCTGGAGATTACGGTAATGAATAATATATCTCTGCTTATTTCCCAGGGTTGTCATCAGTTTTATGTGGAGCCTTCTCACGAAACTAGTTGCTTTGGACATAGCGACAAATCAGCGTGCACGTCATGCAAACTAATAGGGTATGTGAGTTTGGCCTCCACCACATACCCTGCATCAGAGTCAGCCGCCATACCCCCTTTTATTCCACCTAATCCCTTGAATTCGTCCTTGGGCACCCATCGAAACTCACCAATCGGCAGTGATTCTTGCATGGCGTGCCCATATAAGTTATTCACATCCAGGAGCATGATGTACCTCGAATCAAGGGATTAAACCTGTCACCAATCCATAGGTATTTCCCTTGGTATCCCTTGAATCAAGGGATGCGTTAAACCTGTCACCTGTCCGTGGGTTATTTGCTTTCGCGTGTCTATGAATACATTGGCAGATCCCCCCACGGATCCCTTAGTCAAAGAAAAGAAGCAGGTCAACGTCAATCAGTAATTCAATTCTGAACTTCGTTTTCTTGAGCATTGCGTCCCAAGACAACCTAGGTGAAATGTAATAAAAGGCAGGATCCAGAGAATATGTCGTCATACATAGACTCCAGAATTGATCGAAAACATCATCAAGCAAGCGCATGTCTGTGTCCATGTAAAGCTGTGCATGCTCTCCTAAAGTGGCGATGCTGAATTTCCACCAGATATTCATGGCATGCTCATACTCTGCCTCCATTATGGCATCGCCCGTAAGATTTCTGGAGAATGCAGTTATGTCGAGCAGCCTGGTTTCGTTGAGTTTTGCCATACTATCCAGATACTCGTATGGGAAAACCCCCTTTCTAGTTACAAGTTGAAACTTTTTCTCGTCGGAAAATGTGGCCTGAGTGATGAGCATATCTTCCTGAGGTAGAGTTTCAACGAGCTTCTGAAGTGGTGCCTGCATAGAACATAGCGAGTCGAGGAAGTGGAGCATTATTCTTGGCGTCATTCGTTTGTAGAATGAAAGATATTCCTCAATGCTCTCAAGCAGGACACTGATGTGATTTTTTTCCCATCTGAAATCAGTCAAACGAAAGTGAGAGTTATACCTGCTTAAATTATGGAAGAAAACGGTTATGTCTTGGTAACTGATACTTCAAATTGGACGTATTGTGAGGTACGCCAAAGAACTTCCCCGTAAGGTGACAGTGTTCCCTATGAGGAGTTTACGCTTTTCTGTCCAATGGCAGCCCACAAATATTACAGTGAACCACGTCATTCTACAAATCTTCATTCTCTTTCGATTTGGTCATGGGAATGGTGTCGCTGTAAAGCTTATCAACCTCCCATGAAAGTTTTGCAAGCTCAGTGAGATGCCAAACCACAGGATCATCCTCGACATAAGACTTGTATCAGTTAAGACTTGAATCGTAGAACGATACAATTTGGTTGGCTGCCGCATATGGTAGGTGTTTTTCTGTGAAGGTAGTGTGTGAGGCTGTGGGGGTCACCTTCAGAGCGGGCCACAGCAGTGAGGAGCCATTCAGTGTACACCACAACCGTGCATTGCTCCTGATGGAGAGCATTTTTAAACATCGTGAATTTTTTATTCCTCAGTCGGCACAATAACACATACACGGTGCTTGGAAGCACAATCTACTAGATGTTCTGCTAAAAACTTGTGTGAGGAAAAATAATTCAGACACCTTAAGCAAATATGCTTTACACAATGATTGTTTGACAATTGTTAGGAAAGGAGTCGGGACATGCCTTTGATCCAAACATAATGATAATTGCGATTATCCTTGTTTTTCTCATCGCCAAATAAGAGCATGTTTACATGCATTTTATGCTCACCAGTAAATTTTGAGAAATGGAAGGGGCCGACGATTATACGCCACTTCTAATCATCTGATTTGCGTTTCTCCAGCCCATAAACATGAACCAATATTCTGGTACTCTGAGCTTCAGATTTAAGTGCGTCCTGGGAACTGGATACCATCAAAGTTATCCTTAGGAAGCTTGGTATAGCTGAACCCTCCATTTACTGGATCACAGACATATGTATGGACGTCCAGGTGTAGTATTCAGCTTAGTGCTTTAGCTGACTCCCTAACTTCCATCTCGGAAAACCAGGCCATTAGAGCTGTCAAGGTGGATTCTTGATTTATGTGCTCCACGTTGTCACCCCATTATCTCTCCAGAGATAATGAAACTTCTCTATATGCCAGAGGTGACGATGGGGGGGGGGGGGGGTTCAACAGTTCGATGCACAATACTGCACCGCATTTAATGGCGGAATATATTGCAGACCATTAACGCCCTTGAGAAGCTCCGTTTCCAAGACAGGAAGGCAAGCTCTTAGAAAATAAAACGGATTGCAGTACCCTCCTGTTGCATTCCGTTTCTAGTGAACGAGATTTACTCCTCAAAGGCTTCTGCAATTACCGAGTATTCTAACTGTGGTATAGTGTCACTGATCGGATGTCCTTCACTAAAAGGTCGAGAGAGGGAACTGCCGCTAGCCACAGGATTACTACAGCTAATACTACTACAACTAGATGACAAAGCTGCTTGCGGTGAGGTGTTAAGGGGTATGTGCCGTACCTTGCGAGATCGGCGAGGACGAGAAGCTGGACGAAGAAGAGACGCTGTGGTACCAGGCCATTGCGAGCAGCCTTGCTTCTGTTGATGCTGCAGCCCTGACGCACTTGTCGGAGGCAGGGTGGTCCATTGACGCCAGAGCGAAAGTGACCTTCACCACAGCATATGGCGTGGACGGTGGTGCTATAGAAAAAGAATAACGAACACAATTAAGTAAAACCTTCCAGACATCGCCAGCTGCTGCTGCTGCTGCTGCAAGAAAAGAAAGACCACAGATTATTATTATTATTTGTAAGTAGAATGAGTAAATGTATATAAATTACCTGTTTCACTCTGGCCCCTTGGCACCTCCTCGTGCTGACGAAGGTCTCCCTCCATCTCCTCCAGGCACTGTGCCATTTTGTCCTCTCTTGAACTGGGTAAGAGCCGTCTGTCCATCTCACTGATATCACCAAGAAGCACATATTAATTTTTTTAAATAATGAAAGCATATACAAACATGACAAACTTCAAGAAAAGAAATATTTTTTTTAGAATATGCACTCACAGGAAATCTGCAATGGCTCCTGCTTATCCTTGATACATATTCCTCCCTGTTCATTTTCTTCTACCAGAAAATCGCCTACAATAACAACAAAGTATATGTACTATATTACATGTACGATGAAATTGTTGTCAAACAGCAACATATTACGTATACACAGTGCTACGAAGAAGAATACATATGTACTACTTACAATTTTGATGCTCCTGCCGTTGCTAGTTTTGAGTAGCAAATTATATGTTGCCCATATGCTAAAACAATATGACGACATGTATTCAATACTATGAAATTCTTAATGAAAAGTTACAGTTATCGATATTTATTTTTGAAATCAAGTACAACAGCAAAGATTCACTGACTGACCACTAAATAACAGTAGCATATTACATATAGGCCTACAAAGAAGATATATATATATACTATTTATGATGCTGTTGCTGCTACATTTCAGCATTCATTTCATCCACAATTTGGTGGATGTATACTGAACCAATAAGACGAAATGCATTTAATACTACGAAATCATTAATGGAATAAAAAGTTGCCATTTTTGATATGAATATTAACTTACCAGGTGATTCCCATTGCCTCAGGAATTTGCTGCCACTGCCATTGCTGCGCTTAATTTTTCCAAATACAAACTGGTAGCACAGACACTAACAAGAAGACGACCTGAGACACCAGCAAACGATAGCAGAATGAGGATGGAGCTGGAGGGGGTAGGGTTTATACAGACTCAGTCTCTGTCCACTAATTTGGTGGGAACCAATCAGACTGCAATATTCGGGGATACCTTGGTTGACAGATTTGGACTAGGGCTATTGATAAAATATCGATTTACCATTTTTCTCAATGGAATCATTATATTTCGGCGACAATTCCTTTCCCGATATATCCATATCAAATGGCAATATCGAGCGGCGATATTTTTATTTTCTGTTATTTTTTCGCAATTTTCGGTAAATATTTGAAATTATTCTTTTGAAATTGTAGTAGAACGTAATTTTACTTTCACTGTGTGAAGGAGACTTACTACTTTATGAGCTTTCATCACCTCCAGTCTTTCTCTTTGACTATGTGAAGAAAGCATAGGTGGCACAAAGGAGAAGTCCGTTTGGTTCAAATGGCTCTGAGCACTATGGGACTTAACTTCTGAAGTCATCAGCCCCATAGAACTTAGAACTACTTAAACCTAACTAACCTAAGGACATCACACACATCCATGCCCGAGGCAGGATTCGAACCTGCGACCGTAGCGATCGCGCGGTTCCAGACTGTAGCGCCCAGAACCGCTCGGCCACCCCAGCCGGCAGAAGTCCGATTGAACTGGGGGTAGCAGTGTGAATGGAATAACAAGATTTTCGATGTGGAGAAATAACACACCAGTTGCGTAATAAGCAATTTTTAACGCAACTAGTGTGCTCTTTCTTCACATCAGCATTCTTCAAAAACAGTTGCTGAAAATGATGAACAAAAATCTAAATGACAAGATTGGTCTTTGCAGCGGGTGGAGAGATGGGAAATGCTGACGAAATCGGCGCTCGGCACTGCTATCAGAAAAACGCTTAACTTCACCATGCAATTTTGACACTACAACTGCTACGTCGCTAGCGCTTGCAGAAACGAAAAAAAGGGACGTCGACATGTGTTCTGGACAAATTCGATATTTGATGAAACAGAACGATGGACCCATCAGTCACATCTTATTGTACCACTTACGTGCAGTTATGGTACAGTTCATTAGCCAAACAGTGTATAGTCGCACTGTACATGAACACGATTGTGCGATTATGTGGCCCAGGATACAGTTACACTTGTGAGGGGCAGTCTACCCTCCTGCTGCAAACACCTTGTGTGTTTAACCCATTCAGTACATATACATGTTAAAATTTTATTTTTGTAGGGGTCCACATCCTCAAAATGTTTTGAGAACAAAAATATGGGCCAAGTAGGCTGTATTCTGTTATCTGTGTGATCAGCCAATTTCAGCCTTGGGCCATTTTAAAGCATGTATCTCAAGCTTCCAGTTTCATTTTACATTGTAATACATTGCTGATACATGTGGTCAGGAATACGTTTTACTCTTGTGTGTATGTGGCATGAAAGCAATACAATATTGTTCATTGTTACGTCTGTCAGCTGACACAAAAAGAAAGATGACATCTCATGACAATGTATAATATACCTTCAACATAGATTGAGTCTCTCCCTGGTGATCCATGTTGCATTGTACAGGCCACACAGGTTGATGACAGTTGGATGCTTTAAACGCACATTGTACCAGGTCTTGAAGTGTTAACTTTGCTGTACCACGCCCAAACATGTTGACAATGGATACATTGTTGCTACTGAAGATATTGCTGTGTCGAGTGCATGGCTTGTTCTTACTTGTCATGCAATCTTCGATGTATTTCAGCTTACTACATAGATGATCCCGCTTCATATCCCTGAACTGCACCTTTGTACCTCGCTGGACATTACCTGTTCCCACTATAACTACAAAGTCTGTGTCAGGTGCTAGAACAAGATTGAGATGCTTCATTCTGTTGGTGGAAACTGCAGAAGTGTTGAACAACAGCACTCTGTAATGACTTAGCTGAGGCTTGGTGGATGGTGCAATCATATACAGTGGGAAGTCCAAGTCTGGAAACATTCTATGTTGTACTCTAATGTATCAGGTGCCTCATCAGAGAGCTTATCTGCATGATGACTTAATGGGGCCAGCGACTGATACAGTGGGAACTCAAAGTCTGGAAACAGTTCCCCAAGCTGACTTGATTTTCACTCCAGCATGTTAGGGTCTGCACCATAGAGTTTGTCCACATGCTGACTTGATTTCTTTTCTGCTGCTGCTCAAATGTACTTGATTTCCACTACAGCAAGTTGCAAGCTGCATCTGGGAGCATGTCTACATACTGGCTTGATGTCGCCTGCTGCTGCTACCACTCCTCAAATAGATCAGGCACTGCATCATCTACATCAGGGAGCTCTTGAAATGAGGCAGAAATAAAGGAATAGCATGAAAAGAAAACACACACACACACACACACACACACACACACACACACACACACGCACAAGCACATGTGTGCACATGCACACACGCATGCACAGACACACATGCTGTCAGTTTCTTCTTCTGCCTGGAGGAGGCAGATCTCTGATGATGCTTCATGATGATGATGATGATGATGATGATGAGGCTTTCACTATGCAGTACAGAGCACAAATGATGGGTTCACTTGATGGCTAGTAAGCCTGTGCTGAGGATAGGTGGTGGGAATAAATGACTGCAGTGGCATGGGAATGGGATCAACTATTTTGGACAGTGTTCATATTACTTGACTCTACTGCATCTGTTGCTGCAAATGCTAGTATGGTACTGTACTAACTGAGACAAAGTGAGCCACATGTCTGTATGAACCATTATAGCACATTTTCCTGTACAAACACCTTTACAATTTATCAGAAATGAGACGGGGGTGTATGTTGTGAGAGGTGTTACAGACTTTGATGCCACTTCTGCTAAACCTCAAACCTTAGAAAGAAGACTATGTATACTCTGCTGGCCTGCATACAACACATTTTGGAGAACAACTTATATCACTGCTAGCTGACTTCTTTTGCTATATCACATGAACATGGAGCAATGGGAACAAATATGTTCCTCTGTGATGAAACTTTATGTGTCTGAGTGTGGTGAACTTGTGCAGCTTGTACTCTGCAATATGGATTACTATGGAGAGAGTACCTATGGCAGACATATCATAACTGCCCTTTGACTGTGTTGTCAAGTATTTGTTGGAACACGAAGTTAGTGTTCCGGTCTTCATGGAGTACTGTGGTGTACCATCTGGCACTGGTGACTGTTTTTCATGTTGAAAAGTTGTGTATAAGTAGGGAATGGACCTCCATCAGCAGGGTAAATGTGGGTCTCTTGATTTTCTCAACAGGCACATTGAGAGAGAAAGGAGTGGTTTGGCTCCTTCTGCTATTCCACCTGCATATGGAGGAATGGGGGAACGAATATGCGCCTCTGTCAAATAACTCTAAATGTTCTATTGTGGTGAAACTCTGCAATATTTATCACTATGGAGAGACTCACCTCAGATATTGCAGTGATCTAGTGTTCTGTGCTGTTCTTGAGGTTACTGCAGCATATGGCAAGTGTGGATGCCAAACGCTGTTGTCCGGCACATGACTATTCCTGTGAAGGAGTTCATCTACGGGCTTCAAGGAATGATAGTCACAGCCTTGGAATGGGATTATGGTATGTGTTTCATTCGTTGGATAGTGCAGAAGTATCTGATGTCTGCCTATGTATCATGCACCAGTGGAGAGGGCATAACTGCCAGTGTCTGTCACTACAAGCTATCTCGCCATTTGAACTTATAGTAGCTGCTGAAAAGGGTTAAAGTATTTTAACTCTAATGTCAGAGAGACTGTGGAGGGTTGCGGAGCATAACACAACTGAACTTGTGGTGGCAGAAGTGAGCCAGTATGGAGCAGAGTGGGCTTCCCCTCTCCAGTGTTTGTTTAAGATATACAGCAGAGAGATCCAAACTTAGAGTTAGGAGAAGCAGTATGCAATGACCATACACCTCTGATGGGCCAATACACCGGAATTATATACTGTTATAAATAGCCTGACAGGTCTGTGCTGGATTGTGATGCCACAGATCCAGTGCCAGTATTCTAAGTCTTGGATTCTGACGTCATAGAGCTGCACCAGTATGCCATGTTCGATCACCACCTTGTGTTCTGGCATCATAAAGCCTGTCGCAGTATTCCAAATCTTGGATTCCAAAGTCATGGAGTTAGTATTCCAGGTCAGCCATCTTGCATCAAAATCTTCGATACTAACATCATAGATCCAATGGAAACATCTGATGTCATACACACTAAACCGTGGAGTAACGATACTTTAGCGAGGTCCTTACATAAGACATTCAGTGCATGGTATTGTCATTGCTGACGTATAGTTTCACTGTAATTGGATAGTTCTCTCTCTCTCTCTCTCACACACACACACATCGGTAATGACATTTTCTGCAAAGGAAGACGCTAGTTCGATCAATTTTAAAGTGCAATACAAACAGTATATCGAACGAAATCATAGAGATCCTGTTAGGATCATAACATTCACGTATAGTCCAGACGAAAGTGTAGCGGTACGACGCAAAATTCACTTCTTTCAGTAAAATTTTCATCGATTTAAGCACAAAGTTGGATGATTTGGCTTGGATGCGTGCTGGACAAGCGAAGGAAGTTTGTGTTGCACTATGTTCTTGCTACCTGCGTCGATGTTATAGGTCAATTTGCGATTTTGGCAATTGTGAGGTAGCGTTACTTGTTTGCAGGTGTAAATAGTGTCAATTTAGTATCTAATCATTCTCAATAATGTCTGGCAACGGAGCACCGAACACACCTCAACCACAGTTCTTTGTACTACTCCACAGGTACATAGCAATGCGATAATTTAGTTGTCAAAATTTCCTGACTTCTTCCTAACTGATGTGAAGTGGGGGAGTGCTGTGTTCTGTAAGGAGATTAGCATAGAAAACGTTTGTGTCATCAATATTGTGTGTATGTCCCATACTGCTAGTAGAAATACCACTCCATGTAAATAGCTTATGAGCACAATTTCATAACCACGGCTGGTTGTGACCATGTAGGCGGTAGACACTGGCCTCCTGCGCTCCATGCCATACCGTGTGATTCACAGCCCCATTATACTGGGAGAGTCATTCCCAGTCTTTACATGGATGGATTGTAGGTTCCATTGACTTGCTATCTCTGGGCCATACCAGGAGAATTTGCTGCAGTCTAGCGCTTGATACTAGCGACAGTTTTTCGAGTTCAGATGCCATGGATAAGAAATGTACCGATCATGACTCCCATAAGATGTCATTGTTTTTTCATTTACTATAATTGCCGCATCTTTGATGGCTACAATTTGTGTTGTAAATATGTATCACGAAACACGTATTGGTCGAAAACTGAACAGCAGTCCCTTGGATGCAAAGGTACCATGAGATGACAGAAAATTCGATCAGCTTGCATATGGTGGTGATGCTGGTGGCCAGGCACAAATCTTCTGCACTACACACTGAAGTGTGTATATGAATCATTTAACTATAGTCTTTCTGTGGAAATGCAATGCTTTCTCCTCATGCTGCGAGAGTGTGGTGGAGGTTGTTGACTGCATATTAAACCTACGTCATGCATGAGGACCCTGATGGTGACTGCGATTCAGTTTTGTGCCTTGAAATGTCATTTACAAGTATGGTATTTATCGTTATTCTCATAGAAAATATCGTATTTTCCTGTATGTGTGGCCGGCCAAAGTGGCCGTGCGGTTAAAGGCGCTGCAGTCTGGAACCGCAAGACCGCTACGGTCGCAGGTTCGAATCCTGCCTCGGGCATGGATGTTTGTGATGTCCTTAGGTTAGTTAGGTTTAAGTAGTTCTAAGTTCTAGGGGACTAATGACCTCAGCAGTTGAGTCCCATAGTGCTCAGAGACATTTGAACCATTTGAACCTGTATGTGTCTGCCCCATTTTTCTGGCTGCAATTCGAGATGTAGGTATGTGTAAACGTGTTTCAATCTCAAATGCTATTGCTACATACCTGGTACACATAAACTCATTTATCTGGTGGCTCCGTGGTGTTGGTTATGTTATTTTTGGTAAGTAGTCATTGTCCATTCCACACACAATTTGTTTTTGCGGTGAATTTTGCAAGAATAGCGCATTGTTGTTGATGTTGTTGTTGTTGTGGTCTTCAGTCCAGAGACTGGTTTGATGCAGCTCTCCATGCTACTCTATCCTGTGCAAGCTTCTTCGTCTCCCAGTACCTACTGCAACCTACATAGTTCTGAATCTGTTTAGTGTATTCATCTCTTGGTCTCCCCCTACGATTTTTACCCTCCACCCCGCCCTCCAATACTAAATTGGTGATCCCTTGATGCCTCAGAATATGCCCTACCAACCGAACCCTTCTTCTAGTCAAGTTGTGCCACAAATTTCTCTTCTCTCCAATTCTATTCAATACCTCCTCATTAGTTATGTGATCTACCCATGTAATCTTCAGCATTCTCCTGTAGCACTACATTTCGAAAGCTTCTATTTTCTTCTTGTCCAAACTATTTATCGTCCACGTTTCACTTTCATACATGACTACACTCCATTCAAATACTTTCAGAAACGACTTCTTGACACTTAAATCTATACTCGATGTTAACAAATTTCTTTTCTTCAGAAACGCTTTCCTTGCCATTGCCAATCTACATTTTACATCCTCTCTACTTCGACCATCATCAGTTATTTTGCTCCCCAAATAGCAAAACTCATTTACTACTTTAAGCGTCTCATTTCCTAATCTAATTCCCACTGCATCACCCGATTTAATTCGACTACATTCCATTATCCTCGTTTTGCTTAATAGCACATTAACATATTATATTTTTTTGGCTTCAAAGCCGTCTCACGGGTGTCCACCGAAGTGTTAGGCCATCAAATTGGTAGTATGTCCATGATGTCCCTCTCAGCCGCCCGGGCTGTCACTGACAGATGGTGGGTGGGCTGGCGACCGGCTGCCGAACTCTTAGGCGACACAGCGATGCTGGTGATTGGCAGCTCTGCCCAACCTTCTGGGAAAATGGTGTACAGTTTTGATTTTAACTTGAGGGGAATAAGTCGAGAGGGACCGTTTCTGGAAAGTCTGTCCCTCCTGATGTTTGTTTAAATAAGGATACAAGGGGGAGACCCCCAAATCTGGAGTTAGGAGAAGTAGTGACCATACACCTCTGAGTGAATAGTAGCCAGGGAACATGTTTCAAGTAGGTCAGCAGACAGGCCTGAAGCTGCACAAACATCCTTTGTCTCTGACATTATAACGCCAGTATTCCAGAATCTCAAGAGCCTGTTCCACTATGCTCTGGTCGCTATGTGCCATCGCCATCTTGTATTCCAAGTTATTCATCTCGGAGTTTGATATAGTAGAGTCATGCCAGTATCTCAAGTCAGGACTAGAGTGCCAGAATTCACACTCTTATAAGCAGCGCAACAGGTCTGAGCTGAATTGTGACATCTGAGCTGCACCAGTATGTCGCAGTCACCATCTTGTATTCCAGGTCAGCCGCCTTGGATTCTGACATCATAGTTAAGCTGGTGATCGTATTCCAAGTCAGCCAGCGTGCCAACGCACCATTTTGAATTTCCCACCAGTTTTCACTTAGGATTTTTCTCTGCCTCGTGATGGCTGGGTGTTGTGTGCTGTCCTTAGGTTAGTTAGGTTTAAGTAGTTCTAAGTTCTAGGGGACTTATGACCACAGCAGTTGAGTCCCTTAGTGCTCAGAGCCATTTGAACCATTTTTTTTCACTTAGGAAAAGAACCTCCTTCTACATGACACACACTAGCGGAAATGGGCTATTTTTTTATTTCCCGCCAAAATTTGAATTTTCCCCATTTTATCCCTGCGACAATTCGCCTGTGTCATATGGTGTCAGGGTAGGGAAATCCAATGACTGATCGATGATGCCATCGGTGACATAAACTGTGCTTCAACTCTCCTTACATACCTACTTGTATATTGATATCCACGGAGATGCAGTGAGCAATTTACTGGAATTGTAGAGGTTTTTTACAACTTTCCAACAAGCTGGTGAAGTGCTGTTTCACATGATTCCCCTAGTTGATACTTGTGTTGGTTTACATGCAGAGGAATCTCAGACAACCCCCTTTGCCCAATGTACACATAATGTTTTTAGAAGAAAGGAGGATATACTGATCGTTCTCATATCCTTATCCTTGATATGGTCAATTCTTCCTGGCTTCAGAATGAAAACAACCCTCACTGTTCTCCAAGCATTAGGAATGATTCCTGCTACTAGGCTGACCCTAAACAATCTACACAGGAATCTAATTAATCCCTCACCTTTTCATTGCAGTAGAGCTGGAAAGATTCCACCTGGGCCTGCTGACCTGAATAGTTGCAACATTGCCACTGCCCCCTGAATTTTTTTGTAATCAACACATTCTCTAGTAGATTCCCAATTTTCTCTTTGATTACCTGTCAACCAGTGCCTCTCAGGAACTAACTACTGGTCTGTGTTATCTGCCAGAGTACATTAAGGGAAAAAGAGTCTTTAGGAGCACATTAACATATTATATTTTTTTGGCTTCAAAGCCGTCTCACGGGTGTCCACCGAAGTGTTAGGCCATCAAATTGGTAGTATGTCCATGATGTCCCTCTCAGCCGCCCGGGCTTCTGATGAAGCAAGCAACGCTATCATCCTGGAAGATAGTCTATGATGAAGTGGTAGATAAAACTACTTTTTCTAAACTTCATAAAATGGCTTTGTCAGACGAACCAGGGAAGCCTTATGTTCGGTCCTCTGAGAAGTGTCGGTAGCTGCTGTCCTAAAAACTAAACCTACATTACAACACATCTGTTTCCGCATTTCTTGTTTCTGCTACTGGTGTTACTGCTTCTCCACACCAGGTTGTGGGCATTGGCATCACAACCAACCAACAGTTGTTCACTCTGCTGTGGCCAGCCCAGTTACTGCTTGCACTGAGGTTAACGACTCAGCTGTGGTCGAGTGTGAGGTCGCCTCGGGGCATGGCAGGTGACAAAACACTTCTCAGAGGACCGAACATAAGGCTTCCCTGGTTCGTCTGACAAAGCCATTTTATGAAGTTTAGAAAAAGTAGTTTTATCTACCACTTCATCACAGACTATCTTCCAGGATGATAGCTTTGTTTGCTTCATCAGAAGGTTGTGTTTGTCAAGGAACTCCCAATACTTTGCCCATTGTCCTTTCTTACTTGCAAGGTCCAACAGTTTTCTTACTTGCTTCCTTTGCAATTCCAGAGTGCTGTTTCACCAAAGTATGTTTCTATTTGTGTACTTCTTGGGGGCTGGGCAGTTTTCTAAATATGAAGTCGTAATGGCAAGTGTCACTGTGTCTGTCATTTCCTCAAAATCTACTGGGTTCCTCATCGAATTCCTGACTCTAGATAAGTCTGAGTTTAGCTATTTCCCACCTGAGTCCCAGTCTGTTTTCCTAGGATTCCTATAGGTAATCGTTTGTTTAACACCCACTTTCACCCCAAACTTAATTTATATGTGGTCAGATAAGGATGGCTTCAAAGCCATATGCCATTGTCTGGCATAACTACCCATTAGAGAGGACTCTAAAGTTATGTCAGTTACTTCTTTCCTTCTATTCCTGAAGGGAGGCTGCCTATCTATATTCAAGATTTTCAAATTACTTTCTATTAGTTATTGGAATACATGCTGATCTCTGCTACTGGTGTTGCTGCTTCTCCACACCAGATTGTGGGCATTGGCATCACAACCAACCAACAGTTGTTCACTCTGCTGTGACCGACTGCCTACCTGTCTCCTCACTTCCTGGGAAGCAGAAATACTGTCCTCGTAAGGAAGGTAAGGAATAAAATTTCCCTCATGCTTGCTTCGTCACACTGTTTCACCATGGTGGTCACAAATGCTCATTGGCATTAGTCAGCCAGTCAGGCAGGGCAGAAGGCCAAGACACAAGCAGCAACAGGGAAGTAAACAATTTTTTGACTGTTATGATTTCCTAACCAGGAGCGAATTGTATAGTTTCATCTGTGTGGTTTGGTATTTTCGTTTCTTGAATTTTTGCATGTTAATTTAATATTTAATACACAGTTCTCATGTCTTCGTTTGTATCAGAAAATAAAACTGATTTTGTGACATATTAAAAGTTCCTAATCAGGAGCAAATTATTTACTCTAGTCGAGTGCATTGATAGTTCAGTTATTGAATCTCTGCATGTTAATCTTATTTACTAGACACAATTCTTACGTTTTTATCAGTGTCTCCAGTAGAGTTCCATAGTGAATGTCAATAGTCCTTTGTTTGTCTCTGTAGTGGAGTTTTCCATGGTCTTTAGTATGGATAGGGATGGTGATTGCTGTGTGCACATGTGGACTGACTTGGTGACACTCCACTTTCAGCTCCAGGCTGTGATGGCTTCGGTTACACAGTTGAAGCTGTAGTGAATGGGCATCACTGTTGTGGGTTCGCCATGGGGATCCAGTGGATGTCCAGCACATCTGAGTCTGCCAATGGATCTGCTCTGGTGGCCAGCCCAGTTACTGCTTGCACTGAGGTTAACGACTCAGCTGTGGTCGAGTGTGAGGTCGCCTCGGGGCATGGCAGGTGACAAAACACTTCTTAGAGGACCGAACATAAGGCTTCCCTGGTTCGTCTGACAAACAGGTTCCAGGTGTGTTTGTAGCCGACACTGTCCCTCAGTTAGATGCAGTCGCTTTTCCTGTTTCAGAGGAAACCTCTCCGCTTGCAAGATCTGGGCAATCACAGAGGGTGGGATTATTGGTAGTTGGGAGCTCCAATGTTAGGCACATCTGCAAAGGATGGAAATAAAGCCAATGTGCATTCCATGTGCGTACTTGGTGGAGTCATTCCAGATATGGAATGGGTCTTTCCAGTTGCCATGAAGAGCACAGGGTGCAGCCAGCTGTAGGTGGTGGCTCACTTTGGTACTGATGATGTGTGTCACTCTGGATTGGAAGAGATTCTCTCTGGTTTTGAGTGGCTATCAGAAGTGGTAAAGGCTGCCAGTCTTGCTTGTGAGAAGAAAGTAGAGTTCACCACCTACAGCATAGTTGGCAGGACCAATCTGTGGACCTCTGGTAAGAGCTGAGTGGAGGGTCTGAGCAGAGGTTCAGATGGCTCTGCGCCCATGCAGGCTGCAGATTCGTCGACTTGCGCCATAGGATGGTTGGGTTTCGGGTTCCACTAAATACGCCAGAGACCACTACACACAGGAGGTGGCTACATGGGTAGCAGGGACTGTGTGACGTGGGCTGGGTAGTTTTTTAGGATAGAGGGTCTTGGGGAAACTCAAAAAGGGCTTCGGTCACCAGGGATGCATGTCGAACACATGAACCATCGGTATAACAGTTGTAAATTGTCATAGCTGTGTTGGGAAAGTATCAGAGCTTCAAAGCGCTAATAGAAAGCACAAATGCTCAAATCGTTGTAGGAACTGAAACCTATCTGAAACCGGAGATAAGTTAAAACGTTCAATCGAAATTTTTGTGAAGGACCTAACGCTGTTCAGAAAGGATAGGCTAAACGCAGTTGGCGATGGCGTGTTTGTTCCTGTTAGAAGTAGTTTATCTTGTTGTGAAACTGAAATAGATAGTTCCTGTAAGTTAGAATGAGTAGATGTCATTCTTGGCAACCAGAATAAAGTAATAATTGGATCGTTTTACCGACCTCCCAACTCAGATGATACAGTTGCTGAAAGGTTGAAAGAAAACTTGAATCTAATTTCAAATACATACCCAACTCCTACAATTATAATTGGTGGTGACTTCAATTTACCCTTGATATCTTGGCGAAAATACACGTTTAAATCAGGAGGTACATATAAAACATCGTCTGAAATTGTGCTGCACCCATTCTCTGAAAATCATTTCGAGCAGTTAGCTCATGAGTCGTCTCTAATAGTAAAGGTTGTGAAAACACACTATTTCTTAGCAATAAATAGTCCTGAGCTAATAACGAGCACCAAAAAGGATATAGCGGTTAGTGAACACAGGATTGTCATAGCGAAAGTGAATATTGTAACTCTCAAATCCTCCAAAAATAAACGAAAATATATCTATTCAAAAATAGTAGATAAAAATTCGCTTGACGCCATCCTGTGAGACAAGTTCCACTCCTAAATTAAGAATGTACCGATAAGTGTGGACCAGGTGTTGCTTAAATTATCGACAGAAATTGAGATATTTATACCAAATAAATTAACAAACGATGGAGCTTATCCCCCTTGGTACACAAAACGGGTCAGAATACTGTTGCAGAAACAACGAAAAACGCATGCAAAATTTAAACGAACGCAAAATCACCTAGATTGGCGATCTTTTACAGAAGCTCGAGATTTAGCGCGTACATAAATGCCAGGCGAATATAATAGTTTCCACAACGAAACTTTATCTCGAATCCTGTCAGAAAATCCAAAGTGATTCTGGTCGTATGTAAGGCATGCTAGCGACAAGACAGAATCAATGCCTTTTCTGCGCTACAGCAATGGAAATATTATCGATGACAGTGTTGCTAAAGCGGAGTTACTAAACGCAGCGTTCCGAAATTCCTTCACCAAAGCAGACGAAGTAAATATTCCAGAAATCGCGACTTACGAACAGCTGCCAACATGAGTAACTTACAACTAGGTATCTTCGGAGTAGTGAAGCAGCTTAAATCACTTAATAAAAGTGTCTTCTGGACCAGACAGTATACCAGCTAGGTTCCTTTCAGCGTATCCTGATGCAATAGTTCCATGTAACAATCATATACAACCGCTCATTCAGCGAAAGATCCGTACCCAAAGACTGGAAAGTTGCACAGGTCACACGAATATTCAAGAAAGGCTGTATGAGTAATCTACTAAATTACAGGCCAATATCATTAACGTCGATATGCAGCAGGAGCCTGGAACATACACTCCTGGAAATTGAAATAAGAACACCGTGAATTCATTGTCCCAGGAAGGGGAAACTTTATTGACACATTCCTGGGGTCAGATACATCACATGATCACACTGACAGAACCACAGGCACATAGACACAGGCAACAGAGCATGCACAATGTCGGCACTAGTACAGTGTATATCCACCTTTCGCAGCAATGCAGGCTGCTATTCTCCCATGGAGACGATCGTAGAGATGCTGGATGTAGTCCTGTGGAACGGCTTGCCATGCCATTTCCACCTGGCGCCTCAGTTGGACCAACGTTCGTGCTGGACGTGCAGACCGCGTGAGACGACGCTTCATCCAGTCCCAAACATGCTCAATGGGGGACAGATCCGGAGATCTTCCTGGCCAGGGTAGTTGACTTACACCTTCTAGAGCACGTTGGGTGGCACGGGATACATGCGGACGTGCATTGTCCTGTTGGAACAGCAAGTTCCCTTGCCGGTCTAGGAATGGTAGAACGATGGGTTCGATGACGGTTTGGATGTACCGTGCACTATTCAGTGTCCCCTCGACGATCACCAGTGGTGTACGGCCAGTGTAGGAGATCGCTCCCCACACCATGATGCCGGGTGTTGGCCCTGTGTGCCTCGGTCGTATGCAGTCCTGATTGTGGCGCTCACCTGCACGGCGCCAAACACGCATACGACCATCATTGGCACCAAGGCAGAAGCGACTCTCATCGCTGAAGACGACACGTCTCCATTCGTCCCTCCATTCACGCCTGTCGCGACACCACTGGAGGCGGGCTGCACGATGTTGGGGCGTGAGCGGAAGACGGCCTAACGGTGTGCGGGACCGTAGCCCAGCTTCATGGAGACGGTTGCGAATGGTCCTCGCCGATACCCCAGGAGCAACAGTGTCCCTAATTTGCTGGGAAGTGGCGGTGCGGTCCCCTACGGCACTGCGTAGGATCCTACGGTCTTGGCGTGCATCCGTGCGTCGCTGCGGTCCGGTCCCAGGTCGACGGGCACGTGCACCTTCCGCCGACCACTGGCGACAACATCGATGTACTGTGGAGACCTCACGCCCCACGTGTTGAGTAATTCGGCGGTACATCCACCCGGCCTCCCGCATGCCCACTATACGCCCTCGCTCAAAGTCCGTCAACTGCACATACGGTTCACGTCCACGCTGTCGCGGCATGCTACCAGTGTTAAAGACTGCGATGGAGCTCCGTATGCCACGGTAAACTGGCTGACACTGACGGCGGCGGTGCACAAATGCTGCGCAGCTAACGCCATTCGACGGCCAACACCGCGGTTCCTGGTGTGTCCGCTGTGCCGTGCGTGTGATCATTGCTTGTACAGCCCTCTCGCAGTGTCCGGAGCAAGTATGGTGGGTCTGACACACCGGTGTCAATGTGTTCTTTTTTCCATTTCCAGGAGTGTATATTGTATTCGAAAATTATGAATTACCTCGAAGAGAACGGTCTATTGCCACACAGTCAACACGGATTCAGAAAACATCGTTTTTGTGAAACTCAACTAGCTCCTTAGTCACACGAAGTGTTAAGTTCTGTTGACAAGGGATTTCAAATTGACTCCGTATTCCTAGATTTCCAGAAGACTTTTTGACTCTGTGCCTCGCAAATGGCTTGCAGTCAAATTGCATGCTTATGGAATATCGTGTCAGTTATATAACTGGATTTGTGATTTCCTGTCAAAGGGGTCACAGTTCGTAGTAATCGACGGGAAGCCATCGAGTAAAACAGAAGTGATTTCTGGCGTTCCCCAAGGTAGTGTTATGGGCCTTCTGCTGTTCCTTATCTATATAAACGTTTTAGGAAACATTCTGGGCAGCCCTCTTAGATTGTTTGCAGATGGTGCTGTCGTTTATCGTCTAGTAAACTCAGCAGAATATCGAAATAAATTGCAAATTGATTTAGAAAAGATATATGTATGGTGGGAAATTGGCAATTGAACTTAAATAATTAAAAGTGTGAAGTCATCCACATGTGTGCTAAAAGGAATCCGTTAAACTTCGGTTACACGATAAATCAGTCAAATCTAAAGGCCGTAAATTCAACTAATTACCTAGGAATTACAATTACGAACAACTTAAATTAAAGAACACAGAAAATGTTGTGGGGAAGGCGAACCAAAGACTGTGTGTTATTGGCAGAACACTTAGAAAATGTAACAGATCTACTAAAGAGAGTGTGTACACTACGCTTGTCCAACCTATTTTGGAGCCTAGCTGGACAGTGTAGGATCCTTACGAGATACGATTAACGAAGTAATCGAGAAAGTTCAAAGAAGAGCAGCACATTTTGTATTATGGAGAAGTTAGGGAGAGTGTCACGGCCATGATACAGCATTTGGCGCGGACATAATTAAAACAAAGGCTTTTTTGTTGCGAGAAGATGTTCGCATTTGCTTTCAATCACCAACATTCTCCTTCGAATGCGAAAATATTTTGTTGACTCCGACGTACATAGGGAGAAACGATTATCATCATAAAATACGGGAAATCAGAGCTTGCACAGAAAGATATAGATGTTCGTTTTATCTCCGTTTTATCACTGTTCTCGATTGGAATAATAAAGAATTATTGCGAAGGTGGTTGATGCCATGGTCGCTTCCGACGTCCTTTATTACCCTGACAGTAACCTGCGAGAACCCTAAATACAATTTCTGGTCCTGTTCTAGCATTCCCATCAGAATTTTTCAGACTGCCACTACAAGTCCTTGGCCATCTAATCCAGTCCGTTCAAAAGCATTACCTCTCCCATCAAAAACAGAGAGCTCCCTGTGGAATCCGTCATGTGATCTGCAAAGCTAAGCTGCAACTACTGTGCTGTGCTCTACATGGGCATGAGAACCAACATGAATGGCCACTGACAATTTTCTCAAACAGCCTTACAAGGCGTATCCTTAAGAAGTTTCAGTACCCAAATTGAAATCTTAGTAGTCTTTAAGAGTTCAGCTGCTGTCTTGACCAGCAACTTTGTCTCCTCACACAGAGACATTTTGGGCATCATCTCCTAGAGCCAATCCACTGTTCCCATCCCATCAAAAACAAAGGTGAGAGCACAGTTGTCCAGATAGACCATCCTGAATTCAGGGCATGGACTAGTATCCTCCCTAATCTTCTCAAAGGCAGCCATCTGAACAAGCTCCATCTGCTGCAATAATGTTGACCAGTAGATATTCCTGTCGGTAGCTGCTGTCCTAAAAACTAAACCTACATTACAACACATCTGTTTCCGCATTTCTTGTCTCAACTTTTTCTCGCTCTGTTTATCCTGAGAATTGGGAGTATTGGATCCCTCCCTTGCTCTTTTGTTCCCTGTCTTAGAAGTATAAGACATCTGATAGTCACTTCTTTGCAGGCCTTAGGTTCAAGGCCTTTTAGTTCCCTCCATTTATGTTCAGGAAGCCATACTTCTTTAACAGCATTTCATATTTCATCAAAGAAGAAGAATTCTGTGTCATTGCATACATTGATAGTTATGTTATTCTATGTGACTACTTCGCTTTAATCGAAACCTGTTTGTTGTTGTCACAATATATAACCATTAAGTAACTACATGTTTTAATCATATCAGTTTCCATTGAGACCTTTTGTTTATTTGTAACCTTTAGGATGCTTTATAGTTACAAGTAGTAATAGCTTACCAACTAATCCCCCTAGTAATGGTACTGAATTGGTCTTTATACAGAGGTGTCTGATACTCTACTCCAGTTTCCTTTATCCTGTGATACCAAGTACAAGGTATAACTGCCTGCTACCATCTTCAGAATTCACACAACCTGTAGAACAATTACACCATACTGTATGAGTGTTCCCACTGATCAGTAGTTACATAGGGCCACAATCAGCTTTAATGTGTCCACATAAATTGTGAGGATACAACATTAGATTTTCCACTTGATTGCCAAAATACCAAATATACTTTAGATTAACCTGCATGCTCAAGACAGATAACTAATATGAAATTAGTGCCTCTTTTGATCTACCAGCATGTGGTTGCAGGATATTTCAAGTCTGCAGGAAAAGCTCCTTTGGAAAAAATACTTTAATGGGACAGGAAAAGCCATAATAAATGGTACAATGGGACATACCCTCTGCCATGCTTTTCATAGTAGTTTGCGGGGTATAGATGTAGATCTACACGATGTTCTTGAACAGAATTGATCAAAATTTCAGACACTGTAATCTGACACAAAAACCACAAACTGCATCCTCTTAGCACGATAATATGAAATCATCAGAGTGCATCCACTTCGTCGCATTGCAGAATGCCCCACATATGCGCACTCACGTAGGAAAATTCAACCTCTGGCCATTTAATATTATGGCATGGTCACCACATTGCATTTGCAACAATTTACTCATGTACGATGCCACGTAAGGTATTGCATTATGCACTGCATTGAGTTATTACATTTGCTGTTTCCAGCAATACCTTTTCAAAGTCCTTTACCTGGGATATGGTGACATAAGATTCAGAGGAAAATGTTTCCCAATTAATTTTTTTAATAAAAACCTTGGCAGATCACCAGTGGGGCTTCAATGTGGTACTAATAAAATGAGTGGGTATTGGTCACTACCACAGAAATCTTTGTGGTCATGTCATTGTATAACAGCATAAACTCTCTACGGCGAACTGTTACTACAATTAAATTAATTCCTGGCAACTGGACTATTTAATTAGTAGTAGAGCTCACATCAATTAGTCATACTTGTTTTTAATAATCATGACTATGTTCCATAACCAATATGATAAATGTTAAAGTCATTAAAATTGGTATGTACTATTACTGACTGCAAAAATATTTCATAACAACAGTTCAAGTTTTACACCACCTTTTAAATTTCGCTTTTAAATATCAGTCACTATAATCTCTTTGCTATTATATGCACCCTGTTGACATTATAATTCCACCCTCCACACACAAAAGTGCATTACCCGTGATTGTTTTCCCATTGTATTAACTTAAATATTTTCACCCTAAGCATAGACTCACGTCCATACTATGGCACCTGACGCCACAGACTCCCCTTGAACCTTCAGACAATGTCTACCAACTGTACTTGTCATGCTGTGGTCCCAAGAGAACCAATGGTGGAATGAAGGATACATCACTCCTGCCTAAGGTAAGCAGTACACTTTGAGAGACGTGAGATAAGTATTGCAGGCCATAAAGTCGATTGCAGGGAAACTGCCACGGGTGTTGGTAAAAAGCTATGGCATCCCTGTATACATCAGACAAAGTTTAAAATCAATTTCCTGCTTGTCTAATTGACACCTACAATTTATATTCTCGCTGCCCCACAGATAACTGTAGGTGTTGACATCTCCCAGCTGGATAGAGGGGAGGTGTAACTAATGTAATAATTCTTCTGTCTCCTGATAAGCTGTATAGCTACCTGGTGAGAGGTGTAAGTTGCAAATCATTACCAAGGCAGAGTGTTGGATTCAGATGGCAATGGCATAGAGTGTGGTGTCTGCTAGCATGTGCTCACTAAATGGGGTTGACTATATCAGTCTGCAAACACTGCCTGATGTCGTCATAGTATTAGTTCAATTGTTACTAAAATGGGGTAATTTTGAACTATAGATGGATGGTCTTTTAATGACTACAATTTCTGCAGTGCAACACATATGGCAGAGAATAGAGAAATCAAGTGCTTGAGTTCAGCCAGAAAGTGGCAATAAGCATTAAAATTACACCATGACATCATTTAGGTAGGGGGCATTGGCACAGCAAAAGTGAAAGTTGTTTTGGTTAAGTCACTGGTTTCATGTATGACTGGTGCAATATCCATACCAAAAGATAACTATTTCTGCTGTAGGGGAAGATTCAAGGTCGAACAGTACTGTCAGAGAGGTTTTTGATTTACATCTGTTCTTTTTCTTCTCTCGTGTATTTTATTTTGAAGGTTTTAATTCTTGATGGGGCTTGTAAATCCAATTAAGAGACTTAGCTTACTTCTTTACCCCAATGATTGTTATTTATGTGCGGGTCAGTTAAAATACAGAAGAAAGTCCTAGGTGGGAGCAACCTCCTCTCCATAGACACTGTAGAAGGACAGAGGGGCTCCAGGGTGAGTCAACATCGGGGTATTCATGCCATGGTACGAGTTATGATCAGAGGAGATGGTAAAGTCTCTCTGAAATAGTTTACTGAATTGGGAAGGTGTTCATGACTTTGAAGAGTGGATGTAGTAGCAGTAATCTTTGAAAAATATCCACTGAATGAAGCCATTCATATTGTTTCAGACTTTTAAGTATGACAGGCAGTCGAATATCTCATGTTGCTATATTTGCTTTTCCTTTTTAAAAATCGAGTAAACTTTCTGTCAGGAAAGATAATGATCTGGGCAGTTTGTGAACAGTGGAGGTTCCTCACAAAGGCAGTGACCATGTGGAGTTCTGAAACAGTTTCAACAAATGTACAGCAATACAATATGTGATCAAACTGGAAACAGTCAGAAGCACATCATTGGTGGTGGGAAGATGTCTTAACATCACAGGTATACACCATGATTTTCACATTTTCCAGTACGATGTGTCCTTAAAGTGCCAATATGATGACACCTGAGTGAACTCAGTTTCCTTATGGACCTCTCTGTATGTGCCCTACAAAATGAACGCCATAATGTTCCATGTTTGCTCCGAGTTATTTGAAAGATTGTAATATAGGGCTTCTGTCTATCTCCTGCATTGGCACAAGCTGGGAGTACTTCAGTTGTGTTTTAGTTGCTGCTTTGATCAATAAGGAACCCATTCTATATTTTTCCAGGGTCACTACTTCACCAAACCATCACTGATTTCACAATAAAACGTAAGTTTTGTTGATGTGATGTGTTAGTGGAAACTAGATCTTGAGTAAATTGTTTGTTTCCTTGTTTCCTACACTGTCCCTCATCCAAAGGTATGGCTATGGAAGGGAAGACTTGAGGCATTATCAGTTTCTGCTTCAAATTTTCTTCTTCCTGTAACTAAGACAGCTGGCTCCACAATGCCATTATCTTGTGTAAGTTTGATTCTTTTCATTTAGTCAAGAGCATATATGATAAGCCCACAACAATGAACTGGTTTTTTGGTAGCAGTGGTAGTTGTCATTATACTGAGAATATGTAGGAGATTGTCATAGGCCAAGCCATAGGGGGCCCCTCTAAAGTCACCTTCTCCAAATAACCTGCACTACTGTCGAAAGTTTGAAAAAATGAAGAAGGTGAGTGAAACTCAGAAGTTGAGACTAAGCATTAATTTTCTGAAAGTCTGACAGTAGAAAGCAAAAGTGCAATCTTACTCAGAACCTAGGAATTGTCTGAAAAGACATATAGGGAAGAATGGGGTCAGGGAACTGCAGCATGGGAAAGGGGACAAAACGCTGCAATAGCTCAGGGCCCCATTGTCACCATATACTTACCCACAAAAGAGTTGGGGGAGGGGGTGGGGCATCACAAACTGTTCTGCAGTGTACACATCTACCCAGAGATTGGTAAACAATGACCAAGAGTTCCTCTACATATTCTTGGGCAGAGCTAAATGTTTCAAGTTTCTCCTTACTATTTGATACATTCTACTGTCCCTTTATCTAGTTTAATGAGCAATTAAATCTTCCTGTTTGTTTTAGTTGCCCTTTGTGTTTTGGTATTCATTGTTTCTACAGCTGCCTCATGATCACTAACACCAGTTTCAATGTAGATATCCTTGAAGACGTCATGTCTATTTTCCATTTCTGTCATGACTGGGCTTCTGAAAAATCTGTTCTTTGTAGTTCTTAGAAGCATTCAGCACTGCTTTGCATGATGTTTTGTCACACCTACCACTTATAATCGATTGTTTGGTTTTCTCCTAAGTTTTGGGTTACATCTGGGGTGAGTCTTGTACATAATTCTAAGTTGATGGCCACCCTTGATACTGAATTTTGCCCAAAGGATCTCACATACAGTTTCAGTTTCTGTCTCAGTGGATGAGAGTTTTCTTGTCTACTACAAGGCTATGGATTTGAAAAGAAGGCATAAAAAAGACAAAATTTAGCAAAAAAGTAAGTAACTTTATTTAAGATGTGACAACATGCATTTCAAAATTAATTATTTGATTTTTTTGTTCAAAAATGATGTTATTCAACACTTCTCTTTTATCAACTCTAGATTGGAGATGATCTGCATCTTCTCTCTGATTCTGAACTTCTTTCTGGTCCTGAAGAGCACCTGTCAGCATCATCTGGGCAAGCCTTGCTTCTTGAAAGTCTTTTTTTCTGTAAGGCAACCTAAAATCTTTCAATAGCTTCAGAGTTCAGCTTAGCAGCTGTCATATTTTTTTCCGTCCCTGTTGTCTTTTTTCTTTAAGTATTTCTTCAAATGATTAAATTTCCTTTCCTTCTGCTACAAGTTTTGTCAACTTTCTTCATCCTGAGCTGTTGTTTTTTCCTCTTCATATTTTAATTTTTCCTTCCTTCCTTCCTTCTTTCTTCTTCTAGGTAGTTCTGACATTTCTTATATGTACATTGCACCAAAGGAAGCAGCTCTTTTGGTGTAGTTACCTGTCACCACCACTTTACTTATCTGCGAATATTTTAGTTCTCCTGTCCCACATTTCACTCTGATAAATTGGGTCCAATAACTGTCAATTGGAGTTTGTGTTGTATTCCAACTTATGCTGGTTTCCAAATGGAGAAACTTCCAATCATCCAATAAATAATCACAAGCAATATCAAGTGATAATGCTTTTGCAGTGCTTACAATGCTGGTATTCTGTTCCATGGGCGAAGACACTGGAAATTCTGCAGATTCCTTGACCCTGCCAGGTTGGCTGTAAGAATAATGTATTTACAGAGGAAGATAACTCCTTTTGTTTTGACTTAAGCATTTTTTACATATGAAACATTGTAGTTTCTCATCAGAATTCTGTACTCAATCTCCCACTCCTTAGTGAAAACAAGGTTTTCTGGATTATTTATTTTCAACATCCTTACTAATCATAGCAGAAAAATGGTAATAACCAGAATCAAAACCAGAATAATAGCCACAGTAATCAACAAAATGACAACCAGACCAATAGCACAATTTTAATGAAAGTAAATCTAAACAAAATATTGCAAGCAAGCTCACTACCGAAACAGCGATGTCTCTTGTTGTCTTATGGTGAGTGAAGCTGTGAGAGCCTATGCTGTGAGGAAACCATCAAAAAGATGCTGCCCCACTCGACTGCTGATAAACTAACAAACAGCAGGCAGTGAAAGGCAATGGTGACACTGTGCGAGTACAGTTGCAGGGGAAGTGCTGATTGGAGGGGAGTGACTCGCAAGCTATGCTTTGGCAGGCCTGCAGTACGTTGTTGCAAGAACATAAAGGCAACTAGGAAGCCTTATGTCCACTCTCACAAGACCCTGCAATGAAGATATAGCATGTGATGTTGTCTGAATCTACAGAAGTTCCACCTGGACACATTTTGAGTGAGTCTGACTTTCACACAAGAAATGAGTATTTATGGAACTCTGGTTTCAAGGTATCTGTGGAAATGTGGCAGCTGGGTGATTAAACTAGTCATGATCAATTTTGACTCAATAATCCAGTAACTTGACTCTGTCCGTAATTGGCACTCAGAGAAGATATGAACAACAAAATGTTTACTATGATTTTGAATGGATAAACTCTGTTTTAATGCAATATGGAGTTCATAACAGACTTGGTGCTTTTCTGATCACCAGTGGCAGTTGGCAGATGTATATTGCATGCAGATCACATAGTTTACGAACATTGATGCATGTAAAATTACTATATTAGCTCTGGTATAACCAGGACTACACTGAAAGCATGACAAGATATGCAACTGGCCAAGGGCACAGCCCCAAACCAAAGAGCATGCAAAAATTGACCAGAAAAACACACATGAAATACAATTTAAGAATTAACTGGTAAGGTGCATGAATTCAGATACTCCTCATGTTTCTATTTTATGTCTATGAGAAGGAGCCTTTCCCTCAGCATGTGACTGTAAATGCAAGTTGTCACAGTGTCAATTTACTGAAGTAGCATTATAAAGAAACAACTGCCAAAACAAATCTTAATTCCTAACATGGTTTACATGACAGGCTACAACCTTAAAGTTTCGCTCATCTTCAACAACATATTTCTTGTTGCTGCTTTGCTATGGTATTGTAGCATTCCAAAGGTCAGGGAGCGGGTGATGAAACACAAGTATCTGGATAGCCCTATGTAATGTGGAGCTGATAACTAGATGCACGAGATGTGGACCTGCCAGTATAAAATGAGGCAAGAAGCATTGTACTGTACATAGACAAGCATTACTAGCAGAACGGGTTGGTCAGGAGAGCTCAGTGACTTTGAATGTCGACTAGTCACTGAATGTTACCTGAGTAACAAATCCATCAGAGATATCAAAACCCTTCTAAAACTATCCAACTCAGCTGCTGGTGATGTGACTGGGAAATCAAAACATGAAGAAACAACCACAACAACTGAGACCAGGAAGACCTCCGTACTGATCGACACAGACCATTCAACATGGCATTAAATCAATGAAAGGAACCACTTTTGAGTTCAAAAGTGCTATCAGAAGTCTAACTAGCACAATGACTATGTGTATGGAGTTGAAAAGAATGGTGTTCAGTGGCTGAGCAGCTCCCCATAGGCCACACATTTCTGTAGTCAATACTTTGCGACACTTCAAGTGGCATAAAGAGTGATACCTACCACCGGGCAGTGAATGACTGGAAACGAATTATTTTGAGCGATGAACCACCCTATACCTGGCGCAATTCAATAGAAAGGTTTGGGTCTTATGAATGTGTGGAGAACATTACCTGCTATCGTAAACAGTGCCAACAGTGAAGTACGGAGGAGGTGCTGTTATGGTATGGTGGTGGTTTTCATAGTTAATGTGTGGTCTCCTTATTGTGCTTAAGAAAATGCTAAATATGGAAGGATAAGAATACATTTTATAGCATTTTGTACCGTAGAGGAACAGCTCAAGGATAATGGGTGTTCATATCAGCATGACAGTTCATCCCATCATTAAGCAGCATCTCTGAGGCAATGGCTTGTGGACAACAGCATTCCTGAAATAGAGTGGCATGCTCAGAGTCACACCATGAACCTATAGAACACCTTCGCAATGAGTTAAAATGTTGACTTTGGTCCAGATCCCAGGCTGAACATCATTACCTTCTCTGGTTTTGGCTCTTGAGGAAGAATGGGTGATCATTCCTCCAGACATTCAGACACCTCATGGAAAGTATCCCCAGCAGAGCTCAAGCCACCTTAAAGGCAAAGGATGCAAACACCCCATACTAATGTTCAGTATTAGGAGTTCAAATACTTTTGATCAGATAGTGTTCTGTTTGAACAGGCTTCTGATTTTTGCAGATTTCTGTTGACAGGAGATTGGAGCACAACGGTTCTTGCTAGTGTGTTACAAAGTACACTGAGGTGACAAAAATCATGGGATACTTCCCGATGTTGTGTTGGAACCCCTTTTGCCTGGAGCAGTGGAGTAACTCTATGTGGCATTGACTCAGCAAGTCACTGGAAGTCCCCTAAAGAAATACTACGCCATGCTGCCTCTATGGCCATCCATATTTGTGAAAATGTTCCTGGTGCAGGATTTTGTGCACAAACTAACCTGTCAATTATGTCCCATAAATAATCAATGGGATTCGTGTCAAGTGATCTGGGTGGCCAAATCGTTTGCTCAAACTGTCCAGAATATTCTTCAAACCAATCACAAACAACTGTGGCCCATTGACATGGTGCATTCTCATTCATAAAAATTCGATCATTGTTTGGGAACATGAAGTCCATGAAAGGCTGCAAATGGTCTCTATGTAGCTCAACATAACCATTTCCGGTCAATGATCCATTCAGTTTGACCACAGGACCCAGTCAATTCCATGTAAACACAGTCCATGACATTACGGAGCCACCACCAGCTTGCACAGTGCCTTGTTGACAACTTCTGTCCATGCCTGCATGGGGCCTGCACCACACTTAAGCCCTGCCATGAGCTCTTACCAACTTACCATGGTTTTCCAGTCATCCAGGATTCAACCAATATGATCATAAGCCCCGTAGAGATGCACACATGTCAGTAGTCTGCTGCCACAGCCCATTAACACCAAATTTTGCTACACTGTCCTAATGAATACAAATACCATACATTCCACATTCATTTCTGCAGTTACTTCACAAAGTGTTGATTGTCTGTTTGTACTGAAAACTCTATGCAAATGCCATTGCTCTCTGTCATTAAATGAAGGCCGTCGGCCACTGTGTTGTCTATGGTATGAGATAATGCCTGAAACATGGTATTTTTGGCACTTTCTAGACACTGTGAACCTCAGAATATTGAATTCCTTAAGGTCCTACGCATCTAGCTTCAAGTACCATTCTGTGTTCAAAGTCTCTTAATTGCCATCATGTCACCATAATCATGGTAAGAAACCTTTTCACATGAATCACCTGAGTAAAAATGACAGCACTGCCAATGCACTGCCTTTTTATACCCTGTGTACAAAATACTACCACCATCTGTGTATGTGCATGTTGGTGCCCCATGACTTTTGTCAGCTCAGTGTATTTGGTAAAATAATAACAGAAGTTTAATACAGATCTCTCAAATATCACACCAATTCGTCTGAGATCATACAAAATGCTTTCTTTGAAAATTATCTTGAACAATAAGTTCAGGAGCTAACTCAAATTGTAAATGGTTGTGAAAACATACTCCACCTCTTAGCAACAAGTAATCTCGAGCAAATAGGGAGCATTGTGATGGATACAAAGGTTACTGACTTCCAAGATTGTTGTAGCTAGACTGAATACCATAACTTCTAAACCTACCAAAAATAAATCTATTTAAAAAAGCAGATAAAAATTCTCCTGATGCTGGGAAACTGCCTCCATTCCTTCAGAATTATGTAAGTGTGGGTTAGAGATGGCTTAAATTCAAAGAAATAGTGTCAACAGTGGTGGAGAGATATATGCAAAACAAATTAATAAGAGAAGGAACTGACCCCGCCCCCTCCTTTCCTCCGTTGTATACAAAACATGCCAGAGCACTTTTGGAGAAGCGACGAAAAAAGTATGCCAAATTTAAAAGAATACAAAATCACAAGATTGGCAAAGCTTTACAGAAACTCAAAATTTACAATGAAATCCAATGCAAGTTGCTTTTAATAGTCTCCACAATGAAATTCTGTCACGAAATCTGGCAGAAAATCTGAATCAATATCTTCATTGTGTGATAACAATGATAATGTTACTAATGACAATGCCACAAAAGTGGAGTTACTAATACAGTTTTCCGAAATTTCCTCACCAAAGAAGACAAAGTAAATACCCTAGAATTTAAATCAGGAACTGCTGCCAACGTTAGTGACTCGAAAGTAGATCTCCTCGGTGTAGCAAAGTAGTTTAAATCACTTAATGAAGGCAAGTCATCCAGTCCAGATTGTGTACCAATTACATTCCTTTCAGACTATGCTGACAAAAGCTCTGTACTTAACCATCATATAAAACTGCTCACTCAACGAAAGAACCATATCTAAAGACAGGAAAGTAACAGATATCACACTAATACTTAAGAAAGGAAGTAAGAGTAATCCAATGAATTACAGACCCATATCACTGACTTCAATTTGCAGTGGGAGTTTGGAGCAAGTACTGTGTTCAAACATTCTGAATACTGCTGGAGAACCGTCTGTTGACACACAGTGTTGATTCCAAAAATATTGTTCTTGTAAACCAAACTAACTCTTTATTAACACAAAGTTATGAGTGCTATTGGCAGAGGATCTCAAATTGATTTCATATTTTTAGATTTCCAGAAGGCTTTTAACTCCGTTCGTCAAGTGTCTACTAATCAAATTACATGTCAATGATGTATTGTCTTGGTTGGGCAATTGGATTCATGATTTCCTGTCAGGAAGGTCACAGGTAATAGCAATTGATGGAAAAATATCTAGTAAAATGAAAGTTATTACGCGCATTCCCCAAGGAAGAGGCGGACACCACAAGAGAGGCATTGTGCATCATGGAGAGCTATTCTTGACAGTTTGAGAGAGCACTTTCTGGGAAGAGTTGGACAACATATTATGTTCCCCACACACATCTCGCAAAATGACCATGACAAGAAAATCTGAGGAATGAGAGCTAATACAGAGGCTCACTAGCAATCATTCTTCCTGTATGTCATAAGCAAGTGGAACAGGGAGGAGGGATACCAGAATTGCCCTCCACCACACACTGTTAGGTAGCTTTCAGTGTATCATGTAGATGTGCCCTCTGCTTTTCCTAATGTATATAAATGATTTAGGAGACAATCTAAGCAGCCCTCTTAGATAGCTTGCAGATGCTTTTATTCACAGTCTAGTGAAGTCACCAGAAGATCAAAACCAATTTGCAAAATGATTTAGACAAGACATCTCTACAGTGCAAAAAGTGGAAATTGACCCAAAATAATGAAAAATGTGATGTCATCCATGTAAGTACTAGAAGGAATCCATAAATTCTGGTTATGCCATAAATATCACAAATCTAATGGTTGTCAATTCAGCTAAATACACTCCTGGAAATGGAAAAAAGAACACATTGACACCGGTGTGTCAGACCCACCATACTTGCTCCGGACACTGCGAGAGGGCTGTACAAGCAATGATCACACGCACGGCACAGCGGACACACCAGGAACCGCGGTGTTGGCCGTCGAATGGCGCTAGCTGCGCAGCATTTGTGCACCGCCGCCATCAGTGTCAGCCAGTTTGCCGTGGCATACGGAGTTCCATCGCAGTCTTTAACACTGGTAGCATGCCGCGACAGCGTGGACGTGAACCGTATGTGCAGTTGACGGACTTTGAGCGAGGGCGTATAGTGGGCATGCGGGAGGCCGGGTGGACGTACCGCCGAATTGCTCAACACGTGGGGCGTGAGGTCTCCACAGTACATCGATGTTGTCGCCAGTGGTCGGCGGAAGGTGCATGTGCCCGTCGACCTGTGACCGGACCGCAGCGACGCACGGATGCACGCCAAGACCGTAGGATCCTACGCAGTGCCGTAGGGGACCGCACCGCCACTTCCCAGCAAATTAGGGACACTGTTGCTCCTGGGGTATCGGCGAGGACCATTCGCAACCGTCTCCATGAAGCTGGGCTACGGTCCCGCACACCGTTAGGCCGTCTTCCGCTCACGCCCTAACATCGTGCAGCCCGCCTCCAGTGGTGTCGCGACAGGCGTGAATGGAGGGACGAATGGAGACGTGTAGTCTTCAGCGATGAGAGTCGCTTCTGCCTTGGTGCCAATGATGGTCGTATGCGTGTTTGGCGCCGTGCAGGTGAGCGCCACAATCAGGACTGCATACGACCGAGGCACACAGGGCCAACACCCAGCATCATGGTGTGGGGAGCGATCTCCTACACTGGCCGTACACCACTGGTGATCGTCGAGGGGACACTGAATAGTGCACAGTACATCCAAATCGTCATCGAACCCATCGTTCTACCATTCCTAGACCGGCAAGGGAACTTGCTGTTCCAACAGGACAATGCACGTCCGCATGCATCCCGTGCCACCCAACGTGCTCTAGAAGGTGTAAGTCAACTACCCTGGCCAGCAAGATCTCCGGATCTGTCCCCCATTGAGCATGTTTGGGACTGGATGAAGCGTCGTCTCACGCGGTCTGCACGTCCAGCACGAACGCTGGTCCAACTGAGGCGTCAGGTGGAAATGGCATGGCAAGCCGTTCCACAGGACTACATCCAGCATCTCTACGATCGTCTCCATGGGAGAATAGCAGCCTGCATTGCTGCGAAAGGTGGATATACACTGTACTAGTGCCGACATTGTGCATGCTCTGTTGCCTGTGTCTATGTGCCTGTGGTTCTGTCAGTGTGATCATGTGATGTATCTGACCCCAGGAATGTGTCAATAAAGTTTCCCCTTCCTGGGACAATGAATTCACGGTGTTCTTATTTCAGTTTCCAGGAGTGTATGTAGGAATTACAATTACAAACAACTTAAACTGGAATGTTCACAGGGATAATGTACTGTTGAAGGCAAGCCAAATACCTTGTTTTATTAGCAGAACACTTAGAAGATGCAAAAGGTCTACTAAGGACACTGTCTATACTACACTTGCCCATCCTCTTCTAGATTATTGCTGTGCGGTATTGGATCCTTACCAGATTGGGTTGGTGAACTACACCAAAAAAAGTTCAGAGAAGGGCAGCTAATTTTGTGTTATCATATAACAAGGAATAGTGTCATGGATATGATACACAAGTTGGGATGGCAGTCAAACCAAAGGCAGTTTTCATTGTGGTGAGATCTTTTCACAAAATTTCAGTCTCTCATGTCCTCCTGAATGCTAAAATATTTTGTTGACACACACCTACATAGGGAGAAATGATAATTGTAATAAAATAAGAGTAATCAGAGCTCACACTGAAATATTTAAGTGTTCATGTGTGCCCCCCCCCCCACTCTCTCTCTCTCTCTCTCTCTCTCTCTCTCTCTCTCTCTCTCTCTCTCGATAGAGAATGGAATGGCAGAGAAAGAGAGAGAAAGTGGTTTGATGAACCCTCTGCCAGCCAATTAAGTGTGAATTTCACAGTAGGGATGTAGATGTAGATTCTTATTAGTAATTTATGCTCTGTAAATAAATAAAAGAAAAAGGATTACAACTATAACTTGAGTAAAATATCACTTTCTAGGGACTTTGTTTTTATTATAATTTTACTTTGTATATCCTTGCTTTGAGGAAAGCAAACTCATTAATTATGATTATACTGTTTTATCATATTATTGACAGTCTGCTTTCACCCATATGTGAAAGTACTTTTTATCGCCTTTAATTAATGTAAGCTATGCTCCCAAGATGCCACAGTCACTGGCATTGTCACAAATATTCTCAAAGCTATTTCAATGTTGGGATAAGCATTCTTAATCCATACTTTAAAATATCCGAATGAGAAGCCTTGGCAATGCTTCTCATCAGCTCTTTCACCTGGAACTTGAAAACAGCTATTTTGTTAACTAGTTCTGCTGTATCAGTATATCCAATATATTTGGCACCAAAAGTAGCTGCAAATTTTTCGGGATAAGATAAAGACAATTTATGAGGAACAAATAAAATTTTTAAAATTAATTTCATGCTAATAACAAACTGAGTGAGGTGGCAGAATGGTTAACATGCTGACTCACATTCAGGGGAATGGCTGTTCAAACTTCCTCATACCCATCCTGATTTAGGTTTTCTGTGATTTCCCAAATTTTTCCAGTCAAATGCTGGAGATGGTTCATTTGAAATAGCATGGGTGATTTCCTTCCCCATGCTTTAAACAGTCTGAGCTTGTACTTCACCTCTATTGATGCCGATATCAATGGAACGTTCAACTGTCATCTTCATTCCTCCCTAAAACTAATCCACAACAAGATATTGACATGGTTTCTGTCAGTTTTGTTATAAAGCTTATACAACCTGTAATTTATTTATTAAAATGATACACTTAATTTGTTGTGTGCAATATATTAATATAATTCATGTAAGTAATATTTTATAATAATGCTTCATTTTTATTAAACCTAATTAAAAAATTATAACATATGGTTAATCTGTGACGACAAAATCCAAGAAAAGTATTTTTCTGGTCAGTGGAAGGAGAGGGGGAGGCCACAACTTTGCCAGTTCTGTTAAGGATGCTGGATCAACTCGGTACAGCTATGGTTACGATATTCATTTTCTCTCTTGTCCATGTGCTAGCCACATTGTTCCACCTGTAGTATACATAATAAAAACTTCAGTACCAATAAACATGGTACAGGGCAAATAAGAAAATTCCATACCGTGTCAATAAGGACATCAGCTTTGAACTTCCATTTGCAATAGTCTTCCACATAAGGTATTTCATCATTCTCATATTTTAGCAACATCCTAAGGTCCTTCTTATGACTTCACTACTTCTATTCAGCAGCAGAATTTTTAGAACATGTGAAATACAAGACTTCAAACAAGAAAGTGCAAAATCTCCTACGCACAATCTGAATTTTTTTCAGATGAGTAAATAAATACTGAACAACAATTAAATTAAGCACTAACTTAGAAAGCAATCTGGTAATTCACTGGGCCATGTTCCACGGCATGTTCACAGCATCGAACTAACTCACTGCAGATAGTGAAATCGTATACAGGGTTCTTCACAATTCCTGTTACAAACTTCTAGTGGTTGTAGAGGTGACTAATTAGATACAGTTTTGATAAGAACCCGTGTCCAGAAACGTATCATTTGGGTGCAGAATAACTTGGATGTTCAGATCACTTAAATCTCTCACAATGATCACTGACCAATACGCTCAACAGGAGCTGCTTCAAGTGGTGAGCATTCTGGTCATTGCGCAAGGTGTATCTGTGATGTGTGCTTTCATGCACACACTCCACAAACTCCCCATGCACACACGCAATGCACCACAGTCTACCCATCTAATTGTTCTAGCAGTAGTGAACACCATAACATCCTGGGGATAATCCGAGAAGAGGGGTCGAAATGTCGATCATCTTAGTAGAAATATGACGCGGCCTCATAACCCAGCAGATTTTAACTTCAGTGACAATGGCCACGAAAGCCTGCAGAATTACATAAGTATCCAATATGCTTTGAAACAGCATTTATTCATGGGACATAAGACGTATTATAAAACTCTCAAAATATAGGCTTCAGCTGTAAATTAAATATCCAGTACGGTGGCTTCTAACTTCTGATTCTGATATAGCAAGTGATCTTGCATCTCATTTACCATGTTAATCCCAATAAAGCAAAAATCTCACTTGTCTAATTCAGTCTTTCACATCTCAGAATGCTCTGGAATGTGAAATTCCATGTTGTGACATCACAAAACTCCCCCAGCTCCAAGTTCACTAACATTATCATGTCCTATGTGATGACAGCTGCTCAGTTGCCCGAGACTGCAGTTGTGTGTGAGAGTTGCGTTATGCCTATCTGCGACTCAGCACCTCTGCTACATGGTGAGTAGCAACTTGCCTTATAATACTGTTCCTCTATAACTAGTCTTATGTGATAGTCCCATCTTATATTGCTCCAGACATATACTTATAGATATTTTATGGTTGACATTGATCTCAAGAATCTAATGCCAACAATGGATACACACATAACAAGTCACACCTTTAAAGAAATCACCAGCAGCAGCTTTAATACTGCTATTGTATCTTTGACATCACAGGCTAACTACTAAGTATAAGAGCTCACTGCCAACTTGAAATCAGGTGGTTTTCAGGCAAACTGTGCACTACGAGTGATGGGGCATTACTCCTTACCATTTTCAGAGCTTGTAATTGTCATATAGTTCAGTTGTAGTAAGGTGTTGTGAATTGAAGGGTTTTGCAAAATAAACTACTTTATTCCATCTGCCTCCAATATCACCTTAAGCTGCTGGTGTCAGCCTGTAAGATTTCTTCAACAAAAGTTGTTTATGCATCTACAAGAAAGATAACATCAAAACCATGATCAGTTAAGAGCAAACAATATGGTATGGTCCTATGTAGAAGCAGGGAGAGATTATTACGTCACATTGACTGGGACGAGTTGTCAATCAGCTTTAGTTTGCTTAAACCAGAGGAAATTTTTTAGATTGTTTTCTTCTACATGTCCCCTGTGCTATTAGTGGCAGCATTTCTCATCAATGCAAAATCTGCTATTTATATAAAAGGTAAGTCGGTTTGGTTGGTCTCATTCATGTGATGCTGCTTCTCATTCATTTTCCTATAGTTTAAAAACACGTATCACATCATATATTTTCGAAAAGGGATGATGGGAATAGTGTATGATGATCAACAAATTTCTCATTGTTGCAAATTGTGGCTAGCTTGCACACACACACTACATACATCATGAATATGACTGATATGGTATGTGCTCCCACAACCAACCTCATTCCTTCGTGGTGAAAACAATCTTACATCTTCAAGTCACTTACTTAAACTCAGCCACAAATGATGCAGTCATAATGCAACATAGTGTGTAAAAGGTTCCCATAAAATTGCAGCAGAGGAAGGCAGTGTGTATCCTGTGACTAGTTACAGACACTTAAATGTACAGATCCTTAAGATGTGAAAGTCAACTATGGCCAAACAATTTTATTTTCTTTAAATGCAAAGCGCAGGATTTCAAGGATGTGAGAAAAGTAACAGCTTTCGGTCCTGGCCAAAAGCACACCTGTGTCAACTTAAATGGTTTCCTGATGTAATACTTGTTTGTGTCTTTCGGAGTTTCAGCACGATGCTATTGCTAATTCTGTACATTTTGGGTGAAACATTGTGTACCTTTATTAACATACAGAAGAGCTATAGAAAATTATAAACAGTACATAAATGGCAACCATGGGTAAAAAATCACTGATGATTCAGCCCCTCTATACACTGTGAGGTGTAACTGATGTTCTGTAACTTTCAAAGCCATGTTGTCAGAACATTTCAGGTGACCTGTTATACGTCGTCAGAAAATATCAGGTAACCTATTATCAGCCACTGTGGAACTGATTAAATTTAGTCTGCACACTCATGAGGGACTAAATTTCTTTTTTAACATTAGTTTGTATTGACTTTGCTCAAAAGTGGTTATATAGGTAGTCTCAAATTTATCAACTGGGACAGCGTACACAACCATTGTCATGTCCCCACCGACAGAAATCTAGTAATCTTAATCAGAACAACTACATTGTCATACTATACATACAACTCTCTCAATACCAATCCACTACTTTCTGCAGGTATTTTTGAGACCTTCTCATACAACCAGGGGCAAGGTGTAGGAGTAACTTACTTGGTTTAATAAACATACAAAAACAGATTTGTTTCTCAAACAGATATACCTAACCTACTGAAGATTCACTGACTGGTTTGTTAGAACACATTGTCTTACATGTGGAGAGATCCATTATTCTGCCAGGTTGATTAAAATGTCTTGACTCATGTTATCTACTAACCTATACAGCAACCTCTGTGTATATGAAGTACTGCAAAAAGGATATCAATTTTTTTTTACAGTCTTTATTATTTTCAAACACCAATATTCAGAATTAATGTATTAATTTGAAATCACCATTTGCTGTTTTACTTTAAAATAAGATATGTATAATTAATAAAGTATAAATAATACATTTATGAACTCTGTGAGTGAATCCAGTCAGAATGATGGAAGACATGAGTTGTGTGTAACTCAATAATGATGGCAAATACTGAGAAACTGTGTGTGAACAGATTCGGCTGTTATGAAATGCAGCCTCAGTCTCTGCTCACATTACTTCCATGCAGCATTAAGAACAAGAAAGTAATGTTATCTACCATTATACAGAACAAATGCCAGAAGAAATTTTTCTTGTAGTATGAGAAATATTACAGATACAAAAATACCACATTCAAGAAATAATTGCACAAACTGCAATTAATGAACCATGACTCTACAAAAGAAATGAACTAGTAAAAATTAAACATCTCTAATTTCTTATTAGGTATGCAATAGCAGAACTGACATTTAATGCAAAATTAAAGTCACTGTTTAAAAATATATACAGTAATAGATCATCCCCTCCATTCATACATGTTCATGAGACTGTATTAAGGCACAGCTAGTATAATCACTTGAAGAGGCCACACACTGTCTTTGAAGTTTGCTGTGTGAGACTCACTATAATGGAGCAGATAATAATGTCTTAGTCTCTGAACACTGGTTTCAGCTGCTACACAAACACAAATGATGTCACACCAATCACAATCTTTGTTTAAAAGTCACAGCAAAAACACTTCCTTGCAAAATTACACACCTTCAGCCTCACACATGAGAAACGTAAATAAAGAAATAATGGTAACACAGTTGTTTACTTGTACTTTTACACATGGAAAACATTTGAGTGATGTGAATTCTTGTGAAACAACACAATTCAGCTGCTGATGTAAATGATACCAAAGCAGCCAAATGAAGCTTTATATAGTCACTACCTCCATATATTTTTTAAATGTCCCAAGCTTAATTTTTTCTCTTTATGTAGGAGCATGGGAAATCGTTATTTCAGCATCAGCAATACCAAACACATTTACTTGTCAGATCTCCATATTTTTTTCCCTGCTGCAAAAGACTATAATAGCTTTGGTTGAACACACTGAGGCTTGCCTCACACTCATTACACACAATAAACATTTTACAGACACAATAATCAGTAATACTTATTTTGAATCCATTTTAGATCTTAGTCTAGCATGAACTTTCATGAATTCTGGCTCACTACCGGAACAACTGTCTGCATCATCATCTTTCTCCATCTGAAAGAAAAATAAAATAAAATGTTACATTATTATTATAATTAACAATATTTTCTTGTATGAAGGTATGATGGATGAATTAAGTCTGGTACCAACATTGGTCTTATCAACACAGTAGTGTTATTTAGTTTCCTCAACCTTTGCCATAGACAAGGAATTTGCTATTGTTCCACTTTTCATAGAATAAGAACAAAGCCAGTGAGGTCTTGGCTGATAGAGTGCCACGAGAATTTAATGAGATTAAGATCCATGGACCTTACTGCCTATTTCATTCAGATAATGTGCTCCTCCAAATCTCACCCACTAGATGATCTGCTTGAAGGGGCATTACCATCTTCGAAATCTTCATTAATTCTTTTCAGACAGATTTCCTTCTAATCAAAGAGCACGGAGCACCACTGTCTACGGAAATCAATGTCCATCTGAAAAATATGAAGTCTACACATTTACTGCACCTAAAGGATTTAAAGGTCAAATGTCTTATGACATTTACTATATTGAGATCATCAATGATAAAATCCACTTCAGTTGTAAAAATTATTTATTTCTAAAAAGGAATGTACAACCCGGTTTTAAGACGTGCCCCAGCTTCAGGTGCATATTAAAATGTGAATCCACTAAGGATACATAACTATGGTTAGTCTATTTTAACCTCAGTTATGCATCCATTGTGGACTCGCATTTCAATATTTGCCTGAAGATGGGACATGTCCTGGAACCAGATCATGCTTTCTTATTTAGAAATAAATAGTTATTACAACTGTATCAGATTTTCACATTGATGGTGAATAACTGTTGTGGATGTCTAGTCAAGAGAAACATGTATATTTACATACATCAGCAAAAGTTCGTTTGGAGCAGAATAAACACATCTTCTCCACTTCTAGAAGGGTCCTATGTTGTCCCAGGTTGACTATGGACGCTCAGTTTATGGGTCAGCTGGAGGAACATTACTGAAAATCATGAGTGTTGTTCATCATGAGAAAATTAGGATAGTTGCCACAGCATCTTTCTGGTTCTAAAAACATCAAATATTTCTGACTCCTTAGTCAAAATAAGTTTATTATGATTGTCCCATTTGTCCACAGTCAGCGCAACTGACTATCATGGGTGGGGGGGGGGGGAGACCTGGGTTTGATTCTCGGTACTGCTAGGTATATTTAGTTGGTGAGGGGACTGGAATGGGGTGCACTCAGCCTTGTGGTTCCAACTGAGGAGCAACTTGACTGAGCATTAGTGGCATCAGGTCTGCTAACCCAACAGTGGTCAGGAGTGGTGTGTTGACACCATGTCCCTCCATACCGTATCTTGATGATTCCATTAGCCAAGTAGGTCAACAGTTGGTCAGGCCTGGCTGGCCCATCTGTGGCCAGAACGATGGTGCTTGCTTGCTCGTGATCATTCAATTTAACTTACAAACATACACTATAGTATATTAGAATTACTGCCAAGGATATTCTTGCATAAATTGGTGGCTGCTAATTGCCTGGTGGCAGTAAAAAATAAAAATGCACCATATGTTATTTCTGTTTGTTTGTTTTGTAAAAATCTTGCAAATGATTTGTCTAGGGCAAATAGTTCTAAGCAAGTTAACACAACTTTTAACAGAGGGGTTAGAGAATTTTTGAGAAAATTATGACTCCTCTCAATTTTCACTATTTTAGCAGCAAAATGTAATTACCATTAGCAATCGTTTCTGTCGTTCTTCAATGAGCCTCTGTAGATCAGACAGGGAGCTGGCCTTCTGCTGCTCCAGTTCTCGTCTCGCTTGCTGCTCACGGTGGCGGCCAAATGCTCGCTGCAGTTCTGACTTTTGATTCAAGACATTTTTCC
Organism: Schistocerca nitens; assembly: GCF_023898315.1. Taxonomy (NCBI): domain Eukaryota; kingdom Metazoa; phylum Arthropoda; class Insecta; order Orthoptera; family Acrididae; genus Schistocerca; species Schistocerca nitens. Next base: position 865,237,779 of record NC_064616.1, on the reverse strand, counting down.
CACTGGAACATACATTACATCTAACACTATGTGTTTACTTTGTAACCTACACATTTACTGAAACAGAAAAATATTACCAGTGAAACTAATATATACAGGGTGGTCAATCTGAAGTTTTGGATGAGATTATCTCGAAAACTATACATCGGATAAAAACAGTGGGTGGGGGGCAACTTTTAAATCTTACATGGAAACCCCCAGTTTTATTGCAGATTTGGATTCTCCATAAAAAAGTAATCGAGTTTTGTCTGAAATATTTTACTAAACCATTGATAGATGGCGCTGAAATAAAAAAAAAAAAAAAATTAAAATTGGGGAAGCACTCCAATTTATTTAGAATGATCTGAGAAGGCTGCATAAAATCGATACAAAATGTGCTCCAATTCTTTCATTACGCCAAATTAAGCTTTTTTTTTTTACAATATGTGTCCTACCCACCAGTTTTTGGTGGAGGGAGGTGGAATGGTATAAAAATCTCGTTAGGGAACTCTTCACAATTTCATTACTCACCAAACTGTGGTGCTACCATGGCCAAACTGCGAACTACGGCTCAGTATAGAGGTCAGTGCAATGCGATCAGACGTCACGTCACTTCACTTTCAGACCATGAAACGTAAACATCAACAGATGAAACTAAATTATTCTTTAGTGAAACACGGCTCACTATCCTCCTACAGATATTGTTGATATGATATTAATTTTAGGTGAATGCCATAACAATGACACTGCAGCCACGCAATTGTACATGGATTGTTTCCCAAACAGACAACGTCCAAGTGAAAACATTATTTGAAATTGCACTCAACGAGCTCGAAATGGATGCACGCAGTGTGCACCTCGTCATCGCGAATACAATGAAAATGACGCCTATACCCTTATTGTTCTCACCTGTGTTCAACTGGATCCCGAAATGAGTAGTCGTGCAATTCAAAGACAAACTGGAATACCAAAATCAACTGTTTTGAGGATTTTGAAGGCACACAAATATCATGCGTATCATATCACACTGACACAGGCATTAATGCTGAAAGATATGCAAATACGTGTGCATTTCTGCCAATGAGCCTTGGAAGCGATAAGAGGTGACTATTTTTTTAGATACGTTATATTCACCGATGAAGCCACATTCAGAAACAATGGCAAATTAAATCGTCATGATTATCATTATTGGTCCCCTGTCAATCCACACTGGCACAGACCTGTTGACAATCAACACAAATGGTCGTTAATGGTCTGGTGTGGAATTTTTATTGGTTACTTGATAGTACCATATTTTTTTGACTGAAATGTTACTGGGGAAGCTTATTTACAACTTCTCCGTGATGATTTGTTGGAGCTAATGGAAGATGTTGATTTAGAAACTAGGCACCGAATGTGATTCCAACAGGACAGAACAGATCCCCATTATGTTAAAAATGTGCGGAATGTTTTAAATTTATGGTGCCCTGGTTGGTGGATTGGACGTGGCAGACCAATTCAGTGGCCTCCACGTTCACCAGGCCTAACATCTGATTTTGTCTTGTGGGGTTATTTAAAAAATATTTTTTTATGACAGACAGCCCACAACCCGAAACGATATGGAGCAACACATTCGAAGTGCATGTGTAGCCATACCACGGGATGTGCTGCTCGAAACTGTGGACAACTTTCACAGATGATTGACTTTATGCGTTGAAGCAAATGGGGATACTTTTGAACAATTTCTTCGTGGCTAATTTCATTAATTAAGCACCTCAAATTGTGAGAGGAAAGGGGACTCTCACTAATGAAGCACCCCATGGGAACATCATTCTACTACGTCCATATCGTCGTTCCTGGGTAAACGCTAGAAGTAGGATACAGTACATCTTGTACAAAAACAGCTTAATTTGGTGTAATGAAAGAATATTGTATCGATTTGATGTGTCCTTCTCGGATTATTCTAAATAAATCTGAGTTCTTCCCAAATTTTGATTTTTCCCAATTTCAGTGCCATCTGTCAATGGTTTAAAAAATGTTTCAGACAAATCTTGATTACTTTCTTATGGAGAATCCGAATCTGCAATAAAAAATAGGGGTTTCCATTTAAGATTCAAAAGTTGTCCCCCGCCCCACCCAAGGGGACGGGGGCTGGAGGTCACATGTATTATCATTTGATGTTCCTCTTTGAGCTTACAAACTTGTCTTGCCCACTATTTTTACCCGATGTATAGTTTTCAAGATAATTTAATCCGAAAGTTCAGATGGACCACCCTGTATATTAACGTTAAGCGAGACATCAAACGGTTTTCTTCAGATACATATTCATGCCAAATAATTTGAAATTCTTGTGCATAAAAGAGTTTGGCATTCTTCCAGTGAGAAGGGAAGAAAAAGGAAACAACAATAATTATGACTGTCAGCATATTTTCTTTAACTCATTTTCCAAGACCAGGTATAAACACAATTTCTGGTCTACATACTAATTTCTAAGCCTTTTGTGCCTTAACTTCTATTTCAGTTTTAATTACAAAATCCTGAAATAAAACTTTTATTTGTGTTAAGCACTCAAACATGACTGCACTACTTCCTTTATTTACTGTTTTATTATTACATTGTTATATTCATTCTACAATATGTTTCATATTAAAGTCTCAGGAAGTTTTCTTATAATCACCCCACTTTTTCCATTTCCTGATCTTTACTGGCTATCATATTGCACTGTGATCCAGTTTCAGAAAAAACATTTTCCACATAAAATATATCTAATTGCATACCAGTTATAATTTACAAAAATAAAATGATTATTTCTATTTTTCATTAAAAGGCTCAGTTACTTCTATGACAAGAACTGGATGATGTTTTCAATACATGGTGTGTTAATACAAACACAAGTGAGAGTTTTAGCAGAGTGTACAAACAAAGATTTCACATTAATCTCTTTCACAAATTGTCAATAACATTCCACAACGCATTAAACAGAACACCAAATTCAAAACTTACAGTATACTAGCAGAGACAACCAAATTAATTTAAATAAGCAACATCACATAAAATGATTTCAGAAAGGCATATAGCAAACATATAATTGTTGCAATTAGGGCTGTGGCTACATTATGTAAGATGCAGAATCCTGCAGTAAAAACTGTCAGAATGCTTGCAGTAATTTACTGGCCCACTACTGTGGGAACAAATTTGTGGAAAAGCAGTGGGCTTCTGAGCAATGATATTGTGTCCCACATAGTGGACAGCGAAGGCTTCCTTCTAGGTCACCATCATCTAAGAGTATTCAGATACACAAACGTTTATGGTCTTCCCCCTGGAGGAAAAACTGCCCCCACATTGAAATCTGCTGAGAACACAAATAAACTCAGAACTTTTTCTCAAGATACACAAATATTCCTGCTCTTATATAATTTACAGTAGTTACAATTACTCCCTCTGGGAAAGACTTAACTCCGAACAGGTTTAATGTCTCTCCACAGGACTGCCAATACACAATTTTATCTGCACAAGTTTTTTCTGGGTTTAGCTCTGTAATTCAGTTGGCCAAATGCCAGATTAGTGAACACAACCAATAATGGGAGGTGTCTTAATGCAGTTAAAAGTCACTAAGGCTCAGGGAAAACTAACAACCCCCTCAAGCTTATACAAATTCGCAAGCAAATTAACTATATTATTGGCGAAAATTTACTACAGATATCTTGAGCAGAGAGACATCAGTGCTATGGCTATTGGAAACCAGACTGATTTGGTGTTTGTAAAATTTCAAAAAGTGTTTTACTCAGTCCCACAATGACACCGTCTAAAGGAAATACACTTCTTATGGAATATCTAACCAGGTTTTCAACTAGATCGAAGACTTCTTTACAAGCAGGATGCAGCACATAGGACAATATTAGTTCCACCTTCACACTTTTTGCAGATTATGCAGTCATCTACAAGGAAACCCTGTTTGGTAATAACAATCCAAGTTTGTTACTGAAATTAAATGAAGTCTTATACACAACAATACACTGCCTAAAAAAACGCGAAGCACCCAGAAGACATGGTCAGATGTCAATGCAACATTATAAACACACAAACACCATCAGCAGTTATGGAAATGATTTAGAGTTGCAATTCTCTGTGACAGATAAACGGCCACCAGAGTGAATAAGAGTTGATTACGTTTCGTGTTGTCAGCAAGTCTGATAGGGTACGTAAAGGCACGAACAGTGTCCGAATGTGAGCGATCACTGTAAAGAACACTGATGTGCCATGTACTCATGTGAGACTGCACCTAACAGAGTTTGAAAGGGACCTCAGTGTGGGTCTCCACTAGGTCGGCTTGCCCAATCATACAATATCCTTATTTGTAAGGCATTCGGATGTGAAAGTGACCCGGTGTTGAACTGCATGTGAACATGAGGACAGGTTCTGGTAAACCATGTCTGACCACCACAAGGTAAGGTCGTCGTACTGTGCAACAAGCACATTGTAACCTCTTTGCATCTGTGCCTGCCACCTGAAAACAAGTAATGGACACTGTGCAACATTTTGTGTCATCATGCACCGTTGGCCACAGACTATAAGCAGCCAGACTAGGTGATTACCACCTCATGCACTGGCTGCCATTAACACAACACAAACAGCCGCATCTGGAATGGTGCTTCACGGCACAACATACATCACAGACATCCTGCATCCTCATACTGTCAAATTTTAGCAAATTTGAGTCAACTTTGTAACATCACATGTGCTCTTAATTCTATTACCATTTTTGTAACAGAATTAACATTCAGAATAAAAATTATAACTTTAGCTGAAATAATTTTCTGTGTTGTCATAGTCAATGCGTCAATTAGTTTGGAAGAATTGTCCTGCCACTTATTTTCACTGAAGTCCATGATGAAAATGTTTATCTTTCAAAAGTATTTTCTATATCGACTGAACTTTCTTCATAGGTTGCAACAGTCATTTCATCCCCAGTAAAGAAATATAATTACTACTAGCAGGAGAATCAAAGCATGCAATCATCTGTCCAAGGTTGTTAAAGAGAGACGAAAATCAATGCACTTAAAAATGCAGTTAAAAATTTCTATTAAACATTACATACTACACAGTAAAAGGTTGTCTACCTAACAAAAAGAGAATATTGGTGAAAAGTATTCAGAGAATAATGGAACACCTCAAAATCTACAATATATTCTCACAATACATGTCATGTTACTATTAAATCTTATGATCAGGATCTGTGCCAAATAATACACTACTGGCCATTAAAATTGCTACACCATGAAGATGATTTGCTACAGACGCGAAATTTAACTGACAGGAAGAAGATGCTGTGATATGCAAATGATTAGCTTTTCAGAGCATTCACACAAGGTTGGCGGCAGTGGTGACACCTACAATGTGCTGACATGATGAAAGTTTACAACCGATTTCTCATACACAAACAGCAGTTGACCGGCGCTGCCTGGTGAAATGTTGTTGTGATGCCTCGTGTAAGGAGGAGAAATGCGTACCATCACGTTTCTGACTTTGATAAAGGTCGGATTGTAGCCGATCGCAATTGCGGTTTATCGTATCGTGACATTGCTGCTTGCGTTGGTCAAGATCTTGTGACTGTTAGCAGAATATGGAACCGGTGGGTTCAGGGGGGGTAATACGGAACACCATGTTGGATCCCAATGGCCTCGTATCACAAGCAGTCGAGATGGCAGGCATCTTATCCGAATGGCTGTAGCGGATCGTGCAGCCACGTCTCGATCCCTGAGTCAACAGATGGGGACGTTTGCAGCAGCATGGACTATCAGCTTCGAGACCGTTGCTGCGGTTACCCTTGACACTGCATCACAGACAGGAGTGCCTGGGTGCACGAATAGCAAAACGTCATTTTTTCGGATGAATCCAGGTTCTGTTTACAGCGTCATGATGGCCGCATCCCTGTTTGGCGACATCGCGGTGAACGCACATTGGAAGCGTGTATTCATCATCACCACACTGGCGTAACACCCAGCGTGATGGTATGGGGTGCCATAGGTTACACGTCTCTGTCACCTCTTGTTCGCATTGACGGCACTTTGAACAGTGGACGTTACATTTCAGATGTGTTACGACCCGTGGCTCTACCCTTCATTCGATCCCTGCGAAACCCTACATTTCAGCAGGATAATGCACGACCCCATGTTGCAGGTCCTGTTCGGGCCATTCTGGATACAGAAAATATTCGACTGCTGCCCTGGCCAGCACATTCTCCAGATCTCTCACCAATTGAAAACGTCTGGTCAATGGTGGCCGAGCAACTGGCTTTTCACAATACGCCAGTCACTACTCTTGATGAACTGTGGTATCATGTTAAAGCTGCATGGGGAGCTGTACATGTACACGCCATCCAAGCTCTGTTTGACTCGAAGCCCAGGCGTATCAAGGCCGTTAGTTCGGCCAGACGTGGTTGTTCTGGGTACTGATTTTTCAGGATCTATGCACCCAAATTGCGTGAAAATGTAATCACATGTCAGTTCTAGTATAATATATTTGCCCAATGAATACCCGTTTATCATCTGCATTTCTTCTTGGTGTAGCGATTTTAATGGCCAGTAGTGTAATAATCTCTCTTCTTCTTCTTCTTCTTGATGAGCTCACCCTCACCACCACTAGGTAGAGATTCCAACACAGTTTTTCATATTGATTTGCCTACATGTATGAATTTATTACATTGTAATTATGTTTTTATTGTGTTTCACTGGCATGTCTAGAATCATCATAAGATGATCCATAAGCAAATAAATAATCAATTAACTAATACATCAATTACACAGTGAAGGCAATAAAGCTAATGTGTAACCCTTACATTACTGAGAATCACTCACGTCTTTTGGTTGAAGAGTAATTCACGGTGAAGACTACGCCTGTCTGCAGATTCCATACAGGGGTTTTGAAGTTTCCGAGGTAAAATAAGCCCATCATGATCAACTGGCGGCAACGGTGGTGCAGGGGGGGCTGTACCACCTCCACCCCCAGTAGTGTGGCGAGTATTGCGAGTCTCCACTTCTGCTTCTGGGATCATAGCCAAACCAGCAACACCTGTTTCAAAGAAACAGGTTATACACTCATGTGATCTGGGATATCAATACTTACTGCTCCTAGACTACCAAATGTTATTACAGGTTGGTACGTCAACACAGACAAAACACACATGCACACACAGATGAGTACTGAATCACATTTAATGACACACAATGAAAGAACAGAAAATTCACATGAATTTGATCAGTTTGCTAGATAAATATGGGTATGCTACAACTTAAGAAAAGCATGCTCTGTCACTATAAAAACTATCCATATTAGTTGAGAAACGACTAAAGCACCTAAAAACATTTAGAATTTGTTTTAAATTTGTTTCACCCACATCTAAAACATTTGTTTTGCTCAGATGCAAATATAATGAGGACCTCTTACAGAAATGTAACACAAATTGAATTAAATGATGATGTACTGAAACTGAAATGTCAAACATAGCAGCAAATGGTGTATTTTACATGCAACAGTTGGATCAGTGCAACAGTTTTGCATTCTTGATGCCATATACAATTATCAACACAATAAATCAAAAAGGCAGTCGTTTACGTATGTACACACAACCTGGGGAGAATGTAGTGTCTGGGACTGTTTGGAATAAAGCTGCTCAGCATTACTACACCGCAAACACGGTCTTACTTTCAAACAATAAGAAGGTGATTTCTATGCATATGGGCGCAAGATGTCATCCCATTAAGTGCATGACTATGTAGAGAGTGTAGACCAAAAGACATTAAATTGTGTAATATTTTAGATGGGAGAGGGGCCAAATGGAAAAAAAAAGATCATACCATATACCGAAAATGAGGCCTTTAGAAATAGAGCATTAGTTCAAATGGCTCTGAGCACTATGGGACTCAACTGCTGTGGTCATAAGTCCCCTAGAACTTAGAACTACTTAAACCTAACTAACCTAAGGACAGCACACAACACCCAGCCATCACGAGGCAGAGAAAATCCCTGACCCCACCGGGAATCGAACCCGGGAACCCGGGCGTGGGAAGCGAGAACGTTACCGCACGACCACGGGATGCGGGCGAGCATTAGTTCAGCTGCAAATCTGACAGGGTGTGAGTATGTCAGAGAGAGCATGCTGACATTTTTCTGAAGTCATTCAGGCAAACAGAAAACCAAAAACAGTATAGCTGGACACAATTTTGAATCCAATCCCTCCCACAACAACTGAATGGCATCTCACTTGATGCACCAAATCAGTCTTCTGTTTTCTGACATGCCACACTTTAATATTATGTAAGACAAATGACGTTTGTATACAGAGAGAATTACCCCAGAAACCAAACTGTGCTTCACTAAGGGGACTATATTTATCCTAGTAATTCATCAGTCTGTCCTTCAAAATCTATTCCATTAGTTTGAGAATGACATTTTTAATGTGTGTTGTTGCAGACCATCTATATACAAACAACTTACCAGACAAGAAAACGTCTCAAAACATTTCACAGGGCTGCAAAAAATTGGACACATACAACAAACTACAACATTTTTCGTTGTTGGTTAATACAGATGAAACACAATGATGTGTCAATTTCATTAACACACCACGCGATCTACTAGTATGTTGCAGAATGAAAAAAGTTATGAAGTACAGACAGTACTGGACCTCTGATTCCATAAAAGTCTGTAGAGTAATGGGGATTATTATCATAATACTAAAAAAGTGGTAGAATATTTACACTCTTTACTGACAGGTGGTTTTCCAGTTGAGTTTGTAATTCGCGTAGTTGTGAGATACAGTTCAAAATTACATGTATGTTGACCCTCAGTCAAGAAAACAACAATTAGATTAAGGGAGAGATTCTTGTTTTAATGTATTACACATGATGATGAATAGCTTCTTTCAACAGGGTAAATGACACTGAATAACCTCTGCCCATGTGACTTCATTAATCCTCCTCATATTAAATAGTGAAAAGGTGCGAGGTCTAAGGTCCTCGAGGCCACGCATGAAGAAAAGAGCATAGAGGAGATAAAGCTCTCTTAAAAGTGCTGCATAACCCTCACCTGAGGAAGTTTAAATGTAGCACTTTGGATTTCCTCAAAGTGGAAACGACTATCAATGGTGTAGTAGACACGCACCACCCTGTCAACGATTGCTGTTTCTTAAATAGTTCTCCTATCGCTGAGACGCGACAGTTGTATGGATTTAGATTTTTACTGGGTGAAAAGTTTTCATCTGTGCATAGAATTCTTAACAGTCACTCGGAATTATTTTCTATTTTAGAAACAAGTCGTAAATTCTTGACCTCTTACAATATAGACTTGTTTCAGCTCCAGTAACAGCGGGATTTTATTAGTTGCTCTCTCAAAGACACTGTCACCAGGCAGTTCCGTACAAAATGCCAGCTTGCCCTGATATTTCGCGCGCACTGCATTCTCCTAGGGTGACTTGTTTGTTTGCCGTGTGTTCGATGTATCGTAGTTGTTTCCAGTCTTCCGATGTGGAGCAGTGGTTAGCACACTGGACTTAACATTCGGGAGAACATCGTTTCAAATCCGCGTCCGGCCATCCAGATTTAGGTTTCCCGCGATTTCCTTAAATCACTGGATAAAATTGCCGGGATTGTACCTTTGGAACGGCACGGTCGATTTCCTGTCCCCATACTCTAAATATTCCGAGCGTGTGCTCCGTCTCTGAGGACCTCCATGTCGACGGTACGTGGAATCCTAATTTACCTTATTTCGTTCTTCCTCCTTTCCAATACTGTTACCCCACATTGGACGATAAGAGTGCGAATTTGCACTTTTAGCTTCGGAATTTTTGTAATACTACATACTGTAATAGCATTCTTTCTTCCCTCAGTCTAACAGAACTTTAATACTTTTTATAGAGAAATTTCACCACAGATTGTGAAGCCTGAATCATCCTTGTTCGTACAGCTAGGCACAATGTGAAGCCTGTCTGTTTAAACAACAATAACGAACGAAGACACCGCGACTGTTGCAATTCTACCTGCCTTGAAGAATTTAACTACCCTGACAATTTTAAAAAGCTCCTGTCTTCTGTCAAATGCTACTGTTTTCATCTTATTTAACGTTGCTGACTGATTGATTATTCGAACAAGATACGTAGTAGCCAAAGGATCAAATATTTAATATTTACCCAGTGTGAACTTACTTAATGTGTCCATTTTTTGTTATCTAAATAAGATTACATCAAAGTGACATGTTATGCTGTTGCGTGGGCTTTCGCAATAACGTACTATGGCTTACATAGCTGAAAGCCTTGACAAGCTTTTGGAATTTCATTCACTAATGACCGACACTTCTATTGCCACTCCGATATGTAGTAATAGTTGTAGTAGTAAATGGGAGAAGGTAAAGTAGACTGGGAAATTTAATATTTACAGAGAGACAATCTACAATTTTCGTTCCATAAAAAAAAGATCTTTCACTTGAATAAATTTTGTTCCCAAAGCTACAAAATACAGTAATCAACTTGTTTCTCATCTTTGCTATGTAAGAAATTTACGGGGACTGCGTAAGTTTAAAAAGTTCGTGCCTGGCATGGTCTTAATCTTGAAAAGTTTGGGTGCGTCTGTGTCTCTTACATTACTACGTTACTCCTTCCACATTTAGCAACGAAATAAATTCCATTTTCTAGTGGTTTCTTCTAACAGACTTACTTTATATTTTCTCAATAGGAAAGTGGGTAAAATATACAAACAAAAGTGCCCACACACAGCCACTTGGTCAGCACATGCGTGGGAAGAATAAGAATCTGTCACTCCGCTGTAACTAGAAGGAAAAAAGGAAGGAAGGAAGAGTAGAGTTTAACATTCCGTCGACATCGAGGTCATTAGTGACAGAGGGCAAGCTTGGAATGAGGCGGGAAGAATCAACCGTGCTCTTTCAAAGGAACCATCCAGTTATATGCCTTAAGCGATTAAGAGAGATCATGGAAAACCCAAGTTTGGATGGTCGGACGGGGATTTGAACAGTCGTCCCCACGAATACAAGTCAATTGTCTTACTACTGCGTCACCTTTCTCGGTATCCCATGTAGATGCTATTGTTGCGAAAGCATCTGAAGTCGCATTTTCTGAGATTAGTGGTTAAGTTGAAACCAGTTTTGTGCGCGTAGGCATATAAGTGCAGTTTTAATAGTAGATTCGTGTTTCGTCTTAAGTATCGTAGATGCACGTCATTAAACTACAGCTTAACTAAAAGTCAAAGAGCGTTCGTCTGGAATGATTTTGGTGCACCAGAAAAAAACAGAAGCAAGATGGTACAACCGAAATTATGATCCAACTCTTTATCATTAGTGCAGCGTTTTATCGGTGCAACTTTTCGTTCGTTTGCCGTCGTTGAAGCAGCACAGCGAAATAACGCAAAATGAAATTACAGAGCATCAACCCAATGATCTTCAATGAGTCATGTAAATTAATGACTTTATAAAGTTCAGGTCACTGAGAATCCTGTACCCATCTTGTGAATCCTAGTACAGAATGTTGATTCTAGTTCATTGTACGCGCTCCATTTCCGAGAACGCAACATGCAACCGTGAAATTTTCGTTAGGATGTTCTCAAAGGAACTGCACTCGATTCGTGTCGTTCGGGTCTTTTATTTGGCTGTAGTTATGTTCAAACTATTTTCTCTCTTCTTTTCAGCGTTTATGTAAACATTCAACACAAAGACTGAGATACGGTGAGGGGCGTTGAGGAAACTGCCCAAGAGTTACTATAACGTCCGCAACGATTTCGTTGTCTGCAGGATTCAGACCTACGACGGAAAAGAACGAAAAATGTACACACATCGTGCATCAAACTTTAACAGAAATGGCGACATGCACTAGATATACAACTTTTACAGAAAATTACTGATAAGAAAGACGTAGGCGTTGCTATACACACGGAAAAAATAAAGTAAAGGGTCATCCTCACTTCAGGGATTCAGCACACTGCAGTCTTTTCTTTTACGTTTTCTTTCGAAACCGATTCCGCTTTTGCTTCCAAGTAATGTAATTACACACGGTCACATCATTACCTGATCGGATATATGCGCACGGCTCCTGTTGACTTCTACCCAATCTGTCACTTTGGTCCTCAAAAACATTCATTTTTTGCAGAATACTCGGCGCCGGACGGGGCAACATGGTGTTCAGCCACGAACTGCACACCGGAGACTGATCGCTAGCAAATTCTGCCAACATGTTGTCGCCGTGCGTCACAACAGTTTGAAGACTTACAAAGGCTGTTGGGCAGGTCGGGTCACAAGAGATTTCCCCAATCCATTTACAAGCAGGAAAAAGAGTCGCCCACAATGGCACATCGATTCTACCGCGTTTACACGAGCAAACGGCACATACACGTACGTCCTGCCTCAGAGCCTCATTTCCATTCGTTTACTGTCCACACTAAGCTCGACAGAGAATCTAACAAGTTACTTGCGATCCGGTAGGGTGGTTACCCCACACATCCGCAATCGTTAAAATATTGTATTACTTGAAAGAGTATTTCCCTTGTGATTTTCTGTCTCCAGACCGACAAATGTCATTATGGTCAATATTTTCGGGGACAAGGCTTAAGATATACTTGCATCATACACACATTTACTTTATCATATATGCTTGTTTGCTGAAAGCTTTCGAACACTGAACTTCTGTGACAACTAACTGCACAAAGAATATGGACGAACACAAAAATGTGACTGCAATACACGGAAGTCTTAACTATGCTAGCACGACACTACGATTCCCAAGAGTCGATGTTTTCAATGACTTTCGCTTTTTAAGCAGGAGAATGAAAAGGTTGGAAGACGTCAGCAGCTTGAAAAATGATATGAAAACACTCGCAGCGGCTCTTTTTGTAACAGTCAACAGTGTAACAATGTCAGTAACTTCTTAGCATCACGTTGCATCAAGATGCGGCAAAGAAAGTCCCAATCGTGCAGAGAGACAAGGCAGTTTGAGAACCGATTTTAGAGATTAACAACAGACACACACAAGTTCAATACATGTCAGCATTGGAGAGAACCCAAGACGATATAAACTGTGCGCCCAGAAGTCTACACAAGTTCACTGCATTTCGTACCAAACACGCCATCCACATAGCTAATAGACTATAGGATGCATCTGTTTTACTATTACAGTCATTAATACTAGGGGAAGCATACTAAATTATGAAACACTGAAGGTGGATTTTTTTTCCCTTGAGGCATGGTGTCAAGTTGCTGCAGTGTTTTTGGCACGAAAAGGAGGCTCAAACGCATTGCAAAGTTGTTAGATAGGGTTCAGATTGGGACTTTCAGCAGACCATGCCAACAAGAACACCCGATTTTCTTCGAATCGGGATACGATGGGCTCATTTGTGGGCAGGGCCGTTATCAGTTGTAAAGAGAAGGTCTGAATCCGATCTGTTGCTTGCTGTTGTCTATCCTCGTACATACCTGCGTTTATTTTTCTACCGAGGAAAACTTTTAGTCCTGCCACAGACCATGACTTCACCGAATCCCACTATCTCCACAACGAGCTCAGTTACGTATCATTCGCCAGGCATTGACCAGCTCCATTCACATCCACCGAGTGCCGCATAACATCACGTAGCGGGCGGGATTCACCACTTCGCAGCATCAGTTTCCAAGTACACCCTGGACCAATGATTGCATTGTCTGCACAATTCTAAGATCAAAGTTTAAACGACTAAACTGCAACACTGTCTTATCTGGTGTGTAATGCTCAATGGGAACGCAACCTATGATAGACTGTATGCCATTGGCCAGTTTAGGTGTCAAGTAGAATATCCATCTGCCATCTGCTCAATCGTTCACACGCTTGTTGCTCGTGAATTATGGTGGAGTGTGTGTTCGGTCCTGCGATCGGTCGCTTCCGGGCGGCACCACGACTACGGAAACCATGCCCTTTAGGTTTAGGTGGATCGTTTATTGTCATCACAGACCTGAGCTGCAACGTGAATCTTCTGTGAGAGCTGACAAGGGTGTCTGACGACTGCTTAGCACAGTAGGGTTACGCTTTTAATCTCGGCTGTTCGTGTTCCCTAATTTCTTAGGCCTATCCAGTTAGCATTTGGTGGTCTTGTGGTTAGCGCAGCTGACTCTCGGTCACGGGGACCCTTGTTTGATTTCCGGTCGGATCGGAGACTTTCTACGCGCGCGCGTGTGTGTATGTGGGGGGGGGGGGGTGTCATTTACAGACGGCACGTGGCAGCACTAGCACTGGAGGATATACAAAGCATGTAGGAGAGGGGGAAGGAACTGGAGAAACACGGAAACGGAGCGAGTTATCTGACTCCAAAAGGGAATGATCATTGGATTTCAGGCAAGGGTGGAAGCATTTCCGAAACGGCTAAGATTTTAAACTGATTGCATGACGCCATGGTTAAAGTACAGGGTGATTATAATTAAAGTTAAACTTTCAAAGCGCTGTAGAAATAACACCGCTGGTCAGAATGACGTCAAATTGCAACGGAATATTATCGGAGAAAGGGGAAAACGTATGGGAGAAGAAAAATATAGAGTGAAAATTGATCAATAGACGGCGCTGTACGTGTCAGAATACGTAAACGAAAACATCTATCATGCGAAGCAGTTACAAACACATCGGGTACGCAGCTTTTCCTCTTTCGCGTCTCCGACGTTCGCCACGACTGTCTCAATGCAGGATCGCGCTCTGCTTGAAAAGCTGTATTACAAGAATGATGAATGTGCACACGTCTCTCTGCAGAAGTTCCAGATACTGAAGGGTTTGAAAAAAGGCGTTCGTCCGACGACAGCCGTGGGTCTGGAGAAAATTCGAAAAGACGGGTTCTTTTGGTGTGCAACCTGGTAGAGAGAGGAAACGAATTGATGCGACGTCAGTGGAAGCAATGCAGGAGGAGACGAGTGGTGATGTGCAAACGTGTAGCGCACGGAGAATTGCCCGAACATTGGACATACCCGTGGGCACGGTGCGTGAAATCCTATGAAATATCCCTCTTTGCTATCCATTCAAAATTACCCATGTGTAAGAGTTACTTCCTGTTGACCTGCCAGCAAGAGATACCTTCGCTTTAGAATTTATTGCTCGCATGGAAGTGGACAATGATTGGCCGTGGAAGATTTTGTTGGCAGACGAAGCCCACTTGCATCTGACAGGATATGTGAATACACAGAATTGTCGAATATGGGCAACAGAAAATCCACACGCAAATAAACCATTACCGCTTCATCCTGAAAAGGTCACTGTGTGGTGTGGGTTTACGGCATCATTTATCATAGGGCCATATTTTTTCGAAGAGGCAGATGCTTCCGGTCCTGTTACCTGGACCGTCACTGGTAAGCGCTATGAGTCTTATGCAACCATGTCATTCCAACTCTCCAACAGCGTGGATGTGTGGATGAGATCATTTTTATGCAAGATGGCGCACCTCCGCACATCGCAAATCCAGTTAAGCAGCTGCCGAAGGGCCATTTCGGAAATGCTAGAACTATCAGCCGCCATTTCCCTAAAGCCTGGCCTTCCCGATCACCTGATCGTAACCCGTGTGACTTCTGGCTGTGGGGCTGTCTGAAAGATGATGTGTTTAGTGTTCCGATTGCGAACTTAGCTGCATTGAAGGCACGCAATTCGCAACACATTCTGAACGTGACCCCGGAAACACTTCGATTAGTTGTGGAAAATGCTGTTTCTCAATTTCAACTTTTCGCAGAAAACGGTGGACAGCATATTGAACATGTTTTACGCCAGTCACACGGAAATTAATAATTCGATCTGATTCTGGTTGATGCTTTTTATGCGATTTTTGGCCTAAGGACAATCAAAAACCGATTGCTTCCAATCCGATATGATATGACCATGCCGTGGTGGATGGGCATATGTAACTAACAGTATCACACCTGTACACCTATGCAAACTGAGCAGTACAGTTTGTTTAACGTCAGTCGTACACTTTAGGCATTGTTGTATGATTCGTTTGTCATTTGTAGTCGACCAGTATTAAATTATGAAGCTTACAGCGCCATCTATTGCTACATTTTGTAACTATATCTTTCTTCTGCCATACGTTTTCCCCCTTCTCCGATAATATTCCGTTGCAATTTGACGTCGCTCTGACCAGCAGTTTGAAAGGTTAACTTTAGTTATAATCTCCCTGAATATCGCGCATGGCAAAATGGCGCAACCCAAAGCCAGAGCCGAGGCAAGTGCGTACCACAGGCCAGAGATAACAGCAACACACGACGGCCGCGGAGGTGTGCACGGGGTAATAGATGTGCAACTGCTGAGCAACTAGCCGTCCATCTGAAACAAGGAGCTAGTAATACTATCTCCTTATCGACCGTACACCGGACGTGGCAGCATACGGGCCTCCGCAGCAGGCGCCCGGTTCATGCACCCATGCTGACTGCTGTTTATCGGCGACGAAGGCTCTAATTTGTACGCCAATATCGCAACTAAGCGTCTACTGAGTGGCGACAAATGGCCTTTTCAGAAGAATCTCGTTTTATGAAATCACAATGAAACGAATACGCCTAGCTGCATACATGAGTCGATATAAGTTAACGGGGACAGTTAAAAATGTGTGACCCGACCGAGACTCTAACCCGGGATCTCCTGCTTATATGGCAGACGCTCTATCCATCTAAACCACCGAGGACACACATGAGAGTGAGACTGCAGGGACTTATCTCTGACACGCCTCCCGTGAGACCCACATTCGCAACTTATTGTTCAGCACTATATTCATAGTGCCCCTGCCCATTATACATATTACTCGCGGCTTTTTTGGCGATTCCCGTAAGAGTTCGGGCACTGTTTGTGCATCCGCACAGAATATATATATGGTGTTACAAATGGTACTGCCAAACTTTCAGGAAACATTCCTCACACACTATTGTTGTGGTCTTCAGTCCTGAGACTGGTTTGATGCAGCTCTCCATGCTACTCTATCCTGTGCAAGCTTCTTCATCTCCCAGAACCTACTGCAACCTACATCCTTCTGAATCTGCTTAGTGTATTCATCTCTTTGTCTCCCTCTACGATTTTTACCCTCCACGCTGCCCTCCAATACTAAATTGGTGATCCCTTGATGCCTCAGAACATGTCCTACTAACCGGTCTCTTCTTTTTGTCAAGTTGTGCCACAAACTTCTCTTCTCCCCAATCCTATTCAATACTTCCTCATTAGTTACGTGATCTACCCATCTAATCTTCAGCATTCTTCTGTAGCATCACATTTCGAAAGCTTCTATTCTCTTCTTGTCCAAACTATTTATCGTCCACGTTTCACTTCCATTCGTGGCTACACTCCATACAAATACTTTCAGAAACGACTTCCTGACACTTAAATCTATACTCGATGTTAACAAATTTCTCTTCTTCAGAAACGCTTTCCTTGCCATTGCCAGTCTACATTTTATATCCTCTCTACGTCGACCATCATCAGTTATTTTGCTCCCCAAATAGCAAAACTCATTTAGTACTTTAAGCGTCTCATTTCCTAATCTAATTCCCTCAGCATCACCCGACTTAATTCGACTACATTCCATTATCCTCGTTTTGCTTTTGTTGATGTTCATCTTATACCCTCCTTTCAAGACACTGTCCATTCCGTTCAATTGCTCTTGCAAGTCCTCTCCTGTCTCTGACAGAATTACAATGTCATCGGCGAACCTCAAAGTTTTTATTTCTTCTCCATGGATTTTAATACCTACTCCGAATTTTTCTTTTGTTTCCTTCACTGCTTGTTCAATATACAGATTGAATAACATCGGGGAGAGGCTACAACCCTGTCTCATTCCTTTCCCAACCACTGCTTCCCTTTCATGCCCCTCGACTCTTATAACTGCCATCTGGTTTCTGTACAAATTGTAAATAGCCTTTCGCTCCCTGTATTTTACCCCTGCCACCTTCAGAATTTGAAAGAGTATTCCAGTCAACATTGTCAAAAGCTTTCCCCAAGTCTACAAATGCTAGAAACATATGTTTGCCTTTCCTTACTCTAGCTTCTAAGGTAAGTCGTAGGGTCAGCATTGCCTCACGTGTTCCAACATTTCTACGGAATCCAAACTGATCTTCCCCGAGGTCGGCTTCTGCTAGTTTTTCCATTCGTCTGTAAAGAATTCGCGTTAGTATTTTGCAGCTGTGACTTATTAAACTGATAGTTCGGTAATTTTCACATCTGTCAACACCTGCTTTCTTTGGGATTGGAATTATTATATTCTTCCTGAAGTCTGAGGGTATTTCGCCTGTTTCATACATCTTCTCACCAGATGGTAGAGTTTTGTCAGGACTGGCTCTCCCAAGGCCATCAGTAGTTCTAATGGAATGTTGTCTACTCCCGGGGCCTTGTTTCGACTCAGGTCTTTCAGTGCTCTGTCAAACTCTTCGCGCAGTATCATATCTCCAATTTCATCTTCATCTACATCCTCTTCCATTTCCATAATATTGTCCTCAAGTACATCGCCCTTGTATAGACCCTCTATATATTCTTTCCACCTTTCTGCTTTCCCTTCTTTGCTTAGAACTGGGTTCCATCTGAGCTCTTGATGTTCATACAAGTGGTTCTCTGATCTCCAAAGGTGTCTCTAATTTTCCTGTAGGCAGTATCTATCTTACCCCTAGTGAGATAAGCCTCTACATCCTTACATTTGTCCTCTAGCCATCCCTGCGTAGCCATTTTG
Organism: Schistocerca nitens; assembly: GCF_023898315.1. Classification (NCBI taxonomy): domain Eukaryota; kingdom Metazoa; phylum Arthropoda; class Insecta; order Orthoptera; family Acrididae; genus Schistocerca; species Schistocerca nitens. The sequence continues at coordinate 865,219,123 of NC_064616.1, read as the reverse complement.
CACTTCCTGTCGATCTCATTTTTGAGACGTTTGTATTCCTTTTTGCCTGCTTCATTTACTGCATTTTTATATTTTCTCCTTTCATCAATTAAATTCAATATTTCTTCTGTTACCCGAGGATTTCTACTATCCCTCGTCTTTTAACCTACTTGATCCTCTGCTGCCTTCACTACTTCATCCCTCAAAGCTACCCATTCTTCTTCTACTGTATTTCTTTCCCCAATTCCTGTCAATTGTTCCCTTATGCTTTCCCTGAAACACTGTACAACCTCTGGTTCTTTCAGTTTATCCAGGTCCCATCTCCTTAAATTCCCACCTTTTTGCAGTTTCTTCAGTTTTAATCTACAGTTCATAACCAATAGATTGTTGTCAGAGTCCACATCTGCCCCTGGAAATGTCTTACAATTTAAAACCTGGTTACTAAATCTCTGTCTTACCATTATATAATCTATCTGAAACCTGTCAGTATCTCCAGGGTTCTTCCATGTACACAGCCATCTTTTATGATTCTTGAACCAAGTGTTAGCTATGATTAAGTTGTGCTCTGTGCAAAATTCTACCAGGCGGCTTCCTCTTTCATTTCTTAGCCCCAATCCATATTCACCTACTACGTTTCCTTCTCTCCCTTTTCCTATTACCGAATTCGAGTCACCCATGACTATTAAATTTTCGTCACCCTTCACTATCTGAATAATTTCTTTTATTTCATCATACATTTCTTAAATTTCTTCGTCATCTGCAGAGCTGGTTGGCATATAAACTTGTACTACTGTAGTAGGTGTGGGCTTCGTAATTGTCTTGGCCACAATAATGCGTTCACTATGCTGTTTGTAGTAGCTTACCAGCATTCCTATTTTCCTATTCATTATTAAACCTACTCCTGCATTACCCCTATTTGATTTTGTGTTTATAACCCTGTAGTCACCTGACCAGAAGTCTTGTTCCTCCTGTCACCGAACTTCACTAATTCCCACTATATCTAACTTCAACCTACCCATTTCCCTTTTTAAATTTTCTAACCTACCTGCTTGATTAAGGGATCTGACATTCCACGCTCCGATCCGTAGAACACCAGTTTTCTTTCTCCTCACACACAAAGAAAGAAAATATGTTATGGGGACATGTGTCCGCAAACGCTTACTTTCCATGTTAAAACTCATTTTATTACTTCTCTTCAAATCTCATTAATCATGGAATGGAAACACACAGCAACAGAACGTACCAGCGTGACTTCATACACTTTGTTACAGGAAATGTTCAAAATGTCCTCCGTTAGCGAGGATACATGCATCCACCCTCCGTCGCATGGAATCCCTGATGAGCTGATGCAGCCCTGGAGAATGGCGTATTGTATCACAGCCATCCACAATACGAGCACGAAGGGTCTCTACATTTGGTACCGGGGTTGCGTAGACAAGAGCTTTCAAATGCCCCCATAAATGAAAGTCAAGAGGGTTGAGGTCAGGAGAGCGTGGATGCCATGGAATTGGTCCGCCTCTCCCAATCCATCGGTCACCGAATCTGTTGTTGAGAAGCGTACGAACACTTCGACTGAAATGTGCAGGAGCTCCATCGTGCATGAACCACATGTGTCGTACTTGTAAAGGCACATGTTCTAGCAGCACAGGTAGAGTATCCCGTATGAAATCATAACGTGCTCCATTGAGCGTAGGTGGAAGAACATGGGGCCCAATCAAGACATCACCAACAATGCCTGCCCAAACGTTCACAGAAAAGCTGTGCTGATGACGTCATTGCACGATTGCGTGCGGATTCTCGTCAGCCCACACATGTTGGTTGTGAAAATTTACAATTTGATCACGTTGGAATGAAGCCTCATCCGTAAAGAGAACATTTGCACTGAAATGAGGATTGACACATTGTTGGATGAACCATTCGCAGAAGTGTACCCGTGGAGGCCAATCAGTTGCTGATAGTGCCTGCACACGCTGTACATGGTACGGAAACAACTGGTTCTCCCGTAGCACTCTCCGTACAGTGACGTGGTCACCGTTACCTTGTACAGCAGCAACTTCTCTGACGCTGACATTAGGGTTATCGTCAACTGCACGAAGAATTGCCTCGTCCATTGCAGGTGTCCTCGTCGTTCAAGGTCTTCCCCAGTCGCGAGTCATAGTCTGGAATGTTCCGTGCTCCCTAAGACGCCGATCAATTGCTTCGAACGTCTTCCTGGCGGGACACCTTCGTTCTGGAAATCTGTCTCCATACAAACGTACCGCGCCACGGCTATTGCCCCGTGCTAATCCATACATCAAGTGGGCATCTGCCAATTCCGCATTTGTAAACATTGCACTGACTGCAAAACCACGTTCGTGATGAACACTAACCTGTTGATGCTACATACTAATGTGCTTGATGCAAGTACTGTAGAGCAATGAGTCGCATTTCAACACAAGCACCGAAGTCAACATTATCTTCCTTCAATTGGGCCAACTGGCGGTGAATCGAAGAAGTACAGTACATACTGACGAAACTAAAATGAGCTCAACATTGAAATTAAGCGTTTCCGGACACATGTCCACATAACATCTTTTCTTTATTTGTGTGTGAGGAATATTTCCTGAAAGTTTGGCCGTACCTTTTTGTAATATATATAAAATCATGTTTTATGCTCCGTCGGACAGATGGTCATTGGCGTGTACGGCATGAAACGTCGGAAAGCAAATACCCAGGCCAGAGAAGGGAGCTTTATGGTCTGGAGAATGTTTCCGTGACATTCCCCCGGTGATCTCATCATTCAGTAAGACAATAGATAAACACAAGTACGCATCTATCCTTGGTGACCAAGTCCGCCCCTACAAGCAGTATGTTTCTCCTCGGCACGATTGCATCTACCAGCACGACAATGCAACGTGCCACACAGTTCGCAGTGTGCATGCGTGGTTCGAAGAGCAACACTATGAGTTTTACCGTACTCTCCCGGCCACCAAACTCCCCGGATTTACCAACAGAGAATCTGTGGGGCCACCTAGATCGCGCTGTTCGCGGTATGGATCCTCGACCGAGAGGCCTAACGCAGCTGGCCACGCCACTGGAGTCGGCATGGCTCCACATCTCTGCCGGTATCTTCCAGACCCCTCACTGATTCTCTCCCTGGACGTCCGTGCTGCAATAGATAGTTATTCAGGCTTCTGACAGGTGGCCACGATAATGTGACTGCACCGTGTAGAAGGTTGTCAACATACCTAGCAACAAAATGGGTGTTTAGGCGGTGTACGGATACTCTCTTCCAGAATCATCAGGATAAACTTCACAAATTGCTAACAAAATCGCCATCTGAATGATCACTGATGTCAGAGTTCTCCATCGCAGAAGCCCAAAGGTGTACGGCGATTGGTCATATTTTGGTTTAATCCGTTTCGACAAAATGCTTATTCGAGAGATTCGTCAACTTTTCACGAAAAGCAGGACGACAACTGTTTTGGAAAAATCTCTGTGATTCTACACTACTGGCCATTAAAATTGCTTCATCACGAAGATGACGTGGTGCTACAGACGCGAAATTTAACCGACAGGAAGGAGATACTGTGATATGCAAATGATTAGCTTTTCAGAGCATTCACACAAGGCTGGCGCCAGTGGCGACACCTACAATGTGCTGACATGAGGAAAGTTTCCAACCGATTTCTCATACACAAACAGCAGTTGACCGGCGTTGCCTCGTGAAACGTGATGCCTCGTGTAAGGAGGAGAAATGCGTACCATCACGTTTCCGACTTTGATAAAGGTCGGATTGCAGCCGATCTCGATTGCGGTTTATCGTATCGCGACATTGCTGCTCGCGCTGGTCGAGATATGGAACCGGTGGGTTCAGGATGGTAATACGGAACGCCGTGTTGGATCCCAACGGCCTCGTATCACTAGCACTCGAGATGACAGGCATCTTATCCGCATGGCTGTAACGGATCGTGCAGCCACGTCTCGATCCCTGAGTCAACAGATGGGGACGTTTGCAAGACAACAACCATCTGCACGAACAGTTTGACGACGTTTGCAGCAGCATGGACTACCAGCTTGGAGATCATGGCTGCGGTTACCCTTGACGCTGAGCCGGCCGAAGTGGCCGCGCGGTTCTGGCGCTGCAGTCTGGAACCGCGAGACCGCTACGGTCGCAGGTTCGAATCCTGCCTCGGGCATGGATGTGTGTGATGTCCTTAGGTTAGTTAGGTTTAAGTAGTTCTAAGTTCTAGGGGACTAATGACCTCAGCAGTTGAGTCCCATAGTGCTCAGAGCCATTTGAACCAACCTTGACGCTGACAAAACGTCACTGTTTCGGATGAATCCAGGTTCTGTTTACAGCATCATGATCGTCGCATCCGTGTTTGGCGACATCACGGTGAACGCACATTGGAAGCGTGTATTCGTCATCACCATACTGGCATAACACCCAGCGTGATGGTATGGGGTGCCATTGGTTACACGTCTCGGTCACCTGTTGTTCGCACTGACGGCACTTTGAACAGTGGACGTTACATTTCAGATGTGTTACGACCCGTGGCTCTACCCTTCATTCGATCCCTGCGAAACCCTACATTTCAGCAGGATAATGCACGACCCCATGTTGCTGGTCCTGTACGGGCCTTTCTGGATACAGAAAATGTTCGAATGCTGCGCTGGCCAGCACATTCTCCAGATCTCTGACCAATTGAAAACGTCTAGTCAATGGTGGCCGAGCAACTGGCTCGTCACAATACATACGCCAGTCACTACTCTTGATGACCTATGATATCTTGTTGAAGCTGTATGTGCAGCTGTACCTGTACACGCCATCCAAGCTCTGTTTGAATCAATGCCCAGGCGTATCAAGGCCGTTGTTACGGCCAGAGGTGGTTGTTCTGGGTACTGATTTCTCAGGATCTATGCACCGAAATTACGTGAAAATGTAATCACATGTCAGTTCTAGTATAATATATTTCTCCAATGAATGCCCGGTTATCATCTGCATTTCTTCTTGGTGTAGCAATTTTAATAGCCAGTACTGTAGTAACAGCACTGGAGCGCTCATGCAAACCAAAGAGCGGTGTAGCAAATACACAGATTTTCTCAGATCAGCGAAGGGTGATAACCGTTTCGAAAGGTCGTGAGGCAGCAGCACTGCAGAAATAATAAACAAGACGGCACACTAACAAGTCAGTCATCTCCGAATAATTCGGAAAGTTTGTGCTGACGACATCTACTGAAGTTCTTCGTACTAGATAACGTAATATACACTACACCAGGAGGACGACATTCATGAAGTTATTCACACATACCTCAAACCTTGGCGCCCACAGAGCGTGAAAACGGGAGATGAGACGCAGGCGGATGCGAGACGCGAGAAACTGCGGCGCGCATATTATAGTGGACGCAAGCAGTGTTTGCAGAAATCAAGTCAATCCCTACGCAAACTTAAATTAAGTGATACAGACGCTCGACCCCACCAACCATTGTGCTTAGCGAACGCGCACTGGAATGATAAGCTACGGCGTGTCGACGCCGTCGTTTTCGCGTTAAATTTCGGCGCATGAAAAAGCCAATTTCACATACAGTTAACAATGTCGCTGCTGATTCATCACGTCTCACGCCGCACATTCCTAGCTAAGAGCAGCATTCTACGTCACTGCCAGCGTTCTTCCCTGCAGACGTGGCTCTTTGGGATCTAATTTCTTTGAAAGTCGAGAGTAACACATGCTGCATGGGGCGAGAGAACTACAATTCATTCCAAAATAACTTTTGCAGAAGTACTTTGGCTTACGAGGAAGGCCTGACGTGTGTCACGCACTTTATCTTTGCGGAAAATCAAACATCAGTTGCAGAGAGGTCATCAACATTGAAGAAAGTGCTAAAATATTACAGATTCTTCTGACAACATTCAAATCAAAACTTTTAAGGAATTAAGCTGGTACGAGTACAGAAACAGATTAACGATGTACGCAGGAAACATGTAAATACCGTGCCTCTTAATCTATCAGCACTAAGTGTCCCTTTCACTCGGCAATAAGAACTGGAACGCAACAATAAAGAACGCCGGCCTCAATGTTCCTGACGTCCCAGATGGCATCTTCACAGAGAGCACTTTCACCGCCAAGTCTTCCATTCGCCCGTATATGCGGGTTTGCTTTCAAATGGTCTCGCATGTGACGACCAATACTTTTAGAACATTGCAATGATTTTCTCGGAACTTGTGAGGAAACATCTGTCAAACCAAATCAGCGCTAACGGAACGTTGCTTTACGTTGGTGATGCCCCCAAGAAATGTGTCATCGCCAAATACCACTAAAGAAATTCGAAGGACTTATGAGTAGGCCTACAAGTGATATTCACTCCATTTTATAGTAAATGGCAACTCGTCGTGAATGTCGATAAATACGCATTACTGAGCATAAAGAGAGAGACGCAACGCACCGAGCGATGTGATGCAGAGATTAAGGCATTGGATTCTAAATGGAGAGAACCGAAGTTCAATTCCACGTCGGGATATCACTCTAGGCGAAAGCGAATATAATCTTATCAACAGGATACCGCCTATTCCTTCCTTATCCTTGCCAAATTGCGTTGGTGCAGTAAGTGAAATCAACAGGATGTTTAGGATAAATGTTTACAACGTACCACAGTGATGTAGGGGAAGTCGAGACTTACAGTTTCATGTAGGACACTTATTGCCTATAAAGTATCAGAAACGAAATTTCTATGGTATTTGAAAGGCCGCACTAAGAAACACAAAATCAGAAACGAAGTGATAAGGGAAGAATTAAGGATGCAACCAATAACCCAAAAGACAATCCAGTAAAAAGAAAAATGATAACACGTACTTCGTATGCCACCACAGAGACTTACTAAACTAGCAATGGATTACAAATCGAAGGGCAAAAGTAGTATGGGAAAAGAACAAGGGAGAAGTGACGAGACCAGAATAAGCCTTAGGCCAAACCCTGAAGTGGAAGAAGAGGAAGTACGTCTATCAAGTCCGAAACAATCTCAAATTGCTCTACAAAGGCCACCTAAGCTACAGAGCTGCGGGCCTATGGGGTATCGTCTCAGTTGTGCGACTGGATTCGTGATTTCCTGTCAGGAAGGTCGCAGTTCGTAGTAATAGACGGCAAATCATCGAGTAAAACTGAAGTATATCAGGTGTTCCCCAGGGAAGCGTCCTGGGACCTCTGCTGTTCCTGATCTATATAAATGACCTGGGTGACAATCTGAGCAGTTCTCTTAGGTTGTTCGCAGATGATGCTGTAATTTACCGTCTAGTAAGGTCATCCGAAGACCAGTATCAGTTGCAAAGCGATTTAGAAAAGATTGCTGTATGGTGTGGCAGGTGGCAGTTGACGCTAAATAACGAAAAGTGTGAGGTGATCCACATGAGTTCCAAAAGAAATCCGTTGGAATTCGATTACTCGATAAATAGTACAATTCTCAAGGCTGTCAAGTCAACTAAGTACCTGGGTGTAAAAATTACGAACAACTTCAGTTGGAAAGACCACATAGATAATATTGTGGGGAAGGCGAGTCAAAGGTTGCGTTTCATTGGCAGGACACTTAGAAGATGCAACAAGTCCACTAAAGAGACAGCTTACACTACACTCGTTCGTCCTCTGTTAGAATATTGCTGCGCGATGTGGGATCCTTACCGGGTGGGATTGACGGAGGACATCGAAAGGGTGCAAAAAAGGGCAGCTCATTTTGTATTATCACGTAATAGGGGAGAGAGTGTGGCAGATATGATACGCGAATTGGGTTGGAAGTCATTACAGCAAAGACGTTTTTCGTCGCGGCGAGATCTACTTACGAAATTTCAGTCACCAACTTTCTCTTCCGAAAGCGAAAATATTTTGTTGAGCCCAACCTACATAGGTAGGAATGATCATCAAAATAAAATAAGAGAAATCAGAGCTCGAACAGAAAGGTTTAGGTGTTCGTTTTTCCCGCGCGCTGTTCGGGAGTGGAATGGTAGAGAGATAGTATGATTGTGGTTCGACGAACCCTCTGCCAAGCACTTAAATGTGAATTGCAGAGTAGTCATGTAGATGTAGATGTGATTTTTGTCACAAAATTTTGCTGTAAAATTTACACAAAAGGCAGTCTTACAATATATAAGTGCAAGAACAAGGACGATTTTGGCAAAAGAAAAAAGCTCGAAACGGTTAAGACAACTAAGCCAGTGTGGTGCGCATGCACTGTAGCTTACGTGGGGCATTTGTAGGACAGTTTGAGGCTGTTTCCTGGCTTCACAGACCACAAGTGTTCCATACCAACTTGTTCGTAGTTACCACTCTGTGTGTTAAGAATGATAATATGTAGCTGTGACTGATGGCTTCCTGAGATTGCTAAATTTCGATTTATAGAGGGAAAAAAAATAGTCATCTCGCTCAGTGGGAGGGACTGACTTTTGCAGGAAAGTGGTAGGAAAATAATGGCGTGCTCACGATTTCAGTCGCCCCGACGCTTGCTCCGATGCCAGTGTGTTGCCAGCGAAAGGCAAACATCCGGTCCCAGTCCTGGCCCGATACACAATGTTGGTCAGACGAGAAAGTTCATTCTGTTATAGTCTGCATCTATTTTTGCTTACCACAACCGCTCGTTCACAATAATGATGTAGCCAGCAGAGCCTAATTGCATGCGAAGCCAGCAAAATAAGTACACAAGTACTGCCCAGATTTTACAGGAAATCAACTTGCCAGTATTATACAGTTTATGCGTTAGAGAGCAAGCCATGTGCGATTCCCTCGAACAGGGAAGAATGGCATCGCGCTAGGAATAAGTAAACAGTGCTGCTTGTCAAACTAAAAGAGTGAACCGAAATTTGATTATACAAGTCAACGAGACAGCGTATTCGAAAATTCTTTTTCACACGAATTAATTAAAAATTTTGACCAACTGAATCCACCTACAGGTATGTACCGGCGTGTAGCTACGTAGTGGTGACAAACTGTGACATGGACTTCACGAGACACCCATAGCACTGGGACGTCATCCTGAATAATGACCGTTCAACCACTGCCAACAGCTCACGAATATTGGTTATAGCTAGTTCGAAGGCGAGTTCTCTTCGTTCAACTGTGTCCCACATGTAATCAGCAGGACTGAAGTCAGATGACACGGGCGTCATGACACCCCCCCCCCCCCCCCCTCATATCCGTGGCGTGTTCATCAAACCAGGAGGTTGTGTATTTTCGTGCTGAAGGCACAAATCATTTATGTGGTGCTGTAAGCGAACAAATCAACGTGTACCGACGAGTACTGCAACTCAGTGGTCCATGGGGTCGTTTCCCATGCTTCGAGCTTTCAATTGCCGTGATCCTGCCCCCATGCTACTTTATGTGCACTGTGGCGTGTGGTGGCGGCGGCTTCTGTGCCTCCACAACGACCACATGTTTATGGATGGTGTCACTGCTGACGGCTAGCCATCGTCGACTAGCATTGAACTGGCGAGTGATTCGCTACACTGCGGCCAATCCATCCGTTGTCACAATCCACGGTAAGTGACACTAACTGGCTGCTGTAACTCTCCATGCGTCGACATAGAGCCTTACCTGGATGCGGTGGCACGTGGAAAGTCCTGTGCGTGCACGTCCCCTGAGATGGAGCGTCCCATAAATTGGGCACCAACAATCCAGCCGCGATCAAATGCGCTGACATTACACGTACGAGGTGTGGCTAGAAAAAAACCGGACTAGTACTGGTGAAACAATAAAACGAATGCAATAAGGCTGAAAGTCGCGTGGCCTGTCACGTGACTCTCGCTCCGCCTACTGCTCGAGTTTCATCTGCCTCCTGCACTCAGTCTGCCCGTGGCGTCTGTTTTAAGTAGTTGACGTTTTGTCTGTGCGTCGGAAAATGTTGAGTGTACAGAAAGAACAGCGTGTTAACATCAAATTTTGTTTCAAACTAGGAAAATCTGCAAGTGAAACGTTTGTAATGTTACAACAAGTGTACGGCGATGATTGTTTATCGCGAACACAAGTGTTTGAGTGGTTTAAACGATTTAAAGATGGCCGCCAAGACACCAGTGATGACACTCGCACTGGCAGACCATTGTCAGCAAAAACTGATGCAAACATTGAAAAAATCGGTAAACTTGTTCGACAAGATCGCCGTTTAACAATCAGAGCAGTGTCTGAGGTAACAGGAGTTGACAAGGAAAGTGTCGAACAAGTTTACCGATTTTTTCAATGTTTGCATCAGTTTTTGCTGACAATGGTCTGCCAGTGCGAGTGTCATCACTGGTGTCTTGGCGGCCATCTTTAAATCGTTTAAACCACTCAAACACTTGTGTTCGCGATAAACAATCATCGCCGTACACTTGTTGTAACATTACAAACGTTTCACTTGCAGATTTTCCTAGTTTGAAACAAAATTTGATGTTAACACGCTGTTCTTTCTGTACACTCAACATTTTCCGACGCACAGACAAAACGTCAACTACTTAAAACAGACGCCACGGGCAGACTGAGTGCAGGAGGCAGATGAAACTCGAGCAGTAGGCGGAGCGAGAGTCACGTGACAGGCCACGCGACTTTCAGCCTTATTGCATTCGTTTTATTGTTTCACCAGTACTAGTCCGGTTTTTTTCTAGCCACACCTCGTATTTCGCATCCTACACACGATTGTCACGTTGACGGTCGTACACGATCTCTTTCCAACATAGAGAGAGAGGGAGGGAGGGAGGGAGGCTAAGTTTATATGTAAATAAATATCGTGTTGGTCCCAGCCTAGTGCAACGCTTTCGACTTGACGCCACTTCGGTGACTTGCGTGCCAGTTTCGCTGCTTATTTAATAAAGCACCTCCCCGCAAGGCTAAGTGCTTCCCGTTCTAGACCTATCAATCACAGAACCGTGAGGCTACTGAGAATCGGACCCAGGACTTCCACGTCACTAGCCACCAGCACTAACCACTTCTTTCCTATCTGTTTCTTTGTATTTTTTTTGTCAGTTCTGTGTGGATGTCGCATGACATCTCTCAATTTCGAAAGATGAGAAGTTAACTTTCATTACTACTACTACTACTACTACTACTACTGCGGAGGGTGGCCAGTTCTCTGACCAAACACACTGAGCTGCCGCGCCGGGCTTTAAATTCGTCATTTGTGTGTAACTGAGAAAAATTAGGATAAAACACCATTTTAAAGGAAAGCCTTGCTATCCAAGTTTCACGTCTGGAAGATCAACGTAAGAATGTTACAGAGAAGCACTAGTAAGAAAACGCACATAAATTGATGTAGGCAGCACACTGGCAGGAATGGACCGAGAGGAACCGGTGAGATTATGGTTCGGGACTTTGTGGATATTACATTCCTTCAAGCAGTTTCAATAAGCGTCAGTCCTGTGAAAGGGTACATCATCATCATCATGTACAAGGACGTCGTCTGACTTGTGTAGCTCATCTAGCAGGACAAAAAAATGTCAGGAAGAAAGGAAAGGAAGAAAGGAAGAAAGAAAGAAAGAAAGGACGGAGAGAAAATTAGGATTTGACGTTACATCGACATCTAAGTCATTAGGCGCTCCGCACAAGCTACAGTTGGTCACGGATGGGGAAGGAAATCGGCAGGGTCCTTTCCAAAGGAACTAAAACAGTATTCCCCTGAAGCGATTCAGATATAGCTACGAAAAAGCTAAACCGGGATTTTCCGACAGGGTTTTAAACGCAGCTTCCCATGGTGATAAGTATTGCGTCACATCTTTCGGTCGCCCGGTCGGCTGTGGTAAGCCTATTTATTCGAGCACTCGGGCTAATGTTTCGATCATTAGTAACTGATGTGACTCGCGGCTGGCCTTCACGATTTCGCAAGGCATCCAGAGTTAATTGCAGCTGCTTACTCTCTGGCCACCACATTAGGACTGCTGCGCCATATCGCATCCGCCGTTTCACTCTGGGCTCTTTCATACCTGATAACGGTAGTTCTTCTGAATTATTGTGGGTGCAATCATCAACGCACTGGACTCGCAGTGTGTACGTGAGATATACAAAACAATATCAACCCTAATTAATATTATGTAGAGCTACCTTTGACATCTAGAAAAGCCTGAATCGTTGGGGAGATGCGATCATCGTGTTTTTGGTGTTTAAGTAGTTTTGTTCAACCCCTGAACTACTATCCACTATCAAAGTGCGACGTCAGGCTATGCATCCCCGACACAATGCCCTGGCATCCTAGACGCGTTTTATGTCACAATAAGTCAACAGAAAGAATTGCGTTCAATAGGAAAACCTGTATGTTGCCCAAACAATTCAAATATTCCATCAGAGAGATTTCAAGACAGCTACATAGGTTGAGGACCTCTGTAAGCAATATTCTGAATTGGAAACTGGAGGAAGGTACCTGACCCAATAATCTCTCCGGCAGTTCTAAGAAATTAACTGAAACCCTGCTGAACTGTAAGGGCAACTGTAAGAAGTAGACCTCCATGTCAACAATTATATGGGACACTACTCTAGCTCAGGGATAGAGATCAATACGAGAACGATCCGCCGAATGATGATATGGATTGGTTATTACGGTCGTGCTGCTACCAACAAGCCCGTGACGAACGGTACGAATTAACGAAGACGGTTGGTGAGGAGCAAACGTCGTCGTCATGACTACGAAGCAATGGAAAAATGTTACATGCAGTGAGGGGTACAGGATTTGGCACTCGAGCGATGTGTGTGGACCTAGTGGACGCTTGCTTGGCGAACGGGATTAACCTGTGTGTTTCGTGGCGACAGTGAAATTTTACAACGACAGTCTGAGCTGTTTCCCCTGGTTTGGGATCCGACCAGGACAGCTTTGGTCGCTGGGAAAATGGAAGCAAGTGTTTATGAAAACAGTTTACTAAATAACAAGCTTGTAAAATTGTGGCAACAGTTTGGAATATTACTTTTTCTTTGTCAGCGTGGCAACACCTGAGCACTAAGAAAGGGCGATTTAATTGCGGTTCGAAGGAATTACGATGTATTTGTTACATCGGGCTGCTTAGAGCCCCGACCTGACTCCCAATGAACATCTACGTTGTGAACTAGCGCGTCAGTTGCGTGCCCCAGAATGCCGGAGAACTACTCACCAGACTTTTGGAAGAATGGAGGCAAATTTCAATCTTCAGTCTATCATACGTTTAGTGGAAACTTTCTCCTGAAGTTTAAAAGCTGTAATAGTGGCAAAGTAAGTTTTAGGAGCTGTTAGAAACTTGAGTGGCATCTTTGGAACGAACAGCAATGGACGTCTGGAGCCTTTCAGCCATTTATGGTCCAAAACATTATACCAAAACTACTTTCTCTCCGGTACTGAATAGCATGCATGCATCTCCAGTGACGCTGTTATAAAGGGTTGGGCAGATACGACAGACCACCCAAAATATATTCAGAATGAATAAATATATCGGGGTGCTGTTTTCGACAATTTATAGCGGACAATATAGCGAATTTCCTGACGTAATTTTTATCGTTTATAGACGCCAGGTAGGGCACTGACGTTTTTTTTGCAGCTGAAAAGAGCTTCTAAGAGAACGTCAACGACGTAACATGTCTGAGACTTAATCAAATGCTATCAAGGTAACATCGCTGCAAACTACTGTCCCGCTGTCAGGAGAAGAGGTTCCACAAACGTATGTCCTATTATACTAAATGTAAGCAAACACGTAACTCAGGTATGGTTCTTGTGTTTACCTTGCTTGAAATCAATGAGTCTGTGTTCTAGCAATCAGGTAACTTTCTCGAAAAGTTATTAAGATAGTCACAATGTATACGACGGTCGAAAAAGTGAGCACTCACGATCTATCTTCGCAAACTTTTTTTCCATGTTCTAGAAACTGGAAGTGTGGAAAATAAAACACCAAGGAAAAAGAACTGCAACTGATGAAAGAAATGAAACTAAAATTTTGGCAGCAGTAACACAATGCAAGTGTAACTGAGAGGCGTCTCGGAATTACGCGAGGCATGAACCAAACGAGCGTTCTGCGAACACTACTTTCCATCGCATTTCATCTCGCTGCATCTAGAGCCTCATGGCTATGATTTCCGAAATTGTTTACAGTTCTCCGAATGTTGCCTATGAAAAATGTATTGCAAAATTTGGTTTAAGGGAGAAGCATCGTTTACACACTTTGGGCAAGTCAATCTTCACAATATGCACTAGTCGTCAGTTGAAAATCCACACTGAGTCAAAATAGTGGATAAAAACAACGCTCTTTGTCTATCAACGTTTGGTGTGTGTTCTTCAAGAGCCGCATGATTGGTCCATGTTTTATTACTGGGACTAAATACACTCAGCTGTCTGGAGTTCCTAAGATATGCTGCTGCCGCAGTTACTGAAAGCATCTCACTGGACATAAGGTAATCAGTGCGGTATCGACAAGACGGATGTTACTCCCATTCCGCACGTGTAATAATAGACCCTCTTAAGAGAACATTTGGAGAGCACTGACACGAGCGATCAGGAAACGCAAAATGGCCTGCACACTAACCAAACTTAACACTTCTATGCTTTTATCTATGGCAAAAAGTGAAATAAGAGGTCTGTTAGGAAATACCGACGACTCCCAAAGGCATGAAATACTTTATAACATGGGCCTGTGCTGTCAAACTCCAGATGAAATTCAACGTGCAGTATTGTTTCTCCAAAATCACTTTATAGCGTGTACCAATGCTCAAGGCCAGTATTTTGAGCACTTGGTACAACAGGCGTGATGGTATAAACACACACACACACACACACACACACACACACACACACACACACACACACACACACACAGCCGGCCGTTGTGGCCGAGCGGTTCTAGGCGCTTCAGTCTGGAACCGCGCGACCGCTACGGTCGCAGGTTCGAATCCTGCCTCGGGCATGGATGTGTGTGATGTCCTTAGGTTAGTTAGGTTTAAGTAGTTCTAAGTTCTAGGGGACTGATGACCTCAGATGTCCTATTATACTAAATGTAAGCAAACACGTAACTCAGGTATGGTTCTTGTGTTTACCTTGCTTGAAATCCACCAGTCTGTGTTCTAGCAATCAGGTAACTTTCTCGAAAAGTTATTAAGATAGTCACAATGTATACGACGGTCGAAAAAGTGAGCACTCACGATCTATCTTTGCAAACTTTTTTTTCATGTTCTAGAAACTGGAAGTGTGGAAAATAAAACACCAAGGAAAAAGAACTGCAACTGATGAAAGAACACACACACACACACACACACACACACACACACACACACACACACACACACACACAAACAGTGCCTGAGTTATATGTCTGCTTGCATTAGGTATGATAGGGGAGACGTCCACCGGAACGAAATAAATTTTTCAACGTTTTGGACGGAAGAGGTTTATTCATAGCCTACACTAGGAAACAACCACGAATTTCCACCACGTTAATGGGCCAATGTGTCTTCAAAATACATTTTTGTCTAAAAACGGCAACGGTATCTGCGGTAGCCCATTTGGTTACTAAAATTGAACTGGTGCGCTCGGCATGTGCCTCATAAGCAGTAACTAGCAGAGGCATTGGGCCCTGTTGCGGCTTGAAAGAGGGAGAGAACCGTCACGTGTCCCGGGCTGTGGTACTTTTTCTTGCTGCCTGCCTCGGGATCCCACAGTTGTTATGAGAAGATTCGTGGTGCGTCTTTTTTGTAGATTTTCTGTGGACCTGGAGAGAGGCACCTGAAAAAAAAACCGGTACTCTGTAATAATAGCGCCCTGATCGTGGAAGTTATTCTCCCAGAATTTGTGAACTCGCTTTTTGGTCATCACACAGCAAAGTGTATGAGAAAGGGGCTCATACTATCAGGGAGTACCTATTTATCTGTCTGTAGCCAATCAAGTCAACACTTGCAAATACAAACAGAGAGAGAGAGAGAGAGAGAGAGAGAGAGAGAGAGATGTTTAACAACAGCACGACTTTTCCAGCCTTTTTAAAATCCTATTTGCCACATATTTAATTGTTGTGTGCCGAATAATCCACCAGGCAGTGTCCCATAGGGGTTATGCGTTACGGCACTGAAGTCTCATTCGAGCTATCCAGCTTCAGGTTTTCCACTGTTTACTTAAATCCGTTCAGGTACAGCTCTTTACAAAGGACACGGCTATTTCCTTCCCCGTGCTCATCTTTCTGGACTCGTGTTCGGTTTCTAACAACCCTGCCGCCAATGAGACATTAAAACTCTTACGCTCCTTGAACAATCTGTTTGAACTCAAACGACAGTAACTGTATTTATGATTCGCCGATGGTAGACACTAATCATGCTTGTGAGTTCCTTAGTTTAGTTATGTCAGTAATAATTGTAAATCGGAACACCTATTACTGTGAAATTGTAGCAATAGCTTCAAGAGACCATATTAGTAACGACATGGCAGCAAATGTGAAAGAATGGACGCCCAAAAAATTTCAAAGAAGAGGGCTGCATTCTACGACCGCTGCACAGGAATTCTCTCTCATTTAAAGGCTGCAAATATTCCAGACAGGAACATAGGCAGCTGCCAATTTTCAGAGACATAGCCGCACATTAAACTTCGGGTCGATAAATAGGCGTGCTGGCACGATTACATTTTAAGAGTTCTGACCACGTAGCGGTGCGATCTGGTCTTAATTCCTAGCAGGGTATTAGGGCTGAAATAACGCACGAATCCTTTCAAAGAAGGGCGCAAACTTTAAATACGAACGAAAATTTAGCGGCATTAAAGAACACAAAGCTTTGCAGAAAAGGAGATTTTTTTAAACTGGCTTTAAGAACTGTAGTGTCTGTACATTATTTTTCCAGAATGTAACTGGACCTAAAGACGGGGGCAAGTCAAATTAGCAACACAGCACTAAAATTATCGACAGGTAATGACAACAGAAAATTTCTCATAAATTTGCGTATTTCGATTTAGCCATCGCCACAAACATAAACAATACACGACTAAAGAAAGAGCCTTTTATGAATGTCCTGTATTTTCAGGCGATTAACAACGCTTCTGGAAAACTTATAGCGTAATTCTTCCAGCGTATAGACTAAAGGATAAACTTCGTGAATTATATTTTCCGTCACGAGCTATTTCTCAGTTCAGTTCCTGCACTTCCCCGACATCCAAGGTCTTCCGGTTGACTTGCTCAGTACGAATCGTGACCCAAACCATACACATGGCAGACGTGACGATGTGATTGTGGGACCAAGGTGATCGCTTTGAGTGTACACCTTATCTTCAGCCATTATACGTGCTGTAGCTTTTGACAGTTCACTGCCACGTTGAAGCGGACTCAAGGTCAAATTTTTCTTACCCTGCAACTTACAGAGTCCACGAGCAACTGATTTCTGCTGCTAATTTACAACCATCCAGTTCTCTTCATCCGCCTTACCAGATTTCTTTCGATACGTCCGGATAGCTGCTGGATACAACTGTTTAAGGTCAAGGAAGTTCACATTACGGATAGGACAGGTTTTTGGCTTGAAACGACAATTTTACAGACTACGTTAGGGAGTTTCAAATCCGCGTTAGAACAGATTTTTGGTCTTGAAACGCCTGTTCTGCAGACTACTAAATCAAAGAGGGATTCGAGCACTTTTTTTTTTGCAACCACAAATTCGGCATTCAGTATTTTATACACTAAGGATAAACAGATCCTATAATTTTTATGACCAACCCCAAGCGGCATAGTTGAAACTGACATACTACATAATTGAAACTGACATACTACATAGTAAGGAGAATTTTACAGCGGCTAGGTGTAATTTTCTCCATCTGGGAACAAATAGACTGTATTTTTACGTCGCGAATGTAGTTACTTTTTCTTCGTGGTCCGTGTTTAAGCTAATACAGTTTTGCAGTTGGTCGGTTCCTCCTAGGATTGCAATTCTGGAAGGTCTGCAAACCAACCACAAGTTCCTTTGATTTGGAAGCAGCAAGTCACATCCCTCAGTTTAACCATTATCAAAACACTTTTCTAGGCAGTTAACATTGTCCCCAAGAAACTTTTTTTTTTTTGCGAGTGTGTGGAGTATGTAACACGAAAATTAAGTGATACAGTTTATTCAGTTGAAAATGAGCCCCCATTCGAGAAAGATGGATGCTATAGTCCTCGCTTCAGTTAGGAAAAGGTCGTCCAATGCATACTAAACGGTGGTGTTCTTAATTATTCCACCTTCACCACGAGAAAATATATATGCTGCGCGAAACGATGACTGGGCACAAAACAGCGTCACTGGTATGTTCCTGTGACCAAAATGCGCACTATTTGTGTGTTCTTTTGGTCACTACAACCTGCGCTTATCAGCTAATAGCGTGTTGTGTTGCTTCATAGCCATTTCTCTAACTTTTTCGAAGCCTGCTGTAAATTTGGTGACGTGTCGAATGTGTGTGCATGTCAATGTAATTATTGGACACTCTCTGAAGAGAGATTAAATTTACAGTAGTCTGCAAAAATGAATGTATAAACAGAACAATATTCACTGCTAACTGATTAGTAATTGAATTGGTATATGATAATAGTCACTCCAGACGGTTGCGTACGTAGCGCACCGCCGCGAATCCACGGCTATATTTGTGAATTCGTGTACTTGCTCTACTTTCTACGCTGGTACAGTCTCCTTGTACCCGAGAACAGATGAAGTGACGAGTTTTCAGTTAAATGGGCAGCGGCGGATACTTGCGAGTCATGTCTCCGAGAGTACGAAGACGGCGAGTTCGCGAGGCCTACAAGAAAGACAGGCCGCGGCGCGAGCGTCAGGAAGGTACACCTGAGCTCGCTCGCTCAACTCAGCAGACAAACTACGTTTCTACGCCTGTTAACTCGTAGTTAGGTGTGTACGTACAAACCAGAATTGCATCCTTTACTGGAATCTGCTATCATGGAGTCTTACTGTTCTTATTCCTACAATTAAACGAAGTCCATAGGCCTACTTATAATCTGATACGGCTGTACTGGGGTACAATAAAATAACATCATGCCAAAATGATTATCAGTTGCATAAGGCACCACTTCTTGTATGAAATGAGGACTGTTAAGCAGAAGAGATGAAATGCTATAAACAAGCCGTTATACAGGGTGGTCCATTGATAGTGACCGGGCCAAATATCTCACGAAATAAGCGTCAAACGAAAAAACTACAAAGAACGAAACTCGTCTAGCTTGAAGGGAGAAACCAGATGGCGCTACGGTTGGCCCGCTAGATGGCGTTCCATAGGTCAAACGGGTATCAAGTGCGTTTTTTTTAAAAATAGGAACCCACATTTATTACAAATTCGTGTAGTACGTAAAGACATATGAATGTCTTAGTTGGACCACTTTTTTCGCTTTGTGATAGATGGCGCTGTAATAGTCACAAACATATGCCTCACAATTTTAGACGAACAGTTGGTAACAGGTAGGTTTTTTAAATTAATATACATATTTTAGGTACGTTTGATCATTTTATTTCGGTTGCTCCAATGTGATACATGTACCTTTGTGAACTTATTTCTGAGAACGAATGCTGTTACAGCGTGATTACTTGTAAATACCACATAGGTCGCGTGCGGTTGAAGCGGTATTGAATAGCATATTTCATGACAAGTGGATTGGTCGTCGAAGCACCATACCATGGCCCGCACGTTCATCGGATCTGACGTCCCCAGATTTCTTTCTGTGGGGAAAGTTGGATATTTGCTATCGTGACCCACCGACAACGCCTGACAACATGCGTCAGCGCATTGTCAATGCATGTGCGAACATTACGGAAGGTGAACTACTCTCTGTTGAGATGAATGTCGTTACACTGATTGCCAAATGCATTGAGGTTGACGGACATCATTTTGAGCATTTATTGCATTAATGTGGTATTTACACGTAATCACGCTGTAACAGCATGCGTTCTCAGAAATTATAAGTTCACAATGGTACATGTATCACATTGGAACAACCGAAATAAAATGTTCAAACGTACCTACGTTCTGTATTTTAATTTAAAAAACCTACCTGTTACCAACTGATCGTCTAAAATTGTGAGCTATGTGTTTGTGACTGTTACAGCGCCATGTATCACACAGCGAAAAATGTGGTCCAACTAAAACATTCACATTTCTTTACGTACTACACGAATATGTAATAAAAAATGGGGGTTCCTATTTTTAAAAAAATGCAGTTGATATCCGTTTGACCTATGGCAGCGCCATCTAGC